>NC_135235.1:174977740-175609823 GCF_051348905.1 Ranitomeya variabilis | reverse complement strand
TTAGGCCATTGGGCCTTCCTATCCTCTTCCAAGGTCCTCAACATCTGGATAAGAGTACGGTTGAACCGTTCGCAAGCCCCATTTCCCTGGGGGTGGTAGGGCGTCATCCGAGACTTACCAATCTGGTACAACCGATGTAACGCCTCCATCACCCTTCCAAGAAAAACGGCGCCTTGATCCGAGTGTATGCGCTTTGGACACCTGTTCACCTGGATGAAGTTCTTACAGATGGCGTATGCCGCAAATTCGGCAGTCTGATCTTGTGTCATAGTCACAATGGCAAACTTCATGAAGTGATCCATCATCACCAAGCAATTTTCATATCCCTGATGCGCTGGTCCAATGGTCAGATAATCTATGATTAGCAACTCTAGAGGAGCAGACGTCACTATGGTCTGTGTGGGGGCCCTTTGTTCAGGTGGCTTGGCCAACTCTCAGCTCAGACATAATTGACAGATTTCCTCCACTACAGTTTTTAATTGATAAATTAGTCGTTGCAGCCACTGGAAGGTCTTTTCCGGTCCGAAGTGAGCTCCTCTTTCATGTGCCTCTGTAGCCACCTGGGGCAGCAACGTTTCAGGGACCACCATTTGCCAGATGATGCCCAGCTCCCGTGGCAGTAGAACTTTTGGGTACAGAACTCCATCGCGCAGCTGTAGTTTCTCCCTCTGCCATAGAATCCGCAGAGCACCAAGGGACAGAGCTGGCTGGACAGTTGTTTGGATGACACCCACTGCCTCATTTGTGCCAATTATTCATCTTCCTGTTGTATGCGGACCCACTCATCATGGGATTGTCCCAGTAGACATGCACGAGTCGCCATCTGTACTTGCTCCAGCGTGGCTGCCACCGTCCTGGCAGAGTCCCTGAATCTAGGAACCTCTTCAGCCTCCAGTTCCTCATCACGGTTAGGCCCTGGCTCCTCATAGTTCACTTGGGACAAAGCATCGACATGGGTATTCTCTGCTCCTCTCTTGTAGGTGATTATATAATTAAACTTCACCATCCGAGCTATCCAGCGTTGTTCCAGCGCCCCAAGTTGTGCTCTTTCCAGATGAGCCAACGGATTGTTATCTGTGCGCGCATAAACTTCAGAACCGGACAGATATTCAGCAATCTTCTCCGGCATGACCCACACCAACGCCAACAACTCCAGCTTGAAAGAATTGTAGTTATCCAGGTTCGTCTCAGAGTTATGAAGAGATCGACTTGCATAAGCGATTACTTGCTCCTCTCGTTTCTGAATCTGGGACAGCACTCCTCCGAGTCCATGCAAACTTCCATCCATATGTAGAATGAACGGCTGTGTACAGTCTGCATATGCCAGCATTGGTGCCTCCATCAAGGCCAATTTGAGGGCTTGAAGCGCTTTCTCTTGTCGCTCGCCCCATTCTACAGCTCTGTTTCTAGCACTAGACGGTGTCCGCTTCAATAGCTCCAGCAACGGGTTCACAATGCGGGTAAAGTTCTTTACAAAACCTTTGAAATACCCCATGAGTCCTAGGAAAGCACGCACGTCTTTCACGGTTTTGGGGTAGACCAATCTTGTACCACAGCAATCTTTTCTCGAGATGGTCTCACTCCTTCTGCAGAGACAACGTGTCCCAGATACTCAATTTGAGTGCAAAACAAATTACAATTCTGAGGATTCACTTTTAGACCATGCTGTTGTAGACGACTCAACACCTGTTCCAGTCTCTGGAGATGTTTTTCAAATGAGGGAGCAAAGTCAATGATGTCGTCCAGATAGATCAGAGTGGCCTCGAAGTTTAAATCTCCCAAACACCTCTCCATGAGTCGCTGAAACATATCTGGTGCGTTGGCCAGGCCGAATGGCATCTGATCAAACTCGAATAATCCCAGAGGGAGTATGAAGGCTGTTTTGGCTTGGTCTTGCTCGGATATTGGCACTTGCCAGTAGCCACTGGCGAGGTCCAATGTGGAAAAGTATTTAGCACTTCCTAGGGCGGACAGGGAATCCTCAATCCTCAGCAGCGGATAAGAATTCTGTACTGTACAGGCGTTGAGTTTGCGGTAATCCACACAGAAACGTAACGTCCTATCTTTCTTCCACATCAGCACGATGGGAGTAGCCCATGGGCTCTGACTCTCTCGAATTACCCCCTTCTGTAGCATCTGGGTCAGCATGCCTTTCATCTCCTGGTACATTTGGTGAGAAATTTGACGGTAACGCTCTCTTATGGGAACAGCAGTTCCAGTTGGAATCTCATGTGTGATTGCCGTCGTGTAACCCAAAGTCATCCTCGTGTCTCGTGAACACATCCTGGTATCTTCCCAACAATGTCTCCACCTGCTGTACCTGTTGTAGTGTGAGTTCAGTAAGCTCAGCTGTTATCTGTTCCAGGATTCAGCATTCCTCCTTCAAATGTCGAGGGTCGGGTGACAAAGCAGTGTCCACGTCACCATCCAAAGATCTCCTTGTTTGACCGTCAGCTGTACAGCCTGAGGTGATATCAACTTTTCTGGCATAACCAGGACATGAACCACTTCACTTCTGGGGGGCAGTATGACATCTTTTCTCCCCAAATTGACACAGCATACAAGAACTGCTCCGTCACGCACCATAGCTAATGTCCGCGCCACAAGAATTCCTGGCGGTAACTGGTCAGTATTACTCGGCTCGATCTGAACTGCGACACCTTCCAGGGGGGTACATGCTTGGATGGGCAGGGTAAGTACTATGTGACCCGGGGGTAGGACCCTATTGATTGAAGTTGGGGTAATTACTTTCACCAGTTTCTTTCCACCGCTAGAGGTCTCTTGGTCTTGGGCCGCCCTAATCAGCTGCTGGAAGACTCTCCTCTGTGGTGTATGGGTACTCCATTGTTTAAGGAACCTGTCTGGGGACACATTAATAAGAAGACTTCTGACCTCGCTCAACACATTCATGCCTAGCGTGACAGTATGTTCATTACTCACCTCTCCAGCTGTTAGCACCACTCCTTTTCATCCCAAGTCTTTCCTACAGACCACTATATTCATCCAGACCACCCCTGCTACCTGGATGGTCAATTGATTGGCGGCCGTGAGCTTGATCACTGGTCCCCATTCAGGCCGCATCGCTTCAGTAAAGTGCCGGTGGAAGTATACTTCGGGCATTGTGGTCACTAGGGTTGAGCGAAACGGGTCGATCATTTTCAAAAGTCGCCGACTTTTGGCTAAGTCGGCGTCTCATGAAACCCGATCCGACCCCTGTGCTTGTCGGCCATGCGGTACGCGACTTTCGCGCCAAAGTCGCGTTTCAATGACGCGAAAAGCGCCATTTCTCAGCCAATGAAGGTGAACGCAGAGTGTGGGCAGCGTGATGACATAGATCCTGGTCCCCACCATCTTAGAGAAGGGCATTGCAGTGATTGGCTTGCTGTCTGCGGCGTCACAGGGGCTATAAAGGGGCGTTCCCGCCGACCGCCATCTTACTGCTGCTGATCTGAGCTTAGGGACAGGTTGCTGCCGCTTCGTCAGAAGCAGGGAGAGCGTTAGGCAGGGTCCACTAACCACCAAACCGCTTGTGCTGCAGCGATTTCCACTGTCCAACACCACCTTCGGTGTGCAGGAACAGTGGAAGCTATTTTTTTTTTTTTTTCCCCTCAGCGCTGTAGCTCATTGGGCTGCCCTAGAAGGCTCCGTGATAGCTGTATTGCTGTGTGTACGCCACTGTGGAAACCAACTGCTTTTTTCAAAGCACATATCCTCTTGTTCCTTCCTTTCTGCACAGCTATCTTTTTTGTTTGTCCACACTTTTTATTTAATTTGTGCATCAGTCCACTCCTATTGCTGCCTGCCATACCTGGCTTACATTACTGCAGGGAGATAGTAATTGTAGGACAGTTTTTTTTTTTTTTTGTTTTTTTTTTGTGGGAGATTAAGATTGGCATTTCTGCTACAGTGCCATCCCTGTGTGTGCCATCTCTCACTGAGTGGGCCATAGAAAGCCTATTTATTTTTTCCGTGATTTGTGTTCTAAAATCTACCTCAACACAGAAACACTACATCAATCAGTGGGAGAAAAATATTGGCCTCAGTCAGGGCTTGTGTGCCACTGCTGTGTGTGCGCTATCATTCAGTGGGCTATAGCAAGCCTATATTTTTTTTTTTTTTTTTTTTTTAATATTATTTGGTTTCAAAAGTCTCCCTGAAAAAAAAAAAAAACCTAAAAAAACAGTGGGAGAGTAATATTGCCCTTTCAGCTTGTGTGCCAGTCTTGACTCCTGGGTGTGCCACCTCTCTCCCTCTCATTCAGTGGGCCATAGAAAGCCTATTTATTTTTTTTTTTAAATATTATTGGGTTTCTAAAGTCTCCCTGAAAAAAACAAAAAATACATAAAAAAACAGTGGGAGAGTAATATTGCCCTTTCAGCTTGTGTGCCAGTCTTGACTCCTGGGTGTGCCACCTCTCTCCCTTTCATTCAGTGGGCCATAGAAAGCCTATTTTTTTTTTTTTAATATTATTTGGTTTCTAATTCTCCCTGAAAAAAAAAAAAAAACCTAAAAAAACAGTGGGAGAGTAATATTGCCCTTTCAGCTTGTGTGCCAGTCTTGACTCCTGGGTGTGCCACCTCTCTCCCTCTCATTCAGTGGGCCATAGAAAGCCTATTTATTTTTTTTTTTAAATATTATTGGGTTTCTAAAGTCTCCCTGAAAAAACAAAAAATACATAAAAAAACAGTGGGAGAGTAATATTGCCCTTTCAGCTTGTGTGCCAGTCTTGACTCCTGGGTGTGCCACCTCTCTCCCTTTCATTCAGTGGGCCATAGAAAGCCTATTTATTTTTTCCGTGATTTGTGTTCTAAATTCTACCTCAACACAAAAACACTACATCAATCAGTGGGAGAAAAATATTGGCCTCAGTAAGGGCTTGTGTGCCACTGCTGTGTGTGCTATCTCTCATTCAGTGGGCTATAGCAAGCCTATTTTTTTTTTTTTTTTTTTTTTTTTAATATTATTTGGTTTCTAAAGTCTCCCTGAAAAAAAAAAAAAACCTAAAAAAACAGTGGGAGAGTAATATTGCCCTTTCAGCTTGTGTGCCAGTCTTGACTCCTGGGTGTGCCACCTCTCTCCCTCTCATTCAGTGGGCCATAGAAAGCCTATTTATTTTTTTTTTAAATATTATTGGGTTTCTAAAGTCTCCCTGAAAAAAACAAAAAATACATAAAAAAACAGTGGGAGAGTAATATTGCCCTTTCAGCTTGTGTGCCAGTCTTGACTCCTGGGTGTGCCACCTCTCTCCCTCTCATTCAGTGGGCCATAGAAAGCCTATTTATTTTTTTTTTTAAATATTATTGGGTTTCTAAAGTCTCCCTGAAAAAAACAAAAAATACATAAAAAAACAGTGGGAGAGTAATATTGCCCTTTCAGCTTGTGTGCCAGTCTTGACTCCTGGGTGTGCCACCTCTCTCCCTCTCATTCAGTGGGCCATAGAAAGCCTATTTATTTTTTTTTTTAAATATTATTGGGTTTCTAAAGTCTCCCTGAAAAAAACAAAAAATACATAAAAAAACAGTGGGAGAGTAATATTGCCCTTTCAGCTTGTGTGCCAGTCTTGACTCCTGGGTGTGCCACCTCTCTCCCTTTCATTCAGTGGGCCATAGAAAGCCTATTTTTTTTTTTTTTAATATTATTTGGTTTCTAATTCTCCCTGAAAAAAAAAAAAAAACCTAAAAAAACAGTGGGAGAGTAATATTGCCCTTTCAGCTTGTGTGCCAGTCTTGACTCCTGGGTGTGCCACCTCTCTCCCTTTCATTCAGTGGGCCATAGAAAGCCTATTTTTTTTTTTTTTAATATTATTTGGTTTCTAATTCTCCCTGAAAAAAAAAAAAAAACCTAAAAAAACAGTGGGAGAGTAATATTGCCCTTTCAGCTTGTGTGCCAGTCTTGACTCCTGGGTGTGCCACCTCTCTCCCTTTCATTCAGTGGGCCATAGAAAGCCTTTTTTTTTTTTGGTTTTTTTAATATTATTTGGTTTCTAAAGTCTCCCTGAAAAAAACAAAAAAAACATAAAAAACAGTGGGAGAGTAATATTGCCCTTTCAGCTTGTGCGCCAGTCTTGACTCCTGGTTGTGCCACCTCTCTCTCTCTAATTGTGGGCCATAGAAAGCCTTTTTTTTTTTTTTTTTAATATTATTTGGTTTCTAAAGTCTCCCTGAGAAAAAAAAATAAATAAATTAGGTGGGAGATTAATATTGACATTAGTGCTTGAGTGACAGTCCTGCGTGTGTGTCATCTCTGTGATTTTGTGCCACAGAAAACAGAGTGTGTAACATTGTGCCTGATTTTCCTTGTGGTCTCACCAACCTGTTAAGGGATATTGAAATCATACTGAAGTTATAGCTCACCGTGTAAGTTGTTTGATAGCAACAAATAAAGTTACTTTGGTTAAGATTTTAAAACAATGAGGAAGTCTGGTGCAAGAGGTCGTCGTGGGCGTTCATTGTCAGCTGGTAATGATGGTAGTGGTAGTGGAGCATCAGGTGGTCGTGGGGATAAAAATATTCCACCTAAGTCTGGAGCTGTGGAGCCAGTTTCGTCGTCAGGCTACACAAGGCCTCGAACGCTCTCTTTTCTGGGAGTAGGAAAACCGCTTTTAAAGGCGGAGCAGCAACAGCAAGTTTTGGCTTACATTGCAGACTCAGCCTCTAGCTCTTTTGCCTCCTCTTCCGAAACTGGTAAATGTAAAAGCAGCGCGTCGCTTGTGGATGTTCACGGTCAGGGACAAGTCGCTTCCTTGTCCTCCTCAGCAAAAACTACAACAAGAGAGAAGGATGCAGCAGGCGACACAACGGGTCACTCCATGGAGCTCTTTACACATACCGTCCCTGGCTTAGAAAGTGAAACATTTAACAGGCCATGCCCATTACAAGTATATTCTGACATGGAGTGCACTGATGCACAGCCACAGCCAGAGTACTATGCTGCTCCTTTGACTCAGACCACCACATTGCCCTCTCAGGGTACAGATCCACAATCAGACCCTGATGAGACTATGTTGCCCCGCCACGAACGCTATACCACCGACCGACACAGTGACACAGACGAAGTTGCACACGAGCTCGAAGAGGAGGTAATAGATGACCCAGTTATTGACCCCGATTGGCAGCCATTGGGGGAACAGGGTGCAGGCGGCAGTAGTTCAGAAGCGGAGGTGGAGGAGGGGCCGCAGCAGGCATCAACATCGCAACAGGTTCCATCTGCCGGGCCCGTATCTGGACCAAAACGCGTGTCAAAGCCAAAACCTGTTGGAGCACAGCGTTGCCATCCGGTTAAAGCTCAGTCTGCAATCCCTGAAAAGGGATCAGAGTCTAGGAAGAGTGCAGTCTGGCATTTTTTTAAACAACATCCAACTGATCAGCGCAAAGTCATCTGTCAAAAATGTTCAACTAGCTTAAGCAGAGGTCAGAATCTGAAAAGTCTAAATACTAGTTGCATGCATAGACACTTAACCACCATGCATTCTCAAGCCTGGACTAACTACCAAACGTCCCTCAAGGTTGTAGCACCCTCGGCCAATGAAGCTAGTCAGCAACGCAACATCCCTTCCGTCACTGTAAGGCCACCATTTTCCGCACCACCGGCAGTATCTGTGCAGGTTTCTTTGCCAGCCAAAAGCAGTCAGGGTCAGGGAATCACCAGTTTTGTAGGAGGAAATATTGCATGTAGGGCACCGGCGGAAACAATACCGTCTCCAACCGTCTCTCAGTCTGCCATGTCCACCGGCACACCCGAAAGTTCCACGATCTACAGCTCTCCAGTCCAGCTCACCCTACATGAGACTCTGGTTAGAAAAAGGAAGTACTTATCCTCGCATCCGCGTACACAGGGTTTTAACGCCCACATAGCTAGACTAATCTCGTTAGAGATGATGCCCTACCGGTTAGTTGAAAGCGAAGCTTTCAAAGCCCTGATGGAGTACGCTGAACCACGATACGAGCTACCCAGTCGACACTTTTTTTCCAGAAAAGCCATCCCAGCCCTGCACCAGCATGTTAAACAGCGCATCGTCCATGCACTCAGGCAATCTGTGAGTACAAAGGTGCACCTGACTACAGATGCATGGACCAGTAGGCATGGCCAGGGACGTTATGTGTCCATCACGGCACACTGGGTGAATGTGGTGGATGCAGGGTCCACAGGCGACATCAATTTAGGGACAGTTGTGCCTAGCCCACGGTCTAGGAAACAGTTGGCTGTAGGCGTTCGCACCCCCTCCTCCTCCTCCTCGTCCTCCTGCAGAAGCTACAGCTCTTCCACAGAACGCAGTCGGCCAACCACTCCATCGGCAGATGACACTGTTGCACACCAGTTGTCCCATTATGGGCCAGCTACTGCCAAGCGTCAGCAGGCTGTATTGGCTATGAAGTGTTTGGGCGACAACAGACACACCGCGGAAGTTCTGTCCGAGTTCTTGCAACAAGAAACGCAGTCGTGGCTGGGCACAGTAGATCTTGAGGCAGGCAAGGTAGTGAGTGATAACGGAAGGAATTTCATGGCTGCCATCTCCCTTTCCCAACTGAAACACATTCCTTGCCTGGCTCACACCTTAAACCTGGTGGTGCAGTGCTTATTGAAAACTTATCCTGGGTTCTCCGACCTGCTCCTTAAAGTGCGTGCACTTTGCTCACATATCCGACGTTCGCCTGTACACGCCAGCCGTATGCAGACCTATCAGCGGTCTTTGAACCTTCCCCAGCATCGCCTAATCATAGACGTTGCAACAAGGTGGAACTCAACACTGCACATGCTTCAGAGACTGTGCGAACAGAGGCGTGCTGTTATTTATTTGTGGGAGGATACACGGGCAGGCAGTAGGATGGCAGACATGGAGTTGTCAGGTGTGCAGTGGTCGAAGATACAAGACATGTGTCAAGTCCTTCAGTGTTTTGAGGAATGCACACGGCTGGTTAGTGCAGACAACGCCGTAATAAGCATGAGCATCCCCCTAATGCGTCTGCTGATGCAAAGTTTGACGCACATAAAGGAGCAGGCGTCTGCACCAGAGGAAGAGGGAAGCCTTGATGACAGTCAGCCATTGTCTGGTCAGGGCAGTGTACAGGACGAGGTAGCGGGCGAAGAGGAGGTGGAGGACGAGGAGGATGATGGGGATGAGTATATTTTTAATGCGGAAACTTTCACGGGGGCACAGGAAATTGGTTGCGTGTCACGGCCGGGTTCTGGTTTTTTGAGGGACACAAGTGACGTAGATTTGCCTGCAACTGCCCCTCAACCAATCACAACCGGAGATTTGACAAGTGGAACTTTGGCCCACATGGCGGATTATGCCTTACGTATCCTACAAAGGGACACACGCATTACGAAAATGATGAACGATGACGATTACTGGTTGGCCTGCCTCCTTGATCCACGCTATAAAGGCAAATTGCAAAATGTTATGCCACATGAGAACTTGGAACTAATATTAGCAACCAAACAATCAACTCTTGTTGACCGTTTGCTTCAGGCATTCCCAGCACACAGCGCACGTGATCGTTCTCACACGAGCTCCAGGGGGCAGCAGACTAGGAGTGTTAGGGGTGCACACATCAGAAGTGGCGTTGGACAGAGGGGTTTTCTGACCAGGTTGTGGAGTGATTTTGCTATGACCGCAGACAGGACAGGTACTGCTGCATCAATTGAAAGTGACAGGAGACAACATTTGTCCAGTATGGTTACTAACTATTTTTCATCCCTTATCGATGTTCTCCCTCAACCGTCATTCCCATTTGATTACTGGGCCTCCAAATTAGACACCTGGCCAGAATTGGCAGAATATGCATTGCAGGAGCTTGCTTGCCCGGCAGCAAGTGTCCTATCAGAAAGAGTATTCAGTGCTGCAGGGTCAATATTAACCGAAAAAAGGACTCGTCTGGCTACCCAAAATGTTGACGATCTAACATTCATTAAAATGAACCACAACTGGATTTCAAAATCTTTTGCCCCACCTTGCCCGGCCGACACCTAGCTTTCCTATGAAAAGCTCTTGCCTGTGAATTACTTTTCTAATGTCTAATTTGCTGCTGCAGATTGTACAGCATACGACATGTTTACACCTCCCTAAATGGCCAAACTCCCCACACGGGGCCGTGGTATCGCGACTTGGCGCAAGCACCCGTGAGACTGCTGTTTGTCTGAAGAGGTGGGTGTGCTCGCTTTTGGTTGACGGCATTGCTACTGGGTCCCTCATAGTACAATGTAGTGTCTCTGGCGGTGGTGGTGCGCACCCAACGTCAGACACACCGTTGTAACATGAGTGGCCCTGGGGCGGTCCCGCCGGCCTCAAGAGAGTTCCCCCCTACCCCAGCTCAAACTGGGCTGTACTACGTGCAAAATTATGTCGCACAGCTCCACCAATCTTTAGTCTATTCGCTGACATCATTCAATGTCTGGCACTGACAATACAAATTTGTAGACATCTATGATGCAACTTAAAGTAGTCTGTGTCTGTGTCCTATATTGGCACCATTAAATAGTTACTGCCAAATTACTATGTCAGAAACACAGCAGATGAGCCCACCCCTGTACCTAAGTATGCCATCTTTTTTTTTGTTTTGGTTGTTTTGCGAGACATTAACATCTATTTATATTTTGGGAGTACTGGGACAGACACTCCTTGCACTACTCCTCCACTCAGCACCAAGCTGCCTGCCCGTGTATCCATGTAACCGCTGTAAAACTGCCATGAGCCTATTGTTTGTTATTTTAGGCCTTTGATAGCCTGTCTGCGGTCCCTACTCCTCCACTGACCACCAAGCTGCCTGCCCGTGTATCCATGTAACCGCTGTAAAACTGCCATGAGCCTATTGTTTGTTATTTTAGGCCTTTGAAGCCTTTCTGCGCTCCCTCCTTCCACTAGTCCTCCACTGACCAGACCACTGCTGCCCGTGTACCCCTGGAACCAATTTTAAAGTGCCTACAGCCAGCCCATTTTATTGTGTTAGGCCTTCGAAGCCTGTCTGCGGTCCCTCCTTCCACTAGGCCTCCACTGACCAGACCACTGCTGCCCGTGTACCCCTGGAACCAATTTTAAAGTGCCTACAGCCAGCCCATTTTATTGTGTTAGGCCTTCGAAGCCTGTCTGCGGTCCATACTTCCACTAGGCCTCCACTGACCAGACCACTGCTGCCCGTGTACCCCTGGAACCAATTTTAAAGTGCCTACAGCCAGCCCATTTTATTGTGTTAGGCCTTCGAAGCCTGTCTGCGGTCCCTCCTTCCACTAGGCCTCCACTGACCAGACCACTGCTGCCCGTGTACCCCTGGAACCAATTTTAAAGTGCCTACAGCCAGCCCATTTTATTGTGTTAGGCCTTCGAAGCCTGTCTGCGGTCCCTCCTTCCACTAGGCCTCCACTGACCAGACCACTGCTGCCCGTGTACCCCTGGAACCAATTTTAAAGTGCCTACAGCCAGCCCATTTTATTGTGTTAGGCCTTCGAAGCCTGTCTGCGGTCCCTCCTTCCACTAGGCCTCCACTGACCAGACCACTGCTGCCCGTGTACCCCTGGAACCAATTTTAAAGTGCCTACAGCCAGCCCATTTTATTGTGTTAGGCCTTCGAAGCCTGTCTGCGGTCCCTCCTTCCACTAGGCCTCCACTGACCAGACCACTGCTGCCCGTGTACCCCTGGAACCAATTTTAAAGTGCCTACAGCCAGCCCATTTTATTGTGTTAGGCCTTCGAAGCCTGTCTGCGGTCCATACTTCCACTAGGCCTCCACTGACCAGACCACTGCTGCCCGTGTACCCCTGGAACCAATTTTAAAGTGCCTACAGCCAGCCCATTTTATTGTGTTAGGCCTTCGAAGCCTGTCTGCGGTCCATACTTCCACTAGGCCTCCACTGACCAGACCACTGCTGCCCGTGTACCCCTGGAACCAATTTTAAAGTGCCTACAGCCAGCCCATTTTATTGTGTTAGGCCTTCGAAGCCTGTCTGCGGTCCCTCCTTCCACTAGGCCTCCACTGACCAGACCACTGCTGCCCGTGTACCCCTGGAACCAATTTTAAAGTGCCTACAGCCAGCCCATTTTATTGTGTTAGGCCTTCGAAGCCTGTCTGCGGTCCCTCCTTCCACTAGGCCTCCACTGACCAGACCACTGCTGCCCGTGTACCCCTGGAACCAATTTTAAAGTGCCTACAGCCAGCCCATTTTATTGTGTTAGGCCTTCGAAGCCTGTCTGCGGTCCCTCCTTCCACTAGGCCTCCACTGACCAGACCACTGCTGCCCGTGTACCCCTGGAACCAATTTTAAAGTGCCTACAGCCAGCCCATTTTATTGTGTTAGGCCTTCGAAGCCTGTCTGCGGTCCCTCCTTCCACTAGGCCTCCACTGACCAGACCACTGCTGCCCGTGTACCCCTGGAACCAATTTTAAAGTGCCTACAGCCAGCCCATTTTATTGTGTTAGGCCTTCGAAGCCTGTCTGCGGTCCCTCCTTCCACTAGGCCTCCACTGACCAGACCACTGCTGCCCGTGTACCCCTGGAACCAATTTTAAAGTGCCTACAGCCAGCCCATTTTATTGTGTTAGGCCTTCGAAGCCTGTCTGCGGTCCATACTTCCACTAGGCCTCCACTGACCAGACCACTGCTGCCCGTGTACCCCTGGAACCAATTTTAAAGTGCCTACAGCCAGCCCATTTTATTGTGTTAGGCCTTCGAAGCCTGTCTGCGGTCCCTCCTTCCACTAGGCCTCCACTGACCAGACCACTGCTGCCCGTGTACCCCTGGAACCAATTTTAAAGTGCCTACAGCCAGCCCATTTTATTGTGTTAGGCCTTCGAAGCCTGTCTGCGGTCCCTCCTTCCACTAGGCCTCCACTGACCAGACCACTGCTGCCCGTGTACCCCTGGAACCAATTTTAAAGTGCCTACAGCCAGCCCATTTTATTGTGTTAGGCCTTCGAAGCCTGTCTGCGGTCCCTCCTTCCACTAGGCCTCCACTGACCAGACCACTGCTGCCCGTGTACCCCTGGAACCAATTTTAAAGTGCCTACAGCCAGCCCATTTTATTGTGTTAGGCCTTCGAAGCCTGTCTGCGGTCCCTCCTTCCACTAGGCCTCCACTGACCAGACCACTGCTGCCCGTGTACCCCTGGAACCAATTTTAAAGTGCCTACAGCCAGCCCATTTTATTGTGTTAGGCCTTCGAAGCCTGTCTGCGGTCCCTCCTTCCACTAGGCCTCCACTGACCAGACCACTGCTGCCCGTGTACCCCTGGAACCAATTTTAAAGTGCCTACAGCCAGCCCATTTTATTGTGTTAGGCCTTCGAAGCCTGTCTGCGGTCCCTCCTTCCACTAGGCCTCCACTGACCAGACCACTGCTGCCCGTGTACCCCTGGAACCAATTTTAAAGTGCCTACAGCCAGCCCATTTTATTGTGTTAGGCCTTCGAAGCCTGTCTGCGGTCCCTCCTTCCACTAGGCCTCCACTGACCAGACCACTGCTGCCCGTGTACCCCTGGAACCAATTTTAAAGTGCCTACAGCCAGCCCATTTTATTGTGTTAGGCCTTCGAAGCCTGTCTGCGGTCCCTCCTTCCACTAGGCCTCCACTGACCAGACCACTGCTGCCCGTGTACCCCTGGAACCAATTTTAAAGTGCCTACAGCCAGCCCATTTTATTGTGTTAGGCCTTCGAAGCCTGTCTGCGGTCCATACTTCCACTAGGCCTCCACTGACCAGACCACTGCTGCCCGTGTACCCCTGGAACCAATTTTAAAGTGCCTACAGCCAGCCCATTTTATTGTGTTAGGCCTTCGAAGCCTGTCTGCGGTCCATACTTCCACTAGGCCTCCACTGACCAGACCACTGCTGCCCGTGTACCCCTGGAACCAATTTTAAAGTGCCTACAGCCAGCCCATTTTATTGTGTTAGGCCTTCGAAGCCTGTCTGCGGTCCCTCCTTCCACTAGGCCTCCACTGACCAGACCACTGCTGCCCGTGTACCCCTGGAACCAATTTTAAAGTGCCTACAGCCAGCCCATTTTATTGTGTTAGGCCTTCGAAGCCTGTCTGCGGTCCCTCCTTCCACTAGGCCTCCACTGACCAGACCACTGCTGCCCGTGTACCCCTGGAACCAATTTTAAAGTGCCTACAGCCAGCCCATTTTATTGTGTTAGGCCTTCGAAGCCTGTCTGCGGTCCCTCCTTCCACTAGGCCTCCACTGACCAGACCACTGCTGCCCGTGTACCCCTGGAACCAATTTTAAAGTGCCTACAGCCAGCCCATTTTATTGTGTTAGGCCTTCGAAGCCTGTCTGCGGTCCATACTTCCACTAGGCCTCCACTGACCAGACCACTGCTGCCCGTGTACCCCTGGAACCAATTTTAAAGTGCCTACAGCCAGCCCATTTTATTGTGTTAGGCCTTCGAAGCCTGTCTGCGGTCCATACTTCCACTAGGCCTCCACTGACCAGACCACTGCTGCCCGTGTACCCCTGGAACCAATTTTAAAGTGCCTACAGCCAGCCCATTTTATTGTGTTAGGCCTTCGAAGCCTGTCTGCGGTCCCTCCTTCCACTAGGCCTCCACTGACCAGACCACTGCTGCCCGTGTACCCCTGGAACCAATTTTAAAGTGCCTACAGCCAGCCCATTTTATTGTGTTAGGCCTTCGAAGCCTGTCTGCGGTCCCTCCTTCCACTAGGCCTCCACTGACCAGACCACTGCTGCCCGTGTACCCCTGGAACCAATTTTAAAGTGCCTACAGCCAGCCCATTTTATTGTGTTAGGCCTTCGAAGCCTGTCTGCGGTCCCTCCTTCCACTAGGCCTCCACTGACCAGACCACTGCTGCCCGTGTACCCCTGGAACCAATTTTAAAGTGCCTACAGCCAGCCCATTTTATTGTGTTAGGCCTTCGAAGCCTGTCTGCGGTCCCTCCTTCCACTAGGCCTCCACTGACCAGACCACTGCTGCCCGTGTACCCCTGGAACCAATTTTAAAGTGCCTACAGCCAGCCCATTTTATTGTGTTAGGCCTTCGAAGCCTGTCTGCGGTCCCTCCTTCCACTAGGCCTCCACTGACCAGACCACTGCTGCCCGTGTACCCCTGGAACCAATTTTAAAGTGCCTACAGCCAGCCCATTTTATTGTGTTAGGCCTTCGAAGCCTGTCTGCGGTCCATACTTCCACTAGGCCTCCACTGACCAGACCACTGCTGCCCGTGTACCCCTGGAACCAATTTTAAAGTGCCTACAGCCAGCCCATTTTATTGTGTTAGGCCTTCGAAGCCTGTCTGCGGTCCCTCCTTCCACTAGGCCTCCACTGACCAGACCACTGCTGCCCGTGTACCCCTGGAACCAATTTTAAAGTGCCTACAGCCAGCCCATTTTATTGTGTTAGGCCTTCGAAGCCTGTCTGCGGTCCATACTTCCACTAGGCCTCCACTGACCAGACCACTGCTGCCCGTGTACCCCTGGAACCAATTTTAAAGTGCCTACAGCCAGCCCATTTTATTGTGTTAGGCCTTCGAAGCCTGTCTGCGGTCCCTCCTTCCACTAGGCCTCCACTGACCAGACCACTGCTGCCCGTGTACCCCTGGAACCAATTTTAAAGTGCCTACAGCCAGCCCATTTTATTGTGTTAGGCCTTCGAAGCCTGTCTGCGGTCCCTCCTTCCACTAGGCCTCCACTGACCAGACCACTGCTGCCCGTGTACCCCTGGAACCAATTTTAAAGTGCCTACAGCCAGCCCATTTTATTGTGTTAGGCCTTCGAAGCCTGTCTGCGGTCCCTCCTTCCACTAGGCCTCCACTGACCAGACCACTGCTGCCCGTGTACCCCTGGAACCAATTTTAAAGTGCCTACAGCCAGCCCATTTTATTGTGTTAGGCCTTCGAAGCCTGTCTGCGGTCCCTCCTTCCACTAGGCCTCCACTGACCAGACCACTGCTGCCCGTGTACCCCTGGAACCAATTTTAAAGTGCCTACAGCCAGCCCATTTTATTGTGTTAGGCCTTCGAAGCCTGTCTGCGGTCCCTCCTTCCACTAGGCCTCCACTGACCAGACCACTGCTGCCCGTGTACCCCTGGAACCAATTTTAAAGTGCCTACAGCCAGCCCATTTTATTGTGTTAGGCCTTCGAAGCCTGTCTGCGGTCCCTCCTTCCACTAGGCCTCCACTGACCAGACCACTGCTGCCCGTGTACCCCTGGAACCAATTTTAAAGTGCCTACAGCCAGCCCATTTTATTGTGTTAGGCCTTCGAAGCCTGTCTGCGGTCCCTCCTTCCACTAGGCCTCCACTGACCAGACCACTGCTGCCCGTGTACCCCTGGAACCAATTTTAAAGTGCCTACAGCCAGCCCATTTTATTGTGTTAGGCCTTCGAAGCCTGTCTGCGGTCCCTCCTTCCACTAGGCCTCCACTGACCAGACCACTGCTGCCCGTGTACCCCTGGAACCAATTTTAAAGTGCCTACAGCCAGCCCATTTTATTGTGTTAGGCCTTCGAAGCCTGTCTGCGGTCCCTCCTTCCACTAGGCCTCCACTGACCAGACCACTGCTGCCCGTGTACCCCTGGAACCAATTTTAAAGTGCCTACAGCCAGCCCATTTTATTGTGTTAGGCCTTCGAAGCCTGTCTGCGGTCCCTCCTTCCACTAGGCCTCCACTGACCAGACCACTGCTGCCCGTGTACCCCTGGAACCAATTTTAAAGTGCCTACAGCCAGCCCATTTTATTGTGTTAGGCCTTCGAAGCCTGTCTGCGGTCCCTCCTTCCACTAGGCCTCCACTGACCAGACCACTGCTGCCCGTGTACCCCTGGAACCAATTTTAAAGTGCCTACAGCCAGCCCATTTTATTGTGTTAGGCCTTCGAAGCCTGTCTGCGGTCCCTCCTTCCACTAGGCCTCCACTGACCAGACCACTGCTGCCCGTGTACCCCTGGAACCAATTTTAAAGTGCCTACAGCCAGCCCATTTTATTGTGTTAGGCCTTCGAAGCCTGTCTGCGGTCCCTCCTTCCACTAGGCCTCCACTGACCAGACCACTGCTGCCCGTGTACCCCTGGAACCAATTTTAAAGTGCCTACAGCCAGCCCATTTTATTGTGTTAGGCCTTCGAAGCCTGTCTGCGGTCCCTCCTTCCACTAGGCCTCCACTGACCAGACCACTGCTGCCCGTGTACCCCTGGAACCAATTTTAAAGTGCCTACAGCCAGCCCATTTTATTGTGTTAGGCCTTCGAAGCCTGTCTGCGGTCCCTCCTTCCACTAGGCCTCCACTGACCAGACCACTGCTGCCCGTGTACCCCTGGAACCAATTTTAAAGTGCCTACAGCCAGCCCATTTTATTGTGTTAGGCCTTCGAAGCCTGTCTGCGGTCCATACTTTAAATACTCCTCCACTCACCACCAAGCTGCCTGCCCGTGTATCCATGTAACCGCTGTAAAACTGCCATGAGCCTATTGTTTGTTATGTTAGGCCTTTGATAGCCTGTCTGCGGTCCTTACTTTAAATACTCCTCCACTCACCACCTAGCTGCCTGTGTATCCATGTAACCGATGTAAAACTGCCATGACTGCCTACTGTTTGTTATTTTAGGCCTTTGATAGCCTGTCTGCGGCCCCTACTTGCAATACTCCTCCACTGACCACAATGCTGCCTGGAGTGCCTGCCTGTGTATCCATGTAACCGATGTAAAACTGCCATGACTGCCTACTGTTTGTTATTTTAGGCCTTTGATAGCCTGTCTGCGGCCCCTACTTGCAATACTCCTCCACTGAGCACAATGCTGCCTGGAGTGCCTGCCTGTGTATCCATGTAACCGATGTAAAACTGCCATGACTGCCTACTGTTTGTTATTTTAGGCCTTTGATAGCCTGTCTGCAGCCCCTACTTGCAATACTCCTCCACTGACCACACCAATGCTGCCCGTGTACCCCTGGAACCTATTTAAAAGTTCATAGAGCCTAGTTATATATTTTATTTACTATTAATAAGGCCATGATGGACTACGCTGTACCACGCTACAAGCTAACCAGTCGACACTTCTTTTGCGAGAAAAGCCATCCCAACCCTCCACCAGCATGTAGAAGACCGCATTGTCCATGCACTCTGGCAATCTGTGAGTACAAAGGTGCACCTGACAACAGACGCATGGACCTGTAGGCATGGCCACGGAAGATTACGTGTCCATTACGGCGCAATGGGTTAATGTGGTGGATGCATGGTCCACAGGGGACAGCCTACTAAGTCTGTCTGCAGTCCCTAATTCAAATTGTCCTCCACTGTCTAAATCGGAACTTCCACCTTCTGGCTTTCGGCCTATAGTATCAGAAATTAAACTGCATTTGGCCTTCAACTTTGGTTAGGGCCTACTAACGGCTTCTGCCCCTCCCTGGTGTTGTCCTCAACTAAATAAAGCTGAGCTTCAACCTTCCGGCTCTCATTAAGTGGTTTTAAAAAAAAAAAAATTGGTGGTTAGGGCCTACTAACGGCTTCTGCCCCTCCCTGGTGTTGTCCTCAACTAAATAAAGCTGAGCTTCAACCTTCCGGCTCTCATTATGTGGTTTAAAAAAAAAAAATGGTGGTTAGGGCCTACTAACGGCTTCTGCCCCTCCCTGGTGTTGTCCTCAACTAAATAAAGCTGAGCTTCAACCTTCCGGCTCTCATTAAGTGGTTTTAAAAAAAAAATGGTGGTTAGGGCCTACTAACGGCTTCTGCCCCTCCCTGGTGTTGTCCTCAACTAAATAAAGCTGAGCTTCAACCTTCCGGCTCTCATTAAGTGGTTTTAAAAAAAAAATGGTGGTTAGGGCCTACTAACGGCTTCTGCCCCTCCCTGGTGTTGTCCTCAACTAAATAAAGCTGAGCTTCAACCTTCCGGCTCTCATTAAGTGGTTTTAAAAAAAAAATGGTGGTTAGGGCCTACTAACGGCTTCTGCCCCTCCCTGGTGTTGTCCTCAACTAAATAAAGCTGAGCTTCAACCTTCCGGCTCTCATTAAGTGGTTTTTAAAAAAAAATGGTGGTTAGGGCCTACTAACGGCTTCTGCCCCTCCCTGGTGTTGTCCTCAACTAAATAAAGCTGAGCTTCAACCTTCCGGCTCTCATTAAGTGGTTTTAAAAAAAAAAAAAATGGTGGTTAGGGCCTACTAACGGCTTCTGCCCCTCCCTGGTGTTGTCCTCAACTAAATAAAGCTGAGCTTCAACCTTCCGGCTCTCATTATGTGGTTTTAAAAAAAAAAATGGTGGTTAGGGCCTACTAACGGCTTCTGCCCCTCCCTGGTGTTGTCCTCAACTAAATAAAGCTGAGCTTCAACCTTCCGGCTCTCATTAAGTGGTTTTTAAAAAAAAATGGTGGTTAGGGCCTACTAACGGCTTCTGCCCCTCCCTGGTGTTGTCCTCAACTAAATAAAGCTGAGCTTCAACCTTCCGGCTCTCATTAAGTGGTTTTAAAAAAAAAAAAATTGGTGGTTAGGGCCTACTAACGGCTTCTGCCCCTCCCTGGTGTTGTCCTCAACTAAATAAAGCTGAGCTTCAACCTTCCGGCTCTCATTATGTGGTTTAAAAAAAAAAAATGGTGGTTAGGGCCTACTAACGGCTTCTGCCCCTCCCTGGTGTTGTCCTCAACTAAATAAAGCTGAGCTTCAACCTTCCGGCTCTCATTATGTGGTTTTAAAAAAAAAAAAAATGGTGGTTAGGGCCTACTAACGGCTTCTGCCCCTCCCTGGTGTTGTCCTCAACTAAATAAAGCTGAGCTTCAACCTTCCGGCTCTCATTAAGTGGTTTTAAAAAAAAAATGGTGGTTAGGGCCTACTAACGGCTTCTGCCCCTCCCTGGTGTTGTCCTCAACTAAATAAAGCTGAGCTTCAACCTTCCGGCTCTCATTATGTGGTTTTAAAAAAAAAATGGTGGTTAGGGCCTACTAACGGCTTCTGCCCCTCCCTGGTGTTGTCCTCAACTAAATAAAGCTGAGCTTCAACCTTCCGGCTCTCATTAAGTGGTTTTAAAAAAAAAAAAAATGGTGGTTAGGGCCTACTAACGGCTTCTGCCCCTCCCTGGTGTTGCCCTCAACTAAATAAAGCTGAGCTTCAACCTTCTGCTCCAAATTACCATTTTAAAAAATGCAATAGGCTTTTCCGGCCTACTAAAGGTGTCTGCCCCTCCCTGGTGTTGTCCTCAACTGAACAAAGCTGAGCTTCCACATTCTGGCTTTCGCCCTATACTATCAGATATTAAACTGCATTTGGCCTACTAGTGTGGTTAGGCCCTTGAAACAGTGTCTGCTGCTCTTGGGTTTGCTACTCCACTGAACAAAGCAATGCCGCCTGTTTAGTCCTGTTACCAATTTTGAACTGCATGTAGCCTACTTTATTCTTTGGCCCTATATCTGTTTCCTCCTCATCCTGCCCATTGCCCAGCCACTGCTAAATGAGTCTGCTGGTACATTGACCTAGACCACTACATTCCCCTTGTACTCTACACAGCCAGAATCTGACCCTGCTGAAAGTAAGGTTCCCCTTCCCGCATGTTATACCACCTTACACAGGGACAAAGAGGAAGGTGCAGATGAAAGTGCAGGTTCCTTCATCAGGTGGGGGGGCATACTCGTTGGCGACGTCACTGGCACAGGGCCCCTCAGAGTACGCAAAAGTGTCGCTGCTGGTGGGAGGCGCCCCCGCCATGCAAACACACCGCCGTACTTTGAGGGGCCCTGTGCCAGTGGCAATGCGAACGAGTGGGCCCCCCCTGCTTGCTCAGGATCACAGCACTTGCAACTTTTAAATACTTACCTTTCCCTGCAACACCGCCGTGACGTAGTCCGCATTTCCTGGGCCCACGAAAAACTTGAGCCAGCCCTACTCCCCCCACAACTTTCCCCCAATTCCTTATGCCCAACTATTATTATACAGTTAATTAAGATTGGCAAGCTTCAGAAACAAGAATGGATGTTTTTGGCATTAAAATGGGCACTGTAGGTGTTTTCCTGGCCTCCACTCACTGCCGACTATGCTTCCCCATTGACTTGCATTGGGTTTCGTGTTTCGGTCGATCCCCGACTTTTAGCGATAATCGGCCGACTGCACTCGACTCGACTCTGGACAAAATCGGGTTTCCCAAAACCCTACTCGATCTTAAAAAAATGAAAGTCGCTCAACCCTAGTGGTCACCTGTAAGCCCGTATCGACCAGACAACGTTCAGCTCGACCGCTCATATCTGCCCAGACGAGGGGGCACATGGAAACAAGATTAGTGGGACTTCTAGTACTCCTTATTAAAGGTACAGGCTCCGGGCGGTGGCCCCCAGGCTTGGAGTCCCCTAGTTTAAGGGATGGCGCTGGAGAGGCCTACCCCGTCGGGTGAACCACCGGGCTATGTGTCCTACTTCTCCACAATTCTAACAGGTGGGGGGTCCTTCTCTGCGGGACATTCTGATCTCACGGCGGGGTTACTCTCAAGTCAATTTTCAGGCAAGCTTGCAGCTACTACGGGCAATTTCTTTGAATCAGCCAACTCTTCACGGATGTGCTGTATCTCTTTTCGCAATTCTTCTACCAATTGGGGTGCAGTAACTGTGGTTGCGGTCACCTCCCCAGTCTGGACCTTCCCCACCGGAACTGTCACCCCCTGCTCTTACTCGCGCGTGTGCGCTTCACTCCCTATTTCAGTGAAAATCATGCTGGGTTTTACTCTCAAATGCTCCCGCAGAACCTGCCTCAGGTAGGCTCGTCACTAATTGGTCTTGCAGCACTACGTCAATGGACCCTATGCCTACGCCGTCTTTGTGAGCAATGGCAGTATGAAGTTCCTGCAGCGCATTGATAAACTGGGTGACCGTCTCCCCCTCTCTTTGAACCCGGCCGAACAGGCACATGCGTATCTCCCCTACTTTCGTGGGGTTCCCATGCGTCTCCTCAAGTATGAGCTAAACTTTATCCAGGGCATCTCTTGCCTGTGAGGGTCATAGCATGACAGTCCCTGGCCTCCCCATCTAGTGCCATTATAGTCACCTCTGCTTCTAGGGCCGGAGTAATGGGATGTAACCTCATCATCTCCCTTACACGTTCAGTCCAACTCCAAAGCATCGTGTTATTCCCAGTGAACTTCGGAAGGTTATTTAATATGGCCCCCAGGGAGATAAAACAAGCATACTCTGTGCAGGGAGTGGCAGGACACGGGAGGTGTGTAAGGGAGAAGGGCAATACTGGGAGCTATAAAGGGGTAGGGCAGGAAAGAATGATAGTTCGATAGGAAGAAACAAAGGCAATAATACTTATCAGTCTGTAGTCTTCTTGATTGCAGCGTCTCGGTTCTCCAATGGTGGCACCGACAACAGTGGTACGTGACGTCTCGGAGGTGTCTTTAGAGGACAGGGCGCCAATCCATGGAGCGGATGAGTCTTTGAAGGGTGCGGCAGCCTCACCTACAGTATAATGCAGGCCCCACCACCACACAGTATAGTACATCCCCCTTCACACACAGTGTAATGCAGCCCCCCATACACACACAGTATAATGCAGCTCCCCAGAGTATACTGCAGCCCCACACACTGTATAATGCAGGCCCCCCACAAACACACCACAGTATAGTGCAGTATCCCTACACACACTCATTCAGCAGACACGCACACACTATAATGCAGACAGACACACACACTATAATGCAGACAGACACACACACTATAATGCAGACAGACACACACACACACACACACACACACTATAATGCAGACAGACACACACACACACACAATAATTACCTCTCCTCCTTGTTCTCCAGCTGCTTTGACTTCTGCAGAGTGTCTCAGCATCTCATCAGCTCCACTGCTAAAACACACTGAGTCACAGGCAGAGGAGGAGTGATGGGAAAGGGAGAGTCACATGACGCTCTCTCTTCTATCACTGCTTTCAAGTGTATTGGCATCTATGATGCCGATAAGTTGAATGCGTGATGCGGGGATGGGGCAGCGCTGGGCCCCTCTTAGTCAGGGGCCCAATAGTGGCCACTGGCTGGGGGCCCCTGGAGGAGCAGAGGCCCTACGCAGCTGCCTGATCTGCCTGTCCCTAACACTGGCCCTGCTCCCAAGTTGTGTTCCTCCCCTCTGTTTCCACTGTATACAGATCCATTGCAAAAAAGATCCATCTGGAAGTGGCACAGTTGACATATAGTGACAAAATTGTGCATTGGAGATGGAGGATGAGCAGGATGGGGTGCAGGAACTGGTGGAGGAATCCCAGATAGAAGTTGTACCAGTAATGTTCGGTGTCGGAAGCACATGTGCCATATCAGGGTGGGACTCAGCCCCAGTCTTCACAGTGTTACGCAGTGTGCCATCAGGGAAAGGTAGCGTCACTGGCAACAAGTGCTTGTCCATGTGTCGATCAAGTGGACAGTCCCAGTAACTGTGTTGGTAAGGGCACGGGTGATCGGATGATGTTTTGGACACGTGCTGATACAAGGGATGCCACACTGGGAGAAGTACTGATAGCTGGTGATTGAAGTAATGAGGGACCAAATTTGTACACTTGTAGCAGATCAATTTTGTTTCTTACAAACCAATGAAATTTCACACATACCAAGTTCTACATTATATATGACAATAGTAATTTTTTGAACAACCAAATTTGCACACCTGTAGGAGGCCAACTTTTGTTTTTATTTCAAAGCTGTGAAATTTCACACAATCCAAGTTCTATAGTGTATATGTCAATAGTCAATTTTTGAACAACCAAATTTGTGCACCAGTAACATGCCAATTTTTCTTTTTTATTTCAATTCAACGAAATTTCACACAAAACAGGGTATACAGTATGCATGACAAAAGTACATTTTTGGAACAAAATGTTTTTTGAATTGTACCAGACCAAGCTGTTTTTAAAACTTTTAAACCATCATCATTTGACAGAAAGCACTTAAAACTGTATGGATGACTAATTAAATCCAGGAAAGATTGTTGAACTTTTTTTTGTTTTATATACCACCATAAAGTAACAATAACCATGTTTGACTGTATGTTTGAATAATTGAAACAAAAAAAAACCAAAAACTTTTTTAGAGTTTTAGCTACCACTGTAATCAAATAAAAGGCTCAAAATACTCTATGGATGAAAAAATTAAATCCAGAAAAATTTGTGAATATAAATATTTTGAAAGCGTAGTTGATGAACTTTTACACTCATAAAGGTGCAAAGCCAGGAAAAATGGCTTTCCAGTCATCCATAGACCCCTGAAAGGCAAAAACTGGCGGGCCTCATTCATAATTTTGAAAGTATAGTTGATGTAGTCCTACGCTCACAAAGTGCAAAACCAGGAAAATATTATAAGCAGGGTAAAGCAGTAATCCTCTTCAGGTCTCCGCTTCTTCTTCTCCTGCATTGATAGGCTGTGAGGACTGCCTCCACCTGCTTCCTGGAGCCCAATTCCTATCTGGGCTGTAAGTGACATCTAGCCCTTGAGGTGTAGAAATGAGTGACAGCCCCATGTCACCTGCACCATCGGCTGCTCCCATATAGGAGTTGGGGAACCCAAAGGACAGTCCAATCTCTCGGTTGTCAAAGCCCCATCTCTAGCTTCCAACAGGAGCCTCTCCCTGGCCTGTTCATCTTGCTCCCTTCCTTGTCAGGTCATACCCACCACATACCAGCGATGTTGCACCTTCAGTTTGGGGAACATGACCCTTGTTCCAGCCATCAGCTCTTGCAGCCTTCGAGGAAAGTGTTCCATCTCTACTGCCCGCTGGGTGAACAAGATGTGATGACTTGTTCCAAACTCTTCTTTGGACCCCCATATTCATTGCTGGTCATGGTCATAAATAATGACTTCCCCCTGGGATATCAATTCTCGGTACCTTGGAGCTAGCAGGCCCACTAGCACGTCACGATCCCTGGTCCTGGCTCACTTCCTTTTCTCCTCCGACCAGCTTAGGCCCCACAGACCGCTCACAAGTTGCTGGATCCTGACTCTACCATTTGCAGTCCGCCAAAACCCCTGCGGTGAAGGCTCGGCATAGGTTCGTGCCTTTGTGGTTCCGGGAAACTGGCCAGTTCCGGACCACAGGCTCTTGCCTCGTCCGCTGTCATGCCAGCTTGGTCTGGCTCTGATGTACTTCCAGTTGGTTCCTCAGGAGTCTTGCGGGCTTTTGCCACCTTAGTTGCCTTGTCACTTACTAAGCATGTTTCACTGTATCGATCACTAGTGGTGTTGAGCATTCCGATACTGCAAATATCGGGTATCGGCAGATATTCGCTGTATTGGAATTCTGATACTGAGTTCCGATACTTTTTCAATATCGGATACCGGAATCGGAAGTTCCCATAATTCAATGAGCCAGTTTGATTTGATTCAGCCAATGAGAAATCCCAAGAAGTGTGGGCACATCCTGTTATGCATGTTAGGCATGTAAGTAAGGGCATGGCTGTGATTGGCTGCTGAAATGATGTCATGATGCACTATAAAAGCCGCTGCCACCATTTTGGGTTCACTCTGCTGTGATTTCAGTTAGGGACAGGACGCTGCTGTTCTGACTGAGGGATAGTTTGAGATAGCGATTTGCTTCATTGTGCTTTACCTAGGCTAATTTAGCAACTGATGTGTGAGAACCTTGTTTTTGCCTTGCAGCGCTGTTCACGGCTGTCTGCAAGGTCTCTGTGTGAGTGCAGTTCACGGTGTAGCCTGTTCTGCCGCCACAGCTGGTAGTAGTCAGCTCAGCGTGCGTCACTGCCTCATACTGTTCCATTGTCCTTTTTTGAATTAGTGCTGCCTGTTGCACATTTTTTCTGATTTATCCTAGTAGTGGGTTTCCATCCATATCCTGCTAGATTGTGGAAAAACACTATATAGGATTACATAGAGGAGCTTTTTTTGGCCTTGCAGTGCTGTTCACGGCTGTCTGCAAGGTCTCTGTGTGAGTGCAGTTCACGCTGTAGCCTGTTCTGCCGCCACAGCTGGTTGTAGTCAGCTCAGCGTGCGTCACTGCCTCATACTGTTCCATTGTCCTTTTTTGAATTAGTGCTGCCTGTTGCACATTTTTTCTGATTTATCCTATTAGTGGGTTTCCATTCGTATCCTGCTAGATTGTGGAAAAACACTATATAGGATACATACAGAAGCTTTTGTTGGCCTTGCAGCACTGTTCACGACTGTCTGCAAGGTCTCTGTGTGAGTGCAGCTCACGCTGTAGCCTGTTCTGTGAAAAAACTAAAAGTTAATAAAGTTCACCAAACACTCCACTTTACAGTTCTGTAGGCCACATTAGTTCATATTAAAGTCTAGTCCACACTTTATAAAATTAGTGTTTCTTATACCTGTTAGCAGCTGTTCAGGAATAAGCACACTAAGCCCTTAGTACTTTTCTGCCTATCTTTATCAGTCTACCAAGATGAAGAAGGCAGGGAATAAGGCACGTGGTCGTGGGCATGGAGTTTCTGCAGGAAGAGGATGTGGGGATTCTGTGCCTGCTGTGGGCACCGGTGACTCATCATCATTCCCGAGTTTTAGCAGGGAACAGTCCTTCATGTGCAGCTTTGTAGGAGCTCGCCATACCCCACTGCTGCGGGATGAACAAATTGAAGCCATTTTTGCATGGATGGCAGCTAATGCATCGACTTCAATTAGTGCCACATCCTCTCAGGCACAGAGCACTGAAGAGCACCCATCTGTCTCTTCACCACCTGCCAAATTGCCCAGGCAGTCAGAGAGCCCTGTACAGGAGCCATCTCTACTTCTGTTGGCTTGGAAAGAGGGGGACAGCCAAGCAGCATTCGAGAAATGGAAGAAGAGGCAGTATGCAGTGATGCCCAACTGCTTTGTCTCTCTGAATCTGAAGAGGTGGGTGGGCCAGTGCCTCCGGTCAGCACACCTCAGTATGCATCTGATGATGAGAATCAGGTGCCACTTTCTGGTGCGTACTGTGCTACCGAGAATACCCAGGAGCAGTTGTTGGAAGAGGATAGTGTAGATGATGAGGTCCTTGATCCATCATGGCGTGAGGTACAGGAAGGTGGTGGGAGCAGCTCTGAGGAAGAGATTCCCCGAATGGCCCAAAAAGGAGGAAGAGGGAGGGGGAAGACTGCATTGCCTGTAGCCTCCACTTCGGCACCCATTAGGAGCATGCCTCTTCCAAAAGCCAAAACGGGCGCTCCCAAGACTTGCAGTGCCTGGTCCTTTTTTGACACAGTTGCAGATGACATTTGCTTTGTCAAATGCAAGCTGTGTAATCAGAAAGTCAAAAGAGGGAAAAGTCTCAGCAACCTCAATACCACAAATATGTGGAAACCTGTGCAGACCAAGCACATGGTGGAGTTACAAAAACACACTGAAGACCTAGGCCACCTACCACCTCTTCAGCTCGTGTTGTAGACTCTTCCTCCAGCTCACACACAGCTGGTTCGGCTTCCTCACGGGATCGCCATGGAAGAACCTCTGGCACTGTTGTCCAGAGACCCAGTGTAATTCCACCCACAGCACCACGTTCCCTGTCATCCTCACATTCTCAGCCCAATCTACAGCCATCGGTAGCACAGGCATGGGGGAAAAGGTGGCCATTCTCGGCAAACCACCCCCGAGCACAGGCTCTGAATGCTGGCATTGCAAAACTACTGTCCCTTGAAATGCTGTCATTCAGGCTGGTGGAGACTGACACCTTCCATAACTTGATGGCATTGGCAGTCCCACAATACAACGTGCCCAGCCGCTTTTATTTCAGCAAGCAAGCTGTCCCTGCCCTGCAAAAGCATGTGGAGGGAAACATTAAACATGCACTACTAAACGCCGTC
This sequence comes from Ranitomeya variabilis, assembly GCF_051348905.1. Classification (NCBI taxonomy): domain Eukaryota; kingdom Metazoa; phylum Chordata; class Amphibia; order Anura; family Dendrobatidae; genus Ranitomeya; species Ranitomeya variabilis. The sequence goes on along the minus strand of NC_135235.1, from coordinate 175,582,119 downwards.
AGTAGCAAGGTCTACCATGGACAGGGACGATACCTTTCCCTCATTGCCCATTGGGTAAATGTTGTGGAGCTGGGTACAGATCTTGGGAGTGGCGCTGTACGTGTTCTGCCAACTCCAAGGATTGCAGGAATCCAGTCTCTACACATTGACTCCTGCTCATACTCCAGTTCCTCTGAATCAGCGCTGCAAGAGCCGTCACAGTCCACCTCCACATGGACCCGTGAACGCTTACTGTACGTGTTACAACCTATATGAGCACAGCCATGGCCAAACGTCCACAGGCTGTATTGAAATTAATTTCTTTGGGGAATCGAAGCCACACAGCGCAGGAGCTCTGGAATGCCATCAAGCAGGAGAGCGACGTGTGGTTTGTGCCAGCGAATCTCCAGCCAGGCATGGTAGTGTGTCACAATGGCCGAAATCTAATGGCAGCTCTGGGCCTAGGCAACCTCACTCACATCCCATGTCTGGCACATGTGTTCAACTTGGTCGTGCAGAGTTTTTTGAGGGACTATCTGGATCTTGATGCACTGCTACACAAGGTCCGCCTAGAGTGTGCTCACTTGCGGCATTCCAGCATGGCAAGATCGCGCATTGCAGCTCTGCAGCACCAATTCCGCCTTCCGGAACATCGCATCATATGTGACCTACCCACCAGGTGGAATTCAACGTTACATATGTTGGAGTGGTTGTGTGAGCAGCAGGCAGCAGTAATGGAGTACCAGCTGCATCAGGCGCAAAGAAGATGCACTGCGCGCCGATCAGACTTCACAACCACTGATTGGGCCACTATGAAGGACATCTGCCAGGTTTTGCGAGCCTTCAATGATTCCACGCGGATGGCGAGTGCAGATGATGCACTAGTCAGCATGACTATCCCCCTTATCTGCCTGCTTCAAAAAACACAGCAAGCGCTAAGGGATGAGGTTGTGGAAGAGGTGGAGGATGAGGAGTCACAAATACCATCTGCTTCTGGACAGTCTGCGCAACGTGGTTCCTCACAAAGGCCTAGGCAGGGGACACTTTGTGAGGAGGATGAGGAAGAGTCAATGGAGGAGGAAGACATCTGTCCAGAGGAGGGAGTTACATAATGCTCCAGTAGTCAGTATGTAGAGCGAGGGTGGGGTGATGCAGAGCAGACAGAGATCACGCCTCAAGCAGGGGACAGCGTTTCTTGGCCAGTTGGCAGTCTGCAGCACATGGTTGATTTCATGCTGCAGTGCCTGAGAAACGACCGCCACATCGCCCACATTCTCAACACGGCTGATTATTGGGTGTACACCCTCTTAGATCCTCGCTACCGGGACAACTTACAAAGCCTCATAACACCGTTGAACCGGGAGCGTAAAATGCGGGAGTACCAAGACACACTGGTGCATTCCATCATCTTCTCCAGTACAACCAAGAGCAGTGCTGCTAGTGCTTTACAAAGCAGCTCAGTGTGTTGAGGCAGTGGAGGAAGCTCTGCATAAACAGGGAGCAGAAGCAGTGCCTCAGCACAAGGTAAGACCAGTATGGCCCAACTGTGGCAAAGTTTTATGTGCCCGCCACATATGTCTACACCATCACAGATGGCTTCAGTCAGCAGGAGGCAACGTTTCCGTCAGATGGTGACAGACTACATGTCTTGCCCTCTCAGTGTACTCCCAGACGGCTTTTCCCCCTTCAAGTTTTGGGTCTCTAAGCTGGATACATGGCCAGAGCTTAGCCAGTATGCATTGGAGGTGCTGGCTTGCCCTGCTGCTAGTGTATTATCGGAACGCGTCTTTAGTGCCGCAGGTGGTGTACTAACAGAACGTCGCATGCTACTATCCTCCGATAACGTTGACCGGCTTACTTTTTTGAAAATGAAGAAGGCCTGAATCTCGCAGGAATTTGCCACTCCTCTTTCAGATTAAATAATTGGTTGGCAACAGTATCCAGGTCTCCTGTTGTGTTCATGTTTCTACCACCATTCTTTGCGTCTGGAGGAGAGAAGGTTTTTCCACCAACATAGAAGAGGATTCTTTACTGTTAGGGCAGTGAGAATCTGGAATTGCTTGCCTGAGGAGGTGGTAATGGCGAACTCAGTCGAGGGGTTCAAGAGAGGCCTGGATGTCTTCCTGGAGCAGAACAATATTGTATCATACAATTATTAGGTTCTGTAGAAGGACGTACATCTGGGGATTTATTATGATGAAATATAGGCTGAACTGGATGGACAAATGTCTTTTTTCGGCCTTACTAACTATGTTACTATGTTACTATGTTACCTGAACTGCAATCCCTGGGCTACAACACCGCCAGTTGCTGCTAAGAAGGGCCGTCTGCACAGTCAACACATGACCCAGTGTTATTGGGTTTCAGTAACGTCAGCTGATACCCTGCTGTGTGTGTGGCAATGCCTCCACTCTGCTTCTCCTGCATTCCCTGGGCTCAATCTCTGCCAGTTGCTGCTCGGAAGTGCTGTCTGCACAGTCAACGGTTGCTCCTCTGTTATAGGGGTTCAGTAACATCAGCTGATCCCCTGCTGTGTGTGCGGCAATGCCTCCACTCTGCTTCTCCTGCATTCCCTGGCCTCCAACGCCGCCAGTTGCTGCACGGAAGTGCCGTCTGCACAGTTTCAGTAACGTCAGCTGATCCCCTGCTGTGTATCCGGCAATTGCTCCTGCCCCCTCCACACACACACTACTTCAGATATTAAACTTGCTCCAATTAGGATTCGGCCTACACCCTGATTGACCCTGGGCTCCAACACCGCCAGTTGCTGCCCGGAAGTGCTGTCTGCAGAGTCAACACCTGCTCCAGTGTTATTGGGGTTCAGTAACGCCAGCTGCTCTCCTGCTGTGTGCGCGGCAATTTCTGCCATCAGTTTCTAGCATTGACCCTGGCATTGACCCTGGGCTCCAACACTGCCAGTTGCTTCTCGGACGTGCTGTCTGCACAGTCAACAGTTGCTTCTCTGTTATAGGGGTTCAGTAATATCAGCTGATACCCTGCTGTGTGTGCGGCAATGCCTCCACTCTGCTTCTCCTGCTTTCCCTGGGCTCCAACACCACCAGTTGCTGCTCGGAAGTGCCGTCTGCACAGTCAACAGTTGCTCCTCTGTTTTGGGGGTTCTGTAACATCAGCTGATCCCCTGCTGTGTGTGCGGAAATGCCTCCAATATGCTTCTCCTGCATTCCCTGGCCTCAAACAGTGCCAGTTGCTGCTCGGAAGTGCCGTCTGCACAGTCAACACTTGCTGCCGTGTTATTGGGTTTCAGTAATGTCAGCTGATCCCCTGCTGTGTATCCGGCAATGCCGCCTGCTCCCTCCACACTCACACTACTTCAGATATTAAACTTGCTCCAATTAGGCTTGGGCCTACACCCTGATTGACCCTGGGCTCCAACACCGCCAGTTGCTGCTCAGAAGTGCCGTCTGCACAGAGAAAAACACTAACTCCTGTTATAGTGGGGTTCAGTAATGTCAGTTTAATTTCTTTCTGCAGTCATTGTTCCAGCAATTTCTGCCATCAGTTTCTAGTATTGACCCTGGGCTCTAACACTGCCAGTTGCTGCTCGGAAGTGCCGTCTGCACAGTCAACAGTTGCTCCTCTGTTATTGGGTTTCAGTAATGTCAGCTGATCCCCTGCTGTGTATCTGGCAATGCCTCCTGCTCCCTCCACACTCACACTACTTCAGATATTAAACTTGCTCCAATTAGGCTTCGGCCTACACCATGATTGACCCTGAGCTCCAACATTCCCAGTTGCTGATCAGAAGTGCCATCTGCACAGAGAAAAACGCTAGCTCCTGTGTTAGTGTGGTTCAGTAACGTCCGCTGCTCCCATGCTGTGTATCTGGCAATTGCGCCTGCTACCTCCACACTCACACTACTTCAGATATTAAACTTGCTCCAATTAGGCTTCGGCCTACACCCTCATTGACCCTGGGCTCCAAAACTGCCAGTTGCTGCTCAGAAGTGCGGTCTGCACAGAGAAAAACACTAGCTCCTGTTATAGTGGGGTTCAGTAATGTCAGTTTAATTTCTTTCTGCAGTCATTGTTCCAGCAGTCTCCTTTTTTTTTTCAGGCTAGAGTATCCTGTAATAATTATAGGGGATAACTCAGGAGACTCTTTGCGTGGAACAAGACAACTACAGGACACAGTTTTATAAGTGGTAAAGTCTATATTATCACACGGTGATTCAAACAGGTGCAGAGAGAAACTCAAGTCCACAACACTTGGTGCAAATAATAAACGCAGCTTAGCAGTCTATAGGAAACTTCAGAGGAATCAAGCAGAAAGTCTATGAAGCACAGTTATTCTTGAGGATACTTGACACGAATAAATCCTTGTCTTAGTCCAGACACAGATAGATATGCTTATTAGGCAGTTCAAATCATATCTTAGCTCAACCAGGGAGGCCTGGTTAATAGTCTCAGGTTATTGCAAAGCAGCAACAGCTTACATGTCCAGCAAATGCAGATGGAAGTAAACACGAGCAGCAGATGAAGGATTACTGGAAACTTGTGTATGCAGCAGGAACTCAGAGCAGAGTAGCAGGATCACCACACAGGTTAACTGGAGCAGGTGTATAGCCAGGGAGTAATCAGAGGTCAGGAGCTGGATGCAAAGCAGAATACTCTAGCACAGACTGAAGGCTGGGGTGGAGTTTTATAGCAGGAAGACACAGTGCACACGAGACCAAAGACGTCATCTTTGAAAAGGGCAGTAATGCACAAAAGGTAAAAAATGTTCAGAGTCCTCACAGTCAGCTGCTCCCCTGCTGTGTGTGCGGCAATTTCTGCCATCAGTTTCTAGCATTGACCCTGGGCTCCAACACCGCCAGTTGTTACCCGGAAGTGCTGTCTGCACAGTCAACAGTTGCTCCTCTGTTATTGGGGTTCAGTAACGCCAGCTGCTCCCCTGCTGTGTGTGCGGCAATTTCTGCCATCAGTTTCTAGCATTGACCCTGGGCTCCAACACCGCCAGTTGCTGCCCGGAAGTGCTGTCTGCACAGTCAACAGTTGCTGCCGTGTTATTGGGGTTCAGTAATGTCAGCTGATCCCCTGCTGTGTATCCGGCAATTTCTCCAGCTCCCTCCACACTCACACTACTACAGAAATTAAAGGGAACCTGTCCCCCCAGGTGTTTGTAACTAAAAGAGCCACCTTGTGCAGCACTAATGCTGCACGAGGAAAAGGTGGCTCTTTTAGTTATGCTCCATGCACACGCTGAACTAAACACTTATAAAATGTGTCCCCTCATACCGTGAAAGTCCCGGAGGCGGGACTTTCCTTCCTAATCAGACGCTGCACAGCTGTCATTCATACCCCCTTGGTGGCGTGCGCCGCCTCCTGAGCGTTGTTTGAATCTGTCCCAGAGCCTGCGCTGTTATATTATCTTTTGGCCATGCGCAGTTAGCGTTGCCCGTCTTCTGACATCATTTGATGTCAGTCTGACTGCACCTATGCGGCCGCGCTGCCCGAGATCCCGACCGGCAGTGTCTTCTGATTTATTCACACTGCGGGGCTTGGATTCATGGCCATGCGCAGTGCATATCTTCGCCTCTCACTCATCTCCCTCCGCCTTCTTCAGACTGTGCGGCGTCAGTTGATCCCTAATCGCCGTGCCATGCGCTTAGGGATCAGCTGATGCCGCACAGTCTGAAGAAGGCGGAAGGAGATGAGTGAGAGGCGAAGATATGCACAGCGCATGCCCATGAATCCCAGCCCTGCAGTGTCTTCTGATTTATTCACACTGCGGGGCTGGGATTCATGGACAGCGCTGCCGCACAGGCGCAGTCAGCCTGACATCAAATGATGTCAGAAGACGGGCAACATTAACTGCGCATGGCCAAGGGATAACATAACAGCACAGGCTCCGGGACAGATTCAAGCAACGCTCAGGAGGTGGCGCATGGCGCCAAGGAGGTATCAATAACAGCTGTGCCGCGTCTGATTAGGAAGGAAAGTCCCACCTTAAGGACAGTTTCACGGTATGAGGGGGCACATTTTATAATTGTTAACTTCAGCGTGTGCAAGGAGCATAAGTAAAAGAGCCACCTTTTCCTTGTGCAGCATTAGTGCTGCACAAGATGGCTCTTTTAGTTACAAACGCCTGGGGGGGGGTTAAAGGTTCCCTTTCAACTTGCTCCAATTAGGCCTCAGCCTATACTCTGTTTCTTGTGTAATCCCTGGGCACCAACACTGCCAGTTGCTGCTCCGAAGTGTCTTTGGCATGGCTACTCCCTCCTGCCCAGCCTGGTTCCAGCACGCCAGCTGTTTCCGGGAAGTGTCAAGGTCACTTTGCCTCAAATACATTGTCCTGTCGGGTTGCGGTCGGGTTAGCCAACTCTATGGTGCCTGCAGTTTAGGTGCTTCCTATGTGGGCTGCGGGAACTGGCAATCAAGGCTGGTTCCATAGTGTCAATAGGACAAGCTCCCCCTGTAGGACTGCGGGTTTTCGGTAACTCCGGCTGGCTCACGGCCTATCAATTTTTTTTTCATGTGGACCTTCTGCTGCCTATCTTAGTTCCTGCACCATTAGCTGGTTCTTTGGAAGACAATCTTGAATAGGTCCCCCTGGTTCCAGTACCATCAGCTGGTTCCAGGCAGAGCCTTTGGCTTAGGTACCTCCTTCAGGGTATCCGAGTTCCACCAACGTCTGGTGGTCCTTGGTAGTGCTTTCTGGCACAGGTACCTCCTGCTTAGTAACCAGGTTCCAGTACCGTCAGCTGGTCCTTGGTAGTTCCATTGGCTCTTGTACCTTCTGCTTCCCATCCTGGTTTCAGTACCGTCAGCTGGTTCCAGGCAGAGCCTTTGGCTTAGGTACCTCCTTCTGGGTATCAGAGTTCCACCAAAGTCTGGTGGTCCTTGGTAGTGCTTTCTGGCACGGGTACCTCTTGCTTAGTAACTGGATTCCAGTACCGTCAGCTGGTCCTCGGTAGTTCCATTGGCTCTTGTACCTTCTGCTACACATCCGGGTGCCAGTACCGTCAGCTGGTTCTCGGCAGTGTCTTTTGCTCTTGTACCTTCTGCTCCCCATCCTGGTTCCAGTACCGTCAGCTGGTTCCAGGCAGAGCCTTTGGCTTAGGTACCTCCTTCTGGGTATAAGAGTTCCACCAACGTCTGGTGGTCCTTGGTAGTGCTTTCTGGCACGGGTACCTCCTGCTTAGTAACCGGGTTCCAGTACCGTCAGCTGGTCCTTGGTAGTTCCATTGGCTCTTATACCTTCTGCTCCCCATCCTGGTTCCAGGACTGTCAGCTAGTTCCAGGCAGAGCCTTTGGCTTAGGTACCTCCTTCTGGGTATCCGAGTTCCACCAAGGTCTGGTGGTCCTTGGTAGTGCTTTCTGGCATGGGTACCTCCTGCTTAGTATCCAGGTTCCAGTACCATCAGCTGGTCCTCGGTAGTTAAATTGGCTCTTGTACCTTTGGCTACCCATCCGAGTTCCAGTACCGTCAGCTGGTTCTTGGCAATGTCTTTGGCTCTTGTACTTTCTGCTCCCCATCCTGGTTCCAGTACCGTCAGCTGGTTCCGGGCAGAGCCTTTGGCTTAGGTGCCTCCTTCTGGGTATCCGAGTTCCACCAACGTCTGGTGGTCCTTGGTAGTGCTTTCTGGTACGGGTACCCTCTGCTTAATAACCGGGTTCCAGTACTATCAGCTGGTCCTCGGTTGTTCCATTGGCTCTTGTACCTTCGGGTAGCCATCCGGGTTCCAGTAACGTCAGCTGGTTCTCGGCAGTTCCTCAGCCTTCTTGTACCTTCTGCTACATTTCCAAGTTGAAGCTTTTGGAAATGGTTTTTGCTAATCACTCTGGATCTCCCTGACGATGACCCTAAAGACAACGACCCTGAAGACCACCTGAAGAAGATGACGACCCCGGAGACGATGGCCCCTGAGACGATGACCCTGGAGATGACGACCCTGGAGACGATGACCCTGAAGGCCACCCCGAAGAAGACGACGACCCCGGAGACGACAACCCTGGAGACGACAACCCTGGAGACGACGACCCTGAAGACCAAGAAGCAGAAGACCAAGAAGCAGAAGAACAAGAAGCTGTAGAACAAAAAGCAGAAGAACATTAAGCATAAGCCTAAATATCAGAGCAAAAGATGTTATCTAAATTATAAGCAGAAGAAGACTAAGCAGTGTATGGGGGTAAGTCCGTTCCTCCTCGTGGTGCCCCTGGAAAAAAACTGCTGCTGCAGGCCAAACTGAACGCGGACAAATCCTGTTGTAAATCTTTTGTGACAGGCAGAACGGAAAGTGTAGTCTTGAAACTTTGATAGATAACAACTACAGGAATGCCTGTCAAAAATAAGAATATGATGAAGAAGAAGAATATGAAGAAGATGAAGAAGTAGAATATGAAGAAGAATAATAGTTGAATAAAAAGAATATGAAGAATGTAAAAAAAAATAATAATAGGAAGAAGGTGAAGAAGAAGAAGATGAATAAGGTGAAGGAGAAGTTTATGGAAAAGATGCTGCTGCTCAGGATGATGAAGAAGAAAGTATGGAAGAAGTAAAAAAGAAGGTGAAGAGCATGGAAGTAGTGAAACATAAATATCTGAAAAAATATAAAAAATCTTAACATAGTCAATATCTTTGTAACTCCGAACGTCTTAAAAAAAAAAAAATTCCTGCTATTCCATTTGATTGGGCTAAAGCTCTATGCCTTTAATGTCTCCTCCACCTCCCCAATACATCCTACATTATTTTTAGCTGTTTTCCTTCATGTAGAATTAACCTACAAGGAAAGAAAGGGTTTATTTTAATTCCGATATTTTCATCCCATTGACTTGCATTGGTATCGGGTATCGGTATCGGCGATATCCGATATTTTTGGGATATCGGCCGATCCAATCCGATACCGATATTTCCGAATATCGGAAGGTATCGCTCAACACTAATCACTAGTTCATTCCAGAAAAATTTTTGAATGCTTTTTTGGTGTGTTATACACTACCAAAATGAGACACTAAAGAAGCAATACTTTCTGAATGCCTAACTGAATCCAGAAAAATATTTGAATGCTTTTTTTGAGTGTTATATAGCACGGAAATGTAACAGAAAGCACATAAAACTCTATGGATGACTAATTGAATCCAGAAAAATTTTTGAACACTTTTTTTAGAGTATTATATACCACTAAAATTTAACACAAAGCACTTTAATACTCCATGGATGACAATATAGTCAATTTTTTCACCCCCCAAAAAAGAATATGGGAAAATGCAGCAGATATATATTTCGTAACAGACTGCAAAGCTCTAAGCCCTGCCTAGAGGCTGTATTCTGACACTCTTCCTGCTCCTGTAACTGTCCCTCCCTGGGCTAATTGCAGATTTTATCCGATACAAACAGCAAATCACAAATTTAGCCCTTAGACAGACTGCTAGTATTATGGTTCAGCATCAACACCAGTATCAACACTAAAGAACGAAAGGAGGAGTTGATCCAGCTTCCAGAAATTTTTGCCAAAAGTTTTTTATTTGATAGGAGGTGCAAAAAATATGTGCAAAAATCAGTAATAAGACAACATGTTGTCCTTTTATTGATTTTTGCACATATTTTTTGCACCTTCTCCTATCAAATAAATAAAAAACAATTGGCAAAAAATTCTGGAAGCTGGATCAACCCCTCCTTTCGTGCACGTGTGATTGCATCTTGTTCTATGGTTCTCGTGCATTCAACCGCTTAAAACGTGGGTGAGCTGGTATTTCTTTATCTACTATCAACACTAAAGGACTCTGATTTGTTAAACTGCGCACACATAGCCCGGGACAACCAATCTCTCCCTCCATTAACCTCTTACCAATATCGGGCATAATAATACACCAATTATTATTTATTGTTATAGCGCCATTTATTCCATGGCGCTTTACATGTGAGGAGGGGTATACATAATAAAAACAAGTATAATAATCTTAAACAATACAAGTCATAACTGGTACAGGAGGAGTGAGGACCCTGCCCGCGAAGGCTCACAATCTACAAGACCAATGCTGGTATCCTTCCCGTTGATATGGCTCCGGCGGTGAGCCCACATCTTTTCCAGGACATGTAAGCTGTTTTGAAGAGCTGACATGGGCCCGCAATAGCTGCGATCCACCCGTGGCTATTAACTAGTTAAATGCTGCTGTGAAACTCTGACAATGGCATTTAATTTGCGCTTCTGGCAATCATGCCGGAAATACTCACACCGGTGACCCCCGTCACATGATCATGGGTCATCAGTTTGTCAGCATGACACCCCGAGGTTTACTGGAGACCTCTATGGTTGTCAGTGCTGGATTGTTATGAGTGCAACTCAGTGGTTGGCGCTCATAGCAAGTCAGTAATTCAGCTACATAGAGGTGATCTGATCATCGCCTCTATGTAGCTGAATCGATCGGACTATGGCAGTTTCTTGTCTCCTATGGAGACTATTGAAGCATGCCAAAAGTTAAAGAAAAATGTTTTTAAAAATTAAAAAAAATATAAAAAGTTCAAATCACCCCCCTTTTGCCACATTCAAAATAAAACAATAAAAAAAATCAAACATACACATATTTGGTAATGCCGCGTTCAGAATGACCCAATCTGTCAATAAAAAAAGGATTAACCTGATCGCTAAACGAAGTAAAAAGTCAAAACTCCAAAATTACTTTTTTTGGCCGTTGCGACATTGCATTAAAATGCAATAACAGGTGATCAAAAGAACATATCGGCACCAAAATGGTATCATTAAAAATGTCAGCTCGGCACGCAAAAAAAAAGCCCTCACCCAACTCGACATCACGAAAATTGGAGACGCTACGTGTATCGGAATATGGCACAATTTTTTTTTTTGCTTGGAATTTTTTTTGACTACCGTACTTAGGTAAAATAGAATCTAGGCATGTTTAATAGTAATAATAATTTTATTTATATATCGATATTCCGCAGCTCTTTACAAATTATAGAGGGGATTTGTACAGACAATAGACATTACAGCATAACAAAAATCACAGTTCAAAATAGATACTAATAGGAGTGAGGGCCCTGCTCGCAAGCTTACAATCTATAGGAAAAAGGGAGACACGAGAGGTGGATGGTAACAATTGCTTTCGTTGTTTGGACCAGCCATAGTGTAAGGATCGGGTGTTCATGTAAAGCTGGATGAACCAGTTAACTGCCTAAGAATGTAACAGTACAGACACAGAAGGCTATTAAATGCATGAAATATATGAGAACATGATGTGAGGAACCTGATTAAGGTTTAAGGCGTTTTTTTTAATTTTTGAATGGGCCACACAGGGATAGTTAAGTTAATGCGTTGAGGCGGTAGGCCAGTCTGAACAAATGCCTTTTTAGGGCATGCTTAAAACTGTGGGGATTGGGGATTAATCTTATTAACCTGGGTAGTGCATTCCAAAGAAGTGGTGAAGCACGTTAAAAGTCTTGGAGACGGGAGTGGGAGGTTCTGATATTGAGGATGTTAACCTCAGGTCATTAGCAGAATAGGGAGCACGGGTAGGGTGGTAGACTGAGACCAGGGAGGAGATGTATGGTGCTGAGCCATGGAGTGCTTTGTGGATGAGGGTAATAGTTTTGTACTGCATTCTTGATTGATGGGTAACCAGTGTAATGACTGGCACAGGGTAGAGGCATCGGTGTAACGGTTGGTGAGGAATATAATCCTGGCAGCAGCATTCAGGACAGATTGGAGTGGGGAGAGTTTGGTAAGTGTCTTTGAACTCGTAATGACCTGGAGAATCATAATGGCAGGTTGGATTTAGCATTTAGTGAACCTAGCAAAAAAGGCAAATAAAAAACAAGTGTGGGATTGCACTTTTTTTCAATTTCAGCGCACTTGGAATTTTGTTCCCGTTTTCTAGTACACGACATGGTAAAGCCAATGGAGTTGTTCAAAAGTACATCTCTCCCTGCAAAAAATAAGTCTTAACATGGCCATATTGATGGAAAAATAAAAAAGTTATGAATCTGGGAAGGAGGGAAGCAAAAAAAGAAAAAGCAAAACCGAAAAAAGCTCCCATTATGAAGGGGTTAAAAACTGTCCTTGAGCTGTGCAATGGTGTCATTGTGACAAGCGTGGTGGTGCCTGTTCTTTTATTACCTCTGATGAGGTAATACAGCTAGCCAATCACAGTAATGCCACTACCGAGATGGCTGCAGCATTACAGTGACTGGCGGCAGGCAATCTTCACACTCTTACTGGCTGTGTAACAGGTGCCAAGCATGCGGGGTGGTGAGCTTCAAATCCGAGCATCGGTTAATGCTCATCGAGTGTCAAGCTCTTCTGAGCACACAGATACTTCAGTGATATTCGAGTATCGAGGAGCATGTTTGCTCATCCCTATCCACCACCCTTACAATTAAACACATAGCAGCTTCAGAGGAACATTATGTTTTCAGATTATGTAACAAGTAAATAAAGGTTATATATGCTGCCTAACACATGATGGTGATGCTTTCTTGTGATGTTTTTGTAGTGTACTTATTGCACAATGTGGGCTGTGACAGAAAACGTTATATTTTCGCCCTTATGTTGTACACAAGGGTGTTGTTTTTCCTTTTCCCCAATCACTATATGAAAATACCAAAGAAGGTAACTTAGGGTACTGTCACACTCTGCAACTTTCCAATGATCACGACCAGCGATACGACCTGGCCGTGATCGTTGGAAAGTCGTTGTGTGGTCGCTGGAGAGCTGTCACACAGACCGCTCTCCAGCGACCAACGATCCCGAGGTCCCGGGTAACCAGGGTAAACATCGGGTTACTAAGTGCAGGGCCGCGCTTAGTAACCCGATGTTTACCCTGGTTATCACGTAAAAGTAAAAAAAAAAAAACGTACATACTCACATTCCGGTGTCCTTCAGGTCCCTTGCCATCTGCTTCCCGCTCTGACTGAGTGCCGCCGTAAAGTGAAAGCAGATCACAGCGGTGACGCCACCGCTGTGATCTGCTCTTACTTTCCGGCCAGCAGTCAGTCAGAGCAGGAAGCAGACGGCAAGGGACCTGAAGGACACCGGAATGTGAGTATGTACGGTTTGCTTTTTTTTACTTTTACGCTGGTAACCACGGTAAACATCGGGTTACTAAGCGCGGCCCTGCGCTTAGTAACCCGATGTTTACCCTGGTTACAAGCAAACGCATTGCTGGATCGCTGTCACACACAACGATCCAGCGATGACAGCGGGAGATCCAGCGACAAATTAAAGTTTCAAACGATCTGCTATGACGTACGATTCTCAGCGGGGTCCCTGATCGCAGTAGCGTGTCAGACACTGCGATATCGTATGGATATCGCTGGAACGTCACGGATCGTACCGTCGTAGCGATCAAAGTGCCAATGTGTGACAGTACCCTAAGGCATAGGGGCTAGCCGAACCATTGCCATAGAGTCCCTTATATAGGAAATCTACCTTGGCAGTGAGGTATTGATTGCACACAGCCATCCAAACACAAGCAACAGGGCAAGGCACTGCTCCTGAGATTTTATCAGATGGCCTTTTGTTTCAGAAAGCTACTCTGGAGGAGACTCTCTCCCTTTTACTCTGAGACTTGGTTTCCTTCCAAAATGTGTTGACCTGACATCTGGATCTGTTCTGGGTGAAACAGATTTTGCTGTCAGCTCAAGTCCCTCTAGGCCTGAGTTCTCTCTATTTCACCCTCCCTTTATATCTCCCTCCCTTTTTGTCTTCCTCTGCTATGCCCATTTGTTTCTAGAAGCCTAGATGCTGCATCTTCTGCTTTTTCTTTTCATCTCATTCCTTCCCCAATAGTATACGTCCCTTTGTCCTCTTTCTTTCCAAGTCTCTTTTCCACCATACCTATGTCATACCTCCACAGCTTCAGCTGTCACGTTTGTAAAATGCATCATTTTAGTGCTATCACTTTCCTCTGTTTACTCAAATCCTTCTTTCATGCCTCTTTTCTGTTCTCCTTCTGCTTAGTTTTGCTATTGGGCCACTCTCATTCTCAGACTACACACCCCTCTGTTGTTTCTTTTCCCAAAAACAGCTTTCTGCCAAATGTGTCAACACAATCCCACACATTTGTAACCTCCGAATAACATAAGAACAGACACCAATGAGAGATGATTGCCTGCTGCTTCATAGACAGTTTAGCAAGTGCCTCAGTATGCTACTGAGGAAAGCATTCATCAAAATGGATGAAAACATGAAATCCACATAGCCCAGCCATATAAATATTCATATCAGTAAGAAGCATTTAGTGTCAGTGCCACTATATTAATTATACAATATTTACTCAATAGAAATGAAATCGGATTCACAAACTTAAGTGTCTCATTGTACCCTTTATGCGCCAACAGAACAGATGAAAACAGGGGTTTGAAAACCCCTTTACGGGTTAAATTAATTCCTCAATTAATCTATTATATGCTCTCTATATAGGGATGGAGTACTTGTTGAACACGTTACTGACTGGTTGAGACTAGAGCCATCACGTGGTGACAGACATGGTTTCTAAAAGCATCTGCAAATATTGCCATTTGCCAACACTCTAGCAATCAGACCATGAGGGACTGTAGTTAGTATCCAACATGCTTATAAATGGAAACCTGCATGTCACAGGTGCCCTTCATTAAAGAAGTTGTCCGGTTTTGGAAAACTTCTGTTCCCTGGCTGCAGTTTATTTAAAAAACAAGAAAACTGCGGATTACTGACACTGTTGGATCCAGCTCTAATCCTCTATTGCTGCTTTCAGTGTTTGTTCCTGTGAAAGCACTGCAGACTAAGCTCAGCAGATTGGCTGCAGCACTGTCCGCGCTGGAGGCAATAAAAAACAATGGGAGTAGTGGTGGAGACTCAATGGTGGCTCCCCGGAAGGGTGAGTAAAGCACAGATCTTTAAAATATACTGCGGCAGGGAAACAGAGGTTTTCATAAACCAGAAAACCCTTTAAACTGGTCTGTCTGTTGACAGAGTGGCAAAGTAAGGCTATTTTCACACATGTAATTCATTACTGTTTATATATAATATACATATAAATTTCTGAGTTTGTAGTCTGAATTTCTTTCCTGTGAAATGAGCGGAAAGCACCTGTAACATCACCTATTTTGATTTGTGGATCCCATTATCTACTATGCATTGAAGTGTTACCTTTCATTTGAAACCTCTGTATGATAATGAGAATGTTGAAAAGTCTCTTATACAGAACACAAAGTGCAGGTCAAGTATAAGACTTGTGAAAATTGAAAGATTTCTGTTTGTTTTTTTTATATACAGTAATATAGAACACAGTAAAAAGAAATTGTATCAAACATTTTTTGAATACATGTAACGTAAAATCTTGATTTAACAAGCAATTCTTTTTTAATGACACATCCCTTTTAAAAGTTGCACGTAAACAGTAAATAGATTAATGGCTAGTTGGGAATAGTTTGAAGTAGTGGGCAGTCCTGCCTGACGATGATCGGCATGGTTGGATGGTCATAGGCTGTTGGCTCACTAGCAATGTGATGATTCGTTATTCGTCTTCATACCATTCTAGCTGCAGATACTGAGTCTTATCTTAGTAATAGGGAGATTCCTCGATCTTCAAATATAAATATATATTTTAATTCCTGTCTTTTTTAATAAATTTATACTGGCCCTTATTTGATGTGGTTAAGTTCCATGTCCATAAGGACCTTTCTCTCACACTCATCAAGTGTCACAAAATCTATACCGCTACAAAGAGAAGAATTCCATAGAGAATCTATTGATGCCCTAAGCATGGTCCTCTGTGAGAGAAAGATGGAAAATCAATAGAGAGGGGACCTTTGGAAATGGTTTACAATCAGGGTAAATTGATAGCTAGAATTAAAACGACCATCATAGATCAGGTGGAGAGGATATTGAGACAATATTCTTGGGAAACAGACAGGTTAAATCAAACAATGGCCTTAAAGTCTTCTTTACCATCAAAAATAGAAAGCACCGGCAATAAGGCTAATATGGGGGAATATTAACCCCCTTCCCTCACAGCCAATTTTCATTTTTGCATTTTCATTTTTTCCTCTCCTTTCTTAAATAGCCATGAGGTTTTTTTTTATTTTGCATTGGCATAGACAAATGAGGACGTGTTCTTGAGGGACGGGTTGTAGCTTTGAATGAGATCATTAATTTTACCATATAGAGTAATGGAAAAAGGTAAAACATTTCAAGTGTAGCATAATGATAAAAAACCTAAATAAATCCTAAATTTTGCCATTGATTTTTGGATTTAATATTTAGTGTGTTAAGTTTGTAGTAAAAATTACCTAAAACATGATTCTCCAGGTCAATACAATTACAATACAATACAATTGCAGAGATACTAAACATGTATCTTGTTGTACTATTTAAACGACTTAAAAAAATTGAAAAAAACACATTTGGCTTGTGTTGCCATTTACTGAAACCCATAAATTTTTATATTACCATTAATGCAGCTGTGTGAGAATCATTTGTGCATGGTCAACTGGTGTTTTTATTTGTACTATTTTGATAGCTTCTTACTGCATTCCTCAGAGTAATTGTAATGCTGAAAATACACAATTGGTGTTTTGATTTCTTTTTCCGCTTATGGCATTTATCAATCAGTTTAATGAGTTTATTATTTTGATTGATCAGACTTTTCTGGGTGCAGCGATATTAAATTTGTATATTTTTTAAATGTATTTTTCTCTAGGTAAAAAGGGCGTGATTGGAATTGTTATAATTTTTTTATTTTATATTTTTATAAACTTTTTTCTGCTTTTTACTTTACTTGTTAGTCTCTTTAGGGGACTTGAAGCTTGATCACTTGTACTATATACGGCAATACTGCAATATTGCTGAATATACTGAAACTCATTGTTTCCTATGATGGCCAGCCATGTACTCTGGCTGTTCTAGCAACCCATTGGTTCCAACGATCACATTGCATGTGCAGCGCCCCCACTGCCGCAGGGCCGAGGGGTACCCGGTACCGGGCCTCTGAGTCTCTGCTCCGGGGTTGTCACGGTGGCTAGGCCCCGGTCTGTGACCCTGCCGAGGGGCGCACAGTCAAATGATATGATGGATGGTGGTAGTGGTGCGGTGTAGTGATGGTCGCAGTAAATAACAAGGACACAGGGGTGCAGTCTCTTTTACCTTTACTGAAGATCTCTGGGTCCTCAGTCCGGATTCCGGATAACCAGGCTGCGCAAGTCCGGCCGGTCCAATGGCACCTCCAGAGTTCTCTTTGCAGGTGGAAATCTGTGCCTACCTGCTAGCGCTATGTGTTGCAGTCCTTCCCTGCTGTGCTTACGGAAAGTCCCCACAACTGTTGTGTCTGTTTCTTAAGTTCCCTCACAACTCGATTAGATGATGTTCTGCTAATCCTCCGTCCCTCCCTGATGTTACGGTTAGGACGGCACCCGTATGACGGGTAGGCTCGGAGCTCTTCCGGGACCCTAGAGTCGCCCCTCTCCACAAGTTTCCCCCCAAGACTGCATAGGTGATTTAGATGAGACAGCCCGCCTTTGACTGACTGTCCTGCCGTTGGTTTGAAGTATTGCTTGAAGCTGAATTTATAAATACTTCCTCGGCGTTCCGGCCGCCGGTTGTGCGCCTCAGTAGGATGTTGCCTCGGTCTTACAGCATGACTCCTACTGGTATTCTCCTTGTTGCTTTGATCTCGTTTCTCACTCAGCACAATCTATCTCGCTTCTAATCCTTCCTTGGGTACCGCCGCTATACTGAGCAGGCACGGTCCCGTTACATTCTCTCAAGTTGCCAGGCCTCTGTCAGGATCCCACCCCTGACAGGGACCCTACCGAATCTTCCCCTACAACACCCTCTGCCACAAGGTGTTGCCTGGTTCCAACCCAGTCAGCTTTCTCTCTAACTTCCTGCCTGACCCCCAGTTTAACCAGTATGTGAGGAGTGGCCTAATGAATAGAACCCTTAGCTCCCCCTGGAGGCCCGGTTGTGAAATGTATTGGTGTCTGTGATACCTGGTCAGATGAACTCCTTCAGTGCCATCAGACGTACCATGGCTCCCCTTAGTGGCGGAGCCACAGTACTGCAACGACCAGGACTCTGGGGCGCTGCACATGGGTCAATGGGTGCCCAAACTAATGGAGAGTGGTGCTTATATTCCACTTTCATTGATTACAGTGGAATTTAAGAGGTTAACAGCAGCAATCGCCATCTCCCCTCTGTGAAGTGGACTCTGCTTCTGAGTTCATGCCAAAGTCCTTGAAGCTTCATGAAGTATATATCTGTCTGGGATCATGAAGGGGTTAATGCCATACCTTCTGCTTTGTGTTGTCTTTACTCTCTGAATTTTCAGATTACAGCAACATTCTTGTGCCTTTGCAGGGCACCAGAGGGCACTTATGACCCCAATAGAAATATTTCCTAGTATATCATGTTGTCCTAATGTAAGCAAATAGTATAAATGTATTTCTTAATGCCTAGGCAATTTGTACATGCATATATAAGGAAATATATCTTTAAAGCTAACGAGAAGGCACTTAGGGTCATCATAGTTCTTTCTGGTAGATTTGAACTATTTAGGGTTTTACATTTAAAATATAAATCTTCAAAATCAGAATTTTTGTAATATCTATCAGTTGCCTTCTAAAGTAACATAATAATAACATTGTAGTTACATGGCCACACCAATTACGTAGCTCCTAGTAAAATATTGTTTTAGTCAGCGAGCTATTTCCCCTTAGCCCTCCTACAAATATACATATTCCGAAAAACCTTGTTGATTTTGAATAGGACAAAGTGACGGCCGGCCTACAATGCACCTCAGTGCTACTGTTATTGTGCCTAAAATTACCTTTAGTTATACTAGTGCTGTAACATGAACAACAGAAGAAGATAGAACCAAGTTTAAAACCCAAATAGGTGAGAAAAAATGTATTTTGTTTTAATACCATAAAATTAAGGTGGAAGTAGAAACAAATACACAGGGGACAAAAAAGGGGATGCATACACTGACCAAGGCAGACGCCGAAACGCGCGTCGTGGTGGACGCATCCTTGGGACATACTAGGACCCCTCTCTTTTCTATCTTATAACAGGTACCACTTACGTATATTGTGGCAGCATATTGATACTTTACTCTATGGCCACATACACTTATTTGGTACAGATCATATGGTCACCAGTAGTGTTGAGCGATACCTTCCGATATCGGAAAGTATCGGTATCGGAAAGTATCGGCCGATACCGTCAAAGTATCGGATCTAATCCGATACCGATACCCGATCCTAATGTGTTATGACCCCAATGGCGAGGGTCTCAGAGGAACGTGGAAGTCTGCAGAATACAAAAATCCAGCTCATAGGGCAGTGGTAACTGGGTTGACCATATATCTACTCCTAACGCCAACACTAGAAGTAGCCGGGGATCATTCCTACGTTGATTCTAGATGACACGCGCCAGCCGGAGAATCTAGCTACCCCTAGTAGAGGAAAACAAAGACCTTTCTTGCCTCCAGAGAAGGGGACCCCAAAGCTGGATAGAAGCCCCCCACAAATAATGACGGTGAGGTAAGAGGAAATGACAAACACAGTAATGAACCAGGTTTAGCACAGAGAGGCCTGCTTACTGATAGCAGAATAAAGAAAGGTAACTTATATGGTCAACAAAAACCCTATCAAAATCCACACTGGAAATTCAAGAACCCCCGAACCGTCTAACGGTCCGGGGGGAGAACACCAGTCCCCTAGAGCTTCCAGCAAAGGTCAGGATATTGATTTGGAACAAGCTGGACAAAAATACAAAACCAAAACAAATAGCAAAAAGCAAAAG
The DNA here is from genome assembly GCF_051348905.1 of Ranitomeya variabilis. NCBI lineage: Eukaryota > Metazoa > Chordata > Amphibia > Anura > Dendrobatidae > Ranitomeya > Ranitomeya variabilis. The sequence continues at coordinate 175,562,383 of NC_135235.1, read as the reverse complement.
GCAGACTTAGCTGATATAACTGGAACCAGGATCAGTAGACAAGAGCACAGCAGACTAGCTCTGATAACTACGTTGCCAGGCATTGAACTGAAGGTCCAGGGAGCTTATATAGCAACACCCCTAACTAACGACCCAGGTGCGGATAAAAGGAATGACAGAAAAACCAGAGTCAAAAAACTAGTAACCACTAGAGGGAGCAAAAAGCAAATTCACAACAGGGTCACCGAACCCTCACCACGACCACCAGGGCGATCAGGATGAGCGGCATGAAAGGCACGAACTAAATCGGCCGCATGAACATCAGAGGCGACCACCCAGGAATTATCCTCCTGACCATAGCCCTTCCACTTGACCAGGTACTGAAGCCTCCGCCTGGAGAGGCGAGAATCCAAGATCTTCTCCACCACGTACTCCAACTCGCCCTCAACCAACACCGGAGCAGGAGGCTCAGCAGAAGGAACTACAGGCACAATGTACCGCCGCAACAAGGACCTATGAAATACATTGTGAATAGCAAACGACACAGGAAGATCCAGACGAAAAGATACAGGATTAAGGATTTCCAATATCTTGTAAGGCCCAATAAAACGAGGTTTAAATTTGGGAGAGGAGACCTTCATAGGAACAAAGCGGGAAGAAAGCCACACCAAATCCCCAACGCGTAGTCGGGGACCCACACCGCGGCGGCGGTTGGCAAAGCGCTGAGCCTTCTCCTGTGACAACTTCAAGTTGTCCACCACATGATTCCAGATCTGCTGCAACCTATCCACCACAGAATCCACCCCAGGACAGTCAGAAGGCTCCACATGACCCGAAGAAAAGCGAGGATGGAAACCAGAGTTGCAGAAAAAAGGCGAAACCAAGGTGGCGGAACTAGCCCGATTATTAAGGGCAAACTCAGCCAACGGCAAGAATGTCACCCAATCGTCCTGATCAGCAGAGACAAAACACCTCAAATAAGCCTCCAAAGTCTGATTGGTTCGCTCCGTCTGTCCATTAGTCTGAGGATGGAAAGCAGACGAAAACGACAAATCAATGCCCATCCTACTACAAAAGGATCGCCAGAACCTGGAAACGAACTGGGATCCTCTGTCTGACACAATATTCTCAGGGATGCCGTGCAAACGAACCACGTTCTGGAAAAACACAGGAACCAGATCGGAAGAGGAAGGCAGCTTAGGCAAAGGAACCAAATGGACCATCTTGGAGAAGCGATCACATATCACCCAGATAACGGACATGCCCTGAGATAGCGGAAGATCAGAAATGAAATCCATGGAGATATGTGTCCAAGGTCTCTTCGGGACAGGCAAGGGCAAGAGCAAACCGCTGGCACGAGAACAGCAAGGCTTAGCTCGAGCACAAGTCCCACAGGACTGCACAAATGACCGCACATCCCTTGACAAGGAAGGCCACCAAAAGGACCTGGCCACCAGATCTCTGGTGCCAAAAATTCCCGGGTGACCTGCCAACACCGAGGAATGAACCTCGGAAATGACTCTGCTGGTCCACTTATCCGGGACAAACAGTCTGTCAGGTGGACAAGACTCAGGCCTATCAGCCTGAAATCTCTGCAACACACGTCGCAGATCCGGAGAAATAGCTGACAAGATAACTCCATCTTTAAGAATACCAACAGGATCAGCGACTCCAGGAGCATCAGGCACAAAGCTCCTAGAAAGAGCATCGGCCTTCACATTCTTTGAACCTGGTAAATACGAGACAACAAAATCAAAGCGGGAGAAAAACAATGACCAGCGGGCCTGTCTCGGATTAAGGCGTTTAGCAGACTCGAGATACATCAGATTTTTGTGATCAGTCAAGACCACCACACGATGCTTAGCACCCTCGAGCCAATGACACCACTCCTCAAATGCCCATTTCATGGCCAACAACTCCCGATTGCCCACATCATAATTTCGCTCGGCAGGCGAAAACTTCCTAGAGAAAAAGGCACAAGGTTTCATAACAGAGCAACCAGGGCCTCTCTGCGACAAAACGGCCCCTGCCCCAATCTCCGAAGCATCCACCTCAACCTGAAAGGGAAGTGAGACGTCAGGCTGGCACAAAACAGGCGCCGAAGTAAACCGGCGTTTCAACTCCTGGAAAGCCTCCACGGCAGCAGGAGCCCAGTTAGCTACATCGGAGCCCTTCTTGGTCATATCCGTCAAAGGTTTCACAATGCTAGAAAAATTAGCGATAAAACGACGGTAGAAGTTAGCGAAGCCCAAGAACTTCTGAAGACTCTTAACTGACGAGGGCTGAGTCCAATCAAGAATAGCTCGGACCTTGACTGGGTCCATCTCCACAGCAGAAGGGGAAAAAATGAACCCCAAAAAGGGAACCTTCTGTACACCAAAGAGACACTTTGAGCCCTTGACAAACAAAGAATTTTCACGCAAAATTTTAAAGACCAACCTGACCTGCTCCACATGCGAATTCCAATTATCAGAAAAAACCAAAATATCATCCAGATAAACAATCAAAAATTTATCCAGATACTTCCGGAAAATGTCATGCATAAAGGACTGAAAAACTGAAGGCGCATTGGAGAGCCCAAAAGGCATCACCAAGTACTCAAAATTACCTTCGGGCGTATTGAATGCGGTTTTCCATTCATCACCTTGCTTAATGCGCACAAGGTTGTACGCACCACGAAGGTCTATCTTGGTGAACCACTTGGCACCCTTAATCCGGGCAAACAAGTCAGACAACAGCGGTAAAGGATACTGAAATTTGACAGTGATCTTATTTAAAAGCCGATAATCAATACAAGGTCTCAAAGATCCGTCCTTTTTTGCCACAAAAAAGAATCCCGCACCAAGAGGGGAAGAAGACGGACGAATATGTCCTTTTTCCAGAGACTCCTTGATATATGAACGCATAGCGGTATGTTCAGGTACCGACAGATTAAACAGTCTTCCCTTAGGAAATTTACTGCCTGGGATCAAATCTATAGCACAGTCACAGTCCCTATGAGGAGGCAGTGCACTGGACTCAGACTCACTGAAGACATCCTGATAATCAGACAAATACTCCGGAACTTCCGAAGGCGTAGAAGAAGCAATAGACACAGGCAGGGAATCCTCATGAATACCACGACAGCCCCAACTTGAGACTGACATAGCCTTCCAGTCCAGGACTGGATTATGGGTCTGTAACCATGGCAGCCCCAAAACGACCAAATCATGCATTTTATGTAAAACCAGGAAACGTATCACCTCGCGGTGTTCAGGAGTCATGCACATGGTAACCTGAGTCCAATACTGCGGTTTATTTGCTGCCAATGGTGTAGCATCAATACCCCTAAGAGGAATAGGATTTTCTAATGGTTCAAGAGTAAATCCACAGCGCTTAGCAAATGAGAGATCCATGAGACTCAGGGCAGCACCTGAATCTACAAACGCCATGACAGGATAAGATGACAGTGAGCAAATCAAAGTTACAGACAGAATAAATTTAGGTTGCAAATTACCAACGGTGACAGGACTAACAACCTTAGCTATACGTTTAGAGCATGCTGAGATAACATGTGTAGAATCACCACAGTAGTAGCACAAGCCATTCCGGCGTCTATGAATTTTCCGCTCATTTCTAGTCAGGATTCTATCACATTGCATTAAATCAGGTGTCTGTTCAGACAACACCATGAGGGAATTTGCGGTTTTTCTATCACATTGCACCGAATTAGGTGTCTGTTCAGACAACACCATGAGGGAATTTGCGGTTTTGCGCTCCCGCAACCGCCGGTCAATTTGAATAGCCAGTGCCATAGTATCATTCAGACCTGCGGGAATGGGAAAACCCACCATAACATTCTTAATGGCTTCAGAAAGGCCATTTCTAAAATTAGCGGCCAGTGCACACTCGTTCCAATGTGTCAGCACGGACCATTTCCGAAATTTTTGGCAATACACTTCAGCCTCGTCCTGCCCCTGAGACATAGCCAGCAAGGCCTTTTCTGCCTGAATCTCAAGATTGGGTTCCTCATAAAGTAAACCGAGCGCCAGAAAAAACGCATCAAGATCAGCCAATGCCGGATCTCCTGGCGCCAGCGAAAAAGCCCAATCCTGAGGGTCGCCCCGTAAGAACGAAATAACAATTTTTACTTGCTGAGCAGAATCTCCTGATGAACAGGGTCTCAGGGACAAAAACAATTTACAATTATTCACGAAATTCCTAAACTTAAACCTGTCTCCGGAAAACAGTTCAGGAATCGGTATTTTAGGTTCTGACCTAGGATTTCTGATAACATAGTCTTGTATGCCCTGCACACGAGTAGCCAGCTGGTCCACACTTGTAATCAAGGTCTGGACATTCATGTCTGCAGCAAGCATAGCCACTCTGAGGTAAAGGGGAAGGAGAAAGAAAAAAAAAAAAAAACTCAGAATCTTCTTTCTTATAATCCCTCTTCTGCAATGCATTAAACATTTAATACTGGCCTGGCAAACTGTTATGACCCCAATGGCGAGGGTCTCAGAGGAACGTGGAAGTCTGCAGAATACAAAAATCCAGCTCATAGGGCAGTGGTAACTGGGTTGACCATATATCTACTCCTAACGCCAACACTAGAAGTAGCCGGGGATCATTCCTACGTTGATTCTAGATGACACGCGCCAGCCGGAGAATCTAGCTACCCCTAGTAGAGGAAAACAAAGACCTTTCTTGCCTCCAGAGAAGGGGACCCCAAAGCTGGATAGAAGCCCCCCACAAATAATGACGGTGAGGTAAGAGGAAATGACAAACACAGTAATGAACCAGGTTTAGCACAGAGAGGCCCGCTTACTGATAGCAGAATAAAGAAAGGTAACTTATATGGTCAACAAAAACCCTATCAAAATCCACACTGGAAATTCAAGAACCCCCGAACCGTCTAACGGTCCGGGGGGAGAACACCAGTCCCCTAGAGCTTCCAGCAAAGGTCAGGATATTGATTTGGAACAAGCTGGACAAAAATACAAAACCAAAACAAATAGCAAAAAGCAAAAGGCAGACTTAGCTGATATAACTGGAACCAGGATCAGTAGACAAGAGCACAGCAGACTAGCTCTGATAACTACGTTGCCAGGCATTGAACTGAAGGTCCAGGGAGCTTATATAGCAACACCCCTAACTAACGACCCAGGTGCGGATAAAAGGAATGACAGAAAAACCAGAGTCAAAAAACTAGTAACCACTAGAGGGAGCAAAAAGCAAATTCACAACACTAATGCAAGTCAATGGGACGAAAATATCGGAATTAAAATAAACCCTTTCTTTCCTTGTAGGTTCATTCTACATGAAGGAAAACAACTAAGAATAATGTAGGATGTATTGGGGGAGGTGGCGGAGACATTAAAGGCACAGAGGTTTAGCCCAATCAAATAGAATAGCAGGATTTTGGGTTTTTTTTATGACGTTTGGCGTTAGAAAGATTTTGACTATGTTATTTTTTATTTTATTTTGTCAGATATTGATGTTTCACTACTTCCACGCCCTTCACCTTCTTTTTTACTTCTCCCACACTTTCTTCTTCATTATCCTCATCATCAGCTTCTTTGACATCAACTATCTTCACCTTATTCATCTTCTTCTTCATCTTCTACCTATAATTTTTTTTTTTACATTGTTCATATTCTTTTTATTTTACTATTATCTTCTTCATATTCAACTTCTTCATCATATTCTTATTTGTGACAGGCATTCCCGTAGTTGTTATATATAAAAGTTTGAAGATTACACCTTCCGTTCTGCCTGTCACAAAAGAGTTACATTTGTCCGCGTTCAGTTTGGCCTGCAGCAGCAGGCTTTATCCAGGGGCACCACGAGGAGGAACGGACTCACCCCCATACACTGCTTCTTCTGCTTATAATTTAGATAATATCTTTTGCTCTGATATTTAGTGTTATGCTTAATGTTCTTCTGCTCTTTGTTCTGCAGCCTCTTGTTCTTCTGCTTCTCGGTCTCCCATGTCGTCGTCGTCTCCAGGGTCGTCGTCTCCGGGGTCGTCGTCTTCGGGGTGGTCTTCAGGGTCATCGTCTCCAGGGTCGTCGTCATCTCAGTGGTTGTCGTCTCTGGTGTCGTCGTCATCTTAGGTACCCGTGCCTGAAAGCACTACCAAGGACCACCTGACGTTGGTGGAACTCGGATACCCAGAAGGAGGCACCTAAGCCAAAGGCTCTGCCCGGAACCAGCTGACGGTGCTGGAACCAGGATGGGGACCTATTCAAGCTTATCTTCCTAGAGCCCCAACTAGCGGTGTTGGAGCAAAGGGTCAGCAGGGGGAGCAGAGTGTAGGCTGAAGCCTGCACTGGCGGCAGCTTTGTGTCTGCGTGGCTGTTGCAGGACACGTTGCCGGCTACACAGCAGGGGAACAGCTGGCGGTGCTGAACCCCACTGACACATTGGCGAGGTGTTTTTCTCTGTGCAGCCAGCACTTCGGGGCACCAACTGGCAGTGTTGGAGCCCAGGATCTGCAGGGGGAGCAGAGTGTAGGCCGAAGCCTAATTGAACCAATTTTAAAGGTAACCTTTAACCCCCCCTCAGGTGTTACAAACTAGAAGAGCCACGCCTTATGCATCAGTAGTGCTGCACAAGTCAAAGGTTGCTCTTTTAATTTTGTTCCTTGCACAAGCTGAATGAAACACGTACAACATTTTGGCCCTTATACAGTCAATCTGTCTTGGAGGCGGGAGTTCCCTTCGTAATGAGACGCAGCACAGCTGGCAAAATACCACCTTGGTGCTTGGTGCGGCCTCCTGAGCATCGCATTTAGCTGTACAGGAGTCTGCGTTGTTGCGTTATCCCTTGGCCATGCGCTGCCCATCTTCTGACATAATTTCATGTCGGCTGGTGCGGTTCGCGATGCCCATGAATCCCAGCCCCGCAGTGTCTTTACAGTGTTTCACACTGCGTGGCTGGGATTCATGGCCTGGCGCAGTACATATGTTCGCCTCTCGCTCGGGTCCTTACACCTGCTACAGACTGTGCGGCGTCAGCTCATCCCTTATCGCATGCCACGGCCATGAAGCCGCACAGTCTGAAGAAGGCGGAAGGAGCTGAGTGACAGCCTGGCGAAGATATGCACTGCTCATGCCCATCTATCACACCCTCGCAGTCAAAATAAATAAGACACCGAGGGGCGTTGTGTCGGGCAGGGCGGCCGCAGAGGTGCAGCCAGCCAAACAATGATGTCAGAAGAAGGGCTGTGCTACCAAGGGGGTCGTTGCGTGTCATTACAAAGGAAAGTCACACCTCAGGGACGTTTTAATGGTCTCAGGGGACACATTGTAGACGTGTTCTGTTCCACGTGTGCAAGGAGAATAAGTTTATGAGCCACCTTGCACACATGCAGCATTACTGCTGTAGAAGGTGGCAGCAAAACATACAAACACCTGGGGGTGGGGCGACAGGATCCCTTCAATTTCAGTTCTTGTGTCTGCGTGGCTTTTGCAGGACACGATGCCGGCTACACAGCAGGGGAACAGCTGGCGGTGCTGAACCCCACTGACACATTGGCTGGTGTTTTTCTCTGTGCAGCTAGCAGTACCGGGCACCAACTGGCGGTGTTAGAGCCCAGGGTCAGCAGGAGGAGAGGGAGCAGAGTGTAGGCCGAAGCCTGCACTGGCGGCAGCTTTGTGTCTGCATGGCTGTTGCAGGACACGTTGCCGGCTACACAGCAGGGGAACAGCTGGCGGTGCTGAACCCCACTGACACATTGGCGAGGTGTTTTTCTCTGTGCAGCCAGCACTTCGGGGCACCAACTGGCGGTGTTGGAGCCCAGGCTCTGCAGGGGGAGCAGAGTGTAGGCCGAAGCCTAATTGAACCAATTTTAAAGTTAACCTTTAACCCCCCCTCAGGGGTTACAAACTACAAGAGCCACAGCTTGGGCAGCAGTAATGCTGCACAAGTCAAAGGTTGCTCTTTTAATTTTGCTCCTTGCACACGCAGAAAGAAACACGTATAACATTTAGGCCCTTAAGCAGTCAAACTGTTTTGGAGGCGTGAGTTCCCTTCATAATGAGACGCAGCACAGCTGTCAAAAATCCCACCTTGGTGCTTGGCGCGGCCTCCTGAGCGTCGTTATTTGCTGCACAGGAGTCTGCGCTGTCGTGTTATCCCTTGGCCTTGCGCTGTTAGCGCTGCCCATCTTCGGACATCATTTAATGTTGGCCGGTGCGGTTCGCGATGACCATGAATCCCAGCCCCGCAGTGTCTTTACATTGTTAAAACAAACACTGTGGGGCTGGGATTCATGGCCTGGCGCAGTACATATGTTCGCCTCTCACACTCGGGTCCTTACACCTGCTTCAGACTGTGTGGCGTCAGCTGATCCCTTGTCGCATGCCACGGCCATGAAGCCGCACAGTATGAAGAAGGCCGAAGGAGATGAGGGACAGGCGAACATATGCACTGCTCATGCCCATCAATCACACCCTCGCAGTCAAAATAAATAAGACACCGAGGGGCGTTGTGTGGGCCAGGGCAGCCGCAGAGGCGCAGCCAGCCAAACAATGATGCCAGAAGACGGGCAGCGCTACCAAGGGGGTTGCAGCGTCTCATTACAAAGGAAAGTCACACCTCAGGGACGGTTTAATGGTCACAGAGGACACATTTTAGACGTGTTCAGTTCCACGTGTGCAAGGGGAATAAGTTTCTGAGCCACCTTGCACACATGCAGCATTACTGTTGTACAAGGTGGCTGTGAAACATACAAATGCCTGGGGGAGGGGGGACAGGTTCCCTTCAATTTCAGTTCTTGTGTCTGCGTGGCTGTTGCAGGACATGATGCCGGCTACACAGCAGGGGAACAGCTGGCGGTGCTGAACCCCACTGACAGAGTGGGGTGTGTTTGGCTCTGTGCAGCCAGCACTTCTGGGCCCCAACTGGTGGTGTTAGAGCCCAGGGTCAGCAGGAGGAGTAGAGGGAGCAGAGTGTAGGCCGAAGCCTGCACTGGCGGCAGCTTTAGGTCTGTTGTGTCTGCGTGGCTGTTGCAGGACACATTGCCGGCTACACAGCAGGGGTACAGCTGGCGTTGCTGAACCCCACTGACACATTGGCTGGTGTTTTTCTCTGTGCAGCTAGCACATCTGGGCGCCAACTGGCGGTGTTAGAGCCCAGGGTCAGCAGGAGGAGCATAGTGTAGGCCGAAGCCTGCACTGGAGCAAGTTGAAAGGGAACCTTTAACCCCCCCCCCAGGGGTTTGTAGCTGAAAGAGCCATATTGTACAGCACTAATGCTGGAAAAGGTAAACTTAGCTCTTTTAATTATGGTCCTTGCAAACGCTGAACTTGACACTTATGAAATGTGTCCCCTCACACCATTAAACCGTCGGGTCGGAGGGACTTTCCTTTGTCATGTGACGCAGCACAGCTGTCATTCTTACCCCCTTGGCGCCGTGCGCCGCCTCCTCAGCCTTGTTTGAATCTGTCCCGGAGCCTGCGCTGTTATGTTAGCCCTTGTCCATGCACACATTTTGCGCTGCCCATCTTCTGACATCATTTGGTGTCAGGCTGGCTGCGCCTGTGCGGCTGCGCTGGCCAAGATCCCGCCTCGCTGTGTCATCTAATGTAATCACTCTGCGGACCTGTGATCCATGGGCATGCGCAGTGCATATCCTTGCCTCTCACTCCCCTCCTTCCAGCTTGGCCGTGGCATGCTATTAGGGATCAGCTGACGGCGCACAGTCTGAAGAAGGCTGAGGGAGATGAGAGAGATGCGGAGGTTAAGATATGCACTGCGCATATCCATGGATCACAGGCCCGCAGTGGGATTAAATCAGAAGACACTACGAGGCGGGATCTCATCCAGCGCGGCCGCACAGGCGCAGCCAGCCTGACACCAAATGATGTCAGAAGATGGGCAGCACAAAATGTGTGCATGGACAAGGGCTAACATAACAGCGCAGGCTCCGGGACAGATTCAAACAACGCTGAGGAGGCGGCACACGGCGCCAAGGGGGTAAGAATGACAGCTGTGCTGCGTCACATGACAAAGGAAAGTCCCTCCGACCCGACAGTTTAACGGTGTGAGGGGACACATTTCATAAGTGTCAAGTTCAGCGTGTGCAAGGAGCACCACAAAAAGCCACTTTTCCCTTTTGCATCGTTATTACTGCTGCACAAGGTGGCTCTTTCAGTAACAAACGCCTGGGGGGGGGGGTGGCTTCCAGGTTCCCTTAAATTTAAGTTGTTGTGTCTGCGTGGCTGTTGCAGGACACGTTGCCGGCTACACAGCAGGGGAGCAGCAGGCATTACTGAACCCCACTAACACATTGGCGAGGTGTTTGGCTCTGTGCGGACAGCACTTCCTGACAACAACTAGCGGTGTTGGAGCCCAGGGACAGCAGGAGGAGGAGGTGGAGGAGATAGGAGGGATTGCCACACACACAGCTGGGGAACAGCTGACGTTACTGAACCCCAATAACAGAGGAGCGACTGTTGACTGTGCGTACAGCACTACCAGGCAACAACTAGCGGTGTTGGAGCCCAGGGACAGCAGGATGAGGAGGAGATAGGAGGGATTGCCACACACACAGCTGGGGAACAGCTGACGTTACTGAACCCCAATAACAGAGGAGCGACTGTTGACTGTGCGGACAGCACTACCAGGCAACAACTAGCGGTGTTGGAGCCCAGGGACAGCAGGATGAGGAGGAGGAGATAGGACGGATTGCCACACACACAGCTGGGGAACAGCTGATGTTACTGAACCCCAATAACAGAGGAGCGACTGTTGACTGTGCGTACAGCACTACCAGGCAACAACTAGCGGTGTTGGAGCCCAGGGACAGCAGGATGAGGAGGAGGAGGTGGAGGAGATAGGAGGGATTGCCACACACACAGCTGGGGAACAGCTGACTTTACTGAAACCCAATAACAGAGGAGTGACTGTTGACTGTGCGGACAGCACTACCAGGCAACAACTAGCGGTGTTGGAGCCCAGGGACAGCAGGATGATGAGGAGGAGATAGGAGGGATTGCCACACACACAGCTGGGGAACAGCTGACGTTACTGAACCCCAATAACAGAGGAGCGACTGTTGACTGTGCGGACAGCACTACCAGGCAACAACTAGTGGTGTTGGAGCCCAGGGACAGCAGGATGAGGAGGAGGAGGAGATAGGAGGGATTGCCACACACACAGCTGGGGAACAGCTGACGTTACGGAACCCCAATAACAGAGAAGCGACTGTTGACTGTGCGGACAGCACTACCAGGCAACAACTAGCGGTGTTGGAGCCCAGGGACAGCAGGATGATGAGGAGGAGATAGGAGGGATTGCCACACACACAGCTGGGGAACAGCTGACGTTACTGAACCCCAATAACAGAGGAGCGACTGTTGACTGTGCGGACAGCACTTCCAGACAACAACTAGCGGTGTTGGAGCCCAGGGACAGCAGGAGGAGGAGGTGGAGGAGATAGGAGGGATTGCCACACACACAGCTGGGGAACAGCTGATGTTACTGAACCCCAATAACAGAGGAGCGACTGTTGACTGTGCGGACAGCACTTCCGGACAACAACTAGCGGTGTTGGAGCCCAGGGACAGCAGGAGGAGCAGAGGAACACAGTGTAGGCCGAAGCCCGATTGGAGAAAGTCGAAAGGGAACCTTTAACCCCCCCCAAGGCGTTTGTAGCTGAAAGAGCCAGCTTGTGCAGCACAAAGGATGCAAAAGGAAAAGGTGGCTCTTTTCATTATGCTCCTTGCAAACAGAACTAAACACATATTATAAAATGTGTCCCCTGATACCGTGAGACCGTCCCGGAGGTGGGACTTTCCTTCGTAATATGACGCAGCACAGCCGTCATTCCTACCCCCTTGGCGCCGTGCGTTGGCTCCTCAGCGTTGTTTGATTCCGTCCCGGAGCCTGCGCTGTTATGTTATCCCTTGGCCAGGCACACTTAGCGCTGCCCATCTTCTGACATCATTTGGTTTCAGTCTGGCTGCGCCTGTGCAGATGCGCTGGCCGAGAGCCCGCCTCGGTGTGTCATCTAATGTAATCCAACCGCGGGCCTGGGATCCGCGGCCATGCGCAGTGCATATCCTCGCCTCTCACTCCCCTCCCTACGGCTTCTTCAGACTGTGCGGCATCACGGCCGTGGCATGCTATTAGGGATCAGCTGACGGCGCACAGTCTGAAGAAGGTGTAGGGAGATGAGTGAGAGGCGGAGGTTCAGATATGCACTGCGCATGTCCATGGATCTCAGGCCTGCAGTGGGTTTAAATCAGAAGACACTGCGAGGCGGGATCTCGGCCAGCGCGGCCAAACAGGCGCAGACAGCCTGACACCAAATGATGTCAGAAGACGGGCAGCGCTAAGTGTGCCTGGCCAAGGGATAACATAACAGCGCAGGCTTCGAGACAGAATCAAACAACGCTGAGGAGCCGGCGCACGTCGCCGGGGGGGTAAGAATGACGGCTGTGCTGCGTCACATTACGAAGGAAAGTCCCACCTCCGGGACGATTTTACGGTATCAGTGGACACATTTTATAAGTGTTAAGTTCTGTGCGTGCAAGGAGCAAAACAAAAATAGCTACCTTTTCCATGTGCAGCATTACTGCTGCACAAGGTGGCTCTTTCAGTAACAAACGCCTTGGGGGGGGGGGAGCAGGTTCCCTTACATTTAAGTTGTTGTGTCAGCGTGGCGGTCGCAGGACACATTGCCGGCTACACAGCTGGGGATCAGCTGACGTTACTGAAACCCAATAACACTGGGTCGTATGTTTTGACTGTGCAGACGGCACTTCTGAGCCTCAACTGGCGGTGTTGGAGCCCAGGAATTTAAGTTCAGGTGGTAGAAAGATGAACACAACAGGAGACCTGGATACTGTAGACAGTCACCTAATTATTTAATCAGGAAGAGGAGTGGCAAATTCCTGCGAGATCCAGGCCTTGTTCATTTTCAGGAAAGTAAGCCGGTCAACGTTATCGGAGGATAGTCGCATGCGACGGTCAGTTAGTACACCACCTGCAGCACTAAAGACGCGTTCCGATAATACACTAGCCGCAGGGCAAGCCAGCACCTCCAATGCATACTGGCTTAGCTCTGGCCATGTATCCAGCTTTGAGACCCAAAACTTGAAAGGGGAAGAGCCGTCTGGGAGTACAGCAAGAGGGCAAGACATGTAGTCTGTCACCATCTGACGGAACCGTTGCCTCCTGCTGACTGGAGCCGTCTGTGATGGTGTAGACTTTTGTGGCGGGCACAGAAAACTGTGCCACAGTTGGGCCATACAGGTCTTGCCTTGGGCAGAGGCACTGCTTCTGCTCCCTCTTTGTGCAGAGCCTCCTCCACTGCCTGGACGCACTGAGCTGCTTTGTAATCACTAGCAGCACTTCTCTCAGTTGGAATGGAGAAGATGATGGAATTCACCAGTGTGTCTTGGTACTCCCGCATTTTTCGCTCCCGGTTCAACGGTGTGATGAGGCTTTCTACGTTGTCCCGGTAGCGAGGATCGAGGAGGGTGAACACCCAATAATCAGACATGTTGAGAATGTGGGCGATGCGGCGGTCGTTTCTCAGGCACTGCAGCATGTAATCCACCATGTGCTGCAGACTGCCAACTGGCCAAGAAACGCTGTCCCCTGCTGGAGGCGTGATCTCTGCCCGCTCGTCATCACCCCACCCTCGCTGTACACACTGAGTACTGGACAATTGTGTAACTCCCTCCTCTGGACGGATGTCTTCCTCCTCCATTGACTCCTCCTCATCCTCCTCACAAAATGTCCCCTGCCTACGCATTTGTGAGGAACCACGTGGTGCTGACTGTCCAGAAGATGATGGAAATGGTGAATCCTCATCCTCCACCTCTTCCACAACATCATCCCTTAGCGCTTGCAGTGATTTTTCAAGCAGGCAGATAAGGGGGACAGTCATGCTGACTAGTGCATCATCTGCACTCGCCATCCGCGTGGAATAATCGAAGGGACGCAAAACCTGGCAGACGTCCTTCATAGTGGCCCACTCTGTGGTTGTGAAGTCTGAACGGCGCGGAGTGAGACTTCTTTGCGCCTGATGCAGCTGGTACTCAATTACAGCTTGCTGCTGCTCACACAACCGCTCCAACATATGTAACGTGGAATTCCACCTGGTAGGTAGGTCACATATGATGCGATGTTCCGGCAGGCGGTGTCGGCGCTGCAGAGCCGCAATGCGCGATTTTGCCGTGCTGGAACGCCGCAAGTGAGCACACTCTAGGCGGACCTTGTGCAGCAGTGCATCAAGATCCGGATAGTCCCTCAAAAAACTCTGCATGACCAAATTGAGCACATGTGCCAGACATGGGATGTGAGTGAGGTTGCCGAGGCCCAGAGCTGCCACCAGATTTCGGCCATTATCACACACTACCATGCCTGGCTGGAGATTCGCTGGCACAAACCACACATCGCTCTCCTGCTTGATGGCATTCCAGAGCTCCTGCGCTGTGTGGCTTCGATTCCCCAAAGAAATTAATTTCAAGACAGTCTGTTGACGTTTGGCCACGGCTGTGCTCATGTCGGTCGAAACAGGTAAACGTTCATCACGGGTCCATGTGGAGGTGGACTGTGACGGCTCCTGCAGCGATGATTCTGAGGAACTGGTGTAAGAGGAGGAGTCAATGCGTACAGAATGTATTCCTGCAATCCTTGGAGTGGGCAGGACACGTCTTGCGCCACTCGCACGATCTGTACCCGGCTCAACAACATTAACCCAATGGGCAGTGAGGGAAAGGTATCGCCCCTGTCCATGTTGACTGGTCCACGCATCGGTGGTGAGGTGGACCTTGCTACTGACGGCGTTCAGTAGCGCGTGTTTTATGTGTCCCTCCACATGCTTGTGCAGGGCAGGGACAGCTTGCCTGCTGAAGTAAAAGCGGCTGGGCACATTGTACTGTGGGACTGCCAATGACATCAAGTCATGGAAGCTGTCAGTCTCCACCAGCCTGAATGACAGCATTTCCAGTGACAGAAGTTTGGCAATGCCTGCAGTCAGAGCCTGTGCTCGTGGGTGGTTTGACGAGAAAGGCCGCCTTTTCTCCCATGCCTGTACTACCGATGGCTGTAGACTGGGCTGGGAGTGTGTGGATGACTGGGAACGTGGTGCTGCGGGTGGAATTACAGTGGGTCTCTGGACAACAGGGCCAGAGGTTCTTCAACGGTGATCCTGGGAGGAAGCCGAACCAGCTGCGTGTGAGCTGGAGGAAGAGGCAACACGAGCTGAAGAGGTGGTAGCTGCCGCTGTTGGTTGGCCTAGCTCTTCAGTGTGTTTTTCTAACTCCGCCGCGTGCCTGGTGCGCACATGTTTCCACATGTTGGAGGTATTGAGGTTGCTGACATTTCTCCCTCTTTTGACTTTGTGATGACACACCTTGCATTTGACATAGCAAATGTCATCTGCAACTGTGTCAAAAAAGGACCAGGCACTGCAAGTCTTGGGAGCGCCCTTTTTGGCTTTTGGAAGAGACATGCTCCTAACGGGTGCCAAAGTGGAGGCTGCAGGATCCGCAGTCTTCCCCCTCCCTCTCCCTCTTTGGCCCGTTCGGGGAATCTCTTCCTCAGAGCTGCTCCCACCACCTTCCTGTCCCTCACGCCAAGATGGATCAAGGACCTCATCATCTACACTACCCTCTGCCATCAACTGCTCCTCCTGGGTAGTCTCAGCAGCAGAGCACGCACCAGAAAGTGGCACCTGAGTGTCATCAGCGGATGCGTCCTGCGATGTGGTGACCGGAGGCACTGGCTCACCCGCCTCTTCAGACTCAGAGAGAAAAAGCTGTTGGGCATCACTGCACCCTGCCTCTTCTTCCATTTCTCCAATGCTGCTTGGCTGGCCCCCTGTTTCCAAGCCAAGAGATTCAGAGAACAGAAGTAGAGACGGCTCCTGTCCTGGGCTCTCTGTCTGCCTGGGCAATTTGGCAGGTGGTGAAGAGACAGATGGGTGCTCTCCAGTGCTCTGTGTCTGAGAGGATGTGGCACTAATTGAAGTCGATGCGTTAGCTGCCATCCATCCGACAACGGCTTCAATTTGTTCTTCACGCAGCAGCGGTGTACGGCGCTCTGCGACAAAGCTGCGCATGAAGGACTGTTCCCTGGTGAAACTGGGTGCTGAGGAGTCACCGGTGCCCGCAGCAGGCACAGAATCCCCACGTCCTCTCCCTGCTCCGCGCCCACGCCCACGTGCCTTACTCCCTGCTTTCTTCATCTTGGTTGACTGATAAAGATAAGCAGAAAAGTACTAACGGCTTTGTGTGCTTATTCCTGAACAGCTCCGAGTCCTAACAGTTATAAGAAACACTAATTTTCTAAAGTGTGGACTAGACTTTAATATGAGCTAATGTGGCCTACAGAAATGTAAAGTGGTGTGTTTGGTGAACTTTATTATTTATTTATTTTTGGGGGGCTGAACTGACAACAGAGAGAGCTGCAGTCACACGGAGACCGTGCAGACAGCCGTAAACGGCGCTGCAAGGCCCAAAAACCCTCCTCTACTTTATCCTATGTAGTGTTTTTCCACAAGTTAGCTGGATACGGGTGGAAAGACACTAATAGGAATTTTTTGAAAAAATGTGCAGCAGCCTGCACTACTTAAAACAAAAGGAAAATTGATTTTACGGTATGACGCAGTGAAGAACCCTGAGCTGGATACAACCAGGCTATGGCTACTCACAGACTACAGGGCGAGCTGCAGTCACACGGAGACCGTGCAGACAGCCGTAAACGGCGCTGCAAGGCCCAAAAACCCTCCTCTACTTTATCCTATGTAGTGTTTTTCCACAAGTTAGCTGGATACGGGTGGAAAGACACTAATAGGAATTTTTTGAAAAAATGTGCAGCAGCCTGCACTACTTAAAACAAAAGGAAAATTGATTTTACGTTATGACGCAGTGAAGAACCCTGAGCTGGATACAACCAGGCTATGGCTGCTCACAGACTACAGGGCGAGCTGCAGTCACACGGAGACCGTGCAGACAGCTGTAAACGGCGCTGCAAGGCCCAAAAACCCTCCTCTACTTTATCCTATGTAGTGTTTTTCCACAAGTTAGCTGGATACGGGTGGAAAGTCACTAATAGGAATTATTAGAAAAAATGAGCAGCAGACTACACTACTTGAAAAAAAAACAAAACAGAACAGTATGAGGCAATGAACCACCCTCCCTGAACTGAATACAACCAGCTATGGCCTATTGGCTGCACACAGACTAGAGAGTGGGCTGCACTCACACACACACACAGACCTTGCAGATCGCTGTGAAAACAGCGCTGCAAGGCAAAAGCAAGGTGATTAGTAGGCGAACACAGCGGTTGCCTAATTAGCCTTGGAAAAGAACAATGAAGCAAATCGCTATCTCTAAACTGGCCCTCAGTCAGCAAACAGCGTCCTGTCACTAACTGAATTCAGAGCAGAGTGAGCCCAAAATGGCGCCAGCGACTTTTAAACTGCAGCATGACATCATTTCAGCAGCCAATCACAGCCTTGCCAGTAGTTTCATGCCCTCCATGCTGAACAGGATGTGCCCACACTTGGAATCCTTCTCATTGGCTGAATTCGTGCAGTTTGAATCTGGGAACTTCCGATTCCGGTATCCGATACGCGGCAAGTATCGGATCTCGGTATCGGAATTCCGATACCGCTAAGTATCGGCCGATACCCGATACTTGTGGTATCAGAATGCTCAACACTAGTCACCAGAGAATTAAGGTGACAGTATATGCACATGCACTTTATCATTGTTCACCAATTCTTATATTGGCAGGCACGGGACTAAATAAGGAACATGCCTCTGACTGGGGAGCCCATATGGCTAAGGTTAGAGTAAAATACAGTTAAAAAATGAACAATTTAGTGAACCAATGGAATTAAAATACATGATAATAAAAAGTTAAAAAAATGTTAAACATAGAAAAACTTTTTTTTTTTTTCAAAATACCCCTATCTGGTTACTTTTTCAATTGTTAAGTTCAATCCTTCAGGGGCCAGTGTGCCGAGCTTAAATATCCAAAAGCTTTCTCTATTTATCAGACTACTGAAACGATCAACCACAGTGTCAGGACTCTGATCATTTTTTATTACCTTTTGTGCATTACTGCCCTTTTCCAAGATGGCGTCTTTGGTCTCATGTGCATTGTGTCTTCCTGCTATAAAACTCCACCCCAGCCTTCAGTCTGTGCTAGAGTATTCTGCCTTGCATCCAGCTCCTGACCTCTGATGACTCCCTGGCTTTGTACCTGCTCCTGCACCTGCTCCTGTGAACCTGTGTGGAGATCCTGCTACTAAGCTCTGAGTTCCTGCTGCATACACCAGTTCCAGTAATCCTCCTTCATCTGCTGCTCATGTTTACTTCCATCTGCAGTTGCTGGACATGTAAGCTGTTTCTGCTCTGCAAGAACCTGAGACTATCACCCAGGCCTCCCTGGTTGAGCTAAGATATTATTTGAACTGCCTTATAAGCATATCTATCTGTGTTTTGGACTAAGCAAGGACTTATTCGTGTCAAGTATCCTCAAGAATAATTGTGCTTCATAGACTTTCTGCGTGATTGCATTTTCCTCTGAAGTCTCCTTTAGACTGCTAACCTGCATTTAATATTTACTCCAAGTGCTGTGGACTTGAGTTTCTCTCTGCACCTGTTTGAATCACCGTGTGATAATATAGACTTTACCACTTATAAAACTGTGTCCTGTAGTTGTCTTGTTCCACGCAAAGAGTCTCCTGAGTTATCCCCTATAATTATTACAGGATACTCTAGCCTAAAAAAAAAAAAAGGAGACTGCTGGAACAATGACTGCAGAAAGCAGACTAGAGCAGGTGTTTTCCATAATTAGATCACTGCAGAAAGATGTGGAAGGTCTGCAAAAGAAGTTTGGAAGCTTTGAACACAATCAACAAGTGTTTGGACAGACTTTGCAGGACTTAAGCACCCGCATGGCAGCCCAGGAAAACAAACTTGCTGGCATAGAGTCCCAGTATGGACGGGCTTTTCAGGACATAAGCATGCAAATAGCTGCACAAGCGACTTTTCCCTCTGGGCAACCGCCACCAGCTAGCCCACCTAAGTTGCCCCCATTCAGATTTAATGGTGATCACGACAAATTTCGTAGCTTTGTGAATCAATGTATGCTATATTTTGATGTGCATGCTGACCATTTTCCTAATGATAGATCCAAAGTATTGTGTGTAATAATGCTGCTGACCGCACGAGCGCTCGCCTGGGCGAATCCGATGATTGAGTCTCGTGACCCACAGTTAAATAACTTGGATGATTTCTTGGCCTCTATGGCAGTAATGTTTGATGACCTAATCGCCGTGCCACCGCTGAATCCGCTTTATTGTCTTTACGCCAGGCTAAACATTCTGTTATTGAGTATGCTACTGAATTCAGGAGATTAGCTGTTATGATCCTTAGTGGCTGAGGATCACAGAATAACTAGCTAAGTTACTGAACATAGAACGAGCTCTAGGGAGGTGGTAACTGGACTGACCGCAAACCTGATCCTAACCAAACACACTGAAGGTAGCCGGTGAACGTGCCTAAATTCCTGGACGTCTCGACGCAGCCTGAGAAACTTGCTACCCCTATAGAGAAAGTAAGACCTCACTTGCCTCAGAGAAATGACCCCAAAGATATAGGAAGCCCCCCACAAATAATAACGGTGAGGTAAGGGGAAAATACAAAACGTAGAAATGAAAACAGATTCAGCAAATGAGGCCCACTAATACTAGATAGCAGAAGACAGCCAGGGAACTGTGCGGTCAGTAAAAAACCCTATACAAAATATCCACGCTGAGAATTCAAGAACCCCCACACCAACTAACGGTGTGAGGGGAGAAACTCAGCCCCCTAGAGCTACCAGCAAGCAAGGAAATCACATATTAGCAAGCTGGACAAGGACAAGTAAATAACCAAGAAACATATTGAACACTGATGAGCAAAAAATAACCAAACAGAAAACTTAGCTTCTCTTGGAGAGACTGATAGCGAAGGAATTCAGGAGAGATCAAAATAGCACTGAATACATCGACAGCAGGCAAACACTGAAAGTCCAGGTGAGCTAAATAGGAAACCAGCTAACAGATAACAAGACAGCTGATCCAGCCTCAGACCTGCAGAATGACACAAAGAGCCACCAGAGGGAGCCCAAAGACAGCACTCACACAGTACCACTTGTGACCACAAGAGGGAGCCCAAAAACAGAGTTCACAACAGTACCCCCCCCTTGAGGAGGGGTCACTGAATCCTCATCAAAACCCCCAGGGCGATCAGGATGAGCCACATGGAAGGCACAAACCAAATCGGCCGCATGAACATCAGAGGCGACAACCCAGGAATTATCCTCCTGACCATAGCCCTTCCACTTAACCAAATACTGAAGCCTCCGTCTAGAAATACGAGAATCCAAGATCTTCTCCACCACGTACTCCAATTCGCCCTCAACCAGCACCGGGGCAGGGGGCTCAACAGAAGGAACCACAGGCACCACATACCTCCGCAACAAAGACCTATGGAACACGTTATGAATGGCAAACGACGCTGGGAGGTCCAAACGAAATGACACCGGGTTAAGGATTTCCAAAATCTTATAAGGACCGATGAAGCAAGGCTTGAATTTAGGAGAGGAGACCTTCATAGGAACATACCGAGAAGACAGCCATACCAAATCCCCAACATGAAGTCGGGGACCCACACCGCAACGGCGGTTGGCAAAGCGCTGAGCCTTCTCCTGTGACAACTTCAAACTGTCCACCACATGGTTCCAAATCTGCTGCAACCTATCCACAGAATCCACCCCAGGACAGTCAGAAGGCTCAACCTGACCCGAGGAAAAATGAGGATGAAAACCAGAATTGCAGAAAAAAGGCGAAACCAAAGTAGCAGAACTAGCCCGATTATTAAGGGCAAACTCGGCCAATGGCAAAAAAGTCACCCAATCATCCTGATCAGCAGAAACAAAACATCTTAAATAAGTTTCCAAGGTCTGATTAGTTCGCTCGGTTTGGCCATTCGTCTGAGGATGGAAGGCCGACGAAAAAGACAAATCAATGCCCATCTTAGCACAAAAGGACCGCCAAAATCTGGACACAAACTGGGATCCTCTGTCAGACACAATATTTTCAGGGATGCCATGCAAGCGAACCACATTCTGAAAAAATAGAGGAACCAAATCAGAGGAGGAAGGCAACTTAGGCAAGGGCACCAAATGGACCATTTTGGAAAAACGATCACACACCACCCAGATGACAGACATTCTCTGAGAGACTGGAAGATCCGAAATAAAATCCATGGAAATGTGCGTCCAAGGCCTCTTCGGGACAGGCAAAGGCAAAAGCAAACCGCTGGCACGAGAACAGCAAGGCTTAGCCCGAGCACAAATCCCACAGGACTGCACAAAGGAACGCACATCCCGCGACAAGGAAGGCCACCAGAAGGACCTAGCCACCAAATCTCTTGTACCAAAAATCCCAGGATGGCCTGCCAACACCGAAGAATGAACCTCGGAAATAACTCTGCTGGTCCATCTATCTGGGACAAACAGTCTCTCTGGTGGGCAACGGTCAGGTCTATCCGCCTGAAACTTCTGCAGCACTCATCGCAAATCTGGGGAAATGGCAGACAAAATCACTCCCTCTCTGAGGATACCAGCCGGCTCTTAAACTCCCGGACAGTCAGGCACAAAACTCCTAGAAAGAGCATCAGCCTTCACGTTCTTCGAACCAGGCAGGTACGAGACCACGAAATCGAAACGGGAGAAAAACAACAACCAACGAGCCTGTCTAGGATTCAGCCGCTTGGCAGACTCGAGATAAATCAGATTTTTGTGATCAGTCAAGACCACCACACGATGCTTAGCTCCCTCGAGCCAATGTCGCCACTCCTCAAATGCCCACTTCATAGCCAACAACTCCCGATTACCAACATCATAATTCCGCTCGGCAGGCGAAAACTTTCTTGAAAAGAAAGCACAAGGTTTCATCACAGAGCAATCAGAGCTTCTCTGCTACAAAACAGCCCCTGCTCCAATCTCAGAAGCATCAACCTCAACCTGAAAAGGAAGAGAGACATCAGGCTGACACAAAACTGGAGCCAAAGAAAACCGGCGCTTCAGCTCCCGAAAGGCTTCCACGGCCGCAGGAGACCAATTAGTCACATCAGAACCCTTCTTGGTCAAATCCGTCAAGGGTTTAACCACGCCAGAAAAATTAGCAATGAAGCGACGGTAAAAATTAGCAAAACCCAAGAACTTCTGAAGACTCTTAACAGATGTAGGCTGAGTCCAGTCATGAATAGCCTGGACCTTGGCTGGGTCCATCTCAATAGTAGAAGGAGAAAAAATAAAACCCAAAAAGGAAACCTTCTGTACTCCGAAGAGACATTTTGAGCCCTTCACAAATAAGGCATTAGCACGCAGGACCTGAAATACCATCCTGACCTGCTTCACATGGGACTCCCAGTCCTCAGAAAAGACCAAAATGTCATCCAGATACACAATCATAAATTTATCCAGATATTCTCGGAAGATGTCATGCATGAAGGACTGGAACACAGAAGGAGCATTAGAGAGTCCAAAAGGCATCACCAAGTACTCAAAATGGCCTTCGGGCGTATTAAATGCTGTTTTCCATTCATCCCCCTGCTTAATACGCACAAGGTTATACGCACCACGAAGATCTATCTTGATGAACCAACTGGACCCCTTAATCCGAGCAAACAGATCAGATAATAATGGCAAAGGATACTGAAATTTGACCGTAATTTTATTTAGAAGACGATAATCTATACAAGGTCTCAGAGAACCATCCTTTTTGGCCACAAAAAAGAATCCTGCACCAAGAGGGGAGGAGGACGGGCGAATATGTCCCTTCTCTAAAGACTCCTTTATATAACTCCGCATCGCAGCATGTTCTGGTACAGACAAATTAAAAATTCGTCCCTTAGGGAACTTACTACCAGGAATCAAATTTATAGCACAATCACAATCCCTGTGAGGAGGCAGGGCACCGGATCTGGGCTCATCAAATACATCCTGGTAGTCCGACAGAAATTCAGGGACCTCAGAAGGAGTGGAAGAAGCAATTGACACCAAAGGAGCATCGCCATGAATCCCCTGGCAACCCCAACTTGAAACAGACATAGCTTTCCAATCCAGAACTGGATTATGGGCCTGCAGCCATGGCAGACCCAAAACGACAACATCATGCAAATTATGCAGCACAAGAAAACGAATCACCTCCTGATGTACAGGAGTCATGCACATGGTCACTTGAGTCCAATACTGAGGCTTATTCTCAGCCAATGGTGTAGCATCAATTCCCCTCAGTGGAATAGGGAATTCTAAAGGCTCCAGAACAAAACTCAGGAATAGGTACTTTTGGCTCAGACATAGGACTGTGAACAACAATATCCTGAATGCTTTGCCCCTTGCAGCAAGATGATCCACACTAGAAGTCAGACTCTGAATTTCCATGTCTGCAGCTGAACTCAAAGCCACCCAGAGATTAAGGGGATGAGAGAAGCTGAACAGACTGCAGCAAAGGGAGAGGAAAAAAAACAAAACTGTACTCAGGACTTCTCTTATCCCACTTCTGCGATGCATTAAACACTTTTTGGCCTGCTGTACTGTTATGATCCTTAGTGGCTGAGGATCACAGAATAACTAGCTAAGTTACTGAATATAGAACGAGCTCTAGGGAGGTGGTAACTGGACTGACCGCAAACCTGATCCTAACCAAACACACTGAAGGTAGCCGGTGAACGTGCCTAAATTCCTGGACGTCTCGACGCAGCCTGAGAAACTTGCTACCCCTATAGAGAAAGTAAGACCTCACTTGCCTCAGAGAAATGACCCCAAAGATATAGGAAGCCCCCCACAAATAATAACGGTGAGGTAAGGGGAAAATACAAAACGTAGAAATGAAAACAGATTCAGCAAATGAGGCCCACTAATACTAGATAGCAGAAGACAGCCAGGGAACTGTGCGGTCAGTAAAAAACCCTATACAAAATATCCACGCTGAGAATTCAAGAACCCCCACACCAACTAATGGTGTGAGGGGGGAAACTCAGCCCCTAGAGCTATCAGCAAGCAAGGAAATCACATATTAGCAAGCTGGACAAGGACAAGTAAATAACCAAGAAACATATTGAACACTGATGAGCAAAAAATAACCAAACAGAAAACTTAGCTTCTCTTGGAGAGACTGATAGCGAAGGAATTCAGGAGAGATCAAAATAGCACTGAATACATCGACAGCAGGCAAACACTGAAAGTCCAGGTGAGCTAAATAGGAAACCAGCTAACAGATAACGAGACAGCTGATCCAGCCTCAGACCTGCAGAATGACACAAAGAGCCACCAGAGGGAGCCCAAAGACAGCACTCACACATTACCACTTGTGACCACAAGAGGGAGCCCAAAAACAGAGTTCACAACAATTAGCGGTAGATACCTATTGGGACAGTTATGCACAATTGCTTATTTTTAAAAGGGGTCTGTCTAGTATTGTAAAAGATGAACTAGCTTGCTCTGAGTCACCACAAGAGCTAGAGACATTTATACAGCATTGTGTCCTAGATGGCCTAACAAGGTGCTAGCAGCAGTAGGGGAGTATGACAACTATGATGATGAATCTGACATCTCTGAATGTAGCCTGCCTTTAAACGCTGTATTCCATTCACTTTCTATGACTTCACCCCCCAAGGAGCTTAAGGAAAAGAAGTCTCACTGTTCTCTCCCTATTAAGATTCTGTGTTCAGGACAGTGGATTCCCAGTGCAGCTATGATTGACTCTGGTGCAGGTGGCAATTTCATGGATATCGCATTTGCCAAGGAACATGGTATTGAAATTCAGCAAAGAGCCTCTCCAATTACCATGGAAACAGTGGATGGGTCACCTTTAATCTCTGGGCCTGTGGATCAGGAGACCGTACCCCTTGAAATTTTGTTGGAGCCTAATCATCAGGAGCAACTTTCTTTCTTGCTAATTTCTTCTCCTCATTTTCCTGTGATTTTAGGCATTCCTTGGTTGCGTTCTCAGAACCCATATGTCAACTGGGAGACCAAGGAGATTATCTTTCCAACAAGGAGCAATTCAGTGTTAACAGAAGCTGTCCCTGAGTCCACGGCTACGGAACCACATGTACAGGTATTTTCTTTACCTCCAGCATATAAAGAGTTCTCTGACATCTGTGACAAGAAGAATGCAGATCAACTTCCTCCACACAGGCATTATGATTGTCCCATTGAGTTGCTTCCTGGAGCAGCTATTCCTTTTGGTAACGTATACCCTTTGGCGGCACCTGAGCTTCAAGCCTTAAAGGAGTATATTGATGAAAATCTGGCCAAAGGCTTCATATATCCTTCTTCCTCACCAGCAGGGGCACCTATGTTTTTTGTAAAAAAGAAGGATGGGACCCTGAGACCCTGTGTTGACTATCGGGAACTCAATAAGGTAACCGTACGAAACCGTTACCCTTTGCCTCTGATTCCCGAATTACTGGAAAGAGTCCGCCATGCTAAGGTGTTCTCTAAACTGGATCTTCGTGGGGCTTACAATTTGGTGCGTATTCGTCCAGGGGATGAGTGGAAGACAGCATTCAGATGCCGGTATGGACACTTTGAATCTCTTGTGATGCCCTTCGGGCTTTGTAACGCCCCTGCAACGTTTCAACACCTTGCTAATGACATTTTCAGAGATTTGTTGGACCAGTTTGTAGTGATGTATTTGGACGATATACTAATCTTTTCTGACTCTCTACAGGAACATGAAGAACATGTCAAAACTGTTTTAAGACATCTGAAAGAGAACCATCTGTATATTAAGCCGGAGAAATGCGAGTCCCATCGTTCTGAGATACCGTTCTTAGGTTATATCATCTCTCCCCAGGGGCTGAACATGGAATCTGGTAAGATTCAGGCTATCCTTGACTGGCCGGTACCCAAGAACGTTAAGGAGGTCCAACGTTTTATTGGTTTTGCAAATTTCTACAGACGCTTCATTCGAAATTTTTCTGATATTGTCTGTCCCATTAATCCCTTGACAAAGAAGGAAAAGCCCTTTAAGTGGCCATCACAGTCTCAAGAAGCTTTGATCGGCTTAAGATCTGTTTCACATCAGCACCGTTGTTGATACACCCAGATCCAACACTTTCTTTCATTGTGGAGGTGGATGCTTCTGATAATGCTTTGGGGGCTATTCTCTCCCAAAGAACTGGAGAGAAGGGTCTGCTACATCCTTGTGCTTTCTTTTCCCATAGACTAACCTCAGCAGAGAAGAATTATGACGTGGGAGACAAGGAATTGCTGGCTATTATTGCGGCTTTCAAAGAATGGAAGCATCATCTGCAAGGAGCTGCACAACAGATCATAGTGCTAACTGACCATCGCAATTTAGAGTTCCTTAGATCCACTAGATGTCTTTCTCCTCAACAGGCTCATTGGAACTTATTTTTACATCAATTTAACTTTGTTATCTCGTACCGTCCAGGTTCTTGTAATGGGAAGGCTGATGCTTTATCCCGAATCCATGCTGAAGATTCCGTACCTGGAACCCCGTCCAAGACCATTCTATCTGATGCCAATTTCATTGGAGTTATCCAAGATTAGGACTTGTGGAAGGAGTGCAGGGAGGCCTATGACGGTGATGTATTTCTGGCCAACCCACCTGTGGATATTAATCTTGTCTTTAAGGGTGGCATGTGGTTCAGAGATCGACGTATCTACGTCCCTGAGGTCGTCCGTCTGCAGATCCTCAAGTTGGTACATGACTCCAAGTTGGCTGGTCACAGGGGGGTACAGAAGACACAAGAGTTCCTGAGCCGATTCTTCTGGTGGCCAACTTGCCTGAAGGATACCAAGGACTATGTTCTCTCTTGCGAGGTATGTGCTTGTTACAAGACTCCTCATGCGGCACCTACGGGTCTTCTAAAACCATTACCTGTTCCGTCCCGCCCTTGGGGGTCTATATCAATGGACTTTATTGTGGAGCTGCCTACATTGGGGGGCATGAATACAATCATGGTGGTAGTTGATCGCCTGACTAAAGCTGCTCATTTTGTTCCGTGCACCGGCCTCCCCTCAGCTAAAGATACAGTGAACTTGGTTATACAGGATGTCTTTCGGTTGCATGGGGTGCCGGATGAGATCATCTCTGACCGTGGAGTGCAGTTCAGTTCAAAATTCTGGAAGGGGTTTTGCTCTGCACTCAATATTAATGTCTGTCTCTCTTTCGCTTACCATCCCCAGACAAATGGT
Organism: Ranitomeya variabilis; assembly: GCF_051348905.1. NCBI lineage: Eukaryota > Metazoa > Chordata > Amphibia > Anura > Dendrobatidae > Ranitomeya > Ranitomeya variabilis. The sequence goes on along the minus strand of NC_135235.1, from coordinate 175,535,173 downwards.
CAGACTGAGCATACCAACCAGACACTGGAACAATATCTAAGATGCTATGTCAGCCATCTCCAGGATGATTGGTTGGAGTTGCTGCCGTTAGCCGAATTTTCATATAACAATTCTCAGTGCGCCTCCACTAAATTTACACCTTGCTTTGCCAATCTGGGTTATCATCCATGTATCTTACCTAGGTCTCCAATTAATTCTCCGGTTCCGGCAGTGGAGGAAAGGCTGACTGCGATGAGGCAAAATCTGGAGGCTCTGAAGCAATCCCTGACCACAGCTCAAGAACGTTATAAGAGATCGGCTGATAGATTCCGTAAACCTGCACCCATGTTCAAGGTAGGAGATTCCGTGTGGTTAGCAACTAAGAATCTGAAGTTAAACATTCCTTCACAAAAACTTGGACAGAAATTCATTGGCCCTTTCAAGATCAACGGTATTGTGAGCTCTGTGGCCTGCCGGCTGAAGCTGCCTAGGACTATGAAGGTACACCTAGTTTTTCATGTATCTTTACTAAAGCCTGTATCTCCTAATACCTTCCAGGGACGTGTTGTGCCACCTCCGCAGCCTGTGGTGATTGATGGGCAAGAACAATTCGTGGTGGAGGAAATTGTTGATTCCAGGATTCGCAGGAATTGGCTCCAATATCTGATAAGATGGCAGGGATATCCCCCTGAGAAAGACTCTTGGGAACCTGTGGAAAACATCAATGCCCAACAGAAGATTTCTCGTTTTCATCAGAGATTCCCTGAGAAACCAGGTCCAGGATCGTCCTGAGGTCGCTTCTAAGGAGGGAGTAATGTCAGGACTCTGAACATTTTTTATTACCTTTTGTGTATTACTGCCCTTTTCCAAGATGGCGTCTTTGGTCTCATGTGCACTGTGTCTTCCTGCTATAAAACTCCACCCCAGCCTTCAGTCTGTGCTAGAGTATTCTGCCTTGCATCCAGCTCCTGACCTGTGATGACTCCCTGGCTTTGTACCTGCTCCTGTACCTGCTCCTGTGAACCTGTGTGGAGATCCTGCTACTAAGCTCTGAGTTCCTGCTGCATACACCAGTTCCAGTAATCCTCCTTCATCTGCTGCTCATGTTTACTTCCATCTGCAGTTGCTGGACATGTAAGCTGTTTCTGCTCTGCAAGAACCTGAGACTATCACCCAGGCCTCCCTGGTTGAGCTAAGATATTATTTGAACTGCCTTATAAGCATATCTATCTGTGTTTTGGACTAAGCAAGGACTTATTCGTGTCAAGTATCCTCAAGAATAATTGTGCTTCATAGACTTTCTGCGTGATTGCATTTTCCTCTGAAGTTTCCTTTAGACTGCTAAGCTGCATTTAATATTTACTCCAAGTGTTGTGGACTTGAGTTTCTCTCTGCACCTGTTTGAATCACCGTGTGATAATATAGACTTTACCACTTATAAAACTGTGTCCTGTAGTTGTCTTGTTCCATGCAAAGAGTCTCCTGAGCTATCCCCTATAATTATTACACACTGTATCAGGTATGTGGTCAATAATTGTTAGTTTCAAAGTTTTTAGGCTTTTCTGATGCATCATTAAAAAATGTTTAGAAAGGTCAGAAGCTCCCTGTCCTCTCCAACAGCTGCAGGTACCTTTCCTTGCAATCAGAAAAAATGTAAAACCTGTCCATTTATAATGACCACGGACAAGATAAAGATCCCCAATTCACATCAGGACTACAAGATACCAGGTACTTTCAGCTGCGACACTTCTAATGTGGTGTACCTAATTATTTGCACTACATGTCCAACTGGGGGTCTGTATGTGGGGGAGACAGGGCAAAAGCTTAGAACAAGAATGAATTCTCACCGCCACACAATAAGAGAAAAAAGAATGGATCTACCTGTGGCAATACATTTTTGTCTCCCAAATCATAACATTATGGACATGAAATTACTTGTGTTAAAAGGTAGCTTCAAATCTAAGAGAGACAGAAGAGTATGGGAATATAAACTGATGATGACCTTTGACAGTCTCACTTCAGGAATGAATGATAGATATGTCTTTTTACATCAACTAAGGAACTTGCCCCTCAGACCATGTGGGGTCATTATAACAGAACCAGACCCCAATCAGAGGACAATAAAACATTCCTTATCTAATTACTGGCCCAATATTTATGGACATAACTGTTTATCACTCATGGTAATTCTGCTTCATGTCACCTGTCTTATCCATGTTTTGTTTTTTTCTGTCCTATGTTGTGCAGAAATATGTGATTCTTCAGAATTTCTTTTAGTCTTTGCCTGATGAAGAGACCTGTGTAGTCTCGAAAGCTTGCAATTTGTACCATCTTTTCAGTTAGCCATTAAAAGGTATCAACCACTGAGGACTCTCAATTCTAAATATTTTTAGAAAGGTTGTGCAAGAGGAAGCTATTTCGAATATTCTGGTGGTGCTTGTTCAGTCTTGCATGCATGGTTTTTATGGTTCGGCCTACATATTGTAGACCGCAGCCATATTCAATCAAATATACCACATAGTTAGATTGACAATTGACATGAGAATTAATTTTATAAATGGTGCCTGTGGTGGTAGAATTAAATTCATGTACCCCATTAGAAATGGAGGTACAGCAAAGGCATTTGGAGGCTCTGCAGGCAAAGCAACCGGAATTCAAAGATGTTTGATGAAAAGATGAAGGGCCTGGATTTAGTTTGGTATTACTGGGTGCAACAAGATTCCGTAGTGTGCAGTTCCTATGGTATATTGTTCTCGGACGAGGTGGAATATGTCTCGATAGTATTGGGTCTCCTTTAAGGATAAACCAGTACTTAGAAAGGAGCTTCCTCATTAATCCATGGGATTGGTTAAAGGTAGTAACGAAACTCCATCTACCAAGTTCCGTACCATGGGGCAATGAAGATTTATTGTTATTGATTCTGATAATGCAATCTTTCTGGCTGAACGTTTTAGCTCTCAAAAATGCATCATAGACCAACTTCTTTGGGTACCCTCTTTGCTGAAACCGTTGACTTAAAACTTTAGCCTCATTGAGAAAATCAGTATCCAGTGTACAATTTTTTCGTATTCGCCAGTACTGCCCATATGGAATATTTTGAATCTACTTGGGCAGATGGCTGCTGTTGAAGCTTAGGTAGCTGCTCACATCCACTTTTTAAAATGTGTAGTGGTAGAGAAACAGACCAGTTCATCAACATGTACCATGAGATCCAGAAATTGAATAGACATATTGGAAATGTTGGCTGGGAAGGGTTCATGTTTAGGTTACAAATAAATTCAAGAGCTTCCCCCTCTGTACCGGTCCATATAATAAACAGATCATCTATGAAGCGACGATAAAATGCTATTTTACCAGATGCCAGGTCAGACTGTGATGAAGACAGACTCAAATGCCCCCATGAAAAGGTTTGCATAACTGGGGCGAATCCCGTCCCCATCGCGCAGCCCTTGACCTTGCGATAAAAGACATGTTCAAAGGAAAATACGTGTTAAGCACAAATCGAATGGCACTATTTATAAAGTCCCTTTGAAGCAGGGGTAATGATACATCAGTTCGGAGGAATTGGTCAACTGCCTCTATACCCCTGTCAAGGGGGATATTCTTGTATAGAGCCTGAACATCCATCGTGACTGGAAAACAATTGGGAATAGGCGGTAACTTTAGGAGGGAATCAATGAGGTGGGAGGAATCTTTGAGGTAGGAACCTAGTTTCATGACATACTTCTGGAGAAAAAGATCTACATAGTGGGAAAGGTTACTCGTGATTGAGCTAATGCCGGAGATGATGAGGCGACCAGGAGGGTTAAGCGAGTTCTTGTGAATTTTTGGTAAAAAAATTGGGTTTTAAAGCGCGAGATGTTTAGGAATTTATATTCCTTTTTATTCAAGATGCCTGAAGAATGAGCTACCTCGATGAAAGCAATATATTCAATAAATATATCAATGGAGATGTTATGATCCAATCTGGAATAGAAGTCCGAGTCACTGAGGAGCCTGTGCGCTTCCTTGATGTACTATCCCCTTTTCATTATGACCACCCCACCCCCTTTATCAGCATTTTTATAATAGTATTGCCATGGAGAGATCTAATAGCTTCTTTTTCACCAGTATTCAGATTGGTATTTGATTTCTTGGTGGAGGATAGTGAACGAACTTCCTTTAAGGTGAGTTGTAGAAATGTTTCTATATGCGACCCTTTATGGTGAAGGGGATAGAATTGACTTTGGGTATTTTTGGGGCAACATGTAGAAATGGATCTATTTCAGTGGAAGGAGTCTCTTTTATCGAATTATCACTCTTGTTGCCCTTAATCAGAAAATAACGTTGTATAGTGAGTCTCTGCATGAAGTCATTCAGATCAATAAAGAGATTAAATACATTCAGTGGTGAGTCTGGGCAGGTTGACAGGCCCCGTTCTAAGAGTGGCCTTTCATCATCACTGAGAATATAATCTGATAGTGTTAGAGGTAGCGGAATGCACCAAATTATAAGAGAGATGGTATAAGGTGCGTTCGCAGCCCGGGGTCCACCGTGCAGAGATGGAACCTGCTGCTAAGTAATGACAGACTATATGGCGGTACAATGTGGATACACACATGGGTTAACTTCACACTGTGTGAAGGAAGCAAACCCTGTTGCGTCACAGGGCTGCGGTACCGCACCAAGGGTACAAGCAAGGAGTCTCAGGACTTTATCCCAAGACACAGTATTAGAGTACATTCAGACCACTTGCGCTCGACACTGCAACTGGGGTGTCAAAGTAACAGAACATATAACTTAAAGCACAAGAGTGTGTGCTGTGCCGCTTTGGCGGACGCCACTAACCACCCAGACTTGGGATAGGAAAGCGCTCTATGAGCGCACGGCTCCGCACTGGCGGTTACAGCAATAGACGCTGTATTGTGTGTCTTTATGTTGACAGCTTAGTCGGGTGCTAGACAGCAAGCATCCACCTTTTGCGAACAGTCATACACAAGGGAGGGGATTTTAAAGAACGACTTGCACACATCAACACACACACGATTCCAAATGTACATTAGCGCATGGCCGTGCGGCCATGCAAACCTTTTATAGCTGCAGCAAGAACAGGACCATCCCAGAAGGACCAATGGGAGTCAGCCACAGAAGAACACCTTCAGGACCTTTCTAATGGACCAATGGGATTTGCTGCAGTATCTAAGCATGTGACCTTGATCTCCAAGAGAGATCATGCCCTGGGCATGCTCACAAAAGAAAGAGGAGGACTTAGTCCCAAACACGTCTGCTTGCCGCTGCCCAGTACTGGCTACAATGGCAAAAGCTGGAAAGGCAGCAGTAACCAGTCATCCAGTATCAGCCTGAGCTAGACGCTGGGACCGACGTCTCCGCTGAGCAGACTCCACTGCGGCTGGAGAAGACCGCAGTGGAAATGGTTCAAGATTCCCCCTGTGCAGAGGCGGGATCTCGACACCTAACATTACCCCCCCTCCTTGGACCTCGCTATGCTCGAAGGCAGCAATGAGCTGTGGAGCTCGAATGTGTTCAGCAGGCTCCCAGGACCTGTTCTCTGGGCCAGAACCCTTCCAATCCACCAAATAGAATTTTTTGCCACGTACCATCTTGCACCCCAAAATAGCATTCACCTCGTAATTGTCTGTAAACTAACCCGATGTCCCGGCAGATGACTTGGAAAACCGGGACATGTAAACGGGCTTCACTATGGACACATGAAAGGTGTCGGTGATACCCAGGCGTAGAGGAAGGGCCAGATGGTAGACCACAGGGTTAACCTGTTCGAGGACCTTGAAGGAACCCAAGTAATGAGGTGCAAACTTAGTGGACTCAACTCGCAGCCTGATGTCATGGGCGGAGAGCCACACCAAGTCGCCAGGAGCAAAGGTCGGAGCGGGGCGCCGATGAGCATCGGTGGAGGTCCTCATTCTCTCCTTGAAGGCCCGAATGGCATCCTGAGTGCGGTCCCAAATGTCCCGTGCCTCCACAGCCCAGTCTGTCACCCTGGAGTCAGTGGAAGACACGGGCATGGGCACAGGGACACGCAGATGCTGGCCGTAATTTAGGAGGAATGGAGTCTGACCGGTGGAGTCGGCTACAGCGTTGTTAAGCGCAAACTCTGCCCATGGTAGCAAGGATGCCCAGTCATCCTGCCTGGCAGAAACAAAATGTCATAAATATGTGACCAGAGTCTGGTTGGCCCTCTCAACCAACCCATTCGTCTCGGGATCATATGCCGAGGAGAGATTCCACTCAATACTGAGTAGACGACAAAGCTCTCTCCAGAATCGAGACGCAAACTGGGGACCCCGGTCACTGACAATACCGTGTAGGTGAAAGATATGCTTGATGAACAACGCTGCCAGGGCCCGTGCAGAAGGTAGCCGTGGAAGAGGCACCAAGTGCAACATTTTGGAAAAATGGTCGGTGATCACCCAGATAATGGTGCAACTACGAGGCTTGGGTAAGCCCACCACAAAGTCCATCCCGACCATCTCCCAGGGCCTGTCCGCCACCAGCAGGGGGTAAAGCAACCCAGCTGGCCATTGCCGAGGAGACTTGTTCTTGGCGCAAGAGACACACGCCCGAACATAGTCTGCGACATCATGAGCCATATGTGGCCACCAATATGTCCTCGACAGTAGCTCAGATGTCCTTTTGGACCCAAAATGTCCACCCACCCTGGACGAGTGAGCCCAAGAGAGTACCTCCGGATGCAGATTGGATGGTACAAAAGTCTTGCCCGGAGGCGCAGACTCGAGCGAAACTGGAGCCACAGTTATCAGGCTCTCGGTCAGGACAATAAGCCGAGGCTCCTCTTCCTTCTCCACAGATGATACAACGGAGCGAGAGAGAGCGTCAGCATGAATGTTCTTCTCCCCAGAAAGAAAATGGAGGGTGAAATGGAACCTGGAGAAGAACAAGGACCATCTTGCCTGGTGAGAATTTAACCGCTGGGCTGTCTGCAGGTACACCAAATTATTGTGATCTGTGAAGACTTGGAAGGGAAAACGAGCTCCCTTCAAGAGATGTCTCCACTCTGAGAAGGCCAACTTCATGGCTAGCAACTCACTGTCCCCGATGGAATAATTCCTCTCTGCTCGTGAGAAGGTCTTAGAAAAGAAGAAGCAAGAATGCTTACGACCTTGAGCATCCTTTTGGAAAAGGACTGCTCCAACACCAACAGATGAGGTATCCACCTCCATTATAAATGGCTTATGTACATAGGGGTGATGTAGGATGGGAGTGCTAGCGAAGTGTGACTTAATGGAGTGAAAGGCCTTGGAGACCTCCTCAGACCACAATTTGGGATTTGCTCCCTTCTTGGTGAGGGTAACCAAGGGAGCTACCAAAGTTGAGAAGTGTGGAATGAACTGGTGATAGAAATTAATGAACCCCATTGTTAGGGGTCAAGTTCCTGTCTCTGCACAGGGGGAATCTCGACTCATCTCTGCTGCAGTCTCCCATTCTTCTCCTGTCGCAGTGGAGCCTGCTCAGCAGAGGCGTCAGTCCCAGCGTCATGCTTAGTCTGACACTGTGCGAAGGGTTACTGCTGCCTTTCCAGCTTTTGCCATTATAGCCAGTACTGGTCAGCAGCAAGCAGACGTCTTTGGGACTAAGTCCTACTTTTCCCCTTCTGAGCATGCCCAGGGTAAGATCTCTCATTGGAGATCAAGGGTCACATGCTCAGGTACTGCAGCTATTCCCATTGGTACTCTAGGAAGGTCCTGAAGTTGCTCAAGTTCTGTGGCAGCTTCCCAATGGTCCTTTTTTGGAAGGTCCTGTAGATGCTGCAGCTATAATAGGTGTGCATGTCCGCACGGCCATGCGCTAGTATCTTTCTGAGTTACGTGCTTTGCGCCAGTGTGGTCATGTGAGATTGTATTCAGGGACCCAGCTGAAATAAGCCCCTAGAATACCGGCACCTCCTGTGAGGAGATTGTGTGTTTGAGTGTATTCAGAGACCTGGCTGAAATAAGCCATTAGAATACCGGCACCTCCGGTGAGGAGATTGTGTGTTTGAGTGTATTCAGGGACCTGGCTGAAATAAGCCATTAGAATACCGGCACCTCCGGTGAGGAGATTGTGTGCATGCATGACCACTGACTGCTCTCTGTTGGGCAGTTAGCCTGTGCTCCTGTGAAGTCTAACAGGGCACAGTGCTTTCCTTTCACGGCTACTCTGTGAAGTAACAGAGCTAATCTATACCGCCAAATAGTGCCACCATTTTCTAGCAGCAGGTTCCCCTGCACGGTGGATCCCAGGCTGCGAACGCATCAATAATAATAAACATCTATATTTACTCGGTGCATTCCGCTAGCCCTAACAGAATACTAGCGCCAGAGTCTGGCTAGTAAATGGCAGATTAATACAGCAATCCTTGCAGTACATCCAGCAGCTGGGGGTAGGTTGGCGGCTCTCGAGCGCTCAACCTCAGCTGTGGATGTTACCGCAGTTGCTGTTCAGGCTGCTAGCGTGGCTGCAGCTACCTTGTCCACTGCCACCCCTGCTCCGACTCTATCTCGCCTCCCTCTGTCAGAGAAATTTTCTGGAGATAGTAAATCTTGTAGGGGTTTCATGAGCCAGTGCTCTATACATCTCGAGCTTCTGGCCGCATGTTTCCCCACAGAGCAGGCAAAGGTGGGATTTATTTTGTCTCTCCTGTCGGACAGGGCGTTGGAGTGGGCTACGCCGCTGTGGGAGCGTGGCGATCATGTGATGCAGAGTGTTCCGCTGTTCTTGAGCACTCTGAAACAGGTCTTTTTAGGGCCTCGAGTCACCCATGATACGGCGCTCCAACTGTTGGCATTGACTCAGGGTTTGTCCTTGGTCAGCCATTTTACCGTCCACTTCCGCACCCTAGCATCTGAGCTTTTTGATAGGCTTCAGGGAGCAAGGGTGTTTACTACACTACACTGTGTTCCAAATTATTATGCACAAAGAGTTTAGGAGTGATAAGGTTAGAATTTTTTTGTTTGTCATTTAAACTCATTGATGGTGATGTGTGTCAGGGCTCTTTATATCACTGAAAGCAATTGCAGATACCTGTGCAAATTAGTTTGGCAGGTGTGTCCAAATAAAGGCAAGACTACTTAAGAAGGCTGTTCCACATTATTAAGCAGCCTACATTTTTTGCCAAAATGGGAAAGAAAAAGGATGTGTCGGCTGCTGAGAAGCAACAAATTGTGGAGTATTTAGCTCAAGGCATAACTACAATCAACATTGCCAAGACACTTCATCGTGATCATCGCACAATCAAGAAGTATGTAGCTGATTCCAGCACACACGTGTGCGTGCTGATAAGGAAAAATTGAGGACTCTTTCCAACAGGCAATTGCGTAAGGTTAAAAGAGCAGCTGCAAAAATGCCTTGTCATAGCAGCAGACAAGTTTTTGAAGCTGCTGGTGCCTCCAACGTCCCCAGAACAACAAGATGCAGGGTCCTTCAGAGGTTTGCAGCTGTGCGTAAGCCATCCTGTCGACTACCTCTATCCAGTGCACACAAGCAGAAACGGCTCCAGTGGGCCAAACGATACATGAAGACTGACTTCCAAACTGTTTTGTTCACCGATGAGTGCTGTGCAACGCTCGATGGTCCAGATGGATGGAGTGGAGGATGGCTGGTTGATGGACACCCCATGAAAACACAGCTAAGGTGCCAACAAGGAGGAGGTGGAGTAATGTTTTGGGCTGGAATCATGGGGAGAGAGATTGTCGGCCCCTTTATGATCCCTGAAGGGGTAAAGATGAACTCCATAATCTATGTGGAGTTTCTAAAACAACACTTCCTGCCATGGTTCAAGAGGAAGAACCGTGCTTTCCGCAGCAAGATAATTTTCATGCATGATAATGCACCGTCTCATGCTGCAAAAAACACATCTGCATCTCTGGCTGCTATGGGCATAACAGAGGACAAACTTATGGTGTGGCCACCATCTTCCCCTGACCTCAACCCCATTGAGAACCTCTGGAGCATCATCAAAAGGAGTGTCTATGATAGCAGAAGGCAGTTCACATCTAAGCAACAGCTCTGGGAGGATATTCTGTCCACATGCAAAACAATTGAAGCAGAAACCATCCAAAAACTGAAAATTCAATGGACGAGAGAGTTTAGAAGCTTCTTTCGAACAAGGGGTCCTATGTGCAAATGTAACATCACCTAGAATAAAGTTTTCACTTGAAAACTGTTTGATTTCATGTTGTAATAAGCTGATAATGCTTATAACTTCACAATTGACCATTTTTTGGTTCAAAATAAAAAAAAAGGTTGAAAACTCTGCTGTGCATAATAATTTGGAACATGCATTTTGAGTAGTGTTGAGCGATACCTTCCGATATCGGAAAGTATCGGTATCGGATTGGAGCGGCCGATATTCCAAAAATATCGGATATCGCCGATACCGATACCCGATACCAATGCAAGTCAATGGGACGAAAATATCGGAATTAAAATAAACCCTTTCTTTCCTTGTAGGTTAATTCTACATGAAGGAAAACAACTAACAATAATGTAGGATGTATTGGGGGAGGTGGCGGAGACATTAAAGGCATAGAGGTGTAGCCCAATCAAATAGAATAGCAGGAATTTTTTTTTTTTTTAAGATGTTCGGATTTACCAAGATATTGACTATGTTAAGATTTTTTTTATTTTATCAGATATTGATGTTTCACTACTTCCATGCCCTTCACCTTCTTTTTTACTTCTCCCACACTTTCTTCTTCATCATCCTCAGCAGCAGCATCTTTGACATCAACTTCTTTTTCACCTTATTCATCTTCTTCTTCATCTTCTACCTATTTTTTTTTGTTACATTCTTCATATTCTTTTTATTCAACTATTATTCTTCTTCATATTCTACTTCTTCATCATATTCTTATTTGTGACAGGCATTCCTGTAGTTGTTATCTATAAAAGTTTGAAGATTACGCCTTCCATTCTGACTGTCACAAAAGAGTTACAACAGGATTTGTTCGCGTTCAGTTTGGCCTGCAGCAGCAGGCTTTATCCAGGGGCACCACGAGGAGGAACGGACTCACCCCCATACACTGCTTAGTCTTCTTCTGCTTATAATTTAGATAATATCTTTTGCTCTGATGTTTAGTCTTATGCTTAATGTTCTTCTGCTCTTTGTTCTGCAGCCTCTTGTTCTTCTGCTTCTCGGTCTTCCATGTCGTCATCTCCAGGGTTGTCATCTCCGGGGTCGTCGTCATCATCGTGTTGGTCTTCAGGGTCATCGTCTCCAGGGTCGTCGTCATCTCAGTGGTTGTCATCTCTGGTGTCGTCGTCATCTTAGGGGTGGTCTTCCGGGTCGTCGTCTTTAGGGTCTTGAACTTGGAAATGTAGCAGAAGGTACAAGAAGGCTGAGAAAATGGTGAGAACCAGCTGATGGAACTGGAACTCTGATGGCTACCCGAAGGTCCAAGAGCCAATGGAACTACCAAGGACCAGCTGACGTTACTGGAACCCGGTTACTAAGCAGGAGGTACCCATGCCAGAAAGCACTACCAAGGACCACCTGACATTGGTGGAACTCGGATACCCAGAAGGAGGCACCTAAGCCAAAGGCTCTGCCTGGAACCAGGTGACGGTACTGGAACCAGGATGGGGAGCAGAAGGTACAAGAGCAAAAGACACTGCCGAGAACCAGCTGACGGTACTGGAACCCGGATGGGTAGCCGAAGGTCCAAGAGCCAATGGAACTACCGAGGACCAGCTGACGTTACTGGAACCCGGTTACTAAGCAGGAGGTACCCATGCCTGAAAGCACTACCAAGTACCACCTGACGTTGGTGGAACTCAGATACCCAGAAGGAGGCACCTGTCACGGGAAGCCTAGGAAGGCAAGAGCTAATAACCCAGGCCCCTGCGATCTCCCTCAACTCTGGGAAACCCTGACTGACCCTCTCCCAGAGTTTACACTGATGGTGTGCATGTCTGGGCCTCCACCCTGACCCTATCTCCTGTTTCAACCCTAGGCTGAAACCTCTACCCACCACCCAGTGACGAGTCCACACACCAATACCTACAGTTAGCACAGACAAGGATAACAGAGAATATGCACCACGCCGCAGTCACTCAGGAATACACTATAAGTGCACAGGGCAAAACAAATACAAATAAAGGAAGGAGAAAATACGACAAAGGGAAATACACCACCAGAAACGAAACTCCTTCTCCTAGACCACCACTCCAGACCGAGATAACTGAGCACAAGACAGAAGCTATAATCGGCGACGCCCAATGTTCAGAAGAACTATTTAAAGGCAGTGGGCGTGACCCAGCTTCCAATCCGAGCACCAGCTAAATTAACCCCGGACCAGCTAGATAAAAACTAGCCGACGCCACTGAGCGCATAGTGGACAAAAGCGGAATTACCACTGTCTGTCGAACGCCCTAGTATGAACAGCGTCCGACATGACAGTACCCCGCCTTCTACGAGGGACCCCAGGGCCCTCAGGACTTATAGGACCCGGCTTCTCCGGATGGCGGCAGTGAAACATACTGACCAGCCGATCCGCATGAATGTCCGAGGCTGGTACCCAAGACCTCTCCTCAGGCCCATAACTACGCCAGTGTACCAAGTACTGTAAAGTGCGGTGCACTACACGAGAGTCAACAACCTTGGAGACTTCAAATTCCAAATTACCATCCACCAAGACTGGAGGTGGCATTGGCGCCGCGTCCACGGAACCCACCACCACCACGGAACACGTTGTGTATCTTATACACCGTAGGAAGCTCCAATCGGTACGCTACTGGGTTAATGACGGCGGTGACCTTAAATGGACCAATAAACCTAGGACCCAATTTAAGGGATGTTATTTTGAGTCTTATGTTTTTTGTGGATAACCACACCCAGTCATCCACACTCAGGTCCGGACCAGGCACACGCCTACTGTCAGCAACACGTTTGTATCTAGCACCCACACTCAGCAAGCGCTGTTTAACTCTCCTCCAGACTGATGACAGTTGTGCTCCTAACTGGTCTTCCTCCGGGACGCCGGAAGAGCCCCCCTGACTCAAAGTACAAAATTGAGGATGTAGCCCGTAAACACAAAAAAACGGAGACTCCCCAGAAGACTCCTGGCGGTGATTATTGATGGCAAACTCAGCCAAAGGAAGGAACGTCGACCACTCCTCCTAATTATCAAAAACAAAGCAGCGTAAGTACTGCTCCAAATTTTGGTTCATACGCTCGGTCTGACCATTTGAATGAGGATGAAACACCGAAGAATGAGACAACTTGATCCCCAGCCGTGAGCAAAATGCTTTCCAAAATTTTGCCACAAACTGAGTACCTCTATCAGAAACGATGTCAGACGGAACCCCATGAATTCTGACCACCTCCTGCACAAATACCTGAGCCAGAGTCTTAGCGTTAGGCAACGAAGGCAAAGACACAAAGTGCGACATTTTTGAGAACCGATCAACAATCACCAAAATGACTGTGTTCCCAGCTGAGGAGGGCAAGTCAGTGATAAAATCCATGGAGATCTCCGTCCATGGCTTACTAGGTACCTCGAGAGGAAGTAGTGTGCCAACAGGACGGGAACGGGGCGTCTTAGCCCTAGCGCACGTGGTGCAAGCTGACACGTATGAGACCACGTCCTGATGGATTTTGGGCCACCAAAACCGACGTGACACCAACTCCAAAGTACCCCTGACCCCTGGGTGGCCAGCCAGAACAGCATCATGATGCTCCACCAAAACCTTTAAGCGGAGATGAAGCGGTACAAACGATTTGTTGATGGGAAGCTCAGATGGTACCTCCTCCTGGGCCTCGGCAATCTCAGCCTCAACCTCGGTCGTGAGAGCCGAGACCACAACACCCTTTTGGAGGATGGGTACCGGATCTTCCCGAGGTTCTCCCCCCGGAAAACACCTGGACAGAGCATCCGCCTTAGTGTTTTTAGACGCAGGTCTGTAAGTAACAACAAAGTTGAACCGTGTGAAAAACAATGCCCAGCGAGCCTGCCTGGGAGACAGACGCTTGGCAGACTCCAAATAAAGCAAATTCTTATGGTCGGTAATAACAGTAAGCTGATGAACCGACCCCTCCAAGAAGTGTCGCCATTCTTCAAAGGCCAACTTGATTGCCAACAATTCCCTGTTGCCGATATTGTAGTTACGTTCGGCAGACGACAGTTTCTTGGAGAAATAGGCGCAAGGACGCAAATCGCTCAAGGATGAGCCTTGTGACAACACTGCCCCCACACCAATCTCAGACGCATCGACTTCCACAACAAAAGGTTTCGAAACGTCTGGCTGCACAAGAATGGGGGCCGAAACAAAACTGTTCTTAAGAAATTCAAATGCGCGCACAGCAGCCTCAGGCCAAACGGAGAAATTGGTACCCTTTTTAGTCATGTCAGTTAGCGGTTTAGCAATGACAGAAAAATCCTTGATAAATTTCCTATAGTAGTTAGAAAACCCAAGGAACCGCTGAAGTGCTTTTAGGTTATCAGGCCGTTCCCAACGCAACACCGCTTGCACCTTAGCGGCGTCCATTTTAAACCCAGAAGCAGACACAATGTAACCCAAGAAAGGCAACTCCTGAACCGAAAATACTCATTTCTCAAGTTTTGCATAGAGCTTATTCTCTCTGAGAAGCTGTAACACCTGCCTGACATGATCTAAATGAGTCTCACAGTCGCAAGAATATATGAGAATGTCATCTAGGTACACAATAAGGAATTTCCCCAAAACATGCGAGAACACATCATTGATGAAATGTTGGAACACTGCAGGTGCGTTTGTCAACCCAAATGGCATCACCAAATTTTCAAAATGACCCTCAGGGGTATTAAAAGCCGTCTTCCACTCATCACCTTGATGGACTCTAATGAGGTTGTACGCCCCCCTGAGGTCAAGCTTGGTAAACCACTTAGCACCTGCCACCTGGTTGAACAAATCTGGTATCAGTGGCATAGGGTATGGATCACGAACCGTAATCTGGTTTAACTCCCTGAAATCCAGACACGGGCGTAGTCCGCCATCTTTCTTCTTTACGAAGAAGAACCCCGCTGCCACAGGCGAGGATGAAGGCCTAATGTGCCCTTTGCTCAGACTTTCAGCAATGTAATCCTTTAACGCTTGTCTCTCCGGACCGGAGATGTTAAACATCTTTGCTTTAGGCAATTTAGCCCCTGGTTTAAACCTGATAGTACAGTCATAGGGGCGATGTGGTGGCAACTCTGAACAACCCTTCTCAGAGAACACATCAGCAAAATCCAGAAGTGACTCAGGAACGCTTGAAGTCACAGCAGACACACATGTGGCCAGGCAATTCTCCTGGCAGAATTCGCTCCACCGAATTATGTCCTGAGTTTTCCAGTCAATAACAGGGTTTTGCATAGACAACCATGGAAAACCCAAAACCACCTGTGCAAGAAGATTCCTGAGCACCTTACATGTAACCTGCTCGAAATGTAGAACCACAATGTGGAGTTTCACCTCAGCCACAAACTCAGTAATCTCCCCCTGTGAGAGAGGAGCAGCATTGATGGTGACCACGCGTATAGGATGAGGCAGTTTTTCGATCCTAAAACCTGCTGTGCGCGCAAACTCCTCATCAATTTGTGGCAGAACCACTATCCACAAAAACAGTGATTGGCAGCTCTCTGTCAGCGACAATAACCTTGGCAGGGAGCATGCATTGAGAAACCACCATGGAGGATATGCATAAGCTCAGATTGGTCTCCTCCACACCCTCTGAGCTTAGAAGTTTTCCGCCGTTGCGTTTTTCTTAGACAGCAGAGGACAAATGTTAGCAAAATGACGAGTTTTACCACAGAAAAAACAGGCTCTCTGCTTCTTGAGCACAGGGGCTCGATGTTTAACATGTGACACCCCTGCGATTTGCATAGGCTCTGTGGGCTCACCTGCAGCAACCTCACGTGAACCTAAACCCTCTCCCAAAGGCGGCGTCTCATGCACCCCCTGATGCAAATGGCGATCAATGCGGACAACAAGACTCATAGCGGAATCTAGAGAAGCAGGAGTCTCGTACATCAGAAGGGCTTTTTTAACCCTTCCAGAAACCCCATGAATAAACTGACTCCGCAGCGCGGGATCATTCCCACTGTGTGTCGACCGCCCAGCGGCGAAATTCAGAACAGTAATCCTCTGCTACACGCTCCCCCTGGCGAATAGCGTGTATCTTAGATTCTGCTAGAGCCATTCTGTCAGGGTCATCGTAAATGTTTCCAAGAGCAGAAAAAAAACTCTCCACTGAGTTAAATGCAGCAGAATCAGAAGGCAAAGAAAACGCCCATGCTTGAGGATCCCCGTTCAGTAATGACAACACCAGGCCCACACGCTGAGCCTCATTACCTGAGGAGATCGGGCGCATACAAAAAAATAGTTTGCAAGCTTCACGAAAAGCAGCAAATTTACTGTGTTCCCCAGCAAACCTTTCAGGCAAAGGAAACTTAGGCTCAGCCACTTTACCTGCTGCTCCAGCTTGCACATTAGATACTGCCAGTCCCTTTTACTGCACTGCCCCCCTCAACTCAGTGACCTGTAGGGACAGCGCCTCCAACTGGTGGGTTATGGAAGTCATGGGATCCATGGAATTCAAATAATGTTTGGCCGATTATAATGTCACGGGAAGCCTAGGAAGGCAAGAGCTAATAACCCAGGCCCCTGCGATCTCCCTCAACTCTGGGAAACCCTGACTGACCCTCTCCCAGAGTTTACACTGATGGTGTGCATGTCTGGGCCTCCACCCTGACCCTATCTCCTGTTTCAACCCTAGGCTGAAACCTCTACCCACCACCCAGTGACGAGTCCACACACCAATACCTACAGTTAGCACAGACAAGGATAACAGAGAATATGCACCACGCCGCAGTCACTCAGGAATACACTATAAGTGCACAGGGCAAAACAAATACAAATAAAGGAAGGAGAAAATACGACAAAGGGAAATACACCACCAGATACGAAACTCCTTCTCCTAGACCACCACTCCAAACCGAGATAACTGAGCACAAGACAGAAGCTATAATCGGCGACGCCCAATGTTAAGAAGAACTATTTAAAGGCAGTGGGCGTGACCCAGCTTCCAATCCGAGCACCAGCTAAATTAACCCCGGACCAGCTAGATAAAAACTAGCCGACGCCACTGAGCGCATAGTGGACAAAAGCGGAATTACCGCTGTCTGTCGAACGCCCTAGTATGAACAGCGTCCGACATGACAGCACCTAAGCCAAAGGCTCTACCCGGAACCAGCTGACGGTACTGGAACCAGGATGGGAACCTATTCAAGATTGTCTTCCTAGAGCCACAACTAGAGGTGTTGGAGCAAAGGTTCAGCAGGGGGAGCAGAGTGTAGGCCGAAGCCTGCACTGGCGGCAGGTTTGTGTCTGCGTGGCGTTTGCAGGACACGATGCCAGCTACACAGCAGGGGAACAGCTGGCATTGCTGAACCCCACTGACACATTAGTGGGTGGTTTTCTCTGTGCAGCCAGCACTTCCGAGCACCAACTGGTGGTGTTAGAGCCCAGGGTCAGCAGGAGGAGCAGAGGAGCAGAGTGTAGGCCGAAGCCTGCACTGGCGGCAGCTTTGTGTCTGCGGGGCATTTGCAGGACACGTTGCCGGCTACACAGCAGGGGAACAGCTGGCGTTGCTGAACCCCACTGACACATTGGCGGGTGTTTTTCTCTGTGCAGCCAGCACTTCTGGGCACCAACTGGCGGTGTTAGATCCCAGGGACAGCAGGAGGAGCAGAGTTTAGGCCGAAGCCTAATTGAACCAATTTTAAAGGGAACCTTTAAACCCCCCTCAGGTGTTACAAACTAGAAGAGCCACCTTGTGCAGCAGTAATGCTGCACAAGTAAAAGATTGCTCTTTTAATTTTGTTCCTTGCACACGCTGAATGAAATACGTATAAAATTTAGCCCCTTATACAGTCAAACTGTCCTGGAGGCGGGACTTTCCTTCTTAATGAGACGCAGCACAGCTGTCAAAAATACCACCTTGGTGCTGGGTGCAGCCTCCTGAGCATCGCTTTTTGCTGTCCAGGAGTCTGCTCTGTTGTGTTATCCCTTGGCCATGCACTGTTAGCGCTGCCCATCTTCTGACATCATTTAATGTCAGCCGGTGCGGTCGCGATGGCCATGAATCCCAGCCCCGCAGTGTCTTTTCATTTATTCACACTGCGGGGCAGGGATTCTTGGCCTTGCGCAGTAAATATGTTCGCCTCTCACTCATGTGCATACACTTGCTTCAGACTGTGCGGTGTCAGCTCATACCTTATCGCATGCCACGGCCATGAAGCCGCACAGTCTGAAGAAGGCGGAAGGCGATGAGTGACAGGCGAAGATATGCACTGCTCATGCCCATCAATCACACCCTCACAGTCAAAATAAATAAGACACCGAGGGGTGTTGCGTCGGGCAGGGTGGCCGCATAGGCGCAGCTAGCCTGCCAACCAATGATGTCAGAAGACGGGCAGCGCTACCTGCGCATGGGCAAGGTTGAACATAGCAGCGCAGGGTCTGTGGCAGATTCAAACAACGCTGATGACGAGGCGGCGCATGGCGCCAAGGGGGTTGCTGCGTGTCATTACAAAGGAAAGTCACACCTCAGGGACGGTTTAATGGTATCAGGGGACACATTTTATACGTGTTGAGTTCGACGTGTGCAAGGAGTAAACTTAATTAGCCACCTTGTACAAATGCAGCATTACTGCTGTACAAGGTGGCTGTTATACATACAAACGCCTGGGGGGGACAGGTTCCCTTTAATTTCAGTTGTTGTGTCTGTGTGGCGTTTGCAGGACACGATGCCGGCTACACAGCAGGGGAACAGCTGGCGTTACTGAACCCCACTGACACATTGGCTGGTGTTTTTCTCTGTGCAGCCAGCACTTCCGGGCACCAACTGGCGGTGTTAGAGCCCAGGGACAGCAGGAGGAGGAGAGGGAGCAGAGTGTAGGCCGAAGCCTGCACTGGAGGCAGTTTTAGGTCTGTTGTGTCTGCGTGGCGTTTGCAGGACGCGATGCCGGCTACACAGCAGGGGAACAGCTGGCGTTGCTGAACCCCTCTGACACAGTGGCGAGTGTTTTCTCTGTGCAGCCAGCACTTCCAGGCACCAACTGGCGGTGTTAGAGCCCAGAGACAACAGGAGGAGCAGAGTGTAGGCCGAAGCCTGCACTGGAGCAAGTTGAAAGGGAACCTTTAACCCCCCTTCCAGGCGTTTGAGCGCTGAAAGAGCCTTCTTGTACAGCACTAATGCTGCAAAAGGAAAAGGTGGCTCTTTCAATTATGCTCCTTGCAAACGCTGAACTAGACACTTATGAAATGTGTCCCCTCACACAGTAAAACCGTCCCGGAGGTGGGACTTTCCTTTGTAATGTGACGCAGCACAGCCATCATTCCTACCCCCTTGGCGCCGTGCGCCGCCTTCTCAGCGTTGTTTGATTCTGTCACAGCTCGCAGTGTTTTCTGATTTAGTCACACTGCGGGCCTGGGATCTATGGGCATGCGCAGTGCATATCTTCACCTCAGGCTCTCACTCATCTCCCTCCTCCTTCTTCAGACTGTGCGCCGTCAGCTGATCCCTAATAGCATGCCACGGCCGTGACGCTGCACAGTCTGAAGAAGCCTGAGGGAGGGGAGTGAGAGGCGAGGATATGCACTGCGCATGCCCATGGATCCCAGGCCTGCAGTGTGATTAAATCAGAAGACACTGCGAGGCGGGATCTCGGGCAGCGTGGCCGCACAGGCGCAGCCAGCCTGACACTAAATGATGTCAGAAGACGGGCAGCGCTAAGTGTGCCTG
Source organism: Ranitomeya variabilis (assembly GCF_051348905.1). NCBI lineage: Eukaryota > Metazoa > Chordata > Amphibia > Anura > Dendrobatidae > Ranitomeya > Ranitomeya variabilis. The sequence goes on along the minus strand of NC_135235.1, from coordinate 175,515,414 downwards.
ACCAAGGGATAATATAACAGCGCAGGCTCCGGGACAGAATCAAACAACGCTGAGGAGGCGGCGCACGGCACCAAGGGGGTAGGAATGACGGCTGTGCTGCGTCACATTACGAAGGAAAATCCCACCTCTGGGACGGTTTTATGGTATCAGTGGACACATTTTATAAGTGTTAAGTTCTGCGTGTGCAAGGAGCTAAACTAAAAGAGCTACCTTTTCCATGCTGCACAAGGTGGCTCTTTCAGTAACAAATGCCTGGGGGGGGGGGACAGGTTCCCTTAAATTTCAGTTGTTGTGTCAGCGTGGCGGTCGCAGGACACATTGCCGGCTACACAGCTGGGGATCAGCTGACATTACTGAAACCCAATAACACTGGGTCGTATGTTTTGACTGTGCAGACGGCACTTCTGAGCCTCAACTGGCGGTGTTGGAGCCCAGGAATTACAGTTCAGGTGGTAGAAAGATGAACACAACAGGAGACCTGGATACTGTAGACAGTCACCCAATTATTTAATCAGGAAGAGGAGTGGCAAATTCCTGCGAGATCCAGGCCTGGTTCATTTTCAGAAAAGTAAGCCAGTCAACGTTATCGGAGGATAGTCGCATGCGACGGTCTGTTAGTACACCACCTGCGGCACTAAAGACGCGTTCCGATAATACACTAGCCGCAGGGCAAGCCAGCACCTCCAATGCATACTGCCTTAGCTCTGGCCATGTATCCAGCTTAGAGACCCAAAACTTGAAAGGGGAAGAGCCGTCTGGGAGTACAGTAAGAGGGCAAGACATGTAGTCTGTCACCATCTGACGGAACCATTGCCTCCTGCTGACTGGAGCCGCCTGTGATGGTGTAGACATTTGTGGCCGGCACACAAAACTGTGCCACAGTTGGGCCATACTGGTCTTGCCTTGGGCAGAGGCACTGTTTCTGCTCCCTCTTTGTGCAGAGCCTCCTCTACTGCCTCGACGCACTGAGCTGCTTTGTAAAGCACTAGCAGCACTGCTCTCAGTTGGACTGGAGAAGATGATGGAATTCACCAGTGTGTCTTGGTACTCCCGCATTTTACGCTCCCGGTTCAACGGTGTGATGAGGCTTTGTACGTTGTCCCGGTAGCGAGGATCGAGGAGGGTGTACACCCAATAATCAGCCATGTTGAGAATGTGGGTGATGCGGCGGTTGTTTCTCAGGCACTGCAGCATGTAATCAACCATGTGCTGCAGACTGCCAACTGGCCAAGAAACGCTGTCCCCTGCTCGAGGCGTGATCTCTGCCCACTCTTCATCACCCCACCCTCGCTGTACACACTGACTACTGGACAATTGTGTAACTCCCTCCTCTGGACAGATGTCTTCCTCCTCCATTGACTCCTCCTCATCCTCCTCACAAAGTGTCCCCTGCCTACGCCTTTGTGAGGAACCACGTGGCGCTAACTGTCCAGAAGCTGATGGAAATGGTGACTCCTCGTCCTCCACCTCTTCCACAACATCATCCCTTAGCGCTTGCAGTGTTTGTTGAAGCAGGCAGATAAGGGGGACAGTCATGTTGACTAGTGCATCATCTGCACTCACCGTCCGCGTGGAATAATTGAAGGGATGCAAAACCTGGCAGACGTCCTTCATAGTGGCCCACTCTGTGGTTGTGAAGTCTGAATGGCGCGGAGTGCGACTTCTTAGCGCCTGATGCAGCTGGTACTCCATTACTGCTTGCTGCTGCTCACACAACCGCTCCAAAATATGTAGCGTGGAATTCCACCTGGTTGGTAGGTCACATATGATGCGATGTTCCGGAAGGCGGAATCGGCGCTGCAGAGCTGCAATGCGCGATCTTGCCGTGCTGGCACACCACAAGTGAGCACACTCTAGGCGGACCTTGTGCAGCAGTGCATCAAGATCCGGATAGTCCCTCAATAAACTCTGCACGACCAAGTTGAGCACATGTGCCAGACATGGGATGTGAGTGAGGTTGCCGAGGCCCAGAGCTGCCACCAGATTTCGGCCATTGTCACACACTACCATGCCTGGCTGGAGATTCGCTGGCACAAACCACACATTGCTCTCCTGCTTGATGGCATTGCAGAGCTCCTGCGCTGTGTGGCTTCGATTCCCCAAAGAAATTAATTTCAAGACGGCCTGTTGACGTTTGGCCATGGCTGTGCTCATGTCGGTCGTAACAGGTAAACGTTCACGGGTCCATGTGGAGGTGGATTGTGACGGCTCCTGCAGCAATGATTCTGAGGAACTTGTGTATGAGGAGGAGTCAATGCGTACAGACTGGATTCCTGCAATCCTTGGAGTGGGCAGGACACGTTCTGCGCCACTCGCACGATCTGTACCCGGCTTAACAACATTAACCCAATGGGCAGTGAGGGAAAGGTATCGCCCCTGTCCATGGTGACTGGTCCACGCATCGGTGGTGAGGTGGACCTTGCTACTGACGGCGTTCAGTAGCGCGTGTTTTATGTGTCCCTCCACATGCTTGTGCAGGGCAGGGACGGATTGCCTGCTGAAATAAAAGCGGCTGGGCACATTGTACTGTGGGACTGCCAATACCATCAAGTCACGGAAGCTGTCAGTCTCCACCAGCCTGAATGAGAGCATTTCAAGGGACAGCAGTTTTGCAATGCCAGCATTCAGAGCCTGTGCTTGGGGGTGGTTTGCCGAGAATGGCCGCCTTTTCTCCCATGCCTGTACTACCGATGGCTGTAGACTGGGCTGGGAGTGTGAGGATGACTGGGAACGTGGTGCTGTGGGTGGAATTACAGTGGGTCTCTGGACAACAGTGCCAGAGGTTCTTCCATGGCGATCCTGGGAGGAAGCCGAACCAGCTGTGTGTGAGCTGGAGGAAGAGGCAACACGAGCTGAAGAGGTGGTAGCTGCCGCTGTTGGTTGGCCTAGGTCTTCAGTGTGTTTTTGTAACTCCACCGCGTGCCTGGTCCGCACATGTTTCCACATATTTGAGGTATTGAGGTTGCTGACATTTCTCCCCCTTTTGACTTTCTGATGACACACCTTGCATTTGACATAGCAAATGTCATCTGCAACTGTGTCAAAAAAGGACTAGGCACTGCAAGTCTTGGGAGCGCCCTTTTTGGCTTTTGGAAGAGGCATGCTCCTAACGGGTGCCGAAGTGGAGGCTACAGGCTCCGCAGTCTTCCCCCTCCCTCTCCCTCTTTGGCCCGTTCGGGGAATCTCTTCCTCAGAGCTGCTCCCACCACCTTCCTGTCCCTCACGCCACGATGGGTCAAGGACCTCATCATCTACACTACCCTCTGCCACCAACTGCTCCTCCTGGGTAGTCTCGGCAGCACAGCACGCACCAGAAAGTGGCACCTGAGTGTCATCATCAGATGCGTACTGCGGTGTGGTGACCGGAGGCACTGGCCCACCCGCCTCTTCAGAGTCAGATAGACAAAGCTGTTGGGCATCACTGCACACTGCCTTTTCTTCCATTTCTCCAATGCTGCTTGGCTGGCCCCCTGTTTCCAAGCCAAGAGATTCAGAGAACAGAAGTAGAGATGGCTCCTGTCCTGGGCTCTCTGACTGCCTGGGCCATTTGACAGGTGGTGAAGAGACAGATGGGTGCTCTCCAGTGCTCTGTGCCTGAGAGGATGTGGCGCTAATTGAAGTCGATGCGTTAGCTGCCATCCATCCGACAACAGCTTCAATTTGGTCGTCACGCAGCAGCGGTGTACGGCGCTCTCCTACAAAGCTGCGCATGAAGGACTGTTCCCTGCTGAAACTGGGTGATGATGAGTCACCGGTGCCCGCAGCAGGCACAGAATCCCCACGTCCTCTCCCTGCTCTGCGCCCACGCCCACGTGCCTTACTCCCTGCCCTCTTCATCTTGGTTTGACTGATAAAGATAAGCAGAAAAGTACTAAGGGCTTAGTGTGCTTATTCCTGAACAGCTCCTAACAGGTATAAGAAACACTAATTTTCTAAAGTGTGGACTAGACTTTAATATGAGCTAATGTGGCCTACACAACTGTAAAGTGGTGTGTTTGTTGAACTTTATTTTTTTATTTTTTTTTTGCGCAGAACTGACTACAGAGCGAGCTGCACTCACACGGAGACCGTGCAGACAGCCATAAATGACGCTGCAAGGCCCACAAAACCTCCTCTAGGTTATCCTATGTAGTGTTTTTCCACAATTTAGCTGGATACGGGTGGAAAGCCACTAATAGGAAATATTTGAAAAAATGTGCAGCAGGCTGCACTATTAGCAAAACAGGACAATGTATTTTACGGTATGAGGCAGTGACACACCCTGAGCTGAATACAACCGGCTGTGGCTGCGCACAGACTACAGAGCGAGCTGCACTCACACGGAGACCATGCAGACAGCCGTAAACGGTGCTGCAAGGCCCAAAAAACCTCCTCTAGGTTATCCTATGTAGTGTTTTTCCACAATTTAGCTGGATACGGGTGGAAAGCCACTAATAGGAAATATTTGAAAAAATGTGCAGCAGTCTGCACTATTAGCAAAAAAGGACAATGTATTTTACGGTATGAGGCAGTGACGCACCCTGAGCTGAATACAACCGGCTGTGGCTGCACACAGACTACAGGGCGAGCTGCACTCACACAGAGACCGTGCAGACAGCCGTAAACGGCGCTGCAAGGCCCAAAAAAACTCCTCTATGTTATCCTATGTAGTGTTTTTCCACAATTTAGCTGGATATTGGTGGAAAGCCACTAATAGGAAATATTTGAAAAAATGTGCAGCAGGCTGCACTATTAGCAAAAAAGGACAATTGATTTTACGGTATGAGGCAGTGACGCACCCTGAGCTGAATACAACCGGCTGTGGATGCACACAGACTACAGAGCGAGCTGCACTCACACGGAGACCGTGCAGACAGCCGTAAATGGCGCTGCAAGGCCCAAAAAACCTCCTCTAGGTTATCCTATGTAGTGTTTTTCCACAATTTAGCTGGATACGGGTGGAAAGCCACTAATAGGAAATATTTGAAAAAATGTGCAGCAGGCTGCACTATTAGCAAAAAAGGACAATGTATTTTACGGTATGAGGCAGTGACGCACCCTGAGCTGAATACAACCGGCTGTGGCTGCACACAGACTACAGAGCGAGCTGCACTCACACGGAGACCGTGCAGACAGCCGTAAATGGCGCTGCAAGGCCCAAAAAAACCTCCTCTAGGTTATCCTATGTAGTGTTTTTCCACAATTTAGCTGGATACGGGTGGAAAGCCACTAATAGGAAATATTTGAAAAAATGTGCAGCAGTCTGCACTATTAGCAAAAAAGGACAATGTATTTTACGGTATGAGGCAGTGACGCACCCTGAGCTGAATACAACCAGCTGTGGCTGCACACAGACTACAGGGCGAGCTGCACTCACACAGAGACCGTGCAGACAGCCGTAAACGGCGCTGCAAGGCCCAAAAAAACTCCTCTATGTTATCCTATGTAGTGTTTTTCCACAATTTAGCTGGATATTGGTGGAAAGCCACTAATAGGAAATATTTGAAAAAATGTGCAGCAGGCTGCACTATTTGCAAAAAAGGACAATGTATTTTAGGGTATGAGGCAGTGATGCACCCTGAGCTGAATACAACCGGCTGTGGCTGCACACAGACTACAGGGCGAGCTGCACTCACATGGAGACCATGCAGACAGCCGTAAACGGCTCTGCAAGGCCCAAAAAACCTCCTCTATGTTATCCTATGAAGTGTTTTTCCACAACTTAGCTGGATACGGGTGGAAAGCCACTAATAGGAAATATTTGAAAAAACAGTGCAGCAGGCTGCACTAATAGCAAAAAAGGACAATGGATAGAACAGTATGAGGCATTGAAGCACCCTGAGCTGAATAATACCGGCTGTGGCTGCACACAGACTACAGAGTGAGCTGCACTCACACACACACACACACACACACACAGAGACCTTGCAGACAGCTGTGAAAACAGCGCTGCAAGGCAAATGCAAGGTTCTCACACAGCGGTTGCTAAATTAGCCTGGGTAAAGCACAATGAAGCAAATCGCTATCTCAACTGGCCCTCAGTCAGAACACAGCGTCCTGTCACTAACTGAATTCACAGCAGAGTGAGCCCGAAATGGCGGCAGCGATTTTTATAGTGCATCATGACATCATTTCAGCAGCCAATCACAGCCTTGCCAGTAGTTACATGCCCACCATGCAGAACAGGATGTGCCCACACTTCTAATCAGTCCTCATTGGCTGAATTTGTGCAGTTTGAATTCTGGGAACTTCCGATTCCGGTATCCGATATGCGGTAAATATCGGAACTCGGTATCGGAATTCCGATACCGCAAATATCGGCCGATACCCGATACTTGCGGTATCGGAATGCTCAAGACTAATTTTGAGTCTTTATTTTTTTTTAAAAGATACTGTTTTCATAGGCAGCTTTTTCCAAAACATTGCAATTATACGAGAATAGTAGATGACAGGAAAATAACAATGACTGCAATTCAGATAGGTAATTTAGAGAAAATATGAGGAAATATTATTTGCATAATAATTTGGAACACAGTTCTGCGGTGTGCTTACAACCTGATTTGCATCCGTGAGGGGGTTTAGGCACATCAGGGGCTCTGCAAATGTAACATGACGCCCGCAGACCATTCCATCAAAGTCTGCATTCCAAAACGTCACTTTTTCCCTTCCGAGCCCCGACGTGTGCCCAAACAGTGGTTCCCCCCAAAATATAGGGCATCAGCGTACTCAGGACAAACTGGACAACAACTTTTGGTGTCCAATTTCTCCTGTTACCCTTGTGAAAATAAAAAATTGCTTGCTAAAAAATAATTTTTAAGGAAAGAAAAATGATTTTTTATTTTCACGTCTCTGCATTATAAACTTCTGTGAAACACTTGGGGTTCAAAGTGCTCGCCACACATCTAGATAAGTTCCTTAGGGGGTCTAGTTTCCAAAATGGGGTCACTTGTAGGAGGTTTCTACTGTTTAGGCACATCAGGGCCTCTGCAAACGTAACATGATGCCCGCAGACCATTCCATCAAAGTCTGCATTCCAAAACGTCACTACTTCCCTTCCGAGCCCCGACGTGTGCCCAAACAGTGGTTCCCCCCACATATGCAGTATCAGCGTACACAGGACAAACTGGACAACAACTTTTGGGGTCAAATTTCTCCTGTTAGCCTTGTGAAAATAAAAAATTGCTTGCTAAAAAATAATTTTTGAGGAAAGAAAAAAGATTTTATATTTTCATGGCTCTGCGTTATAAACTTCTGTGAAGCACTTGGGGGTTCAAAATGCTCACCGCACATCTAGATTAGTTCCTTGGGAGGTCTAGTTCCCAAAATAGGGTCACTTGTGGGGGAGCTCCAATGTTTAGGCTCTCCAAACACAACATGGTGTCCGCTAACGATTGGAGCTAATTTTCCATTCAAAAAGTCAAATGGCGCTCCCTGCCTTCCGAACCCTGCCGTGTGCCCAAACTGTGGTTTACCCCCACATGTGAGGTATTGGTGTACTCAGGAGAAATTGGCCAACAAATTTTAGGATCCATTTTATCCTGTTGCCCATGTGAAAATGAAAAAATTGAGGCTAAAAGAAATTGTTTGTAAAAAAAAAAGTACTTTTTCATTTTTACGGATCAATTTCTGAAGCACCTGGGGGTTCAAAGTGCTCACATGCATCAAGATAAGATCCTTGAGGGGTCTAGTTTCCAAAATGGGGTCACTTGTGGGGGAGCTCCAATGTTTAGGCACACAGGGTGTTAGGGCTAGCGGAACGCACCAAATTTAAGAGAGATGGTATAAGGTGCGTTCGCAGCCCGGGGTCCACCGTGCAGAGATGGAACCTGCTGCTGAGTAATGACGGACTATATGGTGGTACAATGTGGATACACACACTTGTGTGAAGGAAGCAAACCCTGTTGCGTCACAGGACCGCGGTACCGCACCAAGAGCGCAAGCAAGGAGTCTCAGGACTCTATCCCAAGACACATTGTTAGAGTACGTTCAGACCACTTGCGCTGGGGTGTCAAAATGACAGAAAATATAACACACAAGAGTGCATGCTGTGCCGCTTTGGCAGACGCCACTAACCACCCAGACTAGGGAAAGCGCTCTATAAGTGCACGGCTCCGCACTGGCGGTTACAGCAATAGACGCTGTATCGTGTGTCTTTATGTTGACAGCTTAGTCGGGCGCTAGACAGCAAGCATCCACCTTTTCGAACAGTCATACACAAGGGAGGGGATTTTAAAGAACGACTTGCACTCATCAACACACATAAGATTCCAAATGTACACTAGCGCATGGCCGTGCGGCCATGCGAACCTTTTATAGCTGCAGCAAGAACAGGACCTTCCCAGAAGGACCAATGGGAGTCAGCCACAGAAGAAGAACACCTTCAGGACCTTCCTAAAGGACCAATGGGATTTGCTGCAGTATCTAAGCATGTGACCCTTGATCTCCAACGATAGATCTTGCCCTGGGCATGCTCAGAAAGGGAAGAGCAGGACTTAGTCCCAAACTCGTCTGCTCGCCGCTGCCCAGTACTGGCTACAAAGGCAGAAGCTGGAAAGGCAGCAGTAACCAGTCATCCAGTATCAGCCTGAGCTAGATGCTGGGACTGTTGTCTCTGCTGTGCAGACTCCACTGTGGCTGGAGAAGAATGGAAGACCGCAGTGGAGATGGCTTGAAATTCTTCCTGTGTAGAGGCAGGATCTTGACACCTAACACAGGGGCTCTCCCAATGCGACATGGTGTCCGCTAATGATTGGAGCTAATTTTTCATTCAAATGGTGCTCCTTCCCTTCCGAGCCTTGCCGTGTGCCCAAACAGTGGTTTACCCCCACATGGGAGGTATCGGTGTACTCAGGAGAAATTGCCCAACAAACGATAGGATCAATTTTGTCCTGTTGCCCATGTGAAAATGAAAAAATTGAGGCTAAAAGAAATTTCTTGTGAAAAAAAGTACTTTTTCATTTTTAGGGATCAATTTGTGAAGCACCTGTGCTCACTATGTATCTAGATAAGTTCCTTGGGGGTCTAGTTTCCAAAATGGGGTCACTTGTGGGGGAGCTCCAATCTTTAGGCACACAGGAGCTCTCCGAATGCGACAATGTGTTCGCTAAAGATTGGAGCTAATTTTTCATTCAAAAAGTCAAATGTCGCTCCTTCCCTTCCGAGCCCTGTCGTGCACCCAAACAGTGGTTCCCCCCACATATGAGGCATCGGTGTACTCAGTATAAATTGTACAATAACTTTTGGGGTCCAGTTTCTCTTTTTACCCTTGGAAAAATAAAAAAAGTTTTGCTTAAATTCATTTTTGTGACTAAAAAGTTAAATGTTCATTTTTTCCTTCCATGTTGCTTCTGCTGCTGTGAAGCACTTGAAGTGTTAATAAACTTCTTGAATGTGGTTTTGAGCACCTTGAGGGGTGCAGTTTTTAGAATGGTGTCACTTTTTTTCAGCCATATAGACCCCTCAAACTGACTTCAAATGTGAGGTGGTCCCTAAAAAAAATGGTTTTGTAAATTTTGTTGTAAAAATTAGAAATCGCTGGTCAAATTTTAACCCTTATAACTTCCTAGCAAAAAAAATTTTGTTTCCAAAATTGTGCTGATGTAAAGTAGACATGTGGGTAATGTTATGTATTAAGTATTTTGTGTCACATAACTCTCTGGTTTAACAGAATAAAAATAAAAAATTTGAAAATTGCGAAATTTTCTAAATTTTCGCCAAATTTCCATTTTTTTAACAAATAAACGCAAAAAATTATCGACCTAAATTTAACACTACCATGAAGGCCAATAGATCACGAAAAAACAGTCTCAGAACCACTAGGATCGATTGAAGAGTTCCTGAGTTATTACCTAATAAAGAGACACTGGTCAGAATTGCAAAAAATGGCCAGGTCATTAAAGGGAACCTGTCACCTGAATTTGGCGGGACAGGTTTGCGGTCACATGGGCGGGGTTTTCGGGTGTTTGATTCACCCTTTCCTTACCCACTGGCTGCATGCTGGCCGCAATATTGGATTGAAGTTCATGTTGTGTCCTCCGTAGTACACGCCTGCGCAAGGCAAGGCAAGGCAAGAAACTTACCTAGATGCATAGTGAGCATTTCAAACCCCTAGGTGCTTCACAAATTGATCCGTAAAAATGAAAAAGTACTTTTTTTCACAAAAAAAATTTTTTAGCCTCAATTTTTTCATTTTCACATGGGCAACAGGATAAAATGGATCCTAAAATTTGTTGGGCAATTTCTCCTGAGAACACTTAAATCTCATATGTGTTTGGGCGCACTGCAGGGCTCGGAAGGGAAGGAGTGCCATCTGACTTTTTGAATCTAAAATTAGCTCTAATCGTTAGCCGACACCATGTCGCATTTGGAGAGCCCCTGTGTGCCTAAACACTGGAGCTCCCCCACAAGTGACCCCATTTTGGAAACTATACGTCCCAAGGAACTAATCTAGATGTGTGGTGAGCACTTTAAACCCCCAAGTGCTTCACAGAAGTTTATAACTATATAAATAAAAAATCATTTTTTTCTTTGAAAATTATATTTAAGCCCGCAATTTTTTAATTTCACAAGGGTAACAGGACAAATTGGACCAAAAAAGTTGTTGTCCAGTTTGTCCTGAGTATGCTGATACCCCATATGTGGGGGGAACAACTGTTTGGGCACACGTCGGGGCTCGGAAGGGAAGAAATGATGTTTTGGAATGCAGAATTTAATGTTATGGTCTGTGAGAGTCATGTTATGTTTGCAGAGCCCCTGATGTGCCTAAACAGTAGAAATTTGGCACCCCAGGATTTCAGGTACCACAGTAGTGCCGCCTTCCTCTCGGGGAGGGTAGTGCTAATACTGGAGACAAGAGGGATCATTTGGCAGGTAATTTCACACACAACACCTTCTGAATCCAGGCCAGGAGGGGGAGCTCTAAACCCTGATTTTAGGGCAGCTTCCCTGAATAAAGATCCTGGTCTGGAAGAGGAGTCAAGTCAGTCGAGTTGAATTCAGTCTGGAGCAGACAGGAAAGTAGCAGAGGAGAGAGTGAGGGCTCAAGAAGGTGACAATTAGGACCCACAGAGCCGAAGCGCAGAAGCCGGGCACCGGGAGCCCGAGGTTGTGGATAGCTGTAAGGTCCACAGCAGAGCCGGAGGGCATAGGACTATAAGTATATTGCCCATACCATACCTGAGGCAAAGTAGCAGATAGATCCTGGAGTCACCGTGTCAGAGAACCCCAAGAGTACAGCTCAAGCTGCCTGCCATGCAGGTTCTGTCCCAGGACAGGAGAGAGAAAGGAGTACTTTGCCAGCAAACCACAGGTAGCAAGGTACGAGAAACCCAGTGCAAGGAGGAAGGCTCCCAACCTGACCTGCCAAGAGGACTTCTTGTTTCCGGGCTGCCTGGCCTCCTTTTGTACCTGTTGCTGGTGCCCTGGACTGTGGCCTGTTACCAACAGTAAACCAGGTAAAGACTGCAACCCTGAGTCCTCAGTTATTTACCGGCAACACATCATCCCTGCCATATACCTTGGGAGCCGTGGGGACACCTCTTCACCTGTGGGAAGCATCACCATCCAGCCATCATACCATCACCCCAGAGGACCCCCTTAAGCGGCGTTGGTCCCTACTGACTGAGAACCACAGGTGGCATCACGAAAATAGACCTCCACAATACCCCTTAAAAGACCGTTCCTCTTTAATTGATTCCCAGGGCCACAGACCGGGTTGCAGCCACCATGACATCCCCTTTAAGAGCGACTGGACCCGATACCGAGTATCCCCATTGCCCTGGTGGGTGACTCAGAAACCCCCACAAGTGACCCCATTTTGGAAACTAGACCACCTAAGGAACTTATCTAGATGTGTGGTGAGCACTTTTTACCCCCCCCCCCAGTGCTTCACAGAAGTTTATAACGCAGAGCCCTTACAATAAAAAATCTTTTTTTCCTCAAAAATTATTTTTTAGCCTGCAATTTTTTATTTTCACAAGGGCAACAGGAGAAATTGGACCCCAAAAGTTGTTGTCCAGTTTGTCCTTAGTACGCTGGTTTTCTCCACCCCTCCACATCTGAATGGAGAGATAGCGTCACATGGACGCTAGCTCCAATCAGATCTGGGGGGTGACAAAGTGGTCACCAGAGCAATCGTAGCCAAGGGGGGGCAAAGCCACCCCCCCCCCCCCGGGCTCAAGGACAAGTCACCCTGTTCCTGATGGTCGGGTGAAATTTCAGTTAACCCTTTCACCCAACCTGCAGGAACGCGATCCCGCCATGACGCATACGCTGCATCATAGGTCGAAAAGGGGTTAAGAACCATCCTGGTACCGACTATCCCCATGGCCCTGGTGGGTGCTCCATTTTGGCATCATGATCAGGATTTTTGAGCCCGGCATAGCTGGGTACTGTGTGCCAGAGACTTAAGTGAACTGTGAAATTGCCGCCATTACTGTGTCACATGGTGGGCGGGAAGAAAGGGGTGTGTCGTCATGGGCGGAACCAAAAGAAGAGGTGCGAAGTAAAAGCGCGGTCCACGCTCTGTGATCAGCGGTAAGAAGCAGGAAGGCCTGTCTGGAAAAACCGGAAGGAGCGCTATCCAGACGGCCTGCAGAGCAGCTGCTCATTCCGGTAATGAAATGAAGGTCCCGGCTGAGGTACACTGGGGGGGAAATTAAATGTCCAATCCGGGTGAAGACCCAGTGGCAGCCACAAATACAGCCCTCATGATACAGCCAGATCAAGTGGCGGCCACAAACCCTATGATATAGCCAAATCTAGCAGTGGCCGCAGCCCCCATGATGCCACCAGATCCGGCGGTGACCGCAGCTGCAGCCCCCATGATGCTGCCAGACCCAGTGGTGGCCGCAGTTGCAGCCCCCATGATGCTTCCAGGCCCAGCAGTGGCCCCAGCCGCAGCCCCCATGATGCAGCCAGATCCAGTGGCGGCCACAGCCCCTATAAACCAGCCAGATACAGCGACAGCTACAGCCTCCATAATCCCGCTATCAATGCCGTACATACCGGGAGCGTCCTTGTTACCGCACACCCTGAGTGATTTCAAGGAGTTTGTTTAATGTGTACTCCCTGCCTGAGAGTCAAAAAGTCAGCATCCTTACTAACCAGTTAACTGGTGCGGCCCAGAGGGAAGTAAAGTCATGGCTGGACACTGATAAAAGAACTAAAAGAAAGAACCTGGCACTCAACTTAATGCTTGTGAGATTTTAATCGTAGTAGCCAAAACGTTTCGGTCCTATATCTGGACCTTCATCAGTTACGTACTATGATGAAAAAAGTAAATGACTGTAGTGTCATATAAGGCACAGCATGGTCTGCGTCTGGTATTTGCGCAGATAGGTTTAGGCACACAGAATGGACTTATTCACGCTGATAGGTGCTGTGTCAAGAGACAAGCGGGGATTCCGTGTCTGGACACAAGCACAGCACCTATCAGCGTGAATAAGTCCATTCTGTGTGCCTAAACCTATCTGCGCAAATACCAGACGCAGACCATGCTGTGCCTTATATGACACTACAGTCATTTACTTTTTTCATCATAGTACGTAACTGATGAAGGTCCAGATATAGGACCGAAACGTTTTGGCTACTACGATTAAAATCTCACAAGCATTAAGTTGAGTGCCAGGTTCTTTCTTTTAGTATCACATGGTGTGGGAACCTACCTGGGCACCACCAGTAGTAGTGCACACGGCTTTATCTTTGAAACTGATAAAAGAACTGTCAAACAAATCTTGGCCAGGCTAAAGAACACCTATGCAGCGCCCCAGAGTCCTGGTCGTTGCAGTACTGTGGCTCCGCCGCTAAGGGGGGCTATGGTACGTCTGATGGCACTGAAGGAGTTCATCTGACCAGGTATCACATACACCAATACATTTCACAGTCGGACCTCCAGGGGGAGCTAAGGGTGCTATTTATTAGGCCACTCCTCACCACTGTGGGTAAACTGGGGGTCAGGCAGGAAGTTAGACAGAAAGCTGACTGGGTTGGACCAGGCAACACCTTGTGGCAGAGGGTGTTGTGGGGGAAGATTCGGTAGGGTCCCTGTCAGGTTTGGGACCCTGACAGAGGCCTGGCTACAAGAAAGAACGTCACGGGACCGTGCCTGCTCAGCATAGCGGCGGTGCCCTAAGAAAGGGATTAGAAGCGAGATATATTGTGCTGAGTGAGAAACGAGATCAAAGCAAGAGGAGAAATACCAGTAGGAGTCGTGCTGTAAGACCGAGGCAACATCCTACTGAGGCGCACAGCCGGTGGCCGGAACGCCGAGGAAGTATTTATATATCTGCTCCAAGCAATACTTCAAACCACTGCAGGACAGTCAGTCTCAGGCGGGCTGTCTCACATACATCACCTATGAAGACATGGGGGGCGCACTAGGAGAGGGGCGACTCTATGGTCCCGGAAGAGCTCCGAGCCTACTCGTCATACGGGTGCCGTCCTAACCAGAACATCAGGGAGGGACGGAGGAGAAGAACATCATCCGAACGAGTTGTGAGGGAACATCAGAAACAGACACAACAGTTGTGGGGTACTATCCCGGGGTGCTCAGCAGGGAAGGACCACAACACATAGCACTAGCGGGAAGGCACAGATTTCCACCTGCAAAGAGAACTCTGGAGGTGCCATTGGACCGGCCGGACTTGCGCAGCCTGGTGAACCGTATTCTGGACTGAGGACCCAGAGATCTTCAGTAAAGAGGTAAAGAGACTGCAACCTGGTGTCCTCGTTATTTACTGCACCGCACCACCACCACCACCATCTACATCTATCATTCACTGTGCGCCCCTCGGCAGGGTCACAGACCGGGGCCTAGCCACCGTGACAACCCCAGAGCAGAGACTCAGAGGCCCGGTACTGGGTACCCCTCGGCCCTGCGGCGGTGGGGGCACTACACCTATGACACCCGTAATGCAGCAGAGATAACAATGAGATTTTTTGGGTGCAAATAAAGGGTACAGGACAGTATACAGAACTATGCTCTTAACCTTCAGGAAGCACTACGGGTTGTAAAACAGGTTGACCCTGACAGCGTGCAAGATGAAGATAAGTTGCTGAAGGAGCATTTTATAGAAGGACTCATGTCTAACAATCAAAGGACACAGCTGTGCATAATGACCCTGCAAAATCCTGAACTGGACTTTGCACACTTTAAGGATAGGGCCATCCGGGTGCTGCGTGAATCAAATCCAAGTGGCACAGCGCCCTCTAGGTGCCAAGCAATTACATGGCAGCAGCATCCTTTCCCCGGACCCCCATGGGGGCTGACATGCTAACCCAAGATAATGATTCTTCTGCAGACCTACATTTCCAGGTCCAGGAGCTGACCAAAAGTGTGGCTGCATTAACTAAAACCATGCAGTCCATGCAAAAGGCCCCAAAGAAAAAGATTCAGCTGGCCTCCCGTCCAGATGAAGTCCCGTGGCAATGGCAGAGGAGGATTCCACCGACCAGAGGGAGAGACAACGACCGCTATGACCAGGACGGACAGACCATATGTCGCCACTGCAACAAGGTGGGACACATCGCAAGATTCTGCAATTCAAACGAGCAACCCCTGGGGCAGAGGGCCAACCCCCAGGAGTAAGACATCCAGGCCCCCACAGTTGGCGAGACAAGTATGTGAGAGGACGGCCAGTCCTGCCTGTCGTGATTGTTGGCATCCCAATTAACGCTTTACTGGACACCAGCTTCCAGGTGACGACTATGCCATACATTCTTTACAAACGGTACAGGGCTCACTCTGATATTACCCGCGGCCCAGATAATGATCTGACAATAGTCGCTAGCAATGGTCAGCCTTTGCCACAAGTAGGGTATAAAGAGGTGACCATTAACATTGACCAAGTAAAATTGCAGTAGCAAGGCTTGATTATAGTCGATATTGACAAACGAGAATGCCATCCTATGATCACTTTAGGTATCAATGTAATAGAACATTGTCTTGCAGAAATTATTGTTTTGTTGCAACAGGTAGCCGAGACCGCCAGTGCCAGTCAGCAACGAGTCCTGCAAAAGGAGATCAAAGCACTGACGCAGAGACAACAGGTGGAGTTGTCTGGTGGAGAAGTCGGCAGTGTCAAAGTGAATGATCCGTTCCCCATTGCAGTACCCCCAAGGAGTGAAATGTTAATTTGGTGTCAGGCAACATTAGGCCTCAGGGGTCAAGATTACAAGGCCCTGGTAGAACCAGTGAACTCTGATAGTAGGAATGCTGAGCTGACAGCCAGGGGGGTAGTTGATGTCCACAAGGGGAGAGTACCGATACACATCCTGAATTGTGGGGAAAAAGAGGTCCATTTACCCCAATATGCCACCCTTGCTAAGCTGTTCACTGTAAGTAAAAATGCAATAGAGGCAGTAGAACCCTTGCTTCCGTCCGACCAGGTGAAGCACAATGGCTCTGAGGGGCAGCTGGAGTGTTGGTGTCAACAGCTACACGTAGGCACTGACTCCACTCCTTTGCAACAAAAGCATGGGGCTTACCGGGTGGCTCGAGAGTATGAGCGGGTGTGTTCAGCAAATATCCTGTAGACTTTGGGCAGGTAAAAGAGGTCCAACACCATATCCCCACTGAAGATCATCCACCCATTAAAGAAAGGTACCGGCCTGTACCCCCAGCACACTATCAAGGTGCCAAGGATATGTTGCGGGAGATGAAGGAGGCCTGGGTAATCAGAGATAGTTGTAGCCCCTGGACAGCTCCATTAGTCCTCGTTAAAAAGAAAGATGGTACCATCAGAATGTGTGTTGACTACAGGCAAATTAACAGCATTACACACAAGGACGCCTACCCGTTACCTAGAATTGAGGAATCACTAGCTGCACTGAGATCCGCTATTTCTCTACCTTAGATCTCACCAGTGGGCACTGACAGGTTCCCCTGGCAGAGGCAGATAGAGAGAAGACAGTGTTTGTGGCTCCACAGTGCCTCTGCAAGTTCAATTACATGCCATTCGGGCTTTGCAACGCAGTGGGGTTGTGCCAAAGGATGATGGAGTGTTACATCAGGTACAAGAACTTTGAAACCGTGCTGTTGTACCTTGATGACATCATCGTCTTCTCCAAGACCTATGAAGACCACTTGAAGCACCTGGCCGAGGTGTTCGAAGCCCTGTCCAACTTTTATCTGAAAGTGAAGCTGTCCAAATGCCATCTGCTGAAGCCCAAGGTGCAGTACCTAGGTCACATGGAAAGTGCTGAAGGTGTGGCACTAGACCTTGACAAAGTCACTGTTATCAGGGATTGGCCAAAACCCAACAGCATTCATGAAGTACGGCAGTTCTTCGGGTTAGTAGGCTACTACCGGAGATTCATCAGGGGCTTCACCAAGATAGCCGCCCCTCTGCAAGACTTGCTAGTGGGCCAATCCAAGAAGGCTAAGAACAAGAGTCCTCCTTTCAAATGGAACAACAGGTTAGAAGAATCTTTCACTTGGATGAAGCTGGCTCTCAAGGGAGATGAAGTTCTGGCCTACCCTGACTATGACCAACCATTTGCACTTTACACAGAGGCCAGCAATGTGAGATTAGAAGTAGTGCTGTCATAAATGCAGAAAGGCAGGGAGACAATGATTGCCTACGCCAGCAGGAAGCTTTGTCCCACTGAAAGAAACCCCGACAACTACAGTTCCTTTAAACAGGAGTTCCTTGCCATAGTCTGGGTGGTAACGGAACGCTTCAAGCACTACCTGGCGTCAATATTATCTACAACAATCTGCTACCCCACCTTGAAGTGGCAAATCTGGGTGCACTGGATCAGCGATGGATGGCCCAGCTGTCGAACTATGAGTTTACCATCAAGTACTGAGCGGGACATAAGAACGCTAATGCTGATGCGCTGTCCAAGATGCCCAATTCACCAGATGGGGGAGAAGATCTGGAGGCACTCGAACAAATTGAGTTCCAGCCTTCCACTTCCCAGATGCGACCCAACGCTTCCAGGGATTAGGAATAAGCGCTGCATCATGCAAGAGGCCATGTTAAACCCATTGCCCCACAATGAGTGGGCAGAGACACAGGAGAACGATCCAGCAGTCCGCCTATTAAAGGAGCTACTGACACAAGCTGATTCGCACCCTAGTCCAGATGCTCCACAAGAGACCCAACAGTTGTGGAAAGAGAAGGGCAAGCTGTTCATCTATGAAGGTAAGCTGTGTCGGAGGAACACACTCATGAACTGAACTGAACTGGTAGATGGTAGTCCCGAAGCGGGATGTGCCAATGGTCTCGGAAGCGTACCACGATGGAGCAGGACATTTCGGGTGGAAGAAGTTGGAGCTCCTACATCGTGAAAGATTCTACTGGGTTGGCATGAAATATATAGTATAGCAACCCTCTTTTCCAATTAATAATTTGTATATACAATACATAAAAGATATTTTACTTAAAAATAGGAGAAAATCAGGTGGCCAACCAAGACCAAAGAGTGGCAACCCACTCGGGTTTATACTAAAAAATTACCATCGTATGAAAAGTGAAATACATACTTAAAATAAAAATTTTCTTGAGAGATAAAGAAAAATCACCACAGTACAATAGATATATGTGTATAGTATAAAATAGGCCTTTATTATATTTGGCAAAACATAGCACTAAGTGTGCACGTACTTGGAAATAATACAAAAAGTAGCTAAAAATATATAAAAACAGACAAAAGGAAGAAGAATTTTACACAAAACATCTGACTAAAAAGATATATATATATATATATATATATATATATATATATATATACATATATACACTCACCGGCCACCTTATTAGGTACACCATGCTAGTAACGGGTTGGACCCCCTTTTGCCTTCAGAACTGCCTCAATTCTTCGTGGCATAGATTCAACAAGGTGCTGGAAGCATTCCTCAGAGATTTTGGTCCATATTGACATGATGGCATCACACAGTTGCCGCAGATTTGTCGGCTGCACATCCCAAAGATGCTCCATACAAGGCAGGATGGATCCATGCTTTCATGTTGTTTACGCCAAATTCTGACCCTACCATCCGAATGTCGCAGCAGAAATCGAGACTCATCAGACCAAGCAACGTTTTTCCAATCTTCTACTGTCCAATTTCGATGAGCTTGTACAAATTGTAGCCTCAGTTTCCTGTTCTTAGCTGAAAGGAGTGGTACCCGGTGTGGTCTTCTGCTGCTGTAGCCCATCTGCCTCAAAGTTCGACGCACTGTGCGTTCAGAGATGCTCTTAGGCCTACCTTGGTTGTAACGGGTGGCGATTTGAGTCACTGTTGCCTTTCTATCAGCTCGAACCAGTCTGCCCATTCTCCTCTGACCTCTGGCATCAACAAGGCATTTCCGCCCACAAAACTGCCGCTCACTGAATTTTTTTTCTTTTTCGGACCATTCTCTGTAAACCCTAGAGATGGTTGTGCGTGAAAATCCCAGTAGATCAGCAGTTTCTGAAATACTCAGACCAGCCCTTCTGGCACCAACATCCATGCCACGTTCAAAGGCACTCAAATCACCTTTCTTCCCCATACTGATGCTCGGTTTGAACTGCAGGAGATTGTCTTGACCATGTCTACATGCCTAAATGCACTGAGTTGCCGCCATGTGATTGGCTGATTAGAAATTAAGTGTTAACAAGAAGTTGGACAGGTGAACCTAACAAAGTGGCCAGTGAGTGTATATGTACCTATGCAGTGATGTGTGCATATATTACATGTTAATAAATTAAAACTATCTGAATAAAATAATTTGGACATGTTACCAAAGTAAATCATGTAATATATATAATATAATATATTAACAACCTAAATTGTATGTGCAAAAAGTGAATATACAAATTATTTTATTCAGATAGTTTTAATTTATGAACATGTAATATATGCACACATCACTGTAGAGGTACATATCTACTATATAATTGTCTAAGGGGTACTTCCGTCTGTCTGTCTGTCTGTCCCGGATATTCATTGGTCGCGGCCTCTGTCTGTCATGGAAATCCAAGTCGCTGATTGGTCGTGGCAAAACGCCCACGACCATTGCCACGACCAATCAACAACGGGCACAGTCCGGTGGCAACATGGCCGCTCCTTCCTCCCCGCAGTCAGTGCCCCCTCCATACTCCCCTCCAGTCAGCGCTCACACAGGGTTAATGGCAGCATTAACCGACCGCGCTATGCCGTGGTGTAACGCACTCGGTTAACGCTGCTATTAACCCTGTGTGACCAACGTTTTACTATTGATGCTGCCTATGCGGCATCAATAGTAAAAATATCTAATGGTAAAAATAATAAAAAAACTAAAAATCGTTATATATTTACCATCCATCGGCCGCTCGGATCCACAACAGGCCTTTCCCGCTTGCGACGCTCCGATAACCGGTACATGCTGCGATCTCACGAGATGATGACGTAGCAGTCTCGCAATACCGCTACGTCATCATCTCGCGAGACCGCAATGCACTCTTTAGACCGGACTGTGCGAGGAGCATCGGTAACCGCTTCGCTTGGATCCGGGGGCTCCAGAAGGTGAGTATATAACTATTTTTTATTTTAATTTTTTTTTAACAGGGATATGATGCCCACATTGCTATATACTACGTGGGCTGGGCAATATACTACATGGGCTGGGCAATATACTACGTGCGCTGTGCTATATACTATGTGACTGGGCAATATACTACGTGACTGGGCAATATACTACATGGCTGGGCAATATACTACATACTACGTGGCTGGGCAATATACTACGTGGCTCTGTGCTGTACTACGTGACTGGGCAATATACTACGTGGCTGGGCAATATACTACGTGGCTGGGCAATATACTACGTCACTGGGCAATATACTACGTTACTGGGCAATATACTAAGTGGCTGGGCAATATACTACGTGGCTGGGCAATATACTACGTGGCTGGCCAATATACTACATACTACGTGGCTGGGCAATATACTACGTGGCTCTGTGCTGTATACTACGTGGCTGGGCAATATACTACGTGGCTGCGCAATATACTACATCACAGGGCAATATACTACGTTACTGGGCAATATACTATGTGGGCTGTGCAGTATACTACGTGGGCTGTGCAATATACTACGTGGCTGGGCAATATACTACGTGGGCTGTGCAATATACTATGTGGGCTGTGCAATATACTCTGTGGCTGGGCAATATACTACATGACTGGGCAATATACTACGTGACTGGCCAATATACTACGTGGCTGGGCAATGTACTATGTGGATCTGTGCTGTATACTATGTCGCTGTGCAATATACTACGTGGCTCTATAGTACGTCGCTGTGCAATATACTACGTGGCTCTGTGCTGTATACTACGTCACTGGGCAATATACTACGTGACTGGGCAATATACTACGTCACTGGGCAATATACTACGTAACTGGGCAATATACTACATGGGCTGTGCAATATACTCCGTGGACATGCATATTCTAGAATACCCGATGCGTTAGAATTGGGCCACCATCTAGTATATATATATATATATATATATATATATATATATATATATATATACTGTATATATAAAAAAATCTTTTTAGTCAGATGTTTTGTGTAAAATTATTTTTCCTTTTGTCTGTTTTTATATATTTTTAACTACTTTTTGTAATATTTCCAAGTACATGCACACTTAGTGCTAGGTTTTGCTAAATATACTGTAATAATGGCCTATTTTATACTATACACATATATATTGTACTGTGGTGATTTTTCTTTATCTCTCAAAATTTTTTAAATTTTAAGTATGTATTTGACTTTCCATACGACGGTAATTTTTTTGGGTTGACATGAGAAGAGGAATTGAGAAGTGGTGCCGAGAGTGTAACCCATGCAACTTGCGCAGGAAAGACCGCAACAGCCAGTGAGCCCCATTAAAGCCAACTTTGCTCAGGAATGATACATGGTCTAATCGTCACCAGGACAATTTTTGAGATGTGGTTTTTGTAATTTTGAAATCTTGGAAATAATTATTAGTGTTTACTTGTTATAATGTTTTGTTTCCTTAGTCCAGGAGTACTGAATTTCACTACGGGGAAATGTAGCACCCCAGGAGTCCTGTTGCCACAGTGGCATTGCCTCCCTCACAGGGGGTGTTGACATGCCTGGAAGCAAGGAGGGTTTCCCTGGCTAAATAACACTTACATCCAACATCCTTCCTACTCCAGACCAGAAGGGGGAGCTCTAACACCTGATTTCAGGGGAGCTTCCTGATATAAGTTCTGGCCTCAAGGCAGAGTTAATTAGTCTAAGGAAGACAGAGAGGAGAAAGGAAGTCAAGGAAGAACCTAACGGATTTGAGCTGCGACTTAGCTCATCTCAGGACTGAGCGCCAAAGACCGGACACGGGACTCCATGGTTGTGTGGGAACTGCAGGTCCCACAACTAAATCTGGAGGGCAGGGGACTGAAGGCACAGCAGCAAATGAGAGCTCAGAGCCACCACGAAGGAGTGACACCTGTAGTAGGCTGAAGCTGCCTGCCATACGGGCAAGTACCAAACCAATAAGGAACAGAGGACTGAGCATAGCTTTAGGCAGCAAGGACCTCAGAGGACAGCGCAGTAAGGAGGCCTCAAAATCCATCTGGCTAGCTGATCCTAAGTTGCTTCCAGGTTCCCTGGACTTACATTGTCATCTGTAACCAGTGCCCCGGCTGCACTTCAATCAGTGAGTAAACTGTGGAAACTGCACTCTACTGTGTCCTCTGAATTATTGCTGTGCCATCTGCGCTACAACATTCACTTCTACCATCATTGACTTTAACACCATAATTGCTCTGGAACTAAGCTCTACCTGTGGAGAGCTGTAACAACTTTGCTGCATCACCATCAGCCCCAGTGGTCCCCTTTAAGCAGTGTCGGCCATTCATGGCCGAGTACCACAGGTGGCGTCATGAACAAAACCCCTGACTGACTGACCTCAATACAGGCCCTCACTTGCATACCCTGTATTCAGTTTTTAATTCTAATGCTTTTGGTGTCTAATTTACTGACATTGATCATAAAGTCCTCTAACTCCTGTATTATATTCACCTTTACCCGCTATGACAGCATTGGGATCTGGTGGCAAAATGAATTGTGGAGCTTACAAATCTCAGGTTTCATGGCACCTGCTGGCCTTCTGCTAATTGTCAGCGAGGGCCGCATAATGACATGGTGGTGGACATGGTGGTGGGGGGGCAAAGCCCAAAATTCAAATGACCATGTTTTAGCTGGCATTGTAAAGTGATGGGGAATACGTATTCCACTATCTGGCTAACTATTTGGCATGAGGGAGCAACCTCCCGAAAATAGAAGTGAGAGCTTTCCCAAATTTATGATACAGGGCCACCTGAGGACCCTTACCAAACTCATGTTTCACGGCACCTGCTGGCACTCTGCTAATTGTCAGCGATTGCCGCATAATGACATGGTGGTGGACATGGTGGTGGTGGCAAGCGATGCCCAAAATTCAAATACGCATGTTTGAAATGGCATTGTAAATTTATGGGGAATATGTATTCCACTATCTGGCTAACTATTTGGCATGAGGGTGGGTCCTCCAAAATGTAGGAGTAAGAGCGCTCACAAAAGTGAAAGTAAAAAATAAAGCCAAAAAGCTCTGTGTGAACATATGCTAAAGGGAAGGTATAATTATTATTATTATTTTATTTTTTATTTTTTTTTGCGTTATATACAAGTAATTTTGAAGGAAATAATGTTTCTTAGTATTTTTCCCTAATGTTTTGGTTTAGTTTGGTAGCTCTTTTTCAAAATCTGTAAAAACGACTCAATAGTCTGATATTATTATTCCCAGATACTATATGTGTGTCAGAAAGGCATGCAGGCATCTTCTCCATGCTGTTCCCATTTAGTTTTAGCTATTTCCCATCCATTCAGCTTTTTTTCTCATGCCCCTAAACATTTTTGTTGGGTCCAGCAGAAAAATATTCGGCTTTCCCATTGACTTGTATTGGATTCGTTATTCTGTATGAATATACGGATATTTCTGCTTTCTTGGCCTTTTTTCAGAGAATATGAATGATAACTCCAAAACTTTTTATCCACTCATGGTTAGTGGTTGGGTGAAGCCATTTGTTGTCAAACTACTGTGTTTTCTCTTTTTAAATAATAATGACAACACAAAACATCCAAATGACCCTGATCAAAAGTTCACGTACCCCACTTCTTAATACCGTGTGTTGCACCCTCTAACATCAATGACAGCTTGAAGTCTTTTGTGGTAGATGTGGATGAGGTTCTTTATTTTTTCAGATGGTAAAGCTGCCCACTCTTATTGGCATAAAGCCTCTAGCTCCTGTAAATTCCTGGGCTGTCCAGCATGAACTGCGTGCTTGAGATCTCACCAGAGTGGCTCAATGATATTGAAGTCAGGAGACTGAGATGGCCACTCCAGAACCTTCACTTTGTTCTGCTGTAGCCAATGACAGGTTGACTTGGCTTTGCGTTTTGTATCATTCTCATGTTGGAATGTCCAAATAAGTTCCATGCGCAACTTCCGGGCTGATGATTGCAAATTTGCCTCCAGTGTTTGCTGATGTGCTGCATTCATTTTTCCTTCAACTTTGACCAAGTTTCCTGTGCCTTTGTAGATCACAGATCTCTAAAACATCAGTGACCCACCTCCGTGCTTTACATTAAGAATGGTGTTCCTTTCATCATAGGCCTTATTGACCTCTGTCCAAATGTAACGTTTATGGTTGTGGCAAAAAAAGTAAAATTTTGGTCTCATCACTCCAAGCTACCTTGTTCTAGGCTTGTTGAGGCTTTTCTATGTGTTGTTTTGCGTATTGTAGGCGAGATACTTTGTGGCATTTGTGCATTAATGGCTTTCTTCTGGCAACTCAAGCATGCATCCCATTTTTCTTCAAGTGCCTCCTTATTGTGCATCTTGAAACAGCCACACCACTAATTTTCAGAGAGTCCAGTATTTCAACTAATGTTATTTGTGTGTTTTTCTTTGCATCCCGAACAATTTCCTGGCAGTTGTGGACGACATTTTTGTTGGTCTACTTGACTGTGGTTTTATTTTTACAGAGACCCTGATTTTCTGCTTGTTAACCACAGTTTGAAAACGGCTAGCCCTGGCATTATCAATTCCTTGGACATCTTTTTGTATCCCTTTCCTGTTTTATACAGTTCAACTACCTTTTCCCTTAGATCCGTTTACAATTGTTTTGCTTTCCCCATGACTCACAATCCAGAAAAGTCAGTGGCTGGATGAAAGAGACTGTCTGGATCCCAGAAACTTAGCTAAGCTTTTGTGCAAACACACACTAATTACAAGCAAACAGATCACAGGTTAGGGTACCGTCACACGGTACAATTTTCGTCGCTACGACGGCACGATCCGTGACGTCGCAGCGTCGTATGAGTATCGCTCCAGCATCGTAGACTGCGGTCACACTTTGCAATCACGGCGCTGGAGCGATGCCGAGGTTCGCTGGTAACTAGGGTAAACATCGGGTTACTAAGCGCAGGGCCGCGCTTAGTAACCCGATGTTTACCGTGGTTACCAGCGTAAAAGTAAAAAAAAACAAACAGTACATACTGACCATCTGATGTCCGTCAGGTCCCTTGCCGTCTGCTTCCTGCTCTGACTGAGTGCAGCCGTACAGTGAGAGCAGAGCGCAGCAGTGACGTCACCGCTGTGATCTGCTCTCACTTTCCGGCCGGCAGACAGACAGAGCGGGAAGCAGACGGCAAGGGACCTGACGGACATCAGATGGTGAGTATGTACGTTTTTTTTTTTTTTACTTTTACGCTGGTAACCAGGGTAAACATCGGGTTACTAAGCGCGGCCCTGCGCTTAGTAACCCGATGTTTACCCTGGTTACCAGCGAACGCATCGCTGGATTGCTGTCACACACAACGATCCAGCGATGACAGCGGGAGATCCAGCGACGAAAGAAAGTTTCAAACGATGTGCTACGACGTACGATTCTCAGCAGGGTGTCAAATCGCAGTAGCGTGTCAGACACTGCGAGATCGTAACGATATCGCTAGAACGTCACGAATCGTGCCGTCGTAGCAATAAAAATGCCACTGTGTGACGGTACCCTTACCTTTAGTAGCCAATCAAACCCATTTGTGTTAACTTCTGTGCATGTTATCAGGCCAAAATCAATGGGGCATGTGAACTTTTGATCAGGGTCATTTGAATGTTTTGTATTGTCATTATGAACACAGTAGTTTGGCAATAAATGACTTTACCCAACCACTACCCATGAGTGGAGAAAAAGTTTTTGGTGTTATCATTCATATTCTCTGAGAAAAGGCCATAAAGCAAAAATTCTGCCGGGGTATGTAAACTTTTGACAACAACTGTATATATATACTGTAAACATATATGTATATATATATATATATATATATATATATATATACATACATATATATATATATATATATATATCTTGAAGGTAGTTTTCCAACAAAATAATGTGTAAATTACATAGAGCAATTCTCTACGTAACAGCTCATGTTAAGATCGCATTGTAATCGGATTGCATTCACATTGCAGTCGGATGTAAATATGATGCTAGGGGTTAAAAATCGGATTGTACTGACATGAAAAATGCAGGACACTTGTATTACACTTGTTCAATTTTGCAGGAATAAAATTGACCTAACAAAGATAATGTGTGTTTGTGAAAATAAATCAATCATATTTTTGCAAAAAGCAATAGTGAATCATAGACAAAAGAAATGCATAAAATACTTTTCAATCAAGCAAAAACTGCAAGAAAGCTGCACAGCGTGAGCCCAGTATAAAATCTTCATGTGTGTACATTTACTAGACAATCCACCAACTATGTCCTACTGGGGAGCAGATGTTAGGGGTCGAGTTTCCAGCCTCTGCCCAGGAGGAATCTCGGGCCATCTCCGCTGCTGTCTCCCATTCTTCTTCTGCCGCAGTGGAGCCTGCTCAGCAGAGACATTGGTCCTAGCGTCTTGTTCAGTCTCACTTTGTGCAAAGGGTTACTGCTGTTTTACCAGCTTCTGCCTTAACCCCTTCCCGACATGTGACGAAATAGTACGTCACATGTCGGGACCCCCGCTTTGATGTGCGCTCCGGCGGTGAGCGCACATCAAAGTCGCGACATGTCAGCTGTTTTTTACAGCTGACATGTGCGCGCAATAGCGGTGGGTGAAATCGCGATCACCCGCCGCTATTAACTAGTTAAATGCCGCTGTCAAACGCAGACAGCGGCATTTAACTACCGCATCCGGCCGTGCGGCCGGATATGAGCGCATCGCCGACCCCCGTCACATGATCGGGGGTCGACGATGCTCCTCCATTGTAACCATAGAGGTCCTTGAGACCTCTATGGTTACTGATTGCCGGTGGCTGTGAGCGCCCCCCTGTGGTCGGCGCTCACAGCACACCTGCATTTTAGCTACATAACAGCGATCTGATGATCGCTGTTATGTAGCAGAGCCGATCGGGCTGTGCCTGCTTCTAGCCTCCCATGGAGGCTATAGAAGCATGGCAAAAGTAAAAAAAAAAAGTTTTTAAAAATGTGAAAAAAATAAAAAAAATATAAAAGTTTAAATCACCCCCCTTTCGCCCCAATCAAAATAAATCAATAAAAAAAAAACCCAACCTACACATATTTGGTATCGCCGCGTTCAGAATCGCCCGATCTATCAATAAAAAAAAAGCATTAACCTGATCACTAAATGGCGTAATGAGAAAAAAATTCGAAACGCCAGATTTACGTTTTTTTGGTCGCCACGACATTGCATTAAAATGCAATAACGGGCGATCAAAAGAACGTATCTACACCAAAATGCTATCATTAAAAACGCCAGCTCGGCACGCAAAAAATAAGCCCTCACCTGACCCCAGATCACGAAAAATGGAGACGCTACGAGTATCGGAAAATGGCGCAATTTTGTTTTGTTTTGTTTTTTGCAAAGTTTGGAATTTTTTTTCACCACCTAGGTGAAAAATAACCTAGTCATGTTAGGTGTCTATGAACTCGTAGTGACCTGGAGAATCATAATGGCAGGTCAGTTTTAGCATTTAGTGAACCTAGCAAAATAAGCAAGCAAAAAACAAGTGTGGGATTACACTTTTTTTGCAATTTCACTGCACTTGGAATTTTTTTCCCGTTTTCTAGTACACGACATGCTAAAACCAATGATGTCGTTCAAAAGTACAACTCGTCCCGCAAAAAATAAGCCCTCACATGGCCAAATTGACGGAAAAATAAAAAAGTTATGGCTCTGGGAAGGAGGGGAGCGAAAAACGAAAACGGAAAAACGGAAAAAGCTCCGGGGGTGAAGGGGTTAAAGCCAGTGCTGGGCAGCGGCGAGCAGACGCTTTTGGGACTAAGTCCTGCTTTTCCTCTTCTGAGCATGCCCAGGGCAAGATCTCCCATTGGAGATCGAGGGTCACATGGTCAGATACTGCAGCAGGTCCCATTTGTCCTCCAGGAAGGTCCTGAAGGTGCGCAACTTCTGTGGCAGCCTCCCATTGGTCCTTTTGGGAAGGTCCTGTACATGCTGCAGCTATAAAAGGTTCGCATGACCGCACGGCCATGCGCTAGTGTACATTTGTATACGTGTGTGTGGATGAGTGCAAGTCGTTCTTAAATATCCCATCCCTATTGTATGACTGTTTGCGTATGGTGTATGGCTGCTATCTAGCGCCCGGCTGAACTGTCAGCACTTATACACACAACAGCATCTACTGCTGTGACCGCCAGTACGGCGCCATGCGCCATTAGAGCGCTTTCTTAGCCCAAGCCTGGGTGGTTGGTGGCGTCCGCCAGTACGGCACAGCTCGCACTCTTGTGCTCAAAATATTATTGTAGTTTATTTCTTACACCCAGTAGCGGTGTCGAGCGCAAGTAGTCTAGACGGACTCATATCCCGAGTCTTGGGACTGAGTTCGGTGACTCCTTGCTTGCGCTCTTTGTGCGGTACCGTGGCCCTGTGACTTAAAGGGAACCTGTCACCTGAATTTGGCGGGACAGGTTTGCGGTCATATGGGCGGGGTTTTCGGGTGTTTGATTCACCCTTTCCTTACCCGCTGGCTGCATGCTGGCCGCAATATTGGATTGAAGTTCATGCTGTGTCCTCCGTAGTACATGCCTGCGCAAGGCAATCTTGCCTTGCGCAGGCATGTACTACGGAGGACACAGCATGAACTTCAATCCAATATTGCGGCCAGCATGCAGCCAGCGGGTAAGGAAAGGGTGAATCAAACACCCGAAAACCCCGCCCATATGACAGCAAACCTGTCCCGCCAAATTCAGGTGACAGGTTCCCTTTAACAGAGTTTGCTTCCACCGCCATATAGCGCTGCCATTTGCTAGCAGCAGGTTCTCTCCTGCATGGTGGACCCCGTACTGCGAACGCACCTGATAACATCTCTCTATTTACTCGGTGCGTTCCGCCAGTCCTAACAGAACATTAGCGCCAGGGTCTGGCTAGTAAATGGCAGACGATCAGCGTCTACAGCGGTACATCCAGCAGCTGGAGGGTAGGTTGGCGGCTCTATAGCGTACAACCTCAGCTGTGGATGTCACTGCAGTCGCTGTTTAGGCTGCAAGTGTAGCTGCAGCCAGTCTGTCAGCTGCCACCCCTGCTCTGACTAATTCCCATCTCCCACTTCCAGACAAGTTTGCTGGTGACAGTAAGCTATGTCGGGGATTCGTGAGTCAGTGCTCCATACATCTTGAGCTCCTGGCTGCACGTTTTCCTACGGAATGGGCGAAAGTGGGATTTATTTTATCTCTTTTGTCGGGCAGGGCGTTGGAGTGGGCAATGCCGCTTTGGGAGCGTGATGATCGTGTGGTAAAGAGTGCTCCTCTCTTCCTAGATGCTCTGAGGCAGGTCTTTTTGGGACCCCGTGTCACCCACGATACCGCGCTCCAATTGTTGGCAGTAACTCAGGGTTCGTCCATGGTCAGCCAGTTTGCCGTCCAATTCCGGACTCTAGCCTCTGAGCTAGAATGGCCAGATAAAGTTCTTTTTCCGGTGTTCTGGAAAGGACTGGCAGACCATGTGAAGGACGCCTTTGCCACCAGGGAGATTCCCGCCACACTGGAGAAGCTCATTTCTATATCTACCCGCATCGACCTCCGTTTTAATGAGCGGAGGTTAGAGCGGACCCAATATAGGCAGAGGTTTCAGCTGGCTCCCACCTTGGCCAGACCTCTAGAATCTCCTGTTCTGGCATCTGACTCCCATGAGGCCATGGAGGTTTCTCAAGCGGAACCTAAGTTTCAGACCACTCGAGTACCCGTGGTTTGTAGAAATTGCCAACAACAAGGACATCATGCCAATAAGCTGTCCATCAAAGGGACAATCATGTTAGGCTCATCCTCTCTAACTGTCGAGCTTTGTGTGGATTCTGGGGCAGAGGGAAATTTCATGTCCTCTGCTTTTGCTCTGTGCCACGCAATACCTCTGGTGACGCTCGCCAAACCAGTAACTGTTAGAGTAGTGAATGGGTCAACACTCCCTTTACAGATCACACACCAGACTGTCCTTTTCACGTTGTCCATATCCCCTTCCCACCAGGAGATTATTTCCCTTCTTGTCCTTCCCGAGGGAATGGATAAGATTCTGCTGGGAATGCCCTGGCTCCGTTTCCACTCCCCACATATTGAGTGGACCTCTGGGAGGATATTGGGTTGGAGTGAGTCTTGTAAGGGCAGATGTGTGAGAGAGTGAATACAGGTTTCCACTACGGAGATACCCGCAGATCTTTCATCCCTTCCCAAGTGCTATTGGTGCTATGCAGACGTCTTCTCCAAAAAGGCTGCAGAGACCCTTCCGCCTCATCGCCCCTATGACTGTCCTATTGATCTCATGCCTGGAGCTGAACCTCCTCAGGGATGGGTCTATCCCCTCTCTCTCCCTGAGACGGAGGCTATGTCTCAATACATCCAGGAGAATTTGGCAAGAGGGTTCATTAGGAAGTCAGTGTCACCTGCAGGGGCGGGGTTCTTCTTTGTGCAGAAGAAGAATGGGGAATTACGTCCATGCATCTATTACAGGGGTCTTAACACCATCACCATCTACTATA
Organism: Ranitomeya variabilis; assembly: GCF_051348905.1. Classification (NCBI taxonomy): domain Eukaryota; kingdom Metazoa; phylum Chordata; class Amphibia; order Anura; family Dendrobatidae; genus Ranitomeya; species Ranitomeya variabilis. The sequence goes on along the minus strand of NC_135235.1, from coordinate 175,484,406 downwards.
TAATTGTCTAATGGTCACTTCCGTCTGTCTGTCCCTCTGTCTGTCTGTCTGTCTGTCGCGGTTATTCGTTCGCTGATTGGTCTCGCCAGCTGCCTGTCATGGCTGCCGCGACCAATCAGCGACGCGCACAGTCCGGAAGAAAATGGCCTCTCCTTACTCCCCGCACTCACTGCCCGGCGCCCGCATACACCCCTCCGCTCACCGCTCACACAGGGTTAATGCCGGCAGTAACGGACCACGTTATGCCGCGGGTAATGCACTCCGTTACCGCTGCTATTAACCCTGTGTGACCAAGTTTTTTACTATTGACGCAGCCTATGCAGCGCCAATAATAAAAACATCTAATGTTAAAAATAATAATAATAAAAAAAATGATTATATACTCACCTACACCGCCTTTCCCGCTCCTCGCGATGCAACCGGCACGTTCCGTTGGCACGGATGGTCTGGCAGAAGGACCTGCCATGACGTCACGGTCATGTGACCATGACGTCATCGCAAGTCCTACGCACCTGCGCGGAAAGGACCTGCCGTGACGTCACAGTCATGTGACCGCGACGTCATCACAGGCCCTGCGCGCCTGCGCGAGCAGGACCTGCCATGACGTCACAGTCATGTGACCGCGACATCATCACAGGCCCTGCGCGAGCAGGCTGGGACCGGAAGCTGCCGCCTGTACCTCGCACAGGCGACAGAACTACAAGTATGGTGAGTATGTTAGAACTACAAGGGGCCCTCGGATCGGAAGGTGAGTATGTTTATTTTTTATTTTTTAACCTGTGACATACGTGGCTGGGAAATATACTACGTGGATCTGTGCTGTATACTACATCGCTGTGCAATATACTGTGTGGCTCAGTGCAATATACTACATCACTGGGCAATATACTACGTGGCTCTGTGCTGTATACTACGTCACTGGGCAATATACTACATCACTGGGCAATATACTACATGGCTGGGCAATATACTACATGGCTGGGCAATATACTACGTGGCTCTGTGCTGAATACTACGTCACTGGGCAATATACTGCGTCACTGGGCAATATACTACGTCACTGGGCAATATACTGCATAGCTGGGCAATATACTACATGGCTGGGCAATATACTACGTGGCTCTGTGCTGAATAGTACGTCACTGGGCAATATACTGCGTCACTGTGCAATATACTACGTCACTGGGCAATATACTACATGGCTGGGCAATATACTACGTGGCTCTGTGCTGAATACTACGTCACTGGGCAATATACTGCGTCTCTGTGCAATATACTACGTCACTGGGCAATATACTACGTCAATGGGCAATATACTACATGGCTGGGCTATATACTACGTGGCTGGGCAATATACTACGAGGCTCTGTGCTGAATACTACGTCACTGGGCAATATACTGCATAGCTGGGCAATATACTACGTGGCTGGGCTATATACTACGTGGCTCGGCTATATACTACATGGCTGGGCTATATACTACATGGCTGGGCAATATGCTACGTGGCTGGGCAATATACTACGTTGCTCTGTGCTGTATACTACGTCACTGGGCAATATAATACATCGCTGGGCAATATACTACATGGCTGGGCAGTATACTACGTCACTGGGCAATATACTACATCGCTGGGCAATATACTACATGGCTGGGCAGTATACTACGTCACTGGGCAATATACTACGTCACTGGGCAATATACTACGTGGCTTACCAATATACTACATGGGCTGTGCTATATACTACGTGGACATGCATATTCTAGAATACCCGATGCGTTAGAATCGGGCCACCATCTAGTTAAAAATAAGTACCCGTTGCCCCTGATTTCTGAGCTCTTTGACAGGCTAAGGGGAGCAAGGGTATTCGCCAAATTAGATCTGAGGGGTGCTTATAACCTGATTCGCATCCGTGAGGGGGACGAATGGAAGACTGCTTTTAATACCAGGGATGGGCACTATGAGTATCTGGTGATGCCCTTCGGGCTCTGTAATGCCCCAGCCGTTTTCCAAGACTTTGTCAATGATATCTTCCGGGATATGCTCTCCACCTCGGTCGTAGTTTATCTGGATGATATTCTCATCTTCTCTCCAGATATTGACTCCCACCAGAGAGATGTTGGCAGAGTCTTCGACCTCTTACGGGCTAATTCCCTCTATGCAAAGTTGGAGAAGTGTGTGTTTGAGCAGGAGTCTTTACCTTTCCTGGGCTATATCATCTCTGCCCAGGGATTGGCTATGGATCCTGCCAAACTACAGGCTCTGATGGACTGGCAAGAACCCCATTCTCTTAAAGCAGTGCAGTGCTTTATGGGGTTCATCAACTACTATCGACAGTTCATTCCCCACTTCTCAACTTTGGTAGCTCCCTTGGTAGCCCCCACCAAGAAGGGAGCAAATCCCAAATTGTGGTCTGAGGAGGTCTCCAAGGCCTTCACTTCTATTAAGTCTCATTTTGCTAGCGCTCCCATCCTACATCGTCCCGATGTTGATAAGCCATTCATAATGGAGGTTGATGCCTCAATCATTGGTGCTGGAGCAGTCCTCTTCCAAAAGGATGCTCAAGGTCGGAAGCATCCTTGCATCTTCTTCTCCAAGACCTTCACACCAGCAGAGAGGAATTATTCCATTGGGGATAGGGAGTTGCTAGCAATGAAGTTGGCCTTCTCGGAGTGGAGACATCTTTTGGAGGGAGCTCGCTTTCCCTTCCAAGTCTTCATGGACCACAAAAATTTGGTTTATTTACTTACAGCTCAGCGGCTGAATTCTCGTCAGGCCAGATGGTCCTTGTTCTTCTCCCGGTTCCACTTCACTCTCCATTATACCTCGCTGGGGAGAAGAAAATTCGTGCTGACGCCCTCTCTCGCTCCGTTGTGTCATCTGAGGAGGAGGAAGGGGAGCCTCGGCTTATTGTCCCTTCTGAGAGCCTGAGAACCGTAGCTCCGGTTTCTCTAGAGTCTGTGCCTCCGGGCAAGACTTTTGTACCCATAAATTTGCGACCAGAGGTTCTCTCTTGGGCTCATTCGTCCAGAGTGGGTGGACACTTTGGGGCAAAGAGGACATCTGAGCTGCTGGCGAGAACGTACTGGTGGCCACATATGGTCCGTGACGTCAGAGACTATATTCGGGCGTCTGTCTCCTGCGCCAAAAATAGGTCTCCTCGACAACGGCCAGCTGGGTTATTATATCCCCTGCTGGTGGCAGACAGGCTCTGGGAGATGGTCGGGATGGACTTTGTGGTGGGTTTGCCCAAGTCTCATGGCTGTACCATCACTTGGGCTATCACCGATCATTTTTCTAAAATGGTGCACTTGGTGCCACTTCCACGGCTACCTTCTGCACTGGCCTTGGCAGCGTTGTTTATAAAACACATCTTCCGCCTACACGGTATGCCGGACAAAATTTTCAGTGATCGGGGTCCCCAGTTTGCATCTCGGTTCTGGAGAGAGCTTTGTCATCTTCTCAGCATTGAGTTAACTCTCTCTTCTGCATATCATCCCAAGACGAATCAGTTGGTAGAGAGGGCCAACCAGACCTTGGTCACATATCTGCAACATTTTGCCTCAGCCAGGCAGGATGACTGGGCATCCTTGCTATCGTGGGCAGAGTTTGCGCTGAACAACGCTGTTTTCGACTCCACTGGACAGACACCATTCCTCCTTAACTATGGTCAGCATCCGCGGGTACCTGTGCCCATGCCCATGTCTTCCGTCGACTGCAGGGTGGCAGACTGGGCTGTGGAGGCATGGGACATTTGGGGCCACACTCAGGATGCCATTCGGGCCTCCAAGAAGAGAATGAGGACGTCCGCCGAGGCACATCGGTGCCCCGCTCCGACCTTTGCTCCTGGCGATTTAGTGTGGCTCTCCGCCCGTAACATCAGGCTGCAAGTTGAGTCCACTAAGTTTGCACTTCGCTACTTGGGTCCTTTTAAGGTCCTCAAACAGGTGGTCTACCATTTAGCCTTTCCGCCACGTCTGGGTATCACCGACACCTTTCATGTGTCCCTATTGAAGCCCGTATACATGTCCCGGTTTTCCGAGTCATCTGCCGGGACATCGGGTTCATCTACGGACGATTACGAGGTGAATGCTATTTTGGGGTGCAAGGTGGTACGTGGCAAAAAAATGTATTTGGTGGACTGGAAGGGTTATGGTCCTAAGGACAGGTCCTGGGAGCCTGCTGAGCACATTCGGACTCCGCAGCTCATTGCTGCCTTAGAGCATAGCGAGATCCAAGGGGGTGGGGGCCCTAGGGGGGTAATGTTAAGGGTTGAGTTCCCGCCTCTGCACAGGGGAATCATGGGCCATCTCCACTACGGTCTCCCATTCTTCTTCCGCAGTGGAGCCTGCTCAGCGTAGATGTCGGTCCCAGCGTCTTGCTCAGTCTCACGCTTTGCAAAGGGTTACTGCTGCTTTTCCAGCTTCTGCCATTAAAGCCAGTGCTGGGCAGCGGCGAGCAGACGCTTTTGGGATGAAGTCCTGCTTTTCCTCTTCTGAGCATGCCCAGGGCAAGATCTCCCTTTGGAGATCGAGGGTCACATGCTCAGATACTGCAGCAGGCCCCATTTGTCCTCCAGGAAGGTCCTGAAGGTGCTCAACTTCTGTGGCAGCCTCCCATTGGTCCTTTTGGGAAGGTCCTGTACATGCTGCAGCTATAAAAGGTTTGCATGACCGCACAGCCATGCGCTAGTGTACATTTGTATACACATGTGTGTTGATGAGTGCAAGTCGTTCTTAAATATCCCATCCCTATTGAATGACTGTTCGCGTATGGTGTATGGCTGCTATCTAGCGCCCGGCTGAACTGTCAGCACTTATACACACAACAGCGTCTACTGCTGTGACCGCCAGTACGGCGCCACGCGCCATTAGAGCGCTTTCTTAGCCCAAGCCTGGGTGGTTGGTGGCATCCCCCAGTACAGCACAGCTCGCACTCTTGTGCTCAAAATATTATTGTAGTTTATTTCTTATGGAGCGCCCCCGCACCGCCGCAGGGCCGAGGGGTACCCGGAGCCGGGCCTCTGAGTCTCTGCTCTGGGGATTGTCACGGTGGCTAGACCCGGTCCGTGGCCCTGTCCGTCAGTGGGGGACGTCCGGTGAAATAGGTGGTAGTAATAGTAGCGATGTAACGGTGCGGTTGTGGGGTGTAAGTCGCGGTAAATAACGAGGACACCAGTTTGCAGTCTCTTTACCTCTTTACTGGAGATCTCTGAGTCCTCAGTCCAGAATACGGTTCACCAGGCTGCGCAAGTCCGGCCGGTCCAATGGCACCTCCAGAGTTCTCCTCTCAGGTGGAAATCTGTGCCTTCCTTCTAGCGCTATGTGTTGTAGTCCTTCCCTGCTGTGCTTACGGAAAGTAACCCCACAACGGTTGTGTCTGTTTCTTAAGTTCCCTCACAACTCGATTTGATGTTCCTCTGTAATCCACCCCTTTCCTGTATTCAGGTTGGAATGGCACCCGTTTGTCAGGTAGGCCTGGAGTTCTTCCGGGACCCTAGAGACGCCCCTCTCCCGCAATTGCCCCCCAAGACTTCATAGGTGATATGTGGTAGACAGCCCGCCTGAGACCGACTGTCCTGCCGCTGTTTGGAGTATGGCTTGAAGCTGTATTCTAATCCACTCCCTCGGCGTTCCGGCCACCGGTATTGCGCCTCAGCAAGGTGCTGCCTCTTTCAGCACAACCCCTGCTGGTATTCTCCTTCTGCTTGATCTCGTTTCTCACTCAGCACAATCTGTCTCGCTTCTAATCCTTTCCTTGAGTCCCGCCGCTTCCAGGAGCCTGCGCGGACCCGTTACGTTCTTTCAATGCCAAGCCTCTGCCAGGATCCCACCCCTGGCAGAGACCCTACAGTCTCTCCCTTCACAACACCCCCTGCCACAGGGTGTTGCTCCGTTCAATCCCGTCAGCGTTCTCTCTAACTTTCTGCCTGACCCCCAGTTTACCCACTATGGTGGGGAGTGGCCTAATGAATAGCACCCTTAGCTCCCCCCGGAGGCCCAGCTGTGAAACATATTGGTGTCTGTGATACCTGATTGGAGGAACTCCTTCGGTGCCATCGAACGTACCATGGCTCCCCTTAGCGGCGAAGCCACAGTACTGCAACGACCAGAACTCTGGGGCGCTGCACTCCCCCCTGGTTAAACACAGTACTCCGGGACTGGGAAGAAAAACAACAATACAGATTAGTAAACAGACATACAATTTTGTTGAGTGCAAAACAATAAGTATACTTGAACAGGCTTCCCTTTATGGGAGGTGAGGACACTTTTAACGTTACAAACATAGTCAACATTATAAATTACAGGCTATGCATAACTCCTGTTACCCAACCGGGTATTCTACTTAGTGCAAATTCTGGAACAATAAATTAACATTGCCTTTAGGAAACATACACTCTTAGTTTACCAAAGGCCTTCCTATAATCACATTACAGGGTAAGGTAACTTCACATTCTCCTACTTTGAACCTGCAGGACCGCCTGTCCCTATGGCACCAGACCTACTGCCTCTCCTTTCTTTTACAGGACCGCCCTGTTCATCCAGGGCCTACTGCCTTTCTCTACTATACATGGTATAGACATAACATTCCTTCCGTTTAAAGAACTCTGAGCCAGCTCTACTCGGCTCCTTTAAGGACTCACTCTCTAACCCCTACGGGTTCACTCTCTGTCCTTAGTAACAAAGTAACTTTCAATGGGGACGCGGGGTTTACCTTCTATCCTCACCTTCATTATTACTTCGCTTACTTTCAACTATGCAGACCTCTATCTCTACCCCTACGGGCTCTCTGCATCTTTTCTTTCTTCAAAACATTATTTAGACATTTCAACAAATTCAACACATATAACTTAGCATGTAAAACAGTTACATTTCTTTTCAAGGCATCATTATGGCATTACTGTTCTGCAACAGTATCTCTCTCAAGTTCAGTTTCTCACATCCACTTTAAGAGGAGACCAAGTCTCCCTAAGGTAGCTCGTCTTCTCAGCCTACCGGCCCATGCAAAGGTTCCGGCATGGTATCTTCGCAAAGTGTCTTTAACTAGAACCGGTAGGAAAGATATCTTCACAAAGTGTCTTTGGCTCAAGCAAATAGGGCAAATATCTTCGCAAAGTGTCTTTGGCTAAAACCAGTAGGGAGCACCTTTAAGAAGGTGCAAACTATTTACAAGGGAAGTTCGAATCATGCACAGTCCATGATTTCTGCAGTTCGTATAACTCTTGTGCAACAACTTCAGAAAAGGAAAACAAACAAAGAGGATCCCGGGTCAACAGAGGGATCCATTGACCCTGGGCGGGTTTAGCAGCAACTTAAAGGAATAAAAGACAAACAGTAACTATTTACATTTTCAGGTTTCCGAGGTTTACTCTTTTTCTGGTGGCTTGGGTTCCTGAACCCCGGCCACTGTAGCACGGACACCAGCGGCAAGCTCCGCAGGGACCACCTGGTCGCCTGCTGTCTGAATTTGAAGCCTAACTCTGTCGGCAAGTTCAGGAGCTGCTACAAAGCGTACAGTAGAAACAGTAACAAGGTCTGGCAGCCCTGGATTGACCACAGTTGGGGCCACAGGTGCCATTCTCTCAGACTCGTATCGCTGAACTTTCCGGGCACGCCATCCTTGTGTGTTCCAGTGACGGGTATACGTCACCTGATCCCCCTCCCGGAGTGGTTCACCTTCTCGATCACAGCAGGGAGTCTCCACATCGTAGCCGGCAACGAAGATGCCAGTAGGTAGACCCGACTCCCAAATGGAACCCCACCCCTTCTTCGGGTGGAATGCCGCCACCGTCCCTCGCCTGACAGCATCCGTCCCATCATAGATCATTTTTTTGCTCTGCAGTTCCCGTTTTTCAACTTCAGTGCGCTGCCTCCAATGCTGGAGCACGCATTGTTTGTATTGGTCCCAGGTAAGTATCGCAATAGTGAGACCTTCCATTGGAATCCCATCCTGCTCGACCCAGGGAACATCCCATCGGAACATCACCCCTCCTGGGTCCATTTCTATGGGCTCTCCCCACCGGGTTGGCAATGGTGGTAACAACTTCCCCAACGCGCCGGGGGTGAGAACCGCCCGGTCGATTGTAAACGCGGGGTTACTGTTGTGGGGAGGATCGGTCGGGAGAGCAGAACCGTCCAGGGGAGTAGGGGCGCCGCCCATACCTGCGCCTGATGTGGTTCCACCGGCGTCGCTCTGGTCCGTTAACAAGGACGCTGGAGTCGGCTGCAGCCCGGACCGGGGCTCCTCCAATGGGATGCTCGGACTCCGCTCCGCTTGCTGTGGTTCCTCCTCCTCTAACTCCGAGGTCGGGATTGGTGGACGTAGCTTCGCTGTCGGATCCGCATGCTTCCGGTCCATCTCCGGTGAAGAAAGGCAGGCCTGAACTGCTTCTTCCTCGCTCAGGCACTCGCCGTTCATCATCGCTGCCTGATAGTCGGTGGCAGTGCATGCACCTAGCTCCGCCATTTCTCTGAGGTCGGGCTTATCCGTCACCAGCCTCTCGCCGTTGCATATCAAGGGGTGTTTCTCTTCTGCTTTGGGGCAGGTCATTCCTCTGCAGCCAGAAGTGCAGGGGGCGGTAGCCATTTCTCGCGCCACACTGGGAGTCTCCGCCCATAACACGCCCTCCTTCCCCTTGGGTGTAGCAATGGCGGCGCCTTTTGGCGGGAACTTTTGGCGGCTAATGGCGCAACACAGTCTTTGTAATAAAGTACAGTCCAAGCACAGTAAATCACAGTCTCTAGGCACACATGACCTGATTCTTCAGGCTTAAGTAGATCCTGTTCGTGACGCCAAGTTGGAGCGCCCCCGCACCGCCGCAGGGCCGAGGGGTACCCGGAGCCGGGCCTCTGAGTCTCTGCTCTGGGGATTGTCACGGTGGCTAGACCCGGTCCGTGGCCCTGTCCGTCAGTGGGGGACGTCCGGTGAAATAGGTGGTAGTAATAGTAGCGATGTAACGGTGCGGTTGTGGGGTGTAAGTCGCGGTAAATAACGAGGACACCAGTTTGCAGTCTCTTTACCTCTTTACTGGAGATCTCTGAGTCCTCAGTCCAGAATACGGTTCACCAGGCTGCGCAAGTCCGGCCGGTCCAATGGCACCTCCAGAGTTCTCCTCTCAGGTGGAAATCTGTGCCTTCCTTCTAGCGCTATGTGTTGTAGTCCTTCCCTGCTGTGCTTACGGAAAGTAACCCCACAACGGTTGTGTCTGTTTCTTAAGTTCCCTCACAACTCGATTTGATGTTCCTCTGTAATCCACCCCTTCCCTGTATTCAGGTTGGAATGGCACCCGTTTGTCAGGTAGGCCTGGAGTTCTTCCGGGACCCTAGAGACGCCCCTCTCCCGCAATTGCCCCCCAAGACTTCATAGGTGATATGTGGTAGACAGCCCGCCTGAGACCGACTGTCCTGCCGCTGTTTGGAGTATGGCTTGAAGCTGTATTCTAATCCACTCCCTCGGCGTTCCGGCCACCGGTATTGCGCCTCAGCAAGGTGCTGCCTCTTTCAGCACAACCCCTGCTGGTATTCTCCTTCTGCTTGATCTCGTTTCTCACTCAGCACAATCTGTCTCGCTTCTAATCCTTTCCTTGAGTCCCGCCGCTTCCAGGAGCCTGCGCGGACCCGTTACGTTCTTTCAATGCCAAGCCTCTGCCAGGATCCCACCCCTGGCAGAGACCCTACAGTCTCTCCCTTCACAACACCCCCTGCCACAGGGTGTTGCTCCGTTCAATCCCGTCAGCGTTCTCTCTAACTTTCTGCCTGACCCCCAGTTTACCCACTATGGTGGGGAGTGGCCTAATGAATAGCACCCTTAGCTCCCCCCGGAGGCCCAGCTGTGAAACATATTGGTGTCTGTGATACCTGATTGGAGGAACTCCTTCGGTGCCATCGAACGTACCATGGCTCCCCTTAGCGGCGAAGCCACAGTACTGCAACGACCAGAACTCTGGGGCGCTGCACTTACACCCAGTAGCGGTGCCGAGCGCAAGTAGTCTAGACGGACTCAAATCCCGAGTCTTGGGACTGAGTTCGGTGACTCCTTGCATGCGCTCTTTGTGCGGTACCGCGGCCCTGTGACTTAACAGAGTTCGCGTCCACCGCCATATAGCGCTAGCAGCAGGTTCTCTCTTGCACGGTGGACCCCGGACTGCAAACGCACCTGATAACATCTCTCTATTTACTCGGTGCGTTCCACCAGTCCTAACAGCAGATGACTGCACAATAAGAACAACCTGTTAAGCAGAAGGACAGCAGAAGACAGACAATTCAGAGTTGCTCTTAGCAGTCTTGGTGTGCATCACGTCTTATAAATTCCCAAGCGACCACATCACACAGAAACAAAGCAAAGAGGAGATGTGTAATGATACAAAGAAAAGCAAGAACAAAAAAAGCAAATGTAAAACTAATCTCTTACCAAGCACAAATCTAGAAAATAAAACAGGAAAACTTCAAGCCATGACATTGTCTTTTATATATACTGTAGTACATTTGGTCCCTGGGATATGAAAGGAAAATTATCTCCTGACAGAAAAACACAGGCTGTGCCTAGCTTCACTAACAAGTGTATTGCACCTTCTTCCGACATTAATATATCTGTGAAATATACAGTGAAATGTAACACACGCTAATCATCCCTACTTCATTACATTATATAACTATATAAGTTAGAGGAATGTTACAATTATCTACAGATAGAATATGAACTGTCATTGTGCTAGAAATGTTATAGCACACAAAGATAGCCCACATCGGCATGTGTGCAGAGCAGACATATCAGATGGGCCATCTATGCAGCTTCATGGGAGTCTTTTAGGTAATGTGTACAGGATTGAGTTGAGTTCCACTTAATTTTCACAATAACTGATGGCTTGGCATATGGAGAGGAACTTTTTGGAGTGTCCATACACTGTTTTTACACAAAAGCAAGAACTCCCACTTAGTTAATGTCTCCAAAAATTTTAAGTATTCTCTTGAAGAGTTGAGTACTAATATAAAACCAAAATTCAACCTCTTCACAGCTCCACATTTCTTTCATAGGTATAGTTAAAAGTGTGGTCCGATTATAAGAAATTATCGCCTTTCCATCCAATAGATGAAGACAGTGATCGGTGCAGTGCAGCCACACAGACCCCCACTTTACCCCCGTTAGAATGTAGTTGTAGAGTGCATGCCCTGTTGCCGCTTTCATTCATATTCTATGGAACTACTGAGAAAAAGCTAAGTGCTAGTGATGAGCGAACGTGCTCGCCACTACTCGTTACTTGCCCGAGTATCACTATGCTCGTTGTACTCAGCGAGCGGCGAGCATTTCCGGGATTATTCAGTGGTAACTGGTGTCTCCACCCAGCGGTTTTGGTGGACTTTAGAGACCCAATCACGGTGCAGGGATTGTTTGCCAGGCCATGAAACGCCGAAGCCATATTTGCTGTGGTCGTGCAGTGATTGGCTTGGCCGCGCAGCATCATCCCGAGTATAAGAGACCTGGCGCCGCCCTGCTCGCTGCATTCTGTTCCTGTTTCAGCGAGAGTAGGAAGAGCTGGAGCCGAGATAGGGTCAGAATCGTGGTTTTTAGAGTAAGTGTAGGTCTGCAACTCTTAAATCCACAACAATTCAGAAACCAAAAGTCATTTTTAGGGCTAATTCGTGGGTCCCGATATTGCGCTAGGTAGGCAGGGCACAGCGTATCCACATCAGTACAAGTCCTGCAGACACTGTATGTACCTCCATTGCTCCCACTGCATCTCTCCCAAAGCTCCATAGCTGCAGCTTCTTTACTATATATCTAGTTGGCCTTTTTTTTCCCAAAAATTCGCCCTAAAAAACAAAAATATACAGTCTGTTCTGTCACACTGAGGCCTGTTGAAAAATCATAGTTTGTCAGGCATACGTAGCATAGTTGTGTGTGATAGCCTTGTGCCACTTTTTTTTTTTTTTTTTAAATTCACCGAAAAAGGCATCATATATCTGTGTGCTTCAACTTTGGGCATTGTAGGCGGGTGGACCCCTTTTTTTGTTGTCTGAGACTCTAATTTTATACAGCGCTATTTAGCTTCCAAAATTATAAAAAGGCCACCTATTTGCCAGTGTGGTATTTCCGTGACAGCCCTGATATATCTGCGTGCTCCAAGTTTGGTCATTGTAGGCCAGTGTACCACTTTTTTTTGTTGTCTGTTACTCTAATTCTATACAGCACTATTTTGCATTTTTAAAAAAACAGGCCACATTTTTGCCAGTGTGGTATTTCCGTGAGAGCCCTCATACAGCTGCGTGCTCCAAGTTTCGTCATTGGAGGCAGGTGGACCCCTTTTTTTGCTGTCTGATACTCTAATTCTATATACCACTATTTAGCTTCCAAAATTATAAAAAGGCCACAAATTTGCCAGTGTGGTATTTCCGTGACAGCCCTCATATATCTGCGTTCTCCAAGTTTGGTCAGTGTAGGCTGGTGTACCTATTTTTTTGCTGTCCATTACTCTAATTCAATACAGCACCATTTAGCTTCCAAAATTATAAAAAGGCCACATTTTTGCCAGTGATGCATTTCCGTGACGACCCTCATATATCAGCGTGCTCCAAGTTTTGTCATTGTAGTCCGGTGTACCCCTTTTTTTGCTGTCTGTTACTCTAATTCTATAGAGCACTATTTAGATTCCAAAATTACAAACAAGGCCACATTTTTGCCAGTGTGGAATTTCCGTGATAGCTCTCATATATCTGCGTGCTCCAAGTTTGGGCATTGTAGGCCGGTGGACCTCTTTTTTTGCTGTGTGATACTCTAATTCTATACAGCACTAATTAGCTTTCAAAATAATAAAAAGGCCACATATTTGCCAGTTTGGTATTTCGGTGATAGCCCTCAAATATCGGCGTGCTCCAAGTTTGGTCATTGTTGGACGGTGGACCCCTTTCTTTGCTGTCTGATACTCTAATTCTATACAGCACTATTAAGGTTAAGGTTCCAAAATTATAAAAAGGCCACATATTTGCCAGTGTGGTATTTCCGTGACAGCCCTCATATATCTGCGTGCTTCAAGTTTGGTCATTGTAGGCCGGTGTACCTCTTTTTTTGCTCTCTGTTACCCTAATTCTATACAGCACTATTTTGCATTTTAAAAAAGAACAGGCAACATTTTTGCCAATATGGTATTTCCGTGACAACCCTCATATATCTGCGTGCTCCATGTTTGGTCATTGTAGGCCGGTGTACCCCTTTTTTTACTGCCTGATACTCTAATTCTATACACCACTATATAGCTTCCAAAATTATAAAAAGGCCACATATTTGCCAGTGTGGAATTTCCGTGACAGCCCTCATATATTTGCGTGCTCCAAGTTTGGTCATTGTAGGCCGGTGGACCCCTTTTTTTGCTGTCTGAGACTCTAATTCTATGCAGCACTATTTTGCATTTTTTTAAAAATCAGGCCACATTTTTGCCAGTATGGTATTTCCGTGACAGCCCTCATATACAGGTCCTTCTCAAAAAATTAGCATATTGTGTTAAATTTCATTATTTACCATAATGTAATGATTACAATTAAACTTTCATATATTATAGATTCATTATCCACCAACTGAAATTTGTCAGGTCTTTTATTGTTTTAATACTGATGATTTTGGCATACAACTCCTGATAACCCAAAAAACCTGTCTCAATAAATTAGCATATTTCACCCGTCCAATCAAATAAAAGTGTTTTTTAATAACAAACAAAAAAACAATCAAATAATAATGTTCAGTTATGCACTCAATACTTGGTCGGGAATCCTTTGGCAGAAATGACTGCTTCAATGCGGCGTGGCATGGAGGCAATCAGCCTGTGACACTGCTGAGATGTTATGGAGGCCCAGGATGCTTCAATAGCGGCCTTAAGCTCATCCAGAGTGTTGGGTCTTGCGTCTCTCAACTTTCTCTTCACAATATCCCACAGATTCTCTATGGGGTTCAGGTCAGGAGAGTTGGCAGGCCAATTGAGCACAGTAATACCATGGTCAGTAAACCATTTACCAGTGGTTTTGGCACTGTGAGCAGGTGCCAGGTCGTGCTGAAAAATGAAATCTTCATCTCCATAAAGCATTTCAGCCGATGGAAGCATGAAGTGCTCCAAAATCTCCTGATAGCTAGCTGCATTGACCCTGCCCTTGATGAAACACAGTGGACCAACACCAGCAGCTGACATGGCACCCCACACCATCACTGACTGTGGGTACTTGACACTGGACTTCAGGCATTTTGGCATTTCCTTCTCCCCAGTCTTCCTCCAGACTCTGGCACCTTGATTTCCGAATGACATGCAAAATTTGCTTTCATCAGAAAAAAGTACTTGGGACCACTTAGCAACAGTCCAGGCGCTTCTGCCGCTGTTTATGGTTCAAAAGTGGCTTTACCTGGGGAATGCGGCACCTGTAGCCCATTTCCTGCACACGCCTGTGCACGGTGGCTCTGGATGTTTCCACACCAGACTCAGTCCACTGCTTCCTCAGGTTCCCCAAGGTCTGGAATCGGTCCTTCTCCACAATCTTCCTCAGGGTCCGGTCACCTCTTCTCGTTGTACAGCGTTTTCTGCCACATTGTTTCCTTCCAACAGACTTACCATTGAGGTGCCTTGATACAGCACTCTGGGAACAGCCTATTTGTTGAGAAATTTCTTTCTGGGTCTTACCCTCTTGCTTGAGGGTGTCAATGATGGCCTTCTTGACATCTGTCAGGTCGCTAGTCTTACCCATGATGGGGGTTTTGAGTAATGAACCAGGCAGGGAGTTTTTAAAAGCCTCAGGTATCTTTTGCATGTGTTTAGAGTTAATTAGTTGATTCAGAAGATTAGGGTAATAGGTCGTTTAGAGAACCTTTTCTTGATATGCTAATTTATTGAGACAGGTTTTTTGGGTTATCAGGAGTTGTATGCCAAAATCATCAGTATTAAAACAATAAAAGACCTGACAAATTTCAGTTGGTGGATAATGAATCTATAATATATGAAAGTTTAATTGTAATCATTACATTATGGTAAATAATGAAATTTAACACTATATGCTAATTTTTTGAGAAGGACCTGTATATGCGTGCTCCAAGTTTTGTCATTGTAGGCCGGTGGACCTATTTTTTTGCTGTCTGATACTCTAAGTCTATACATCACTATTTAGCTTTCAAAATAATAAAAAGGCCACATATTTGCCAGTGTGGTATTTCAGTGACAATCCTCATATATCTAAGTGCTCCAAATTTGGTCAATGTAGGCCGGTGGACTCCTTTTTTTGTTGTCTGATACTCTAATTCTGTACAGCACTATTTAGCTTCCAAAATTATGAACAGGTCACATATTTGCCAGTGTGGTATTTCTGTGACAGCCCTCATATATCTGCGTGCTCCAAGTTTGGTCATTGTAGGCCGGTGGACCTATTTTTTTGCTGTCTGATACTCTAAGTCTATACAGCACTATTTAGCTATCAAAATAATAAAAAGGCCACATATTTGCCAGTGTGGTATGTTAGGGGTTGAGTTCCCGCCTCTGCACAGGGGGAATCTTGGGCCTTCTCCGCTGCGGTCTCCCGTTCTTCTCCTGCCGCAGTGGAGCCTGCTCAGTGGAGACGTCGGTCCCAGCGTCTTGCTCAGTCCCACTCTGTACAAAGAGTTACTGCTGCTTTTCCTGCTTCTGCCATTGAAGTCAGTGCTGGGCAGCGGCGAGCAGATGCTTCTGGGACTAAGTCCTGCTTTTCTCGTTCTGAGCATGCCCTGAGTAAGATCTCTCAGTGGAGATCGAGGGTCACATGGTCAGATACTACAGCTAAGTCCATTGGTCCTCCAGGAAGGTCCTGTAGGTGCTAGGACTAAGTCCTGCTTTGCACACACTGAGCATGCCCAGGGCAAGATCTCTCAGTGGTGATCTAGGGTCACATGCTCAGGTATGGCAGTCTCTCATTGGTCCTTCTAGGAAGGTCTTTTACTTGCTGCAGCTATATAAGGCTCGCATGGCCGCACAGCCATGCGCTAGTATCAAATCTGTTATGTGGCATGCGCCAGTGTGGTCACATTTATGTGTGTGCAGGGACTCGGCTGAAATAAGCCCCTAGAATGCCGGCACCTCTGGCAAGGAGATTGTGTGTGTGGATTTAGGGCCCCGGCTGAAATAAGCCCCTAGAATACCGGCTCCTCCGGTGAGGAGATTGTATGTTTGCCGTGACCACAGACTGCCTTCTGCTCGGCAGTTAGCTGTGAACTCCTATGGGGTTAACAGGGCACAGCGTCTTGTTTCCGTGCGACTCTGTGAAGTAACAGAGTTCGCTTAAACTGCCATATAGTGCCGTCATTTGCTAACAGCAGGTTCCTCCTGCACGGTGGACCCCGGGCTGCGAACGCACCAATAATAACATCTATATTTAATCGGTGCGTTCCGCTAGCCTTAACATAATACTAGCGCCAGGGTCTGGCTAGCAATGGCAGACAAACAGCAATCTTTGCAGTACATCCAGCAGCTGGAGGGTAGGTTGGCGGCTCTCAAGTGCACAACCTCAGCTGTGGATGTTACCGCAGTAGCTGTTCAGGCTGCTAGCGTGGCTGCAGCAGCTTTGTCCACTGCCACTCCTGTTCTGACCCTGTCTCGCCTCCCGCTGCCAGAAAAATTCTCTGGTGATGGCAAATCATGTAGGGGTTTCGTGAGCCAGTGCTCTATACACCTCGAGCTCCTGGCTGCATGTTTTCCTACAGAGCGGGCAAAGGTGGGATTCATTTTGTCTCTCCTGTCGGACAGGGCGTTGGAGTGGGCTACGCCGCTGTGGGAGCGTGGCGATCATGTGGTGCAGAGTGCTCCGCTGTTTCTGAGCACTCTGAAACAGGTCTTTTTAGGACCTCGAGTCACCCATGATACGGCACTCCAACTGTTGGCACTGACTCAGGGCTCGTCCTTGGTCAGCCATTTTGCTGTCCACTTCCGCACCTTAGCATCTGATATATAGACATAATCCAATAACACCCTTATACGGTAGGATGGAGAGAAAAAATCCCTCCCTAGATACCTCAAGGGCATCCACTCATCAGGACAACTCCCAAAGTAGTAAGACAAGAAAAAATGGAGAAAAACAGTCCCAAGCAACATAGTAATGAACGCCAAAATTTTATTTAAACAATAACCATAAAATCATATAACCATATATAAATAAACACATGTATGTCTGCTGTATGCAGCATACATTTAAACAGGAGTGTGCAAAATGAAGGACATAGCAGTACAACAGGTGAGACGATATGGCAGGGAAAACATCCCTATAGTGTGCATTATAGTAAGAGGCTGCTGACTGGGTTTAGAGGGGCAGCAATTAGTAGCTACAAGAGCATTAACCCAATGTGTCAAGCTGTTCCCCCATCAATAACCCTACAGCAATTTTGTAAACCAGAATAAATGCACACTTACCCATATAAGAGGGGTACCCCGCCGCACGTCACCTGAAGACCCTGAACGAGCGTTTCGCGTTGAGCTTTTTCAACAGGGAACATTGTATTGTCCATTTTTGGTGTTTATATATGAATCGTACCGGAAATGAGGTCGAGGAGACTCGCGCATGCGCAGTCGCGATCCGCGTATGAGACTCCTCCCCCCGCACGGCCGTCAGAGACGAGGCGCCCATAGAGGCGAAAAGCCGCCTGATGACGTCACAATGGTATGGGCGCACCGCTCATAATGATAGCCGCTAGAGGGATAGGAGTGCCAAGCGCAAACAACCGCGCATGCGCGCCTCCGGCCGCCATTTTACCGGAGACCATGGGCGCAATTAGGATTGAAAACGCTGCTGTACAGGTACAATGTGTATACTAATAAATATAAATAACAACAAAACCACGGTGCCATCATAAAAATGATTGAAATGTTAAATAAAGTGTACCGTATATTAGTGCAACATCAGTGCAGTATAATACAAATGCAATGAAACATATAAAAATATATATATATAAATATATAGACACTACTCCAAATAGGGTCTAAAATGTGCCAATGGTATAGTGTATGAAAACAGTTGAATAAAATCTCATATCACGATTGTTCATGAAGGAGAAACCATCTTCAAATGTGAAGTGAGCAGCAATATAAATAGACGACTCTGCATGCAGCCTGCAGCCTCTGGATACCATAAGTTTGTGAAGAAAGAAAAAATACTAAAAAACACAAAAAAAGAGACAACATAAATACACGTTAAAAAGTTGAGTGGAATTCAGGAGACTAATTAACAGAGAGAGGAGCATCGTTCTAAAGCAAATTTGCTTAATATCAAAAACCGCACGGAGGGACGAATAAAGCGGAATAATATAAAATGAAATAGAATGAACACCATATTTTGCAACGGATTCAATTACAAGAATGGACTGAAACTTAGTTGTTCGTTCAGTCCTTTTGGGGTTAGAGTGTCAAGGATGACAATCCATCTGCACTCACGTTGTGCCAAGATCTTAGTAAGATTGCCACCCCTGACACCCCCATGGACTCTATCTATACCCCTTACCCTCAGGCCACTGGGGTCAGAGCCATGGTGCGTCCAAAAATGCCTCGGCAGAGTCTTCAAACTAGATAGATCTGTGGCTCCCTTGGCGGCAGCAATATCCCGTACATGTTCGCGCGTCCTAACTTTAAGCTCTCTTGACGTGAGACCAACGTATATTAGGGAGCAGGGGCATGTGGCATAGTATACCACGAATGTGGAACTACACGAAATATATTCACGGATCTTAAACTCCCTGCTCCCATCCGATGTTTTAAAGGTCCCACATCTCAAGATGTTAGGACACGCGACACAACCACCACAGGGAAAACACCCCTGTCGTGGTTTGCTGCCGCCAAGGAAACCTCTATTTTTGGCCACATAGTGGCTCCTTACTAAATCATCCTTGAGGTTTCTGCCTCTCCGCTGTGTCATCAGGGGGGATCTAGGGAGTTGTGCTGCCAAGATTTTATCAGTCAGCAGCACAGGCCAATGTTTATTAAGGCTCTCACGGATCCGACCCCAGTGGCAATTGGATGTAGAGATGAATCTAACCCCAGACTCGTTGGGTGCCTCCATCTTCTTGGAACATGAAAGTAAATCCTCCCTACGTGTTGTTTTGGCCCGTTTATATCCTGCCCTGATACAACGACGGCTGTACCCACGGTCTTCAAATCGTCCCGTGAGAATGGCCGACTGTCTCTCGAAGCGGGCCTCCGTGGAGCAGACCCGCCTGTTCCTCAAAAATTGTCCAACTGGGATGGCCTTAATAACTGAATAATTGTGTGCCGATGATGCATGCAAAAATGAATTAACTGATGTTTCTTTCCTGAATAAATCAGTTTCAATAAACCCATCCCTACCAACATATAGTGTAATGTCCAAAAAATCAATTTGACTCTTGTGCCATAAGTAAGTGAATTTTAAATTAAAATCATTGGTGTTTAGTTCCTGCATAAACTTGGTTAGGCTGGTCTCGCTACCATTCCAAATCATAAGTACATCATCAATGTAGCGAAACCAGCCCACCACCTGGTCTGCGGCATGCGCCCCGTCTCCCTGAAAAATGTGTCTCTCCCAAAATCCTAAAAATAAATTTGCATACGACGGAGCACATGCCGCACCCATTGCAGTACCCTGCAACTGTAAATAAAATCTATCCTTGAACACAAAATAATTGTGCATCAAAATAAATTCTAATAACTCCAAAATAAACTCAGAAAAATGGCCATCCCAGTTGGTACAATCGAGGAAGAAGCGGGTCGCCCTCAATCCATCAGTGTGTCTTATTGATGTATATAATGATTCGATATCAATTGTGACCAGAAGCATCCCCGCCTCAAGAGACAGCCCGTCCACCCTTCTCAAGACGTCAGTTGTGTCTCTGACATAGGAGGGCAACGTCTCCACCAGAGTTTTAAGGTGAAAATCAATAAATTTACATACATTTTCACAGAGCCCCCCTATGCCAGAGACAATAGGCCGACCTGGTGGGTTCACAGCATCTTTGTGTACCTTGGGCAGGACATAAAATGTGGCGATCCTGGGAGAACTGGGAAGAAGGCCATTTCTAATCTTCTTGGGGATGAGACCTGACTCATAAGCCGCCTCTATCAGCCGCTCCAGATCATTCTGGAACGTCTGAGTGGGATTTTCTGACAAAACCTGGTATGTGTCTCTATTCCTCAACTGCCGAAGTGCCTCTTTTTCATATTTCTCGGTTGGCCAGATCACCACATTCCCCCCCTTTGTCTGCAGGTTTGATAACCACATCCTCTAAGGATTGTAGTTCCCTCAGGGCTTTTCTTTGTTCACTGGTAAGGTTATCATTATAAATTTTCCCCGGTATTTTTATAAGATCCTCTGTTACCAGTCTACAGAAGATCTCAATCTGCGGACATAAAGACAGGGGGGGGAAGTGGTAGATCTCGGCACAACCGAGGGTGGAAAATTACCTATATAATCAGGTTGTTGTTCTTTGAGTAAATCCTCCAGAGCAGATAAAGCCACAGCCTCTGCATCACTGGGTTGATCACTTTTGAGATCTCTTTGACCATGTAGTTTTTTCAGCAGCAACTTACGGCAGAAGAGTTGGGTGTCCTTCAGGGCTGTGAAAAAATCAAACCGATTAGTCGGTACAAAATTAAGGCCTAATTTTAAAACTTCATTCTGAGTTCTAGAGAGTGAATAAGAGGAAAGGTTAATCACCTCTAAATTGGTGGTTTTAGCTTTGCGTTCGTAGCTTGATGGAGAGGTTCCCTTCCTCTTATTCACACCATATTTTCCCTTTGCAGATCTTCCTGGTTGGACCTTTCTTGTTATTTCTCCACTGGTTAGTATGGATTGTTCAGAAATCACACTAGATCCATCCATAGAGTTTATGGACGAGATAGATCCAGATCTAGACTGTGATGACGGACGTTTCTTAGCCCTGAAAGACCTCCATCTAAATACCCTGTTCTCACGGTAGTCCAGACTATCCCTCTACAATTTTTTTGTTTTAGTGGTGCTGATTTCTTGTTCCCACTTTACAAAATCTCTTTCTAGGTCCCCATTCAATTTGTCCAGGGCTTCTGATGTTAATTCATTCTTAATCCCTGTCTGGAGATCATCAATTTCTTTCTCCAGATCTGTCAATTTGGACTCATCCAATTTGATTAATAGTTCAATGAAGCCTCTGGAACATTTGGTGGCAACTTCCTCCCATTCTCCCTTGAACCCCTCGTCCTCGACTGGGAATGATGGGAAGATTTGAACCCTTAATCCCCTAGGTATCAAATTGTGAATCAAATATTGTCCCAGGGTCGCCTTGTTCCACCAAAGTTTCGTCCGCCTGTGCAGCAATGTCCTGAGCCTGGTGATCCTCTCTCTGTTGTCCCCACCACTCAAAGTACTAGTACCAGCAATGTCCTCCTTAAACACCTCCTGAATACGGGATAACCATGTTTGATCCCGTGTACGAAAATCCATGGGTCTTGGATTAGATGCTGTGGAGAACACAGGAAAGTCAATTATATAGACATAATCCAATAACACCCTTATACGGTAGGATGGAGAGAAAAAATCCCTCCCTAGATACCTCAAGGGCATCCACTCATCAGGACAACTCCCAAAGTAGTAAGACAAGAAAAAATGGAGAAAAACAGTCCCAAGCAACATAGTAATGAACGCCAAAATTTTATTTAAACAATAACCATAAAATCATATAACCATATATAAATAAACACATGTATGTCTGCTGTATGCAGCATACATTTAAACAGGAGTGTGCAAAATGAAGGACATAGCAGTACAACAGGTGAGACGATATGGCAGGGAAAACATCCCTATAGTGTGCATTATAGTAAGAGGCTGCTGACTGGGTTTAGAGGGGCAGCAATTAGTAGCTACAAGAGCATTAACCCAATGTGTCAAGCTGTTCCCCCATCAATAACCCTACAGCAATTTTGTAAACCAGAATAAATGCACACTTACCCATATAAGAGGGGTACCCCGCCGCACGTCACCTGAAGACCCTGAACGCGCGTTTCGCGTTGAGCTTTTTCAACAGGGAACATTGTATTGTCCATTTTTGGTGTTTATATATGAATCGTACCGGAAATGAGGTCGAGGAGACTCGCGCATGCGCAGTCGCGATCCGCGTATGAGACTCCTCCCCCCGCACGGCCGTCAGAGACGAGGCGCCCATAGAGGCGAAAAGCCGCCTGATGACGTCACAATGGTATGGGCGCACCGCTCATAATGATAGCCGCTAGAGGGATAGGAGTGCCAAGCGCAAACAACCGCGCATGCGCGCCTCCGGCCGCCATTTTACCGGAGACCATGGGCGCAATTAGGATTGAAAACGCTGCTGTACAGGTACAATGTGTATACTAATAAATATAAATAACAACAAAACCACGGTGCCATCATAAAAATGATTGAAATGTTAAATAAAGTGTATATTAGTGCAACATCAGTGCAGTATAATACAAATGCAATGAAACATATAAAAATATATATATATAAATATATAGACACTACTCCAAATAGGGTCTAAAATGTGCCAATGGTATAGTGTATGAAAACAGTTGAATAAAATCTCATATCACGATTGTTCATGAAGGAGAAACCATCTTTAAATGTGAAGTGAGCAGCAATATAAATAGACGACTCTGCATGCAGCCTGCAGCCTCTGGATACCATAAGTTTGTGAAGAAAGAAAAAATACTAAAAAACACAAAAAAAGAGACAACATAAATACACGTTAAAAAGTTGAGTGGAATTCAGGAGACTAATTAACAGAGAGAGGAGCATCGTTCTAAAGCAAATTTGCTTAATATCAAAAACCGCACGGAGGGACGAATAAAGCGGAATAATATAAAATGAAATAGAATGAACACCATATTTTGCAACGGATTCAATTACAAGAATGGACTGAAACTTAGTTGTTCGTTCAGTCCTTTTGGGGTTAGAGTGTCAAGGATGACAATCCATCTGCACTCACGTTGTGCCAAGATCTTAGTAAGATTGCCACCCCTGACACCCCCATGGACTCTATCTATACCCCTTACCCTCAGGCCACTGGGGTCAGAGCCATGGTGCGTCCGAAAATGCCTCGGCAGAGTCTTCAAACTAGATAGATCTGTGGCTCCCTTGGCGGCAGCAATATCCCGTACATGTTCGCGCGTCCTAACTTTAAGCTCTCTTGACGTGAGACCAACGTATATTAGGGAGCAGGGGCATGTGGCATAGTATACCACGAATGTGGAACTACACGAAATATATTTTATATAGAGTCGTCTATTTATATTGCTGCTCACTTCACATTTGAAGATGGTTTCTCCTTCATGAACAATCGTGATATGAGATTTTATTCAACTGTTTTCATACACTATACCATTGGCACATTTTAGACCCTATTTGGAGTAGTGTCTATATATTTATATATATATATTTTTATATGTTTCATTGCATTTGTATTATACTGCACTGATGTTGCACTAATATACACTTTATTTAACATTTCAATCATTTTTATGATGGCACCGTGGTTTTGTTGTTATTTATATTTATTAGTATACACATTGTACCTGTACAGCAGCGTTTTCAATCCTAATTGCGCCCATGGTCTCCGGTAAAATGGCGGCCGGAGGCGCGCATGCGCGGTTGTTTGCGCTTGGCACTCCTATCCCTCTAGCGGCTATCATTATGAGCGGTGCGCCCATACCATTGTGACGTCATCAGGCGGCTTTTCGCCTCTATGGGCGCCTCGTCTCTGACGGCCGTGCGGGGGGAGGAGTCTCATACGCGGATCGCGACTGCGCATGCGCGAGTCTCCTCGACCTCATTTCCGGTACGATTCATATATAAACACCAAAAATGGACAATACAATGTTCCCTGTTGAAAAAGCTCAACGCGAAACGCTCGTTCAGGGTCTTCAGGTGACGTGCGGCGGGGTACCCCTCTTATATGGGTAAGTGTGCATTTATTCTGGTTTACAAAATTGCTGTAGGGTTATTGATGGGGGAACAGCTTGACACATTGGGTTAATGCTCTTGTAGCTACTAATTGCTGCCCCTCTAAACCCAGTCAGCAGCCTCTTACTATAATGCACACTATAGGGATGTTTTCCCTGCCATATCGTCTCACCTGTTGTACTGCTATGTCCTTCATTTTGCACACTCCTGTTTAAATGTATGCTGCATACAGCAGACATACATGTGTTTATTTATATATGGTTATATGATTTTATGGTTATTGTTTAAATAAAATTTTGGCGTTCATTACTATGTTGCTTGGGACTGTTTTTCTCCATTTTTTCTTGTCTTACCTTAGCATCTGAGCTGGAGTGGTCGGATAAAGCCCTCATCCGTATATTTTGGAGGGGGCTGGCTGACAATGTTGAGGACACTCTGGCCACTAGGGAGATTCCCGCCACACTGGAGGAGTTAATAGCTGTATCTACTCGTATTGACCGCCGTTTTAACGAGCGGAGGTTAGAGCGAGCCCAGTGTAGGCAGAGGTTTCGGCTGGCTCCCACCTTCGCCAAACCTTTGGAATCTCCGGTCCAGGCACCCGAGTCACATGAGGCCATGGAAGTGCTCCGAGCGGGACCTAAGTCCCAGACCGCTCGTGTACTTAGGGTCTGTCATGTTTGCCGGCAGTCAGGACATCTTGCCACCAGATGTCCTCAGCGGTCAGGGAAACGTCAGCGTCTAGTGGTAGTAGGTGGAGGTTCACTAGACACGGCGACGTTTGCCTCCAAATTGTCCTTTAAGGGGACAATTACCATTGGCTCATCCACTCATTCGGTAGAGCTTTGCATGGATTCCGGGGCAGAGGGCAATTTTATGTCTCCTGCCTTCACCCAACGACACGCAATACCTCTGGTGATGCTCGCCCAACCAGTGACCGTACGAGTGGTGAATGGGTCGACACTGCCCTCATAGATTACACACCAGACCATCCCATTTACTCTATCCATGTCGCCATCTCATCAGGAGATAATATCTCTGCTCGTCATTCCTGAGGGAATTGATGAGGTCCTCTAAGGGATACCTTGGCTACGGTACCACTCTCCTCATATTGAGTGGTCCACAGGCAGGATTTTGGGATGGAGTGAATCATGTGGGGGTAGATGTCAGAGGGAATGCGTTCAGGTTGCTACTACAGAGGTACCCGCAGATCTCTCCTCTCTCCCCAAGCAATATTGGCCCTATGCGGACGTGTTCTCCAAAAGGGCTGCGGAGACTCTTCCGCCTCACCGCCCCTATGACTGTCCTATTGACCTCTTGCCTGGTGCTGAGCCTCCCCGGGGTCGAGTCTACCCATTGTCTCTCCCAGAGACGGAGGCAATGTCTCAGTACATCCAGGAGAATCTGGCAAGGGGATTCATTAGGAAGTCTGTGTCACCTGCAGGGGCTGGTTTTTTCTTCGTGCAGAAGAAGAACGGAGAATTACGTCCATGCATAGATTACAGGGGTCTTAACGCCATCACCGTTAAGAACAAGTACCCTCTGCCCCTGATATCTGAGCTTTTTGACAGGCTTCGGGGAGCAAGAGTGTTTACTAAATTAGATCTGCGGGGTGCTTACAACCTGATTCGCATCCGTGAGGGGGACGAATGGAAGACGGCTTTTAACACCAGGGATGGGCACTATGAATATCTGGTGTTGCCCATTGGGCTTTGTAATGCCCCCGCCATTTTCCAAGACTTTGTAAACGATATCTTCCGGGATATGCTCTCCACCTCGGTTGTAGTCTACCTGGATGATATTCTCATCTACTCTCCAGATATAGACTCCCACCAGAGAGATGTGTGCAAAGTCTTCAACCTCCTACGGGCAAATTCCCTCTATGCCAAGTTGGAGAAGTGTGTGTTTGAGCAGGAGTCTTTGCCTTTCCTGGGCTATATCATCTCGGCCCAAGGATTGGCTATGGATCCTGCCAAGCTACGGGCTGTGATGGACTGGCAAGAACCCCATTCTCTCAAAGCAGTGCAGCGCTTTATGGGGTTCATTAATTACTATCGCCAGTTCATTCCCCACTTCTCAACTTTGGTAGCTCCTTTGGTTGCCCTCACCAAAAAGGGAGCAAATCCCAAGTTGTGGTCAGAAGAGGTCTCCAAGGCCTTCCTCTCTATTAAGTCCCACTTTGCTAGTGCTCCCATTCTACATCGCCCTGATGTAGATAAACCTTTCATAATGGAGGTGGATGCCTCGTCTGTCGGTGCTGGAGCAGTCCTATTCCAAAAGGATGCTCAAGGTTGGAAGCATTCCTGCTTCTTTTTCTCTAAGACCTTCACACCGGCAGAGAGGAATTATTCCATCGGGGACAGGGAGTTGCTAGCTATGAAGTTGGCCTTCTCGGAGTGGAGACATCTCTTGGAGGGGGCTCGTTTTCCCTTCCAAGTTTTCACCGACCACAAAAACTTGGTCTATATTCAGACTGCCCAGCGGCTAAATTCTCGCCAGGCCAGATGGTCCCTGTTCTTCTCCCGGTTCCATTTCACCCTACATTTTCTCTCTGGGGAGAAGAACATTCGTGCCGATGCTCTCTCCCGCTCCGTAGTGTCATCAGCGGAGGAGGAGGAGGAGGAACCTCGGCTTATTGTCCCTTCTGAGACTCTGAGGACCGTGGCTCCGGTTTCGCTAGAGTCTGTGCCCCCGGGTAAGACTTTCATGCCAGCAAAATTTGCGACCGGAGGTTCTCTCTTGGGCTCACTCGTCCAGAGTGGGTGGACACTTTGGGACCAAAAGGACATCTGAGCTTCTGGCGAGGATGTACTGGTGGCCGCATATGGCCCGTGATGTCGGAGACTATATTCGGGCCTGTGTCTCCTGTGCCAAAAATAAGTCTCCTCGACAACGGCCAGCTGGCTTACTTTATCCCATGCCGGTGGCAGACAGGCCCTGGGAGATGGTCGGGATGGACTTTGTGGTGGGCTTACCCAAGTCCCCTGGCTGCACCATTATTTGGGTGATCACCGACCATTTTTCCAAAATGGTGCATTTGGTGCCTCTTCCACGGCTACCTTCTGCACGGGCTCTGGCAGCGTTGTTTACTAAACATGTCTTTTGCCTACACGGTATGCCAGACAAAATTGTCAGTGACCGGGGTCCCCAGTTTGCGTCTCGGTTCTGGAGAGAGCTTTGTCATCTACTCAGCATTGAGTTGAATCTCTCTTCAGCATATCATCCCGAGACGAATGGGTTGGTAGAGAGGGCCAAGCAGACTCTGGTCACATATCTGCGACATTTTGTTTCTGCTAGGCAGGATGACTGGGCATCCTTGCTACCGTGGGCGGAGTTTGCGCTTAACAACGCCGTGGCCGACTCCACTGGTCAAACTCCATTCCTTCTTAATTACGGTCAGCATCCGCGGGTTCCTGTGCCTATGCCCGTGTCTTCTGCCGACTCCAGGGTGGCAGACTGGGCTGTGGAGGCACGGGACATTTGGGACCGCACTCAGGATGCCATCCGGGCCTCCAAGGAGAGAATGAGGTCCTCCACCGATGCACATCGGTGCCCCGCTCCGATCTTTTCTCCTGGCGACTTAGTGTGGCTCTCCGCCCGTAACATCAGGCTGCGAGTTGAGTCCACTAAGTTTGCACCTCGCTACTTGGGTCCCTTCAAGGTCCTCGAACAGGTTAATCCTGTCGTCTACTGTCTAGCTCTTCCTCCACACCTAGGTATCACCGACACCTTTCATGTGTCCCTCCTTGAGCCCGTATACATGTCCCGGTTTTCTGAGACATCTGCCGGGACATCGGGTTCGTCTACGGACGATTTAGAGGTGAACGCTATTCTGGGGTGCAAGGTGGTACGTGGCAAAAAGTTTTATTTGGTGGACTGGAAGGGTTACGGTCCTGAGGATAGGTCCTGGGAGCCTGTTGAGCACATTCGGGCTCCGCAGCTCATTGCCGCCTTTGAGCGTAGCGAGGCCCAAAGAGGGGGGGGCCTAGGAGGGGGGGTAATGTTAGGGGTCGAGTTCCCGCCTCTGCACAGTGGGAATCTCGGGCCTTCTCCGCTGCGGTCTCCCGTTCTTCTCCTGCCGCAGTGGAGCCTGCTCAGTGGAGACGTCGGTCCCAGCATCTTGCTCAGTCCCAAGAGTTACTGCTGCTTTTCCTGCTTCTGCCATTGAAGTCAGTGCTGGGCAGCGGCGAGCAGATGCTTCTGGGACTAAGTCCTGCTTTTCTCGTTCTGAGCATGCCCTGAGTAAGATCTCTCAGTGGAGATCGAGGGTCACATGGTCAGATACTGCAGCTAAGTCCATTGGTCCTTTCAGGAAGGTCCTGTAGGTGCTAGGACTAAGTCCTGCTTTGCACACACTGAGCATGCCCAGGGCAAGATGTCTCAGTGGAGATCTAGGGTCACATGCTCAGGTATGGCAGTCTCTCATTGGTCCTTCTAGGAAGGTCTTTTACTTGCTGCAGCTATATAAGGCTCGTATGGCCGCACGGCCATGCGCTAGTATCAAATCTGTTATGTGCATGTGCCAGTGTGGTCACATTTATATGTGTGTTCAGGGACTCGGCTGAAATAAGCCCCTAGAATGCCGGCACCTCCGGCGAGGAGATTGTGTGCGTGGATTTAGGGCCCCAGCTGAAATAAGCCCCTAGAATACCGGCTCCTCCGGTGAGGAGATTGTATGTTTGCGTGACCACAGACTGCCTTCTGCTCGGCAGTTAGCTGTGAACTCCTGTGGGGTTAACAGGGCACAGCGTCTTGTTTCCGTGCGACTCTGTGAAATAACAGAGTTCGCTTAAACCGCCATATAGTGCCGTCATTTGCTAGCAGCAGGTTCCTCCTGCACGGTGGACCCCGGGCTGCGAACACACCAATAATAACATCTATATTTAATCGGTGCGTTCTGCTAGCCTTAACATGGTATTTCCGTGACAGCCCTCATATATCTTCGAGCTTCAAGTTTGGTCATTGTAGGCCGGTGTACCTCTTTTTTTGCTGTCTGTAACTATAATTCTACACAGCACCATTTTGCATTTAAAAAAAAAACGTCCACATTTTTGCCAGTGTGGTATTTTCATGGCAGCCCTCATATATCTGCGTGCTCCAAGTTTAGACATTGTAGGCCGCTGTACCTTTTTTTTGCTGTCTGTTACTCTAATTCTATACTGCACTATTCAGCTGCCAAAATTATAAAAAGGCCACATTTTTACCAGTGAGATACTTCAGTGACAGCCCTCATATATCTGTGTGTTCCAAGTTTGGTCATTGTAGGCCGGTGGACCTCTTTTTTTGCTGTCTGATACTCTAATTCTATACAGCACTAGTTAGCTTTCAAAATAATAAAAAGGCCACATATTTGCCAGTGTGGTATTTCAGTGACAGCCCTCACATATCTGCGTGCTCCAAGTTTGGGCATTGTAGGCAGTTGGACCCCTTTTTTAGCTGTCATATACTCTAATTTTTTATGTAACTATTTAGCATCCAAAATTATCAAAAAGGTCACATATTTGCGGTATTTCCCTGACAGCCCTCATATATCTGCGAGCTCCAAGTTTGGTCATCGTACGCCAGTGTACCTTTTTTTTTGCTGTCTGTTACTCTAATTCTATACAGCACCATTTTGCATTTTAAAAATAAAACAGTTAACATTTTTGTCAGTGTGGTATTTCCATGACAGCCCTCATATATCTGCGTGCTCCAAGTTTCGTCATTGTAGGCCGGTTTACCTCTTTTTTAGCTGTCTGTTACTCTAATTCTATACAGTGCTATTTTGCATTGTAAATAAAAACAGGCCACATTTTTGCCTGTGTGGTATTTTCGTGACAGCCCTCGTATATCTGCGTGCTCCAAGTTTTGTCATTGTAGGCTGGTGTACCTCTTTTTTTTGCTGTCTGTTACTCTAATTCTATACTGCACTATTCAGCTGCCAAAATTATAAAAAGGCCACATTTTTACCAGTGAGATACTTCAGTGACAGCCCTCATATATCTGTGTGTTCCAAGTTTGGTCATTGTAGGCCGGTGGACCTCTTTTTTTGCTGTCTGATACTCTAATTCTATACAGCACTAGTTAGCTTTCAAAATAATAAAAAGGCCACATATTTGCCAGTGTGGTATTTCAGTGACAGCCCTCACATATCTGCGTGCTCCAAGTTTGGGCATTGTAGGCAGTTGGACCCCTTTTTTAGCTGTCATATACTCTAATTTTTTATGTAACTATTTAGCTTCCAAAATTATCAAAAAGGTCACATATTTGCGGTATTTCCCTGACAGCCCTCATATATCTGCGAGCTCCAAGTTTGGTCATCGTACGCCAGTGTACCTTTTTTTTTGCTGTCTGTTACTCTAATTCTATACAGCACCATTTTGCATTTTAAAAATAAAACAGTTAACATTTTTGTCAGTGTGGTATTTCCATGACAGCCCTCATATATCTGCGTGCTCCAAGTTTCGTCATTGTAGGCCGGTTTACCTCTTTTTTAGCTGTCTGTTACTCTAATTCTATACAGTGCTATTTTGCATTGTAAATAAAAACAGGCCACATTTTTGCCTGTGTGGTATTTTCGTGACAGCCCTCGTATATCTGCGTGCTCCAAGTTTTGTCATTGTAGGCTGGTGTACCTCTTTTTTTTTGCTGTCTTTTACTCTAATTCTATACAGCACTATTTTGCATTTAAAAAAAACCCACCAGGCCGCATTTTTGCCAGTGTGGTATTTCCTTGAAAGCCCTCATATAACTGCGTGCTCCAACTTTGGTCATTGTAGGCCGGTGGTCCCCTTTTTTTGCTGTCTGATACTCAAATTCTATACAGCGCTATTTAGCTTCCAAAATTATAAAAAGGCCACATATTTGCCAGTGTGGTATGTCAGTGACAGCTGTTCTGTCTTCATACACGTTGATACGGCGGTGTGTGATCCAACATACAGCATAAACCACTTCTGTCTTCAAAATAAGCAGACTGTTCTCTGTAGTCTAACTTGTTTATTGGTAAACAGGTATTGTAAACGCGCGGTAAAACTTTAAGAATACAAATGACACAGATAAGTATTGGGCCAAATAATAACACAGCTGATACTTTACAATTAACAGAGAAAGTATACAGTATGATGCAACTTGAGTATATAACTACATTCAGTAAGTCTCTGATAATACATTTCCTATGTGCTGGCTGCTACACAGTAAATCACATTCTGTACAACACTATATTATAAGAACAGAGGTAACAATCTTACCAGATAAACTTAACCAGGATGGCAAGTAAGTGAGCTGGTTCCAGCACAGCACATGAGCATGTGTGTCCCAGGGAGTACACAGAAAATAATGGAGTCTCCCTATTCCAGCCTACCTTGGTACAATCCCACAATGCAACACTCTAATTGTTACTAAGGCACAGATTATAAATTTAACCACCACTAGATGGTGCTATAACGCAGCAAATCAACACTGTATTACTAAACTTCAATGTATAATGCGAGCCACACTGTCCTTCCTAGAATGGACAGAACACTCCCCGCTTGGCATCAACCGATGCCACCTACAGTTCTTTTGGCGAAAACAGTAAGAAAAGTTCCGCAACTGGTCTGAGAAATTAAACAAACGAGGGCACGAACAAGCGAGTTCCAAGTTGAGAACCTATTGAAACAGTGGGATTTGAGGTGATTGTCTTTAGTCACCGTACGTAGAATGGATACCTGGGGGCGGATTTCCTCATCTGCCTCTGGATCCACCAGTTCAAAGGTGTTAGACTCGTCAATGTATGGCGTCGAACGGTATAAGAATGTAGGGCCAGTAAACAAGGTTGTGTCCTTATGGTGTCTTGCTTCAACGGATCTGGTTGCATGGTCCGCAGGATTGTGGTGTGTGGACACATAGTGCCACTGTTTAGGGTAGGTGGACCTCCTTATCCTTAGCACCCGATTGCTGACATAGACATAAAAGCGACGAGTTTCATTGTGAGTGTACCCCAGCACTACCTTGCTGTCTGTGTAGAACTCGACTTCTTTGACATCCAGGTCGATTTCTGTCGAGATAAGTTCAGCTAAGGCTACTTTCACACTAGCGTCGGGCCGAGGTTACCGACGCTAGTGTTGTATACGCCGCACAACGGGGGCTGCGGATGCATTTTTCCAGCGCATCCGCTGCCCCATTGTGAGGTGCTGGGAAGTGCGGGGAGGTGGGGGTGGAGTTCCGGCCGTGCATGCACGGTCGGAAAAAGCGGACCGTCGGCAGCAAAAAACGTTACATGTAACGTTTTTTGCAGCCGACGGTCCGCCACAACACGACGCAACCGTTGCACGATGGTTGCGACGGTCCGCCACAACACGGCGCAACCATCGTACGACGGTTGCGACGTGTGTCAATTCGTCGCAATGCGTCGTTAATGTTAGTCTATGGACAAAAAACGCATCCTGCAAGCACTTTTGCAGGATGCGTTTTTTGACCAAAACGACGCATTGCGACGGAGGACAAAAAACGCCAGTGTGAAAGTAGCCTAACTCTACTGCTAGCACAGCTGCACAGAGTTCCAGTTTGGGTACTGTGTGCTCATGGAGTGGAGCCAGTTTTGTCCTGCTCATAACAAGCCTTACATGGCATTGTTCGTTGATGTCAGTAGTTTTCAAATACACTACTGCTGCAATTGCTTTGGTTGAGGCATCGCAGAAGATACAAAGCCTTTGCATCTTGACTTCTGTTGATGGCTCGGAAGCATATGGTCGTGCCACATAGAGACTTGACAGGGCTTCTAAAGAGTTCTTCCATCTCACCCACAAGTCTCTTTTCTTGCTGGGAAGCGGATCATCCCAATCGGACATCTCTTGGGTGAAGTCTCTCAACATCATTTTACCTTGGATAGTTACAGGGGTTACAAATCCCAGAGGATCGTACAAGCTGTTTACAATGGACAGGGCGCCTCTACTCGTGAAGGGTTTCTCTTCTTCGCTGATCTGGAAGGTAAATGCATCCTTTTTCAAATCCCAGAGTAAACCAAGGCTCCACTGCATGGGAAGGGAGTCCATGCTTAAATCCAAGTCTTTTAAATTGGTTAAGTAATCTTGATAGGGAAAGGCTGCCATTAGTTTTTGGCTGTCGGAAGCAATTTTGTGCAACCTCAAATTGGACAAAGCGAGCATTTCTTGTGCCCTTTTTAGGAGACTGACTGCCGACTCATCTGTGGGTGTGGATTTCAGGCAGTCATCTACGTAGAAATCCTTTTCCACAAACGATCTTACATCCGATCCATACTTTGCTTCACCCTCTCTAGCTGAATGTCTAAGGCCATAGATAGCGACAGCAGGGGAGGGGCTGTTCCCGAAGATGTGTACCTTCATACGATATTCCACGATGTCCTTGTAGGGGTCATTATCGCAGTACCAGAAGAACCTCAAGTAGTTTCTGTGTTCTTCTTTAACAAAGAAGCAGTGAAACATCTGTTGTATGTCGGCCATAAATGCTACTGCATCCTTGCGGAAATGAAGAAGTACTCCCAGAAGTCTGTTATTGAGGTCTGGACAAGACAGAAAGACGTTGTTTAAAGAAACATCTTCGTATCTGGCACTTGAGTCAAATACTACTCTTATCTGACCTGGTTTCTTCGGATGATACACGCTAAAAATAGGTAAGTACCAACATTCTTTGGAGTCTTGAAGTACAGGTGCAATTTCTGCGTGGCCACTCTGGAATATTCTCTCCATGAAGGTAAAGAAGTGTCCTCTTGTTTCTGGTGTCTTCTGCAGTTTGCGTGTAAGGGAGACAAATCGACTGTAGACGAGTTCTCTGTTGTTGGGTAAACGTTGCCTCTGTGGTTTGAATGGTAAAGATGCGACCCAACTCTTTGATTCATCTCTTACTATCTCTCGATCCATGATGTCCAAAAACAGTCTGTCCTCTATGGACGTTGCTACCTGGTTGTCTTCTCTTGTCCTGTGGAAAACTGTGCACCCTATATGATCTTGCTGACCTTCGCATGCATGGTCTTCACAGGAAGGATCGGCTAACGGACAAGGTGGAGGGGCATTGTGTGGCAATTCTTTAATCAGGAAACTGCTCTCGCATGGCTGTAAGAGAGACGGACATCCATTTTTGAGAGTATTGGTGAGCATGTTGTTGACTGGTGTCAGCCTGTGTGCTCCACCCACACAGATGTCTCCCACAATGACCCATCCTAGATCAAGTCTCTGAGCATATGGGGCGTTTTGTGGGCCGTTAATCTGTCCTCTAGCCTTGTGGTCTTATAGTATGTCTCTTCCGAGGAGTAAGACGATTGGAGCTCCTTGGTCCAGTTCCGGTATCAGGTGAGCTATACATTTCAAGTGCGTATGATGAGCTGCTACCTCTGGTGTAGATATCTCAGACCTGTTGTTGGGAATCTGGTTGCACTCCAGTATTGATGGCAAGGATAAGCAGGTTTGACCATCTATAGACTCTACTTTGAATCCGGTCACTTTTCTCCCCGCTGTCTCAACAGTACCTGCACATGTCTTCAAGGAGTACGGATGTCAGGACTCTGAACATTTTTTACCTTTTGTGCATTACTGCCCTTTTTCAAGATGGCGTCTTTGGTCTCATGTGCCCTGTGTCTTCCTGCTATAAACCTCCAACCCAGCCTTCAGTCTGTGCTAGATTATTCTGCCTTGCATCCAGCTCCTGACCTCTGATTACTCCCTGGCTATACACCTGCTCCTGTGAACCTGTTGTGGTGATCCTGCTACTCTGCTCTGAGTTCCTGCTGCATACACAAGCTTCCAGTAATCCTCCTTCATCTGCTGCCCGTGTTTACTTCTATCTGCATTTGCTGGACATGTAAGCTGTTGCTGCTTTGCAATAACCTGAGACCATTAATGTTATGACCCCAATGGCAGAGGGTCTCAGAAATAGTTTCTAAGTCTGCAAACACAAGAACCAGCTCATAGGGCAGTGGTAACTGGGCTGACCATATATCTAATCCTAGCACCACAAATACCAGCAGCCGGGGAACGTGCCTACGTTGATTCTAGACGTCTCGCGCCAGCCGAAGAACTAACTAACCCTACAAGGGAAAAGAAAGACCTTTCTTGCCTCCAGAGAAAAGACCCCAAAAGTTGGATACAAGCCCCCAACAAATAATAACGGTGAGGTAAGAGGAAAAGACAAACGTAAGGATGAGCTAGGTATTTAGCAAAGAGAGGCCCACTAGCTAATAGCAGAATATAGTAAGATAACTTATATGGTCAGCAAAAACCCTATCAAAAATATCCACGCTGGATATTCAAGAACCCCCGAACCGTCTAACGGCCCGGGGGGAGAACACCAGCCCCCTAGAGCTTCCAGCAAGGTAAGGAATCACATTTAGTACAAGCTGGACAAAAATGAGAGCAAGCAAATAACCCAAAAAACAATGAAGCAGGACTTAGCTTAATTTTGCACGAACCAGGACCAGCAGATAGGAGCAAACAAAAAGGATCTGATTACAACGATGCCAGGCACTGGACTAAGGATCCAGGAGGTTTATATAGCAACACCCCTGGACTAACGACCCAGGTGGGTGCAAACTGAGGAAAGAAAATCCCAGAGTCATATCACTAATAACCACCAGAGGGAGCCAAGAAGTATAATTCACAACAGTACCCCCCCTTAAGGAGGGGTCACCGAACCCTCACCAAGACCACCAGGGCGATCAGGATGAGCAGCGTGAAAGGCACGAACTAAATCGGCCGCATGCACATCAGAGGCAACCACCCAGGAATTATCCTCCTGACCATAGCCCTTCCACTTGACCAGATACTGAAGCCTCCGTCTGGAGAGACGAGAATCCAAGATCTTCTCCACCACGTACTCCAACTCGCCCCCAACCAACACCGGAGCAGGAGGCTCAACAGAAGGAACCACAGGTACAACGTACCGCCGCAACAAGGACCTATGGAACACGTTGTGAATGGCAAACGACACCGGAAGATCCAAGCGAAAGGACACAGGATTAAGGATTTCCAAAATCTTGTAAGGACCGATGAAGCGAGGCTTAAATTTAGGAGAGGAGACCTTCATAGGAACAAATCGAGAAGACAGCCATACCAAATCCCCAACACGAAGTCGGGGACCCACACCGCGGCGGCAGTTGGCAAAACGCTGAGCCTTCTCATTTGACAACTTTAAGTTGTCCACCACATGATTCCAGATCTGCTGCAACCTATCCACCACAGAATCTACCCCAGGACAGTCAGAAGGCTCCACATGTCCCGAGGAAAAACGAGGATGGAAACCAGAGTTGCAGAAAAATGGCGAAACCAAAGTAGCGGAACTAGCCCGGTTATTAAGGGCAAACTCAGCCAACGGCAAGAAGGTCACCCAATCATCCTGATCTGCCGAAACAAAACACCTCAAATAAGCCTCCAGAGTCTGATTAGTTCGCTCTGTTTGTCCATTAGTTTGAGGATGAAAGGCAGACGAAAACGACAACTCAATGCCCATCCTAGCACAAAAGGATCGCCAGAACCTGGAAACAAACTGGGATCCTCTGTCAGACACAATATTCTCAGGAATGCCGTGTAAACGAACCACATTCTGAAAGAACACAGGAACCAGATCGGAAGAGGAGGGCAGCTTAGGCAAAGGCACCAAATGGACCATTTTGGAAAAGCGATCACATACCACCCAGATGACAGACATGCCCTGAGACACCGGGAGATCAGAAATGAAATCCATGGAAATGTGTGTCCAAGGCCTCTTCGGGACAGGCAAGGGCAAGAGCAACCCGCTGGCACGAGAACAGCAAGGCTTAGCTCGAGCACAAGTCCCACAGGACTGCACAAATGACCGCACATCCCGTGACAAGGAAGGCCACCAAAAGGACCTAGCCACCAGATCTCTGGTGCCAAAAATTCCCGGATGACCTGCCAACACCGAGGAATGAACCTCGGAAATGACTCTGCTGGTCCACCTATCAGGAACAAACAGTCTGTCAGGTGGACAAGAGTCAGGTCTACCAGCCTGAAATCTCTGCAACACGCGTCTCAAATCAGGAGAAATGGCTGACAAGATAACTCCCTCTTTAAGAATACCAACTGGTTCTGCGACTTCAGGAGAGTCAGGCACAAAGCTCCTTGAAAGAGCATCAGCCTTCACATTCTTTGAACCTGGTAAATACGAGACCACAAAGTCAAAACGGGAGAAAAACAATGACCAGCGGGCCTGTCTAGGATTCAGGCGTTTATGTTGTGATTCGGTTTGTGGGCTCCCCCGGTGGTCTCTTGTGGTACTGGTGTCCTGCAAGCTTTGCCTTCTCAGTTCACCTGTTCCTATCAGGATGTGGGAGTATCCTATTTAACCTTGCTCCTCAGTCATTCTAATGCTGGCCATCAATGTATCCAGAGTGATTCTGTTGCATGTTCCTGCTCCCAGTTTTCTGCTCAGCTAAGTTGGACACTTTAGTCCTTAAGTCTATTTTTGTATGTTTTGTCCAGTTTGCACTTATGTGAATCTCTGCAGCTGGAAGCTCTTGTTGGGCTGAAATTACCACTCCAGTGGCATGAGTTGTCACATGAGTTAAGGTAATTTCAGGATGGTGTTTTGAAGGGTTTTGCAGCTGACCGCGAAGTCCTCTGTTGTATCTTTCTGCTATTTAGTTAGCGGGCCTCTCTGTGCTAAATCTGCTTTCATACTACGTGTGTCTTTTCATCTGCTCTCACCGTTATTATATGTGGGGGGCTGCTATCTCCTGTGGGGACATTCTCTGGAGGCAAGCCAGGACTGTGTTTTCTTCTACCAGGGGTAGTTAGTTCTCCGGCTGGCGCGCGGCATCTAGAGACAACGCAGGAATGCCCCCTGGCTACTTCTAGTGTGGTGTGTAGGTTTAGCATCGCGGTCAGCTCTAGTTTCCATCACCCGAGAGCTTGTCCGTTTATTCTATGCTTCTGATGTTTCCTTGCCATTGGAAACCATAACAGTATGGCCAGCCCAAATGTTTAATCTATAGGCTGAAGCAGGAGAGAAAAGGAACTGTGTGAAACCTTTTTTTTTTTTTTTTCCTTCCTCTGAAGTTGCACTCCAGCTCTAATTGCAGTCTCCTGTTTTCCTCTCCTCTTAACCCCTGAATGGCTCAGACTTTATCTGTTGAAATATGGATCCCCAGAGTCTGGCTACCAATTTGAATAATCTTGCCTCTAAAGTTCAGAATATACAAGATTTTTTGTTACATGCTCCTCGGTCTGAACCTAAAATTCCTATACCGGAGTTTTTTTCTGGAGATCGATCTTGTTTTCTAAATTTTAAATACAATTGTAAATTGTTTCTTTCGCTGAGATCTCATTCTGCTGGAGATCCTGCCCAGCAAGTAAAAATTGTTATTTCTTTACTGCGGGGTGACCCCCAAAATTGGGCATTTTCATTGGCACCAGGGGATCCTGCGTTGCTCAATGTGGATGCGTTTTTTCTGGCTTTGGGGTTGCTTTATGAGGAACCAAATTTGGAGATTCAGGCTGAGAAAGCCCTAATAGCCCTCTCTCAGGGGCAAGATGAAGCCGAAATATATTGCCAAAAATTTCGAAAATGGTCTGTGCTTACTCAGTGGAATGAGTGCGCTCTGGCGGCAATTTTCAGAGAAGGTCTCTCTGATGCTGTAAAAGACGTCATGGTGGGGTTTCCTGCGCCTACTGGTCTGAATGAGTCCATGACAATGGCAATTCAGATTGATCGGCGTTTACGGGAACGCAAACCTGTGCACCAGTTGGCGGTGTCTTCTGAAGAGGCACCACAGAGTATGCAATGTGATAGCTTTCTGTCCAGAAGCGAACGACAGATTTATAGGCGCAAAAATCATTTGTGCTTCTATTGTGGAAATTCTACTCATGTTATATCAGCATGCTCTAAACGAACAAAGAAAGTTGATAAATCCTCTGCTATTGGCACTTTGCAGTCCAAGTTTATTTTGTCTGTAACTCTAATTTGTTCGTTATCTTCTATTGTTGCGGATGCGTATGTGGATTCTGGCGCCGCTTTGAGTCTTATGGATTGGTCCTTTGCCAGGCGCTGTGGGTTTGATCTAGAGCCTCTGGAAGTTCCTATACCTTTAACCCCTTCATGACCCAGCCTATTTTGGCCTTAATGACCTTGCCATTTTTTGCAATTCTGACCAGTGTCCCTTTATGAGGTAATAACTCAGGAACGCTTCAACGGATCCTTGCGGTTCTGAGATTGTTTTTTCGTGACATATTGGGCTTCATGTTAGTGGTAAATTTAGGTCGATAATTTCTGAGTTTATTTGTGAAAAAAACGGAAATTTGGCGAAAATTTTGAAAATTTTGCAATTTTCACATTTTGAATTTTTATTCTGTTAAACCAGAAAGTTATGTGACACAAAATAGTTAATAAATAACATTTCCCACATGTCTACTTTACATCAGCACAATTTTGGAAAGAAAATTTTTTTTTGCTAGGAAGTTATAAGGGTTAAAATTTGACCAGTGATTTCTCATTTTTACAACAAAATTTACAAAACCATTTTTTTTAGGGACCACCTCACATTTGAAGTCAGTTTGAGGGTTCTATATGGCTGAAAATACCCAAAAGTGACACCATTCTAAAAACTGCACCCCTCAAGGTGCTCAAAACCACATTCAAGAAGTTTATTAACCCTTCAGGTGTTTCACAGCAGCAGAAGCAACAAATAGGGGAAAAATTAACATTTAACTTTTTAGTCACAAAAATGATCTTTTCGCAACAATTTTTTTATTTTCCCAAGGGTAAAAGGAGAAACTGGACCACGGATGTTGTTGTCCAATTTGTCCTGAGTACGCTGATGCCTCATATGTGGGGGTAAACCACTGTTTGGGCGCACGGCAGGGCTCGGAAGGGAAGGAGCGCCATTTGACTTTTTGAATGAAAAATTGGCTCCAATCTTTAGCGGACACCATGTCGCGTTTGGAGAACCCCCGTGTGCCTAAACATTGGAGCTCCCCCACAAGTGACCCCATTTTGGAAACTAGACCCCCCAAGGAACGTATCTGGAAGCATAGTGAGCACTTTAAACCCCCAGGTGCTTCACAAATTAATCCGTAAAAATGAAAAAGTACTTTTTTTTTCACACAAATTTTCTTTTAGCCTCAATTTTTTCATTTTCACATGGGCAACAGAATAAAATGGATCCTAAAATTTGTTGGGCAATTTCTCCTGAGTACGCCAATACCTCATATGTGGGGGTAAACTACTGTTTGGGCACATGGTAAGGCTCGGAAGGGAAGGAGCGCCATTTGACTTTTTGAATGAAAAATTATCTCCATCGTTAGCGGACACCATGTCAGGTTTGGAGAGCCCCTGTGTGCCTAAACATTGGAGCTCCCCCACAAGTGACCCCATTTTGGAAACTAGACCCCCCAAGGAACTTATCTAGATGCATAGTGAGCACTTTAAACCCTCAGGTGCTTCACAAATTGATCCGTAAAAATGAAAAAGTACTTTTTTTTCACACAAAATTTTTTTTAGCCTCAATTTTTTCATTTTCACATGGGCAACAGGATAAAATGGATCCTAAAATTTGTTGGGCAATTTCTCCTGAGTACGCAGATACCTCATATGTGGGGGTAAACCACTGTTTGGGTGCACGGCAAGGCTTGGAAGAGAAGGCGCGCCATTTGACTTTTTCAATGGAAAATTAGCTCCAATCGTTAGTGGACACCATGTTGCGTTCGGAGAGCCCCTGTGTGCCTAAACATTGGAGCTCCCCTACAAGTGACCCCATTTTGGAAACTAGACCCCCCAAGGAACTAATCTAGATGTATAGTGAGCACTTAAAACCCCCAGGTGCTTCACAGAAGTTTATAACGCAGAGCCATGAAAATAAAAAAATATTTTTCTTTCCTCAAAAATGATTTTTAGCCCGGAGTTTTTTTATTTTCCCAAGGATAATAGGAGAAATTGGACCCCAAATGTTGTTGTCCAGTTTGTCCTGAGTACGATGATACCCCATATGTGGGGGTAAACCACTGTTTGGGCGCTCGGAAGGGAAGGCACGCCATTTGGCTTTTTGAATGGAAAATTAGCTTCAATCATTAGCGGACACCATGTCGCGTTTGGAGAGCCCCTGTGTGCCTAAACATTGGAGCTCCCCTACAAGTGACCCCATTTTGGAAACTAGACCCCCCAAGGAACTAATCTAGATGTATAGTGAGCACTTAAAACCCCCAGGTGCTTCACAGAAGTTTATAACGCAGAGCCATGAAAATAAAAAAATATTTTTCTTTCCTCAAAAATGATTTTTAGCCCGGAGTTTTTTATTTTCCCAAGGATAATAGGAGAAATTGGACCCCAAATGTTGTTGTCCAGTTTGTCCTGAGTACGATGATACCCCATATGTGGGGGTAAACCACTGTTTGGGCGCACGGCAGGGCTCGGAAGGGAAGGCACGCCATTTGGCTTTTTGAATGGAAAATTAGCTTCAATCATTAGCGGACACCATGTCGCGTTTGGAGAGCCCCTGTGTGCCTAAACATTGGAGCTCCCGCACAAGTGACCCCATTTTGGAAACTAGACCTCCCAAGGAACTAATCTAGATGTGTGGTGAGCACTTTGAACCCTCAAGTGCTTCACAGAAGTTTATAACGCAGAGCCATGAAAATAAAAAATTATTTTTCTTTCCTCAAAAATGATTTTTTAACCCACAATTTTTTATTTTCCCAAGGGTAACAGGAGAAATTGGACCCCAAAAGTTGTTGTGCAGTTTCTCCTGAGTACGCTGATACCCCATATGTGGGGGTAAACCACTGTTTTGGCACACGTCGGGGAGCGGAAGGGAAGTAGTGACGTTTTGAAATGCAGACTTTAATGGAATGCTCTGCGGGCGTCACGTTGCATTTGCAGAGCCCCTGATGTGCCTAAACAGTAGGAACTCCCCACAATTGACCCCACTTTGGAAACTAGACCCACAAGGGAACTTATCTAGATGTGTGGTGAGCACTTTGAACCCCCAAGTGCTTCACAGAAGTTTATAACGCAGAGCCGTGAAAATAAAAAATGTGTTTTCTTTCCTCAAAAATATTTTTTTAGCCCAGAATTTTTTAATTTTCCCAAGGGTAACAGGAAAAATTTGACCCCAAAAGTTGTTGTCCAGTTTCTCCTGAGTACGCTGATACCCCACATGTGGGGGTAAACCACTGTTTGGGCACATGGCGGGGCTCGGAAGGGAAGTAGTGACGATTTGGAATGCAGACTTTGATGGAATGGTCTGCGGGAATCATGTTACATTTGCAGAGCCCCTGATGTGCCTAAACAGTAGAAACCCCCCACAAGTGACCCCATTTTGGAAACTAGACCCCCCACGGAACTTATCTAGATGTGTGGTGAGCACGTTCAACCCCCAAGTGCTTCACAGAAGTTTACAACGCAGAGCCGTGAAAATAAAAAATAATTTTTCTTTCCTCAAAAAAGATGTTTTAGCAAGCAATTGTTTATTTTCACAAGGGTAACAGGAGAAATTGGACCCCAATATTTGTTGCCCAGTTTGTTGTGAGTACGCTGATACCTCATATGTGGGGGTAAACCACTGTTTGGGCGCACGTCAGGGATCGGAAGGGAAGTAGTGACATTTGAAATGCAGACTTTGATGGAATGGTCTGCGGGCGTCATGTTGCATTTGCAGAGCCCCTGATGTGCCTAAACAGTAGAAACACCCCACAAGTGACCCCATTTTGGAAACTAGACCCCAAAAGGATCTTATCTAGATGTGTGGTGAGCACTTTCAACCCCCAAGTGTTTCACATAAGTTTATAACGTAGAGCCGTGAAAATAAAAAATAATTGTTCTTTCCTCAAAATTATGTTTTAGCAAGTAATTTTTTTTTTTTGCAAAGGTAACAGGAGAAATTGGACCCCAATAGTTGTTGCCCAGTTTGTCCTGAGTACGCTGGTATCCCATATGTGGGGGTAAACCACTGTTTGGGCGCACGTCGGGGCTTGGAAGGGAGGGCGCACCATTTGACTTTTTGAACGCAAGATTGGCTGGAATCAATGGTGGCGCCATGTTGCATTTGGAGACCCCTGATGTGCCTAAACAGTGGAAACCCCTCAATTCTAACTTCAACACTAACCCCAACACACCCCTAACCCTAATCCCAACTGTAGCCATAACCATAATCACAACCCTAACCCCAACACACCCCTAACCACAACCCTAACCCCAACACACCCGTAACCCTAAATCCAACCCTAATCCTAACCCTAATCCCAACCCTACCCACAACTGTAACCCCAACACAACCCTAACCCTATCCTTAACCCTAACCACAAGCCTAATCTTAACCCTATTTCCAACCCTAGCCCTAATTCCAACCCTAAGGGTACCGTCTCACATAACGATTTACCAACGATCACGACCAGCGATACGACCTGGCCGTGATCGTTGGAAAGTCATTGTGTGGTCGCTGGGGAGCTGTCACACAGACCGCTCTCCAGCGACCAACGATGCTAAGGTCCCAGGTAACCAGGGTAAACATCGGGTTACTAAGCGCAGGGCCGCGCTTAGTAACCCGATGTTTACCGTGGTTACCAGCGTAAAAGTAAAAAAAAAAAAACGTACATACTCACATTTCGGTGTCCTTCAGGTCCCTTGCCGTCTGCTTCCCGCTCTGACTGAGTGCCGCCATACAGTGAGAGCAGAGCGCAGCGGTGACGTCACTGCTGTGCTGTGCTCTCACTTTCCGGCCGGCAGACAGTCATAGCGGGAAGCAGACGGCAAGGGACCTGAAGGACACCGAAATGTGAGTATGTACGTTTTTTTTTTTTTTTTTACTTTTACGCTGGTAACCACGGTAAACATCGGGTTACTAAGCGCGGCCCTGCGCTTAGTAACCCGATGTTTACCCTGGTTACAAGTGAACGCATCGCTGGATCGCTGTCACACACAACGATCCAGCGATGACAGCGGGAGATCCAGCGACGAAAGAAAGTTCCAAACGATCTGCTACGACGTACGATTCTCAGCAGGGTCCCTGATCGCTGCTGCGTGTCAGACACAGCGATATCGTATGGATATCGCTGGAACGTCACGGATCGTACCGTCGTAGCGACCAAAGTGCCACTGTGAGACGGTACCCTAACTCTAATTCCAACCCTAACCCTAAGGCTATGTGCCCACTTTGCGGATTCGTGTGAGATTTTTCCGCACCATTTTTGAAAAATCTGCAGGTAAAAGGCACTGCGTTTTACCTACGGATTTACAGCGGATTTCCAGTGTTTTTTTGTGCGGATTTCACCTGCGGATTCCTATTGAGGAACAGGTGTAAAACGCTGCGGAATCCGCACAAAGAATTGACATGCTGCGGAAAATACAACGCAGCGTTTCTGCATGGAATTTTCCGCACCATG
Organism: Ranitomeya variabilis; assembly: GCF_051348905.1. NCBI lineage: Eukaryota > Metazoa > Chordata > Amphibia > Anura > Dendrobatidae > Ranitomeya > Ranitomeya variabilis. The sequence goes on along the minus strand of NC_135235.1, from coordinate 175,440,169 downwards.
GGCACAGCGGATTTGGTTTTCCTTAGGTGTACATGGTACTGTAAACTTGATGGAAAACTGCTTCGAATTCGCAGCGGCCAATCCGCTGCGGATCCGCGGCCAATCCGCTGCGAATCCGCGGCCAATCCGCTGCGTATCCACTGCCGATCTGCTGCGTATCCGCGGCCGATCCGCTGCGGATCCGCTGCATATCCGCTGCCGATCTGCTGCGTATCCGCGGCCGATCCGCTGCCGATCCGCTGCCAATCCGCTGCCGATCCGCTGCGTATCCGCTGCCGATCCGCTGCGTATCCGCGGCCGATCCGCTGCGGATCCGCGGCCGATCCGCTGCGTATCCGCTGCCGATCCGCTGCGGATCCGCTGCGTATCCGCTGCCGATCCGCTGCGTATCCGCTGCCGATCCGCTGCGGATCCGCTGCCGATCCGCGGCCGATCCGCTGCGTATCCGCGGCCGATCCGCTGCGGATCCGCTGCGTATCCGCTGCCGATCCGCTGCCGATCCGCTGCGGATCCGCTGCGTATCCGCTGCGGATCCGCTGCGTATCCGCTGCCGATCCGCTGTGGATCCGCTGCCGATCCGCTGCCGATCCGCGGCCGATCCGCTCTGTGTGCACATGCCATAACCCTACCCCTAACCCTACCCCTAGTTCTAACCCTAACCCTAGTGGAAAAAGAAAAAAAAAAATTTCTTTATTTTATTATTGTCCCTATGGGGGTGATAAAGGGGGGGGGGGGGGGGTTATTTATTATTTTTTTTATTTTGATCGCTGTGATAGAACCTACCACAGCGATCAAAATGTACCTGTAAGGAATCTGCCGACTGGCAGATTCGGCGGGCGCACTGAGCATGCGCCGGCCATTTTCCAAGATGGCGGCGCCCAGCGAGGAGACGGCCGGACACCGGGAGGATCGGTAAGTATGAAGGGGTGGTGGGGGGGGTGATCGGAGCACAGGGGGGGTAATCGGAGCACAGGGGGGGTGAATACTAACAAGGAGGGAGCGGACAGGAGGACGGGGGAGCCGGCAGGCGGACGGAGGGGACCGGACCCCATAACAGAGGCCTGGGGGGGCGATCGGTGGGTGTGGGGGGGTCACGTGAATATTTCCAGCCATGGCCGATGATATTGCAGCATCGGCCATGGCTGGATTGTAATATTTCACCAGTTTTTTAGGTGAAATATTACAAATCGCTCTGATTGGCAGTTTCACTTTCAACAGCCAATCAGAGCGATCGTAGCCACGGGGGGGTGAAGCCACCCCCCCTGGGCTGAAGCACCACTCCCCCTCTCCCTGCAGATCGGGTAAAATAGGAATTAACCCCTTCACCCGATCTGCAGGGACGCGATCATTCCATGACGCATACGCTGCGTCATAGGTCGGGAAGGCACAGACTTTCATGACGCAGCGTATGCGTCAAAGGTCGGGAAGGGGTTAAAGGGTATTGATTCTACACCATTGGCTAGTAATAAACCACAATACTGGACACAAGTGACTATGCGTATGACTCCAGACCATCAAGAGGTGATTCGCTTCCTTGTACTGTATAATCTACATGATGTGTTGGTGCTGGGATTGCCATGGTTGCAAACTCATAACCCAGTCCTTGACTGGAAAACAATGTCTGTACTAAGCTGGGGATGTCAGGGAAATCATGGGGACACATCTTTGGTCTCCATTGCTTCATCTATTCCCTCTGAAATTCCTGAGTTTTTGTCTGATTATCGTGAGGTTTTTGAGGAATCTACTCTTAATTCTCTTCCTCCTCACAGAGATTGCGATTGCGCCATAGATTTGATCCCTGGCAGTAAATTTCCTAAGGGTCGTCTATTCAATCTGTCTGTACCTGAACATGCTGCCATGCGAGAGTATATTAGGGAGTCCTTGGAAAAGGGACATATTCGTCCTTCTTCGTCTCCTCTTGGAGCGGGGTTCTTTTTCGTAGCTAAAAGCGATGGTTCTTTGAGACCTTGTATTGATTATAGACTCTTGAATAAGATCACAGTCAAGTATCAGTATCCTTTGCCATTGCTGACAGATTTATTTGCTCGCATTGAGGGGGCGAAGTGGTTCTCTAAGATTGATCTTCGCGGTGCGTATAATTTGGTGCGAATTAAGCAGGGGGATGAGTGGAAAACCGCATTTAATACGCCCGAGGGCCATTTTGAGTATTTGGTGATGCCTTTTGGTCTGTCAAATGCCCCTTCGGTCTTTCAGTCTTTTATGCACAATATTTTCCGTGAATATCTGGATAAATTTATGATTGTGTATTTGGACGATATCTTGATTTTTTCGGATGACTGGGAATCTCATGTTCAACAAGTTAGGAGGGTTTTTCAGGTTTTGCGGACCAATTCTCTGTTTGTTAAAGGTTCAAAGTGTGTTTTTGGGGTTCAGAAGATTTCTTTTTTGGGGTACATTTTTTCCCCCTCTTCTATTGAGATGGATCCTGTGAAGGTTCGGGCTATTTGTGACTGGACGCAACCGACTTCTCTTAAGGGCCTTCAGAAATTTTTGGGCTTTGCTAACTTTTATCGTCGATTCATAACTGGTTTTCCTAGCGTTGTCAGGCCTTTGACTGATTTGACTAAAAAGGGTGCTGATGTTGCAGATTGGTCTCCTGCTGCTGTGGAGGCCTTTCGGGAGCTTAAGCGCCGTTTTTCTTCTGCTCCGGTGTTGTGCCAGCCTGATGTTTCTCTTCCTTTTCAGGTGGAAGTTGATGCTTCCGAGATCGGAGCGGGGGCGGTTTTGTCGCAGAAAAGTTCAGATTGTTCAGTGATGAGACCTTGTGCGTTCTTTTCTCGAAAATTTTCGCCCGCCGAGCGAAATTATGACGTCGGTAATCGGGAGCTTTTGGCGATGAAGTGGGCATTCGAGGAGTGGCGTCATTGGCTTGAGGGTGCTAAACATCAGGTGGTGGTCTTGACTGATCACAAAAATGTGATTTATCTTGAGTCGGCCAGACGTCTGAATCCTAGACAGGCGCGCTGGTCGTTGTTTTTCTCCCGGTTTAATTTTGTGGTTTCGTATCTGCCAGGTACTAAGAATGTGAAGGCGGATGCCCTTTCTAGGAGTTTTGAACCTGATTCCCCTGGTGATTCTAAACCTACGGGTATACTTAAGGATGGGGTGATATTGTCTGCTGTCTTCCCAGACCTGCGACGTGCTTTACAAGAGTTTCAGGCGGATCGGCCTGATCGTTGTCCGCCTGGTAGATTGTTTGTGCCGGATGAGTGGACCAATAGAGTCATCTCGGAGGTTCATTCTTCTGCGTTGGCAGGTCATCCGGGAATTTTTGGTACCAGAGATTTGGTGGCTAGGTCCTTCTGGTGGCCTTCCCTGTCTCGGGACGTGCGTACTTTTGTGCAGTCTTGCGATGTTTGTGCTCGGGCCAAGTCTTGTTGTTCTCGGGCTAGTGGGTTGTTGTTGCCCTTGCCTGTTCCTAAGAGGCCTTGGACACACATCTCTATGGATTTTATTTCTGATCTCCCTGTTTCTCAGAAGATGTCCGCCATTTGGGTGGTGTGTGACCGCTTTTCTAAGATGGTTCATTTGGTGCCCTTGCCCAAGCTGCCTTCCTCATCTGAGTTGGTGCCCCTGTTTTTTCAGAATGTGGTTCGGCTGCATGGTATTCCGGAGAATATCGTTTCCGACAGGGGATCCCAGTTTGTGTCCAGATTTTGGCGGGCGTTTTGTGCCAGGATGGGCATTGATTTGTCTTTTTCGTCTGCATTTCATCCCCAGACAAATGGCCAGACGGAACGTACTAATCAGACCTTGGAGACTTATTTGAGGTGTTTCGTGTCTGCTGATCAGGATGACTGGGTCTCCTTTTTGCCGTTGGCTGAGTTTGCCCTTAATAATCGGGCCAGTTCTGCCACTTTGGTCTCCCCTTTCTTTTGCAATTCAGGGTTCCATCCTCGTTTTTCATCTGGTCAGGTGGAGTCTTCGGATTGTCCTGGAGTGGATACCATGGTGGATAGGTTGCATCGTATTTGGGGGCAGGTGGTGGACAATTTGGAGTTGTCCCAGGAGAAGACTCAACGTTTTGCTAATCGCCATCATCGTGTTGGTCCTCGTCTTCGTGTTGGGGACTTGGTGTGGTTGTCCTCCCGTTTTGTCCCTATGAGGGTCTCTTCTCCTAAGTTTAAGCCTCGGTTCATCGGTCCTTATAAGATTTTGGAAATTCTTAACCCTGTGTCTTTTCGTTTGGACCTCCCAGCATCCTTTGCTATCCATAATGTCTTCCATCGGTCATTATTGCGGAGGTATGAGGTACCACTTGTGCCTTCTGTTGAGCCTCCTGCTCCTGTGCTGGTTGAGGGTGAACTGGAGTACGTGGTGGAGAAAATCTTGGACTCCCGTGTTTCCAGACGGAGACTTCAATATCTGGTGAAATGGAAGGGCTACGGTCAAGAGGATAATTCTTGGGTTACAGCTTCTGATGTTCATGCTTCTGATTTGGTCCGTGCCTTTCATAGGGCTCATCCAGATCGCCCTGGTGGTTCTTGTGAGGGTTCGGTGCCCCCTCCTTAAGGGGGGGGTACTGTTGTGATTCGGTTTGTGGGCTCCCCCGGTGGTCTCTTGTGGTACTGGTGTCCTGCAAGCTTTGCCTTCTCAGTTCACCTGTTCCTATCAGGATGTGGGAGTATCCTATTTAACCTTGCTCCTCAGTCATTCTAATGCTGGCCATCAATGTATCCAGAGTGATTCTGTTGCATGTTCCTGCTCCCAGTTTTCTGCTCAGCTAAGTTGGACACTTTAGTCCTTAAGTCTATTTTTGTATGTTTTGTCCAGTTTGCACTTATGTGAATCTCTGCAGCTGGAAGCTCTTGTTGGGCTGAAATTACCACTCCAGTGGCATGAGTTGTCACATGAGTTAAGGTAATTTCAGGATGGTGTTTTGAAGGGTTTTGCAGCTGACCGCGAAGTCCTCTGTTGTATCTTTCTGCTATTTAGTTAGCGGGCCTCTCTGTGCTAAATCTGCTTTCATACTACGTGTGTCTTTTCATCTGCTCTCACCGTTATTATATGTGGGGGGCTGCTATCTCCTGTGGGGACATTCTCTGGAGGCAAGCCAGGACTGTGTTTTCTTCTACCAGGGGTAGTTAGTTCTCCGGCTGGCGCGCGGCATCTAGAGACAACGCAGGAATGCCCCCTGGCTACTTCTAGTGTGGTGTGTAGGTTTAGCATCACGGTCAGCTCTAGTTTCCATCACCCGAGAGCTTGTCCGTTTATTCTATGCTTCTGATGTTTCCTTGCCATTGGAAACCATAACACGTTTAGCAGACTCGAGATACATCAGATTTTTGTGATCAGTCAAGACCACCACACGATGCTTAGCACCCTCGAGCCAATGACGCCACTCCTCAAATGCCCACTTCATGGCCAGCAACTCCCGATTGCCGACATCATAATTCCGCTCAGCAGGCGAAAACTTCCTGGAGAAGAAAGCACATGGTCTCATTACCGAGCAACCAGGGCCTCTCTGTGACAAAACGGCCCCTGCCCCAATCTCAGAAGCATCCACTTCGACCTGAAAGGGAAGTGAGACATCAGGCTGGCACAAAACAGGCGCCGAAGTAAACCGGCGCTTCAACTCTTGGAACGCCTCCACGGCTGCAGGAGCCCAGTTAGCAACATCAGAACCTTTCTTGGTCATATCCATCAAAGGTTTAACAACGCTAGAAAAATTAGCGATAAAACGACGGTAGAAGTTAGCAAAACCCAAGAACTTCTGAAGACTCTTAACTGACGTGGGTTGAGTCCAATCATGAATAGCTCGGACCTTGACTGGGTCCATCTCCACAGCAGAAGGGGAAAAAATAAACCCCAAAAAGGGAACCTTCTGTACTCCAAACAGACACTTTGAGCCCATAACAAACAAAGCATTCTCACGCAAAACCTGAAACACCATCCTGACCTGCTCCACATGTGAGTCCCAATCTTCAGAGAAAACCAGAATATCATCCAGATAAACAATCATAAATTTATCCAGATACTTCCGGAAAATATCATGCATAAAGGACTGAAACACTGAGGGCGCATTAGAGAGCCCAAAAGGCATCACCAAGTACTCAAAATGACCTTCGGGCGTATTAAATGCAGTCTTCCATTCATCTCCTTGCTTAATGCGCACAAGGTTGTACGCACCACGAAGATCTATCTTGGTGAACCACTTGGCACCTTTAATCCGGGCAAACAAGTCCGACAACAGAGGCAAAGGATACTGAAATTTAACAGTGATTTTATTCAGAAGCCGATAGTCAATACAAGGTCTCAAAGATCCGTCCTTCTTGGCCACAAAAAAGAATCCCGCACCAAGAGGGGAAGAGGATGGACGGATATGCCCCTTCTCCAGAGACTCCTTGATATACGAACGCATTGCGGCATGCTCAGGTACAGACAGATTAAATAATCTTCCCTTAGGAAATTTACTACCTGGAATCAAATCTATGGCGCAGTCACAGTCCCTATGAGGAGGCAGAGCACTGGATCTGGACTCGCTGAATACATCCTGATAATCAGACAAATACTCAGGAACTTCCGAAGGAGTAGAGGAAGCAATAGACACCGGCGGGGAATCAGCATGAATTCCCTGACAGCCCCAACTAGACACAGACATTGCCTTCCAATCCAAGACTGGATTGTGGGTCTGTAACCATGGCAGACCCAAAACGACCAAATCATGCATTTTATGCAGAACAAGAAAACGAATCACCTCCCGATGTTCAGGAGTCATGCACATGGTTACCTGCGTCCAAAACTGCAGTTTATTTTCCGCCAATGGCGTAGCATCAATACCTCTAAGAGGAATAGGATTTACCAACGGTTCAAGAACAAAACCACAGCGCTTGGCAAATGACAGATCCATAAGACTCAGGGCAGCACCTGAATCCACAAACGCCATAACAGGGTAAGAAGACAATGAGCAAATTAAAGTCACAGACAAAATAAATTTAGGTTGCAAATTACCAATGGCGACAGGACTAACAACCCTTGTTAGGCGTTTAGAGCATGCTGATATAACGTGTAGAATCACCACAGTAAAAACATAACCCATTCTGACGTCTATGATTTTTCCTCTCATTTCTAGTCTGAATTCTATCACATTGCATTAAATCAGATGTTTGTTCAGACAACACCACCAGAGGATTAGCGGTTTTGCGCTCCCGCAAACGCCGGTCAATTTGAATAGCCAGCGCCATAGAATCATTCAGACTTGTAGGAATGGGGAAACCCACCATCACATTCTTAATGGCTTAATGGCTCATTCCACTGAGTAAGCACGGACCATTTCCGAAATTTTTGGCAATACACTTCAGCTTCATCCTGGCCCTGAGAAATAGCCAGCAAGGCTTTTTCTGCCTGAACTTCAAGATTGGGTTCCTCGTAAAGCAATCCGAGCGCCAGAAAAAACGCATCAATATTTGCCAATGCCGGATCTCCTGGCGCTAGCGAAAAAGCCCAATCCTGAGGGTCACCCCGTAAAAAAGAGATAACAATTTTCACTTGCTGAGCTGGATCTCCAGATGAACAGGGTCTCAGAGAAAGAAACAATTTACAATTGTTCCTGAAATTCCTAAACCTAAATCGGTCTCCAGAAAACAGTTCAGGAATAGGTATTTTAGGTTCAGACATTGGACTACTGGTAACAAAATCTTGTATGCCCTGCACACGAGCAGCAAGCTGGTCTACACTTGTAATCAAGGTCTGGACATTCATGTCTGTAGCAAGCACAAGCCACTCAAAGGTAAAGGGGAGGAAGAGAGGAAAGAAAAAAAAAAAAAACTCAGAATTTCCTTTCTTATTATCCCACTTCTGCAATGCAATAAACATTCAATGTTGGCCTGGCATACTGTTATGACCCCAATGGCAGAGAGTCTCAGAAATAGTTTCTAAGTCTGCAAACATAAAAACCAGCTCATAGGGCAGTGGTAACTGGGCTGACCATATATCTAATCCTAGCACCACAAATACCAGCAGCCGGGGAACGTGCCTACGTTGATTCTAGACGTCTCGCGCCAGCCGGAGAACTAACTAACCCTACAAGGGAAAAGAAAGACCTTTCTTGCCTCCAGAGAAAAGACCCCAAAAGTTGGATACAAGCCCCCAACAAATAATAACGGTGAGGTAAGAGGAAAAGACAAACGTAAGGATGAGCTAGGTATTTAGCAAAGAGAGGCCCACTAGCTAATAGCAGAATATAGTAAGATAACTTATATGGTCAGCAAAAACCCTATCAAAAATATCCACGCTGGATATTCAAGAACCCCCGAACCGTCTAACGGCCCGGGGGGAGAACACCAGCCCCCTAGAGCTTCCAGCAAGGTAAGGAATCACATTTAGTACAAGCTGGACAAAAATGAGAGCAAGCAAATAACCCAAAAAACAATGAAGCAGGACTTAGCTTAATTTTGCACGAACCAGGACCAGCAGATAGGAGCAAACAAAAAGGATCTGATTACAACGATGCCAGGCACTGGACTAAGGATCCAGGAGGTTTATATAGCAACACCCCTGGACTAACGACCCAGATGGGTGCAAACTGAGGAAAGAAAATCCCAGAGTCATATCACTAATAACCACCAGAGGGAGCCAAGAAGTATAATTCACAACACATTAACCAGGCCTCCCTGGTTGAGCTAAGATATGTTTTGAACTGCCTTATAAGCATATCTATCTGTGTCTGGACTAGACAAGGATTTATTCGTGTCAAGTATCCTCAAGAATAACTGTGCTTCATAGACTTTCTGCTTGATTGCATTCTCCTCTGAAGTTTCCTATAGACTGCTAAGCTGTGTTTATTATTTGCACCAAGTGTTGTGGACTTGAGTTTCTCTCTGCACCTGTTTGAATCACCGTGTGATAATATAGACTTTACCACTTATAAACTGTGTCCTGTAGTTGTCTTGTTCCACGCAAAGAGACTCCTGATTTATCCCCTATAATTATTACAGGATAATCTAGCCTAAAAATAAAAAAAAATAATAAAGGAGACTGCTGGAACAATGACTGCAGAAAGCAGATTAGAGCAGGTGTTTTCCATAATTAGATCACTGCAGAAAGATGTGGAAGGTCTGCAAAAGAAGTTTGGAAGCTTTGAACTCAATCAACAAGTGTTTGGACAAACTTTGCAGGACTTGAGCAACCGCATTGCAGCCCAGGAAAACAAACTTGCTGGTATAGAGTCCCAGTATGGACGGGCTTTTCAGCACATAAGCACGCAAATAGCTGCATAAGTGACTTTACCCTCTGGGCAACCGCCACCAGCTAGCCCACCTAAGCTGCCCCCATTCAGATTTAATGGTGATCGCGACAAATTTCGTGGCTTTGTGAATCAATGTATGCTATATTTTGATGTGCATGCTGACCGTTTTCCTACTGATAGATCCAAAGTATTGTGTGTAATAATGCTACTGACCTCACGAGCGCTCGCCTGGGCGAATCCGATGATTGAGTCTCGTGACCCATGGTTAAATGACTTGGATGATTTCTTGGCCACTATGGCATTAATGTTTGATGACCCTAATCGCCGTGCAACTGCTGAATCTGCTTTGTTGTCTTTACGCCAGGCTAAACGTTCTGTTATTGAGTATGCCACTGAATTCAGGAGATTAGCGGTAGATACCAATTGGGACAGTTATGCACAATTGCCTATTTTTAAAAGGGGTCTGTCTAGTATTGTAAAAGATGAACTAGCCCGCTCTGAGTCACAAGAGCTAGAGACATTTATACAGCATTGTGTGCGCATAGACATTCGCCTTACTGAGCGTAGGCAGGAGAAATTTGCTGCATATAACCGTGTTTCTAACTTTTCCCTTCCTTCCAAAGAGCCTGCAGGTAAAACCTCTCGGGAGGTGGAGGAGGTGCCCATGCAAATTGATTCCGTTCAGAGGCGCGAGATCAATGAGCGCTGGGAGCATCGCCTTCGTGAAAGTCTATGTTTCTACTGCGGCCAGTCTGACCACTTCTTGATCAATTGTCCTAAGTGTCCTAGATGGCCTAACAAGGTGCTAGCAGCAATAGGGGAGTATGACAACTGTGATAATGAATCTGACATCTCTGAATGTAGCCTGCCTTTAAACGCTGTATTCCATTCACTTTCTATGACTTCACCCCCCAAGGAGCTGAAGGAAAAGAACTCTCACTGTTCTCTCCCTATTAAGATCCTGTGTTCAGGACAGTGGATTTCCAGTGCAGCTATGATTGACTCTGGTGCAGGTGGCAATTTCATGGATATCGCATTTGCCAAGTAACATGGCATTAAAATTCAGCAAAGAGCCTCTCCAATTACCATGGAAACAGTGGATGGGTCACCTTTAATCTCTGGGCCTGTGGATCAGGAGACCGTACCCCTTGAAATTTTGTTGGAGCCTAATCATCAGGAGCAACTTTCTTTCTTGCTAATTTCTTCTCCTCATTTTCCTGTGATTTTAGGCATTCCGTGGTTGCATTCTCAGAACCCAATTATCAACTGGGAGACCAAGGAGATTATCTTCCCAACAAGGAGCAACTCAGCGTTAACAGAAGCTGTCCCTGAGTCCACGGCTACGGAACCACATGTACAGGTATTTTCTTTACCTCCAGCTTATAAAGAGTTATCTGACATCTGTGACAAGAAGAATGCAGATCAGCTTCCTCCACACAGGCATTATGACTGTCCCATTGAGCTGCTTCCTGGGGCAGCCATTCCTTTTGGTAATGTATACCCTTTGGCGGCACCTGAGCTTCAAGCCTTAAAGGAGTATGTTGATGAAAATCTGCCCAAAGGCTTCATACATCCTTCTTCCTCACCAGCAGGGGTACCTATCTTTTTTGTAAAGAAGAAGGATGGGACCCTGAGACCCTGTGTTGACTATCGAGAACTCAATAAGGTAACCATACGAAACCCTTTGCCTCTGATTCCCGAATTACTGGAAAGAGTCCGTCATGCTAAGGTGTTCTCTAAATTGGATCTTCGTGGGGCTTATAATTTGGTGCGTATTCGTCCAGGGGATGAGTGGAAGACGGCATTCAGATGCCGGTATGGACATTTTGAATCTCTTGTGACGCCCTTCGGGCTTTGTAACGCCCCTGCAACATTTCAACACCTTGCTAATGACATTTTCAGAGATTTGTTGGACCAGTTTGTAGTGATCTATTTTGACGATATACTAATCTTTTCTGACTCTCTACAGGAACATGAAGAACATGTCAAAACTGTTTTAAGACGTCTGAAAGAGAAACATCTGTATATTAAGCCAGAGAAATGCGAGTTCCATCATTCTGAGATACAGTTCTTAGGTTATATCATCTCTCCTCAGGGGCTGAACATGGAATCTGGTAAGATTCAGGCTATCCTTGACTGGCCGGTACCCAAAAACGTTAAGGAGGTCCAACATTTTATTGGTTTTGCAAATTTCTACAGACGCTTTATTCAAAATTTTTCTGATATTGTCCGTCCCATTACTTCCTTGACAAAGAAGGAAAAGCTCTTTAAGTGGTCATCACAGGCTCAAAAAGCTTTTGATCGGCTTAAGATCTGTTTCACATCAGCACCGCTGTTGATACACCCAGATCCAACACTCCGTTTCATTGTGGAGGTGGATGCTTCTGATAATGCTTTGGGGGCTATTCTCTATCAAAGAATTGGAAATAAGGGTCTGCTACATCCTTGTGCTTTCTTTTCCCGTGGACTAACCTCAGTAGAGAAGAATTACGACATGGGAGACAAGGAATTGCTGGCTATTATTGCAGCTTTCAAAGAATGGAGGCATCATCTGCAAGGAGCTGCACAACAGGTCATAGTGCTAACTGACCATCGCAATCTAGAGTTCCTTAGATCAGCTAGATGTCTTTCTCCTCGTCAGGCTCATTGGAACTTATTTTTAAATCAATTTAACTTTGTTATCTCGTACCATCCAGGTTCTCGTAATGGGAAGGCTGATGCTTTATCCCGAATCCATGCTGCGGATTCTGTACCTGGAGCCCCGTCCAAGACCATTCTATCTGATGCCAATTTCATCGAAGTTATCCACGATCAGGACTTGTGGAAGGAGTGCAGGGAGGCCTATGAAGGTGATGTATTTCTGGCCAACCCACCTGTGGATATTAATCTTGTCTTTAAGGGTGGCATGTTGTTCAGAGATCGACGTATCTACGTCCCTGAGATCATCCGTCTGCAGATCCTCAAGTTGGTACATAACTCCAAGTTGGCTGGTCACAGGGGGGTACAGAAGACACAAGAGTTCCTGAGCCGATTCTTCTGGTGGCCAACTTGCCTGAAGGATACCAAGGACTATGTTCTCTCTTGCAAGGTATGTGCCCATTACAAGACTCCTCATGTGGCACCTACGGGTCTTCTACAACCATTACCTGTTCCGTCCCGCCCTTGGGGGTCTATATCAATGGAATTTATTGTGGAGCTGCCTACATCGGGGGGCATGAATACAATCATGGTGGTAGTTGATTGCCTGACTAAAGCTGCTCATTTTGTTCCGTGCACCGGCCTCCCCTCAGCTAAAGATACAGTGAACTTGGTTATACAGAATGTCTTTCGGTTGCATGGGGTTCCGGATGAGATCATCTCTGACCGTGGAGTACAGTTCATTTCAAGATTCTGGAAGGGGTTTTGCTCTGCACTCAATATTAATGTCTGTCTCTCTTCTGCTTACCATCCCCAGACAAATGGTCAGACTGAGCGTACCAACCAGACGCTGGAACAATATCTAAGATACTGTGTCTGTCTTCTCCAGGATGATTGGTTGGAGTTGTTGCCGTTAGCTGAATTTTCATATAATAATTCTCAGAGCGCCTCCACTAAATTTACACCTTTCTTTGCCAATCTGGGTTATCGTCCATGCATTTTACCTAGGTCTCCAATTAATTCTCTGGTTCCGGCAGTGGAGGAAAGGCTGACTGCGATGAGACAAAATCTGGAGGTTCTGAAGGAATCCCTGACCACAGCTCAAGAACGTTATAAGAGATCGGCTGATAGATTCCGTAAACCTGCACCCATGTTCAAGGTAGGAGATTCCGTGTGGTTAGCAACTAAGAATCTGAAGTTAAACGTTCCTTCACAAAAACTTGGACAGAAATTCATTGGCCCTTTCAAGATCAACGGTATTGTGAGCTCTGTGGCCTGCCGGCTGAAGCTGCCTAGGACAATGAAGGTACACCCAGTTTTTCATGTATCTTTACTAAATAAAGCCTGTATCTCCTAATACCTTCCAGGGACGTGTTGTGCCACCTCCGCAGCCTGTGGTGATTGATGGGCAAGAACAATTTGTGGTGGAGGAAATTATTGATTCCAGGATTCGCAGGAATCGGCTCCAATATCTGATAAGATGGCAGGGATATCCCCCTGAGGAAGACTCTTGGGAACCTGTGGAAAACATCAATGCCCAACAGAAGATTTCTCGTTTTCATCAGAGATTCCCTGAGAAACCAGGTCCAGGATCGTCCTGAGGCCGCTTCTAAGGAGGGAGTAATGTCAGGACTCTGAACATTTTTTACCTTTTGTGCATTATTGCCCTTTTTTAAGATGGCGTCTTTGGTCTCATGTGCCCTGTGTCTTCCTGCTATAAACCTCCAACCCAGCCTTCAGTCTGTTCTAGATTTGTTATGACCCCAATGGCGAGGGTCTCAGAGGAACGTGGAAGTCTGCAGAATACAAAAATCCAGCTCATAGGGCAGTGGTAACTGGGTTGACCATATATCTACTCCTAACGCCAACACTAGAAGTAGCCGGGGATCATTCCTACGTTGATTCTAGATGACACGCGCCAGCCGGAGAATCTAGTTACCCCCAGTAGAGGAAAACAAAGACCTTTCTTGCCTCCAGAGAAGGGGACCCCAAAGCTGGATAGAAGCCCCCCACAAATAATGACGGTGAGGTAAGAGGAAATGACAAACACAGAAATGAACCAGGTTTAGCACAGAGAGGCCCGCTTACTGATAGCAGAATAAAGAAAGGTAACTTATATGGTCAACAAAAACCCTATCAAAATCCACACTGGAAATTCAAGAACCCCCGAACCGTCTAACGGTCCGGGGGGAGAACACCAGCCCCCTAGAGCTTCCAGCAAAGGTCAGGATATAGATTTGGAACAATGTTGTGAATTTGGATTCTGGGCTCCCCCGGTGGCTACTGGTGGAATTGAACTTGTGACATCATCTTCCCTGTTCACCTGTTCTGATTAGATCTGGGTGTCGCTATATAACCTGGCTTCTCTGTTAGATGCTTGCCGGTCAACAATGTTATCAGAAGCCTCTCTGTGCTTGTTCCTGCTCCCAGACATCTACTAGATAAGTTGGACATTCGTCCATGTTTTGTTTTTGTATTTTGGTTCCAGTTCACAGCTGCAGTTTCGTTACTGTGTCTGGAAAGCTCTTGTTGATCAGGAATTGCCACTCTGGTATTATGAGTTAATGCCAGAGTCCTAAAGTAATTTCTGGATGTGTTTTGTTAGGGTTTTCTACTGACCATGAAAGTATGCTTTCTGTCTTCTGCTATCTAGAAAGCGGACCTCAAATTTGCTAAAACTATTTTCCTGCTGCGTTTGTTGTTTCATCTCATATCACCGCCAATATATGTGGGGGGCTTCTGTCTCCTTTTGGGCATTTCTCTAGAGGTGAGTCAGGTCTTATATTTCCCTCTGCTAGCATTATTTAGTTCTCCGGCCGGCGCTGGGCATATAGGGATAAAAAGTAGGACATGCTACCTGGCTACTTCTAGATGATGCGGTAGGTTTAGTTCATGGTCAGTACAGTTACATCTTCCAAGAGCTTGTTCCTATAGAGGCTTATGCTAGTTCTCTGGCCATGGAGATCATGACAGTTTGACCGGCCCACTAAAGGGTTAAAATCCTTGGCTGAGAAAGGAGAGAAATAAGAAGTCTGCTGAGAGTTTTTTTTTTTTTTTTTTCCTCTGTGCTCTTAATTGGATCTTCAGAGTGTAACTGCAGGTTTGAATAATCTCACCACGAAAGTACAAAATTTGCAAGATTTTATTATTCATGCTCCGGTATCTGAGCCGAGAATTCCTTTGCCGGAATTCTTCTCAGGGAATAGATCTAGCTTTCAGAATTTTAGAAATAATTGTAAGCTATTTTTGTCCCTGAAATCTCGTTCTGCTGGAGACTCTGCACAGCAGGTTGGGATTGTGATTTCCTTGCTCCGCGGCGACCCTCAAGACTGGGCTTTTGCATTGGCACCAGGGGATCCTGCGTTGCGCAATGTGGATGCGTTTTTTTTGGCCTTGGGCTTGCTGTATGAGGAACCTCATTTGGAACTTCAGGCAGAAAAAACTTTGATGTCCCTATCGCAGGGGCAAGATGAAGCTGAAATTTACTGCCAAAGATTCCGTAAATGGTCTGTGCTTACTCAGTGGAATGAGTGTGCCTTGGCGGCTACTTTCAGAGAGGGTCTCTCTGATGCCATTAAGGATGTTATGGTGGGGTTCCCTGTGCCTGCGGGTCTGAATGAGTCCATGACAATGGCCATTCAGATCGATAGGCGTCTGCGGGAGCGCAAACCTGTGCACCATCTGGCGGTGTCCACTGAGAAGACGCCAGAAAGCATGCAGTGTGATAGAATTCTGTCCAGAAGCGAGCGGCAGAATTTTAGACGGAAAAATGGGTTGTGTTTCTATTGTGGGGATTCTACTCATGTTATATCAGCGTGCTCTAAGCGTACTAAAAAGCTTGATAAATCCGTTTCCATTGGCACTTTACAGTCTAAATTTATTTTGTCTGTGACCCTGATTTGCTCTTTGTCATCTATTACTACTGACGCCTATATCGACTCTGGCGCCGCTTTGAGTCTTATGGATTGGTCCTTTGCCAATCGTTGTGGGTATGATTTAGAGCCTTTGGAAACTCTTATTCCTCTGAAGGGGATTGACTCCACCCCATTGGCTAATAATAAACCACAATACTGGACACAAGTGACTATGTGTATTAATCCGGATCACCAGGAGACTATTCGTTTTCTAGTGCTGTATAATCTACATGAGGATTTGGTGCTGGGATTGCCATGGCTGCAGTCTCACAACCCAGTCCTTGACTGGAGAGCTATGTCTGTGTTGAGCTGGGGATGTAAGGGGACTCATGGGGACGTACCTTTGGTGTCCATTTCATCATCTATTCCCTCTGAAATCCCTGAGTTCCTGTCTGATTATCGTGACGTCTTTGAAGAACCCAAGCTGGGTTCACTACCTCCGCACCGTGAGTGCGATTGTGCTATAGATTTAATTCCGGGTAGTAAATACCCAAAGGGTCGTTTATTTAATCTGTCTGTGCCTGAACATACTGCTATGCGAGAATATATAAAGGAGTCCTTGGAAAAGGGACATATTCGTCCATCGTCATCTCCCTTAGGAGCCGGTTTTTTCTTTGTGTCAAAAAAAGACGGCTCTTTGAGACCATGTATTGATTATCGGCTTTTGAATAAAATCACGGTTAAATATCAATACCCATTGCCGTTGCTGACTGATTTGTTTGCTCGCATAAAGGGGGCCAAGTGGTTCTCTAAGATTGATCTCCGTGGGGCGTATAATTTGGTGCGGATCAGGCAGGGGGATGAGTGGAAAACCGCATTTAATACGCCCGAGGGCCACTTTGAGTATTTGGTGATGCCTTTTGGTCTTTCTAATGCCCCTTCAGTCTTCCAGTCCTTTATGCATGATATTTTCCGCGATTTTTTGGATAAATTTATGATAGTGTATCTGGATGATATTCTGATTTTTTCGGATGACTGGGACTCTCATGTCCGGCAAGTTAAGAGGGTTTTTCAGGTTTTGCGGTCTAATTCTCTGTGTGTCAAGGGTTCTAAGTGCATTTTTGGGGTTCAGAGAATTTCCTTTTTGGGATATATTTTTTCTCCCTCTTCCATTGAGATGGATCCTGTCAAGGTTCAAGCTATTTGTGATTGGACGCAGCCCTCTTCTCTTAAAAGTCTTCAGAAATTTTTGGGCTTTGCCAACTTTTATCGTCGATTTATTTCTGGTTTTTCGGATGTCGTTAAGCCATTGACCGATTTGACTAGACAGGGTGCTGATGTTGCTAATTGGTCCCCTGATGCTGTGGAGGCCTTTCAGGAGCTTAAGCGCCGTTTTTCTTCTGCCCCTGTGTTGCGTCAGCCTGATGTGACTCTTCCTTTTCAGGTTGAGGTCGACGCTTCTGAGATCGGAGCTGGGGCAGTGTTGTCGCAGGAAAGTTCTGACTGCGCCGTGATGAGGCCTTGTGCCTTCTTTTCCCGTAAATTTTCGCCCGCTGAGCGGAATTATGATGTTGGGAATCGGGAGCTTTTGGCCATGAAGTGGGCGTTTGAGGAGTGGCGCCATTGGCTCGAGGGGGCCAGACATCAGGTGGTGGTATTGACTGACCACAAAAATTTGATTTATCTTGAGACCGCCAGGCGCCTGAATCCTAGACAGGCGCGCTGGTCATTATTTTTTTCTCGGTTTAATTTTGTGGTATCGTACCTACCAGGTTCTAAGAATGTTAAGGCGGATGCCCTTTCTAGGAGTTTTGAGCCTGATTCACCTGGCAACTCTGACCCCACAGGTATTCTTAAGGAGGGAGTTATCTTGTCAGCTGTTTCTCCAGACCTGCGGCGGGCCTTGCAGGAGTTTCAGGCGGATAGACCGGATCGTTGTCCGCCTGATAGGCTGTTTGTTCCTGATGATTGGACCAGTAAAGTCATCTCTGAGGTGCATTCTTCTGCGTTGGCAGGTCATCCTGGAATTTTTGGTACCAGGGATTTGGTGGCAAGATCCTTCTGGTGGCCTTCCCTGTCACGAGATGTGCGAGGCTTTGTGCAGTCTTGTGACGTTTGTGCTCGGGCCAAGCCTTGTTGTTCTCGGGCTAGTGGATTATTGTTGCCCTTGCCTATTCCTAAGAGGCCTTGGACACACATCTCGATGGATTTTATTTCAGATCTGCCTGTTTCTCAGAAGATGTCTGTCATCTGGGTGGTGTGTGACCGTTTTTCTAAGATGGTTCATTTGGTTCCCCTGCCCAAATTGCCTTCTTCTTCCGAGTTGTTGCCCCTGTTTTTTCAAAATGTTGTTCGTTTGCATGGTATTCCTGAGAATATCGTTTCTGACAGAGGAACCCAATTTGTGTCTAGATTTTGGCGGGCATTTTGTGCTAGGATGGGCATAGATTTGTCTTTTTCGTCTGCTTTTCACCCTCAGACTAATGGCCAGACCGAGCGGACTAATCAGACCCTGGAGACATATCTGAGGTGTTTTGTGTCTGCTGACCAGGATGATTGGGTTGCTTTTTTGCCATTGGCGGAGTTCGCCCTCAATAATCGGGCCAGCTCTGCCACCTTGGTTTCCCCGTTTTTCTGTAATTCGGGGTTCCATCCTCGATTTTCCTCCGGTCAGATGGAATCCTCGGATTGTCCTGGAGTGGATGCGGTGGTGGAGAGATTGCATCATATCTGGGGGCAGGTGATGGACAATTTAAAGTTGTCCCAGGAGAAGACTCAGCTTTTTGCCAACCGTCACCGTCGTGTTGGTCCTCGGCTTTGTGTTGGAGATTTGGTGTGGTTGTCTTCTCGTTTTGTCCCTATGAGGGTCTCATCTCCTAAGTTTAAGCCTCGGTTCATCGGTCCGTATAAAATATTGGAGATTCTTAACCCTGTTTCCTTCCGTTTGGACCTCCCTGCATCCTTTTCTATTCATAACGTTTTTCATCGGTCGTTATTGCGCAGGTATGAGGCACCGGTTGTGCCTTCCGTTGAGCCTCCTGCTCCGGTGTTGGTTGAGGGTGAGTTGGAGTACGTTGTGGAAAAAATCCTAGACTCCCGTGTTTCCAGACGGAGACTCCAGTATCTGGTCAAGTGGAAGGGATACGGCCAGGAGGATAATTCTTGGGTCACTGCATCTGATGTTCATGCCTCTGATCTGGTTCGTGCCTTTCATAGGGCCCATCCTGATCGCCCTGGTGGTTCTGGTGAGGGTTCGGTGCCCCCTCCTTGAGGGGGGGGTACTGTTGTGAATTTGGATTCTGGGCTCCCCCGGTGGCTACTGGTGGAATTGAACTTGTGACATCATCTTCCCTGTTCACCTGTTCTGATTAGATCTGGGTGTCGCTATATAACCTGGCTTCTCTGTTAGATGCTTGCCGGTCAACAATGTTATCAGAAGCCTCTCTGTGCTTGTTCCTGCTCCCAGACATCTACTAGATAAGTTGGACATTCGTCCATGTTTTGTTTTTGTATTTTGGTTCCAGTTCACAGCTGCAGTTTCGTTACTGTGTCTGGAAAGCTCTTGTTGATCAGGAATTGCCACTCTGGTATTATGAGTTAATGCCAGAGTCCTAAAGTAATTTCTGGATGTGTTTTGTTAGGGTTTTCTACTGACCATGAAAGTATGCTTTCTGTCTTCTGCTATCTAGAAAGCGGACCTCAAATTTGCTAAAACTATTTTCCTGCTGCGTTTGTTGTTTCATCTCATATCACCGCCAATATATGTGGGGGGCTTCTGTCTCCTTTTGGGCATTTCTCTAGAGGTGAGTCAGGTCTTATATTTCCCTCTGCTAGCATTATTTAGTTCTCCGGCCGGCGCTGGGCATATAGGGATAAAAAGTAGGACATGCTACCTGGCTACTTCTAGATGATGCGGTAGGTTTAGTTCATGGTCAGTACAGTTACATCTTCCAAGAGCTTGTTCCTATAGAGGCTTATGCTAGTTCTCTGGCCATGGAGATCATGACAGAACAAGCTGGATAAAAATACAAAACCAAAACAAATAGCAAAAAGCAAAAGGCAGACTTAGCTGATATAACTGGAACCAGGATCAGTAGACAAGAGCACAGCAGACTAGCTCTGATAACTACGTTGCCAGGCATAGAACTGAAGGTCCAGGGAGCTTATATAGCAACACCCCTAACTAACGACCCAGGTGCGGATAAAAGGAATGACAGAAAAACCAGAGTCAAAAAACTAGTAACCACTAGAGGGAGCAAAAAGCAAATTCACAACAGTACCCCCCCCCCTTAGTGAGGGGTCACCGAACCCTCACCACGACCACCAGGGTGATCAGGATGAGCGGCATGAAAGGCACGAACTAAATCGGCCGCATGAACATCAGAGGCGACCACCCAGGAATTATCCTCCTGACCATAGCCCTTCCACTTGACCAGGTACTGAAGCCTCCGCCTGGAGAGGCGAGAATCCAAGATCTTCTCCACCACGTACTCCAACTCGCCCTCAACCAACACCGGAGCAGGAGGCTCAGCAGAAGGAACTACAGGCACAATGTACCGCCGCAACAAGGACCTATGAAATACATTGTGAATAGCAAACGACACAGGAAGATCCAGACGAAAAGATACAGGATTAAGGATTTCCAATATCTTGTAAGGCCCAATAAAATGAGGTTTAAATTTGGGAGAGGAGACCTTCATAGGAACAAAGCGGGAAGAAAGCCATACCAAATCCCCAACGCGTAGTCGGGGACCCACACCGCGGCGGCGGTTGGCAAAGCGCTGAGCCTTCTCCTGTGACAACTTCAAGTTGTCCACCACATGATTCCAGATCTGCTGCAACCTATCCACCACAGAATCCACCCCAGGACAGTCAGAAGGCTCCACATGACCCGAAGAAAAGCGAGGATGGAAACCAGAGTTGCAGAAAAAAGGCGAAACCAAGGTGGCGGAACTAGCCCGATTATTAAGGGCAAACTCAGCCAACGGCAAGAATGTCACCCAATCGTCCTGATCAGCAGAGACAAAACACCTCAAATAAGCCTCCAAAGTCTGATTGGTTCGCTCCGTCTGTGCATTAGTCTGAGGATGGAAAGCAGACGAAAACGACAAATCAATGCCCATCCTACTACAAAAGGATCGCCAGAACCTGGAAACGAACTGGGATCCTCTGTCTGACACAATATTCTCAGGGATGCCGTGCAAACGAACCACGTTCTGGAAAAACACAGGAACCAGATCGGAAGAGGAAGGCAGCTTAGGCAAAGGAACCAAATGGACCATCTTGGAGAAGCGATCACATATCACCCAGATAACGGACATGCCCTGAGATAGCGGAAGATCAGAAATGAAATCCATGGAGATATGTGTCCAAGGTCTCTTCGGGACAGGCAAGGGCAAGAGCAAACCGCTGGCACGAGAACAGCAAGGCTTAGCTCGAGCACAAGTCCCACAGGACTGCACAAATGACCGCACATCCCTTGACAAGGAAGGCCACCAAAAGGACCTGGCCACCAGATCTCTGGTGCCAAAAATTCCCGGGTGACCTGCCAACACCGAGGAATGAACCTCGGAAATGACTCTGCTGGTCCACTTATCCGGGACAAACAGTCTGTCAGGTGGACAAGACTCAGGCCTATCAGCCTGAAATCTCTGCAACACACGTCGCAGATCCGGAGAAATAGCTGACAAGATAACTCCATCTTTAAGAATACCAACAGGATCAGCGACTCCAGGAGCATCAGGCACAAAGCTCCTAGAAAGAGCATCGGCCTTCACATTCTTTGAACCTGGTAAATACGAGACAACAAAATCAAAGCGGGAGAAAAACAATGACCAGCGGGCCTGTCTCGGATTAAGGCGTTTAGCAGACTCGAGATACATCAGATTTTTGTGATCAGTCAAGACCACCACACGATGCTTAGCACCCTCGAGCCAATGACGCCACTCCTCAAATGCCCATTTCATGGCCAACAACTCCCGATTGCCCACATCATAATTTCGCTCGGCAGGCGAAAACTTCCTAGAGAAAAAGGCACAAGGTTTCATAACAGAGCAACCAGGGCCTCTCTGCGACAAAACGGCCCCTGCCCCAATCTCCGAAGCATCCACCTCAACCTGAAAGGGAAGTGAGACGTCAGGCTGGCACAAAACAGGCGCCGAAGTAAACCGGCGTTTCAACTCCTGGAAAGCCTCCACGGCAGCAGGAGCCCAGTTAGCTACATCGGAGCCCTTCTTGGTCATATCCGTCAAAGGTTTCACAATGCTAGAAAAATTAGCGATAAAACGACGGTAGAAGTTAGCGAAGCCCAAGAACTTCTGAAGACTCTTAACTGACGAGGGCTGAGTCCAATCAAGAATAGCTCGGACCTTGACTGGGTCCATCTCCACAGCAGAAGGGGAAAAAATGAACCCCAAAAAGGGAACCTTCTGTACACCAAAGAGACACTTTGAGCCCTTGACAAACAAAGAATTTTCACGCAAAATTTTAAAGACCAACCTGACCTGCTCCACATGCGAATCCCAATTATCAGAAAAAACCAAAATATCATCCAGATAAACAATCAAAAATTTATCCAGATACTTCCGTAAAATGTCATGCATAAAGGACTGAAAAACTGAAGGCGCATTGGAGAGCCCAAAAGGCATCACCAAGTACTCAAAATGACCTTTGGGCGTATTGAATGCGGTTTTCCATTCATCACCTTGCTTAATGCGCACAAGGTTGTACGCACCACGAAGGTCTATCTTGGTGAACCACTTGGCACCCTTAATCCGGGCAAACAAGTCAGACAACAGCGGTAAAGGATACTGAAATTTGACAGTGATCTTATTTAAAAGCCGATAATCAATACAAGGTCTCAAAGATCCGTCCTTTTTTGCCACAAAAAAGAATCCCGCACCAAGAGGGGAAGAAGACGGACGAATATGTCCTTTCTCCAGAGACTCCTTGATATATGAACGCATAGCGGTATGTTCAGGTACCGACAGATTAAACAGTCTTCCCTTAGGAAATTTACTGCCTGGGATCAAATCTATAGCACAGTCACAGTCCCTATGAGGAGGCAGTGCACTGGACTCAGACTCACTGAAGACATCCTGATAATCAGACAAATACTCCGGAACTTCCGAAGGCGTAGAAGAAGCAATAGACACAGGCAGGGAATCCCCATGAATACCACGACAGCCCCAACTTGAGACTGACATAGCCTTCCAGTCCAGGACTGGATTATGGGTCTGTAACCATGGCAGCCCTAAAACAACCAAATCATGCATTTTATGTAAAACCAGGAAACGTATCACCTCGCGGTGTTCAGGAGTCTGCGGTTTATTTGCTGCCAATGGTGTAGCATCAATACCCCTAAGAGGAATAGGATTTTCTAATGGTTCAAGAGTAAAACCACAGCGCTTAGCAAATGAGAGATCCATGAGACTCAGGGCAGCACCTGAATCTACAAACGCCATGACAGGATAAGATGACAGTGAGCAAATCAAAGTTACAGACAGAATAAATTTAGGTTGCAAATTACCAACGGTGACAGGACTAACAACCTTAGCTATACGTTTAGAGCATGCTGAGATAACATGTGTAGAATCACCACAGTAGTAGCACAAGCCATTCCGGCGTCTATGAATTTTCCGCTCATTTCGAGTCAGGATTCTATCACATTGCATTAAATCAGGTGTCTGTTCAGACAACACCATGAGGGAATTTGCGGTTTTCCTATCACATTGCACCGAATTAGGTGTCTGTTCAGACAACACCATGAGGGAATTTGCGGTTTTGCGCTCCCGCAACCGCCGGTCAATTTGAATAGCCAGTGCCATAGTATCATTCAGACCTGTGGGAATGGGAAAACCCACCATAACATTCTTAATGGCTTCAGAAAGGCCATTTCTAAAATTAGCGGCCAGTGCACACTCGTTCCAATGTGTCAGCACGGACCATTTCCGAAATTTTTGGCAATACACTTCAGCCTCGTCCTGCCCCTGAGACATAGCCAGCAAGGCCTTTTCTGCCTGAATCTCAAGATTGGGTTCCTCATAAAGTAAACCGAGCGCCAGAAAAAACGCATCAAGATCAGCCAATGCCGGATCTCCTGGCGCCAGCGAAAAAGCCCAATCCTGAGGGTCGCCCCGTAAGAACGAAATAACAATTTTTACTTGCTGAGCAGAATCTCCAGATGAACAGGGTCTCAGGGACAAAAACAATTTACAATTATTCACGAAATTCCTAAACTTAAACCTGTCTCCGGAAAACAGTTCAGGAATCGGTATTTTAGGTTCTGACCTAGGATTTCTGATAACATAGTCTTGTATGCCCTGCACACGAGTAGCCAGCTGGTCCACACTTGTAATCAAGGTCTGGACATTCATGTCTGCAGCAAGCATAGCCACTCTGAGGTAAAGGGGAAGAAGAAAAAAAAAAAAAAAAAACTCAGAATCTTCTTTCTTATAATCCCTCTTCTGCAATGCATTAAACATTTAATACTGGCCTGGCAAACTGTTATGACCCCAATGGCGAGGGTCTCAGAGGAACGTGGAAGTCTGCAGAATACAAAAATCCAGCTCATAGGGCAGTGGTAACTGGGTTGACCATATATCTACTCCTAACGCCAACACTAGAAGTAGCCGGGGATCATTCCTACGTTGATTCTAGATGACACGCGCCAGCCGGAGAATCTAGTTACCCCTAGTAGAGGAAAACAAAGACCTTTCTTGCCTCCAGAGAAGGGGACCCCAAAGCTGGATAGAAGCCCCCCACAAATAATGACGGTGAGGTAAGAGGAAATGACAAACACAGAAATGAACCAGGTTTAGCACAGAGAGGCCCGCTTACTGATAGCAGAATAAAGAAAGGTAACTTATATGGTCAACAAAAACCCTATCAAAATCCACACTGGAAATTCAAGAACCCCCGAACCGTCTAACGGTCCGGGGGGAGAACACCAGCCCCCTAGAGCTTCCAGCAAAGGTCAGGATATAGATTTGGAACAAGCTGGACAAAAATACAAAACCAAAACAAATAGCAAAAAGCAAAAGGCAGACTTAGCTGATATAACTGGAACCAGGATCAGTAGACAAGAGCACAGCAGACTAGCTCTGATAACTACGTTGCCAGGCATAGAACTGAAGGTCCAGGGAGCTTATATAGCAACACCCCTAACTAACGACCCAGGTGCGGATAAAAGGAATGACAGAAAAACCAGAGTCAAAAAACTAGTAACCACTAGAGGGAGCAAAAAGCAAATTCACAACATAGATTATTCTGCCTTGCATCCAGCTCCTGACCTCTGATTACTCCCTGGCTATACACCTGCTCCTGTGAACCTGTTGTGGTGATCCTGCTACTCTGCTCTGAGTTCCTGCTGCATACACAAGCTTCCAGTAATCCTCCTTCATCTGCTGCCCGTGTTTACTTCTATCTGCATTTGCTGGACATGTAAGCTGTTGCTGCTTTGCAATAACCTGAGACCATTAACCAGGCCTCCCTGGTTGAGCTAAGATATGTTTTGAACTGCCTTATAAGCATATCTATCTGTATCTGGACTAGACAAGGATTTATTCGTGTCAAGTATCCTCAAGAATAACTGTGCTTCATAGACTTTCTGCTTGATTGCATTCTCCTCTGAAGTTTCCTATAGACTGCTAAGCTGCGTTTATTATTTGCACCAAGTGTTGTGGACTTGAGTTTCTCTCTGCACCTGTTTGAATCACCATGTGATAATATAGACTTTACCACTTATAAAACTGTGTCCTGTAGTTGTCTTGTTCCACGCAAAGAGTCTCCTGAGTTATCCCCTATAATTATTACAACGGAGAGCCGGGACCAGCAGTGTTGAAGGTGTTGAAGAGAAAGGACTTAGTTGGAGACCTGTTGCTCTGATCATCCAAGATTGCATATACCTTGATTGCCTTATCCCGTTGGCACACTGGAAATACTCTGACAAGACAGATCTTCGAGCAGGATCTTCCTGCTACAAGTTCCTTGCAGATCTCTGTAAACTGAGAAGTGACCACTGGGGTGTCTATGTCTGTGTATATCTGTTTTTTGGCAGACTCTTCTACTCGCGACGATACCCCTGAGGGTGGTCCAGGGTGTAAGGCCGTGTTGTGCTCCACACTACTACATTCTGCGCATTTCACGTTGGTTTCACAGTTCTTGGCGAACTGTGAGGTCGTCGCGC
The DNA here is from genome assembly GCF_051348905.1 of Ranitomeya variabilis. Lineage (NCBI taxonomy): Eukaryota > Metazoa > Chordata > Amphibia > Anura > Dendrobatidae > Ranitomeya > Ranitomeya variabilis. The sequence continues at coordinate 175,414,284 of NC_135235.1, read as the reverse complement.
AGCATCTGAAGCATATCCTGTTTTCCTTTAGGAAACTCTTATGGCCTTCTAGAGACTTCTCCCTGAAGGCTCTACATTTTAGTAGAGGATGAGGTTTCTTGTGTAGGGGGCAGTGTTTGCTGAGGTCCTGAGGTTTATCTTCTTCTGGAGAGGACTTACTTGCCCTGTAAGGAAACCCTGTGGAGGTAACATTAGTTTTGTGGACTGCCACTGGTGTTTTACAGGGTTTTACACCAGAGGCAGTGGTACATGACATAGTGAAATCGAAAATGGGGTCATTTCTAACTTTAGCCTGCTGAGCAACAAAGACTACAAACACCCTGAAAGGAGGAAATGGTACCTTATGAGCCCGTTTGTAACGGGACCCGTGACTTACCCACTTTTCTTGCAAGTTGTAAGGGAGCTTTTGGACAATTGGGTTGACACCTCTGGCAGTATCCAGGAATGCCAACCCTGGTAGGTCACCTTCTGCCTGAGCAGCATGTACCTCCATTAATAAGTCGCTCAGTTCCCTGAGCCTTTGATAACCCTTATTTGCTATCTTTGGAAAATCATCAATTCTTTTATACAAAGCGTTTTCTATAGCTTCTATTGACCCATGACATTCTTCGAGTCTCTCCCACACCATACAAAGTCCTGTGTGTGAGTACTTTATGTTAATGTTCCTGATTCTTTTGGCGTGTTCAGCTGACTCATTCCCAAGCCACTTTACCAGTAGACCTAACTGTTCACTACTGGAAAGATCCAAGTCTCTGATGGCATTCTGGAAGGAGGCTCGCCATGCTCTATAGCTCTCAGCTCGATCAGTGAACTTTACAAGTCCCTTGGACACCAGCTCCCGGCAGGTAAAGAACATTGCAAATTTCATAGTGGCTGAGTCAGTGCCGACATGAGCTGGTATGCTGTTGTCATGCGGCGTGTGTGGTGCATCCTCATACCTGGTAGGAACTTCTGGCTTAGGAAAGTCTGTATAAAACCGTTCTGAAGCAAAGAGTGTCCCTGTCAGTCTGGGAGGAGGCCGTACCTTCTGCTCTGTAAGACAGTCGTGGTGGTCGACGTCGTTTCGCAGTATACCTTCCTGCTTCCAGTACGGCATTTGGAGGAATGATCTCTGGTAATCTGTATAGGATGGTTGGTGTAACAGGTCAGAGTTATCGTCTATTTTGGGATGTTGGTGGACATATTCTGAGACGCGTTGAGCTGGGTCCTGTCGATCAAGGACTGTCCATGTACGTCGCTGTCTCGCTCAGATTCAGGAAACTCCACGACTTCTAAGAACTCAGCTTTGGCTATTGCAGCTGCTGCTTCTTTTTCAGCGGAAAGCCTTTCCAAAGTCGCTCGCAGGCATGCTGTATCTGCGTCTCTATCGGCTTGCAGGCGGGCTCTTTCTACTTCTCTATCTGCTTGCAGGCGGGATCTTTCTGCTTCTCTATCTGCTTGCAGGCGGGCTCTTTCTCCTTCTTGCTCTGCTTGCAGGCGGGCTCTTTCTGCTTCTTGCTCTGCTTCTCTTAACTTTAACTGCATGTCTTGTGCAGTGAAGGAGGATCTTACTTTCACCTCCTCAGCTTCTGCACAAGCAAGAGCGATAGACCTTTTCGATGACGACTTGCTAGAGTGGCTTGTTTGGGACCTCGTCCCGAGTAAAGATGCTCGACTTCCAGACATTTTGTGTCTATTTGCAGACTATAGGATGTCTCAGAGCGGGTAGAAGTGAACTCCATCGTGGACTGAGACGTATCGCGCTTGGTGGGGGCAGCACTCTCGGTACTTGTGACTGTATGGCGGCCGCTGCGGTATCCGCAGGCAGTGTGGTGTGGTGCAAGTGACTCCGTAAGTGGTATTTGCTATCACTGGCATCTAGCCTCCGTTTTACTGTTCTGTCTTCATACACGTTGATACGGTGTGTGATCCAACATAGAACCAGAAACACATGGGCCACTTGCACATTGAACAAGTCGGTAGGAACCTGTTCACACCACCAGAAAACTTGAAGACACAAAAGAGCACAGTGAGGTCAAAAATACTCTGTTGTAAAAAAAAATCACAGTAATCAGCAAGTGCTAGTCAAAAGATGTAAAGAAAACAGGGTATTTAGTTGATACGTTTTTTTGCAAAAAAATGTATACTAAGCTGCTCCACCAAATCGTCAAGGTATACCCTTATAAAGCAGTCCTAACTAATGTATAGAATCCCTATCTGATGTATTTAAAACCTGATCATCTGTATAGTACCTGTATAAGCAGGGTTCATACAGCATAAACCACTTCTGTCTTCCAAATAAGCAGACTGTTCTCTGTAGTCTAACTTGTTTATCGGTAAACAGGTATTGTAAACGCTCAGTAAAACTATAAGAATACAAATGACACAGATAAGTATTGGGCCAAATAATAACACAGCTGATACTTTACAACTAACAGAGAAAGTATACAGTATGATGCAACTTGAGTATATAACTATATACAGTAAGTCTCTGATAATACATTTCCTATGTGCTGGCTGCTACACAGTAAATCACATTCTGTACAACACTATATTACAAGAACAGAGGTAACAATCTTACTGGATAAACTTAACCAGGATGGCAAGTAAGTGAGATGGTTCCTGTTATGATCCGGTGACCTTGGAGCCGCATGAGACTTTCTCTGGAGTAGGTGGAACCTGTATTGACCACAAACCCTAAACTGACACCGCAACTAGAAGTAGCCGTGGGGTGTACCTAACACATCCTAGACACCTCGACACAGCCGGAGAACTAAATACCCCTATAGATGGAAATGGGAATTCTATCTTGCCTCAGAGCAGAACCCCAAAGGATAGGTAGCCCCCCACAAATATTGACTGTGAGTATTAGAGGAAAGAGACACGCAGGCAGAAAACAGGATTTAGCAAAAGTGGCCACTCTAGCTAAATAGAAAAGGATAGGATAGAATACTAAGCGGTCAGTATTAAAACCCAAAAAATATCCACAGCAGATAATACAAAAATTCCACCATCTAACTAAAGACATGGAATGTATATCTGCATCTCCTGAGAATCCAACTTGACTGAAAAAATCCAAACACAGTCTAAGCTGGACAAGAAAAAACAATGAATAGTAAAGCACACAGCATGTGTGCTGCAGAAACAAAACCCAGACACTTATCTTGGCTGATATGGCTGCAGGGCAGGAGGAACCAGACAGAGATGTAAAACCTCCAAGAACAATGGATCCTGCAAACCTAAATACCCAGAGAGAGCTGCAATCAGCAGGGACACCTGCTCAGGATTGCAACCCAGGGACAACTGTATTACCACCAACAACCACCGGAGGGAACCCAAGAGCAGAATTCACAACAGGTTCCAGCACAGCACATGAGCACGTGTGTCCCAGGAAGTACACACAAAATAATGGAGTTTCCCTATCCCAGCCTACCTTGGTACAATCCCACAATGCAACACTCTAATTGTTACTAAGGCACAGATTATACATTTAACCAGCACTAGATGGTGCTATAACGCAGCAAATCAACACTGTAATACTAAACTTCAATGAATAATGCGAGCCACACTGTCCTTCCTAGAATGGACAAAACAACAGCCCTCATATGTCTGCGTGCTCCAAGTTTGGTCATTGTAGGCTGGTGTACTACTTTTTTTGCTGTCTGTCACTCTAATTCTATACAGCACTATTTTGCATAAAAAAAAAACAGGCCACATTTTTGCCAGTGTGGTATTTCCGTGACAGCCCTCATATATCTGTGTGCTCCAAGTTTGGTCATTGTAGGTCAGTGTACCACGTTTTTTGCTATCTGCTACTTTAATTCTATACAGCACTATTTTGCATTTAAAAAAAAAAACAGGCCACATTTTTGCCAGTGTGGTATTTCCGTGACATCCCTCATTTATCTGCGTGCATCAAGTTTAGTCATTATAGGCCGGTGTACCCATTTTCTTGCTGTCTGTTACTCTAGTTCTATACAGCACTATTTAGCTTCCAAAATTATAAAAAGGCCACATTTTTGCCAGTGTGGTATTTCCGTGACAGCCCTCATATATCTGCATGCTCCAAGTATTGTCATTGTAGGCCGGTGGAACTCTTTTTTTTGCTGTCGTATACTCTAATTCTATACAGCACTATTTAGCTTTCAAAATAATAAAAAGGCCAAATTTTTGCCAGTGTAGTATTTCTGTGACAGCCCTCACATATCTGGGTGCTCCAAGTTTGGTCATTGCAGGCTGGTGTACCTCTTTTTTTGCTGTGTGTTACTCTAATTCTACACAGCGCTATTTTGCATTTTAAAAAAGAACAGGCCACATTTTTGCCACTATGGTATTTCCGTGACAACCCTCATATATCTGCGTGCTCCAAATTTGGTCATTGTAGGCCGGTGGACCCCTTTTTTTGCTGTCTTTACTTTAATTCTATACAGCACTATTTAGCTTCCAAAATTATAAAAAGGCCACATATTTGCCAGTGTGGTATTTCCGTGACAGCCCTCATATATCTGCGAGCTCCAAGTTTGGGTATTGTACGCCGGTGGACCACTTTTTTGCTGTCTGTTACTCTAATACTATACAGCACTCTTTTGCATTTAAAAAAAAAAACAGGCCACATTTTTGCCAGTGTGGTATTTCCGTGACAGCCCTCATATATTTGCGTGTTCCAAGTTAGGTCATTGTAGGCCGGTGTACCACTTTTTTTTGCTGTCTGTTACTCTAATTCTATTCAGCACTATTTTGCATTTTAAAAAAAACAGGCCACATTTTTGCCAGTGTGGTATTTTTGTGACAGCCCTCATATATCTGTTTGCTCCAACTTTGGTTATTGTAGGCCAGTGGACCTCTTTTTTTGCTTTTTTTGGTTAAGGACTTATACCTATTCTGTAGACGTCTTTTGTTACAGGTGCTACACAACAGACCGTATATGGTGGAAGTACTTGAACAAACTGACCAGCAAGTGTTTCGTGACCTTCCGCAACTTCTACAAGAAAATGGCTCAGATAATGGTAAGAACCCTTGTCCCTTTAGGAATAGGTCTAGTGTGGCTCTGCCCTTTTCCCTTGTTCCTGCTATTAGGGTGTTCTTTGAAATTACCAAGAAGGACATCATGGCCTTGCGCCCGTGTACCTCTGTCCTGGGCAATCTTAGTGGGAGGGAGATGCAGGCCCTTAACGACCTTAGAGCCAATAACACCTTCCTGATCAAAGAAGCGGACAAAGGGGGCAATGCGTCCTATGGCCGCACTCACTTTATCTGGAGGAGGCACATCGCCAGTTGGGCAATGGCCGGTTCTATAGAAGATTTCCGTCGGATCGTACGGCGGTGTTTGCAGTCAAGTTCAGACAGCTTTTGGAAAGGGCTAGGGACTTCGGTATTATTAGCCATCATGAGTTTGAGTTTATGTGGGTGGAATTTCCTATTACGGCTACCTTCTACATGCTACTGAAAGTTCACAAAGATCTACAAAGGCCGCCTGGTCGGCCTATCGTAGCTGGCATTCGTAGCCTCTATGAGAAGGCCTGTATATATGTGAACCATTTCTTACAGCCTTTGGTCAAAAACCTGCCGTTGTTTGTTCAGGATTCGTGACACTTCATCTGGATTTGTCGTGGGCTTTCTTTGCCCTCTGATTTTTTATTGGTTACTTGCGATGTTGAATCGCTGTATTCGAATATTAGTCATGAGGATGATATCACAGCTACCTTGTACTTCCTTGATCAACTAGGACATTCAGATAGGATGCACGATTCCTTAGTGGTCGACCTTTTGGAATTTATCATGAAGCACAATTTTTTCTTGTTCGATAGAGCCTATTACCTCCAGACCTCAGGGGTGGCTATGGGGGCGAGATGTGCCCTGGCCGTTGCCAATCTTTTTTTAGGTTGGTGGGAGGCCACCATGGTCTATCCCCTTGAGGGGTTTAAGAGCCATGTATGCCACTGGAGTCGTTACATCGACGACGTGTTTTTCATCTGGACAGGTGGTAGGGAGGAGTGTTGTAGCTTCATTGACTCTTTGAATGAGAACTCATAATATTGTGCTCACATATTCTCTCTATCCCATCACAGTGACTTTTTTGGACCTGCAGGTAGTGGCCAGCGGTGGCTCTCTCTCCACTAAACTGTTCCGTAAGCCGACTGCAACCAACAGCCTTTTGGACTATAGGAGCTTCCATCCAATACATACCAAGAATGGAGTTCCTATCGGACAGTTTTTAAGGACCAGAAGAAACTGTACCTCCTAAGGATTTCCGTCAGGAGGTTCTCAAACTGACAAATTGGTTTAAGCAAAGACACTACCCACAGAAAAGTATTACTACAGCTTTCCAACGGGGCCAGGGCCCATACACAAGAGTCATTATTGATACCCCGCAATAAGGTATGGGATGGCAAGTTGAGATTCATCACCAACTATAATAACAACTGGCCACAAATTAGGACCATCCTTCAAAGGCACTGGGGTATCCTTACCACTGATCTTTGTACCTCTATGGTGGTGGGTGATCAACCACAGCTCACAGCCAGAAGAGCCCCCAATTTTAGGGATCTTTTGACTAGGAGCCACTATAAGCGACAAACCACTAGGCTTCATCAGGGCACTGACCTTCTTGGGTCTTTTGCGTGTTGCGATTGTAACGTCTGCCCACATATGTCCCCAACTAGGGATTTCTTTGTGAATCCAGGGGATGGGAGTAGGCACAGATTACGATCTTATATTAATTGTAAAGCGACTTATGTGGTCTATGCCCTCATTTGTCCATGCCAACGTATCTATGTTGGCCAGACGTCTCAGGAGTTGCGACGCAGAATACAAAAGCACTTCTCTACCATCAATCTGGCACAGACTGACTCTCTGAAGGGTAAGGTGCTCACTCCAGTGGCATCCCACTTCCTGGCCCAGCATGGTGGCCAGGTTTCCAGCTCTAAGGTCATTGGCTTGGATAGAGTCACAATGTCTAATGGGGGGGCATATAGACAATTACTTTTACGGATGGAGGCAAGATGGATTTATAACCTTGGCTCTATTCCCCCTGCAGGTCTAAATGAGGAATTATTATTCACTGGATTTTTGGGATGACTACTCTCCCTCTTGATTGGCTTATCGTGATTTGGACCTGGAGAAAAGTCTCTTCCCCTCATCTTTGGACTTGGAGAAATATCTCTTCTTCTCATCTGCTGTGATCCTTTTTAGTCTGGACTTTGGAGTGGGGGCTCTCTTTTTGCTTGGAACCCTTATTTTTAATATCATGGTTGTGGTATGGGCGGGTTTTTGTTTATCATACATACCTGCTTGTACTCCTCGTTTTTCCTATTGGGGTCTTGGCTGTGACCTTTGAATAGATAGTTGGTTTGGGCTCTGGGTTTCACACATGTGCATACCTATTTCATATATATGGATACTTTCTGGTCGAGCATCGTTTCCCGGGGTATGTTCTGTTCTATCTATACATTGGCTCAGGAGGTGGGGCAATTTTTGGCTCATGGCGGGTGTTGCATATTTATTATGGTTTTGGTTTTAGGGTAGCTGTCTCCTTCACATTTTACTGTTGATACTCTGTGGGGGTATAGCTACCCACATTATTTGATTGTACTATAATCTTATTACTCATTGGTTATAGATTTATATAATATTTAATATTTATTATGTTTGTCTTTATAATAAAGTAAATTTTTCTAACATTGTGGAAAAGTCTCAGTACCTTCTACCACCTCCTTTTGTTCACGTTTTGTGTGCATATGGGCCTGCATGATTGTCGAGTGCCCCCGGGGGATGTAGTGGATGTGTTGCAAAACATGTATGCGGCTTGTTACATATCTGGATGTCTCTGACCTTTGGCTGTATAAGTTGTCGCATTTACATGTGTGATTTGCATAGCAACATGTCCACACTACTCATAGGGCACCACTTTTCAGTGCTCTTTGCACCATACTGCCACTGTTTTATTGTTTGTTGGCATATGTACATATGTGTTCCTGATATTTATTCCTCTAGGTGCTGTACCTACTATTATGGGTTTGCCTACTGGTGTGCTTATATTGCTCTCATGACACCTTGTAGTGCCCTTTATACCATATTATCTTCTTACTATATATAAAACCTATCACTACTACTGGCACATCTGTGTTGGGGTGCCATAATTGTAGTCCCGCCTTATGATGATCCGGGTTTCCGGTTTGCACTTGGCTCCTTGCGGGGCTCTTCTGCATATGCTCATGATATTTCTGCGCTTGTAAATATTGCAGGCGCCCTCCCTTTGGCTTCTTTATCCATGTGCGGATATCTCGGCTGACGCTTCCTTTCTGCGCATGCGCGCCTTGGATTCCTGCGTCTCATTTGGCGCAGGCGCTGTCTATTGGGTACCTCTGCCCATGCGCGGTTCTCCTGTCTTGGCGGTGCAGGCCTCTTCCGGTTTGCTTGTGCTCGCCCACATCGGTCGTTTATGAGCTATTATGCTCACGCTATTTATGGCTGTTAGACACCTCTGCTGACATCTTCCCTGACGAAGCCTGGTTCGCCAGGCGATACGCGTGGGGCATCGCTCTTTCACCAGATTGTATTCCTATGGGGGGTTTCTTCCGTATATATCCGTGAGACCCAGTGGTATTATTATGTACAGGTGACCCTTAAGCCTGCTAGCTGGCTAGTTAGTTCTATACCATTTTGGACAGCTACCTTTGACTCTTTTTTTTCTACATATGGTTGCTCTATGTGCTTAAATGGGCTATTTATGATGTTGTCCAACTAGGGACTTTGCACACTGCCTCATGAGCCACTAGGTTGCATTTGGGTTACAATACTATACTAAGCTATGGTCTCTATTACCGGTGTGTATTAGATGGTATTTGTATTTTTTAATTATGTTTTAATTGTTTGTGGTGTTTTTGAAGTGTCAATAAAATTAGCCTGTTATATTTTTAGAACTGTTTTTTATTATTGAATGGTGTGCAATTCTTCTTGCAGTAATGCTTTTCTTTTTTTCTAAAATTGGTTTCTATTACTGACATTGCACCTTCGGCATACTTCTAATAGTATATGGCAGTGCGCCCAACTTCCTGGTTTTTGGCTCTTTTTTTGCTGTCTGATACTCGAATTCTATACAGCACTATTTAGCTTCCAAAATTTTAAAAAGGCCACATAGTTGCCAGTGTGGTACTTCCATTACAGCCCTCGTATATATCTGCGTGCTCCAAGTTTTGTCATTGTAGGCTAGTGGGCCTCTTTTTTTGCTGTCTGTTACTCTAATTCTATACAGCACTATTTTGCATTTAAAAAAAAACACCAGGCCACATTTTTGCCAGTGTGGTATTTCCTTGACAGCCCTCATATATCTGCGTGCTCCAACTTTGGTCATTGTAGGCTAGTGGACCCCTTTTTTTGCTGTCTGATACTCAAATTCTATACAGCACTATTTAGCTTCCAAAATTATAAAAAGGCCACCTATTTGCCAGTGTGGTATTTCAGTGACAGCCCTCATATATCTGCTTGCTCCAAGTTTGGTCATTGTAGGCCGGTGGACCTCTTTTTTTGCTGTCTGATACTCCAAGTCTATACAGCACTATTTAGCTTTCAAAATAACAAAAAGGCCACATATTTGCCAGTGTGGTATTTCAGTGACAGCCCTCATATATCTGCATGCTCCAAGTTTGGTGATTGTAGGATGGTGGACCCCTTTTTTTGCTGTCTGATACTCTAATTCTATACAGCACTATTTAGCTTCCAAAATTATAAAAAGGTCACATATTTGCCAGTGTGGTATTTCCGTGACAGCCCTCATATATCTGCGTATTTCCAAGTTTACTCATTGTAGGTCGCTGTACCTTTTTTTTTTGCTGTGTTACTCTAATTCTATACAGCACTATTTTGTATTTAAAAAAAAAAAACAGGCCACATTTTTGCCAGTGTGGTATTTCTGTGACAGTCCTCATATATCTGCGTGCTCCAAGATTGGTCATTGTAGGCCGGTTTACCTCTTTTTTTTGCTGTCTGTTTCTCAAATTCTATTCTATACAGCACTATTTTGCATTTAAAAAAAAAACAGTCGACATTTTTGCCAGTGTGGTATTTCCGTGACAGCCCTCATATATCTGCGTGCTTCAAGTTTGGTCATTGTAGGCCGATGTATGCCTTTTTTTGCTGTCTGTTATTTCAATTCTGTACAGCACAATTTAGCTTCCAAAATTATAAAAGGGCCACATTTTTGCCAGTGTGGTAATTTCGTGACAGTCCTCATATATCTGCGCGCTCCAAGTTTGGTCATTGTAGGCCGCTGTTCCTTTTTTTTGCTGTCTGTTACTCGAATTCTATACAGCACTATTTTGCATTCAAAAAAAAAAACAGGCCACATTTGTTAGGGGTCGAGATCCTGCCTCTGCACAGGGGGAATCTCGAGCCATCTCCGCTGCGGTCTCCCATTCTTCTCCTGCCGCAGTGGAGCCTGCTCAGTGGAGGTGGCGGTCCCAGCGTCATGACAGAGTCTGCCACTGTGCGAAGGGTTACTGCTGCCTTTCCAGCTTCTGCCATTATAGCCTGTACAGGTCAGCAGCGAGCAGATGTCTTTGGGACTAAGTCCTACTTTTCCCCTTCTGAGCATGTCCAGGGTAAGATCTTTCATTAGAGATCAAGGGTCACATGCTCAGGTACTGCAGCTATTCCCATTGGTACTCTAGGAAGGTCCTGAAGTTGCTCAAGTTCTGTGGCAGCTTCCCATTGGTCCTTTTTTGGAAGGTACTGTAGTTGCTGCAGCTATAAAAGGTGCGCATGTCTGCACGGTCATGCGCTAGTATCTTTCTGAGTTACGTGCTTTGCGCCAGTGTGGTCATGTGAGATTGTATTCAGGGACCCGGCTGAAATAAGCCCCTAGAATACCGGCACCTCTGGTGAGGAGATTGTGTGTTTGAGTGAATTCAGTGACCTGGCTGAAATAAGCCCTTAGAATACCGGCACCTCCGGTGAGGAGATTATGTGCATGCATGACCACTGACTGCTCTCTGTTGGGCAGTTAGCCTGTGCTCCTGTGAAGTCTAACAGTGCTTTCCTTTCACAGGTACTCTGTGAAGTAACAGAGCTAGTCTATACCGCCAAATAGTGCTACCATTTACTAGCAGCAGGTTCCCCTGCACGGTGGAACGCGGGCTGCGAACGCATCAATAATAATAAACATTTATATTTAATCAGTGCGTTCGGCTAGCCCTAACAGAATACTAGCGCCAGGGTCTGGCTAGTAAATGGCGGATTAACAGCAATCCTTGCAGTACATCCAGCAGCTGGAGGGTAGGTTGGCAGCTCTCGAGCGCTCAACCTCAGCTGTGGATGTTACCGCAGTTGCTGTTCAGGCTGCTAGCGTGGCTGCAGCTATCTTGTCCACTGCCACCCCTGCTCCGACTCTATCTCGCCTCCCGCTGAGAGAGAAATTTTCTGGAGATAGTAAATCTTGTAGGGGTTTCGTGAGCCTATGCTCTATACATCTCGAGCTTCTGGCCGCACGTTTCCCCACAGAGCGGGCAAAGGTGGGATTTATTGTGTCTCCTGTCGGACAGGGCGTTGGAGTGGGCTACACCGCTGTGGGAGCATGGCGATCATGTGGTGCAGAGTGCTCCGCTGTTCTTGAGCAATCTAAAACAGGTCTTTTTAGGGCCTCAAGTCACCCATGATATGGCGCTCCAACTGTTGGCATTGACTCAGGGATCGTCCTTGGTCAGCCATTTTGCCGTCCACTTCTGCACACTAGCATCTGAGCTGGAGTGGTCGGATAAAGCCCTTATATTTGCCAGTGTGGTATTTCCATGACAGCCCTCATATATCTGCGTGCTCCAAGTTTGGTCATTGTAGGCCGCTGGACCTCTTTTTTTGCTGTCTGTTACTCTAATTCTATACAGCACTATTTTGCATAAATTTACTTCACAAAAAAGCCCCCAAAAATTGACTACAGTCTGATATATGAGACTTAGCCATGCCTGGTGTTTGGGTTTGAAAAATCGTGGATTTGCAGGCATACTGATCAGATATTATTTCGCTACTAATAAATATATTTGTGTTGATTATTTGAAATAGTGCAGTAGTCCATTTAAAATGGGCAAGACAAGGGGCAAGGAATGGGGAAGTGTGCGTGATGATACTGGTGCATGCAGAGGACGAGGCTGTGGCCAAGGTGAAAGTGGGCAACAAGAAAGACCCACATCTCTCTCGGCCTTCCTGTCCCAGTTTCTAGGAGACCACAGCACACCAATATTGAAGCCAGAGCAGTGCAAAACAGTTGTTGGTTGGATAGCGGATAATGCTTCCAGTCACTTAGCCAACACCACCATCAAGTCTGAGTTGCCGTGAGTTTGACCTGGATATTCCTCACCCAGATCCTCCTTCCTTCAACCATCCTGAGTGCCTTGAGACAACTGATCCCACACTTGGACACTCTGAAGAGCTGTTCACTTTTCCATTTCAAGATTCTGAACTCTCGGCCGGTCAACTTGAAATGGGGACAGATGAGATTGCATGTACAATTGCCCAAAGCTTTGACCAGCCCCAGTCACGCAAAGGCGATGGTGGGAAAGTGTCAGAAGAGGTGGACGATGATGAGACACAATTGCCAGAAAGTCAGGAGGAGGAGCAGGGTGTGGATGTGGAAGACGAGGTGGTGGATGACATAGTGACTGACCCAACCTGGCAGGAGGACATGCAGAGCGAGGGCAGCATCACACATGGGGAAGGTGGCATATCACCACAACACCCAGGAAGACGCAGTGTGGTGGCCACAGACAGAAGACGTGCATCCGTTCCCCGTAACACCAACAAGAGGGAGGTAGCCATTCCAACTGTTAGATCTTTCCGAGTCTGGTTATTTTTTAAAGACTCTGCCGATAACCCCAAACAGGCCATTTGCAGCACCTGCCATGCGCGCATCAGCAGGGGTAGCAAAACAACCAGCCAGACCACCACCAGCATGATCAGGCACATGGCAGCAAAGCACCTGACTTTGTGGGCCGAACATCAGGCTCCAGGACCACTGCCTGCAGGTCACACCACTGCTTCTTTGACTGTTTTACGGAGAAGCCAATCCCCAGTACACCGTGCGTGTGAAGATGCCTCCAGCCCTGCACCTGTTGTGGCCCACAGTCAAGCAGCACCATCATCAAGCCCATCCGCATCCTTGTCCCAGCACACCCATCAGTTGTCTATAACCCAGTCTTTGGAATGCAAGCAGAAATACCCTGCCAACGCCCCAAAGGCCACAGCCCTAAATTTCTCTTCTGCTTGCCCTAGAAATGCTGCCTTTTAGGCTCATTGAGACGGAAGCTTCCTGCAACCTGATGGCAGCAGCCGTCCCAAGGTACTCGGTCCCCAGTCACCACTATTTCTCCCAGTGTGCTGTACCGACATTACACCAGCATGTGTCCCTCAACATTACCCATGCCCTCAACAATGCTGTTACAGGGAAAGTCCATCTAACCACGGACATGTGGACAAGTGCTTGTGGGCAGGGACTGTACATCTCACTGACGGCACACTGGGTTAACATAGTGGAAGCCAGGACCCAGTCGGACCTTGAGATGGAACACATCCTCCCCACGCCGAGGAATGCTGGCCCTACGTCATTCAGGGTTTGCCCCCATAGTCTACAGCTCCTGCTCCTCCTCCTCCATCTCTGAAATCAACACATCAGTCAGAAGCTGGAAGCACTGCAGCACTGACTCAGCCAAGCGGCAACAGGCTGTGCTGAAGCTAATCTGCATAGGTGACAAACCGCACAATGCAGAAGAGTTGTGGACAGTGCTGAAAGAGCAGGCAGATGTTTGGATGACACCGCTGAACCTACAGCCAGGCATGGTCGTTTGTGACAATGGCCGGAACCTGGTGGCGGCTCTGAGGCAAGGTGAGCTCACACACGTACACGGAGCTGCCGGAACTGCTAGTGAAAGTATGCCATCTGTCTGCCAATTTTAGAAAGTCAGCTACTACTTCAGCCGCCCTTGCCGTGCTTCAGCAGCACTTGCAGCTTCCAGTTCACCGGCTGGTGTGTAATGTCCCCAAGTGCTGGAACTCTACGCTGCTTATGTTGGAAAGGCTTTGTGAGAAGAAGAGGGCAGTTGTTTACAACCAACATCAACAAGTCTGTCGATATTCAGTTCAGACTCCACACATAAGACCTCAGGAGTGGACATGGATGTCCGACATATGTACCATCTTCCAAAACTTTGAGGACTGCACCAAGATGGTGAGAGGCAATGATGCCATAATTAGCGTCACCATCCTGCTTCTCAGCATTCTGAAAACCTCTCTGCTCACAATTAAAGAGGATGTGTCAGGACTTTGAACATTTTTTACCTTTTGTGCATTACTGCCCTTTTTCAAGATGGCGTCTTTGGTCTCATGTGCACTGTGTCTCCTGGTATAAAACTCCACCCCAGCCTTCAGTCTGTGCTAGAGTATTCTGCCTTACATCCAGCTCCGGACCTCTGATTACTCCCTGGCTATACACCTGCTCCTGTGAACCTGTGTGGTGATCCTGCTACTCTGCTCTGAGTTCCTGCTGCATACACAAGTTTCCAGTAATCCTCCTTCATCTGCTGTTCGTGTTTACTTCCATCTGCATTTGCTGGTCATGTAAGCTGTTGCTGCTTTGCAATAACCTGAGTCTATTAACCAGGCCTCCCTGGTTGAGCTAAGATATTATTTGAACTGCCTAATAAGCATATCTATCTGTGCCTGGACTAAGACAAGGATTTATTCATGTCAAGTATCCTCAAGAATAACTGTGCTTCATAGACTTTCTGCTTGATTGCATTTTCCTCTGAAGTTTCCTATAGACTGATAAGCTGCGTTTATTATTTGCACGAAGTGTTGTGGACTTGAGTTTCTCTCTGCACCTGTTTGAATCACCGTGTGATAATATAGACTTTACCACTTATAAAACTGTGTCCTGTAGTTGTCTTGTTCCACGCAAAGAGTCTCCTGAGTTATCCCCTATAATTATTACAGGATACTCTACTCTAAAAAAAAAAAAGGAGACTGCTGGAACAATGACTGCAGAAAGCAAATTAGAGCAGGTGTTTTCCATAATTAGATCACTGCAGAAAGATGTGGAAGGTCTGCAAAAGAAGTTTGGAAGCTTTGAACACAATCAACAAGTGTTTGGACAAACTTTGCAGGACTTGAGCAACCGCATGGCAGCCCAGGAAAACAAACTTGCTGGCATAGAGTCCCAGTATGGATGGGCTTTTCAGGATATAAGCACGCAAATAGCTGCACAAGTGACTTTACCCTCTGGGCAACGGCCACCAGCTGGCCCACCTAAGTTGCCCCCATTCAGATTTAATGGTGATCGCGACAAATTTCGTGGCTTTGTGAATCAATGTATGCTATATTTTGATGTGCATGCTGACCGTTTTCCTACTGATAGATCCAAAGTACTGTGTGTAATAATGCTACTGACCTTATGAGCGCTCGCCTGGGCGAATCCGATGATTGAGTCTCGTGACCCACGGTTAAATGACTTGGATGATTTCTTGGCCACTTTGGCATTAATGTTTGATGACCCTAATCGCCGTGCAACTGCTAAATCTGCTTTGTTGTCTTTATGCCAGGCTTAACGTTCTGTTATTGAGTATGCCACTGAATTCAGGAGATTGGCGGTAGATACCAATTGGGACAGTTATGCACAATTGCCTATTTTTAAAAGGGGTCTGTCTAGTATTGTAAAAGATGAACTAGCCCGCTCTGAGTCACAAGAGCTAGAGACATTTATACAGCATTGTGTGCGCATAGACATTCGCCTTACTGAGCGTAGGCAGGAGAAATTTGCTGCATATAACCGTGTTTCTAACTTTTCCCTTCCTTCCAAAGAGCCTGCAGGTAAAACATCTCGGGAGGTGGAGGAGGTGCCCATGCAAATTGATTCCATTCAGAGGCACGAGATCAATGAGCACCGGGAGCATCGCCTGCATGAAAGTCTATGTTTCTACTGTGGCCAGTCTGACCACTTCTTGATCAATTGTCCTAAGTGTCCTTGATGGCCTAACAAGGTGCTAGCAGCAATAGGGGAGTATGACAACTGTGATGATGAATCTGTCATCTCTGAATGTAGCCTGCCTTTAAACGCTGTATTCCATTCACTTTCTATGACTTCACCCCCCAAGGAGCTGAAGGAAAAGAACTCTCACTGTTCTCTCCCTATTAAGATCCTGTGTTCAGGACAGTGGATTTCCAGTGCAGCTATGATTGACTCTGGTGCAGGTGGCAATTTCATGGATATCGCATTTGCCAAGGAACATGGTATTAAAATTCAGCAAAGAGCCTCTCCAATTACCATGGAAACAGTGGATGGGTCACCTTTAACCTCTGGGCCTGTGGATCAGGAGACCGTACCCCTTGAAATTTTGTTGGAGCCTAAGCATCAGGAGCAACTTTCTTTCTTGCTAATTTCTTCTCATTTTCCTGTGATTTTAGGCATTCCTTGGTTGCGTTCTCAGAACCCATATGTCAACTGGGAGACCAAGGAGATTATCTTTCCAACAAGGAGCAATTCAGTGTTAACAGAAGCTGTCCCTGAGTCCACGGCTACGGAACCACATGTACAGGTATTTTCTTTACCTCCAGCTTATAAAGAGTTCTCTGACATCTGTGACAAGAAGAATGCAGATCAGCTTCCTCCACACAGGCATTATGACTGTCCCATTGAGCTGCTTCCCGGGGCAGCCATTCCTTTTGGTAACGTATACCCTTTGGCGGCACCTGAGCTTCAAGCCTTAATAGAGTATATTGATGAAAATCTGGCCAAAGGCTTCATACATCCTTCTTCCTCACCAGCAGGGGTACCTATCTTTTTAGGATGGACCCTGAGACCCTGTGTTGACTATCGAGAACTCAATAAGGTAACCATACGAAACCGTTACCCTTTGCCTCTGATTCCCAAATTACTGGAAAGAGTCCGCCATGCTAAGGTGTTCTCTAAACTGGATCTTCGTGGGGCTTATAATTTGGTGCGTATTCGTCCAGGGGATGAGTGGAAGACAGCATTCAGATGCCGATATGGACACTTTGAATCTCTTGTGATGCCCTTCGGGCTTTGTAACACCCCTGCAACATTTCAACACCTTGCTAATGACATTTTCAGAGATTTGTTGGACCAGTTTGTAGTAATCTATTTGGACGATATACCAATCTTTTCTGACTCTCTACAGGAACATGAAGAACATGTCAAAACTGTTTTAAGACGTCTGAAAGAGAACCATCTGTATATTAAGCTGGAGAAATGCGAGTTCCATCGTTCTGAGATACAGTTCTTAGGTTATATCATCTCTCCCCAGGGGCTGAACATGGAATCTGGTAAGATTCAGGCTATCCTTGACTGGCCGGTACCCAAGAACGTTAAGGCGGTCCAACGTTTTATTGGTTTTGCAAATTTCTACAGACGCTTCATTCGAAATGTTTCTGATATTGTCCATTCCATTACTTCCTTGACAAAGAAGGAAAAGCCCTTTAAGTGGTCATCACAGGCTCAAGAACCTTTTGATCTGCTTAAAGTCTGTTTCACATCAGCACCGCTGTTGATACACCCAGATCCAACACTTCCTTTCATTGTGGAGGTGGACGCTTCTGATAATGCTTTGGTGGCTATTCTCTCCCAAAGAACTGGAAAGAAGGGTCTGCTACATCCTTGTGCTTTCTTTTCCCGTAGACTAACCTCAGCAGAGAAGAATTACGACGTGGGAGACAAGGAATTGCTAGCTATTATTGCGGCTTTCAAAGAATGGAGGCATCATCTGCAAGGAGCTGCACAACAGATCATACTGCTAACTGACCATCGCAATCTAGAGTTCCTTAGATCCACTAGATGTCTTTCTCCTCGTCAGGCTCATTGGAACTTATTTTTAAATCAATTTAACTTTGTTATCTCGTACCATCCAGGTTCTCGTAATGGGAAGGCTGATGCTTTATCCCGAATCCATGCTGCGGATTCCGTACCTGGAGCCCCGTCCAAGACCATTCTATCTGATGCCAATTTCATTGGAGTTATCCACGATCAGGACTTGTGGAAGGAGTGCAGGGAGGCCTATGAAGGTGATGTATTTCTGGCCAACCCACCTGTGGATATTAATCTTGTCTTTAAGGGTGGCATGTGGTTCAGAGATCGACGTATCTACGTGCCGGAGGTCGTCCGTCTGCAGATCCTCAAGTTGGTACATGACTCCAAGTTGGCTGGTCACAGGGGGGTGCAGAAGACACAAGAGTTCCTGAGCCGATTCTTCTGGTGGCCAACTTGCCTGAAGGATACCAAGGACTATGTTCTCTCTTGCGAGGTATGTGCCCGTTACAAGACTCCTCATGTGGCACCTACGGGTCTTCTACAACCATTATCTGTTCCGTCCTGCCCTTGGGGGTCTATATCAATGGACTTTATTGTGGAGCTGCCTACATCGGGGGCATGAATACAATCATGGTGGTAGTTGATTGCCTGACTAAAGTTGCTCATTTTGTTCCGTGCACTGGCCTCCCCTCAGCTAAAGATACAGTGAACTTGGTTATACAGAATGTCTTTCCGTTGCATGGTGTTCCGGATGAGATCATCTCTGACCATGGAGTACAGTTCACTTCAAGATTCTGGAAGGGGTTTTGCTCTGCACTCAATATTAATGTCTGTCTCTCTTCTGCTTACCATCCCCAGACAAATGGTCAGACTGAGCGTACCAACCAGACGCTGAAACAATATCTAAGATGTTATGTCAGCCATCTCCAGGATGATTGGTTGGAGTTGTTGCCGTTGGCCGAATTTTCATATAATAATTCTCAGAGCGCCTCCACTAAATTTACACCCTTCTTTGCCAATCTGGGTTATCATCCGTGTATTTTACCTAGGTCTCCAATTAATTCTCCGGTTCCAGCAGTGGAGGAAAGGCTGACTGTGATGAGACAGAATCTGGAGGTTCTGAAGGAATCCCTGTCCACAGCTCAAGAACGTTATAAGAGATGGGCTGATAGATTCCGTAAACCTGCACCCATGTTCAAGGTAGGAGATTCCATGTGGTTAGCAACTAAGAATCTGAAGTTAAACGTTCCTTCACAAAAACTTGGACAGAAATTCATTGGCCCTTTCAAGATCAACGGTATTGTGAGCTCTGTGGCCTGCCGGCTGAAGCTGCCTAGGACAATGAAGGTACACCCAGTTTTTCATGTATCTTTACTAAAGCCTGTATCTCCTAATACCTTCCAGGGACGTGTTGTGCAACCTCCGCAGCCTGTGGTGATTGATGGGCAAGGACAATTCGTGGTAGAGGAAATTTGTTGTGAATTCTGCTCTTGGGTTCCCTCCGGTGGTTGTTGGTAGTAATGCAGTTGTCCCTGGGTTGCAATCCTGAGCAGGTGTCCCTGCTGATTGCAGCTCTGACTGGGATATTTAGGTGTGCAGGATTCATTAGCCCTTGCCAGTTGTCCATTGTTCATGGAGGTTTTGCATCTCTGTCTGGTTCCTCCTGCCCTGCTGCCAAATCAACAAAAATAAGTGTCTGGTTTTGTTTCTACAGCACACATGCTGTGTGCTTTACAATTCAGTTCTATTCAATGTTTTTTCTTGTCCAGCTTAGACTGTGTTTGGATATTTCAGTCAAGTTGGATTCTCAGGAGATGCAGATATACATTCCATGTCTTTAGTTAGATGGTGGAATTTTTGTATTATCTGCTGTGGATATTTTTAGGGTTTTAATACTGACCGCTTAGTATTCTGTCCTATCCTTTCCTATTTAGCTAGTGTGGCCTCTTTTGCTAAATCCTGATTTCTGCCTGCGTGTGTCTTTCCTCTAATACTCACAGTCACTATTTGTGGGGGGCTGCCTATCCTTTGGGGTTCTGCTCTGAGGCAAGATAGAATTCCCATTTCCATCTATAGGGGTATTTAGTCCTCCGGCTGTGTCAAGGTGTCTAGGACGTGTTAGGTACATCCCACGGCTACTTCTAGTTGCGGTGTTAGTTTAGGGTTTGCGGTCAGTACAGGTACCACCTACTCCTGAGAAAGTCTCTCATGCGGCTCCAAGGTCACCGGATCATAACACCCAGGTCTCCCAAGGTGTATGGCAGGGATGATGGGTTGCTGGTAATTAGCGGGAGATTACAACCAAAAAAGTACCAAACAGAAACCCCTAAAATTTAACTTTTAATAAATTGGAGTAAAAATTACCCATATCAAAGGGTCAGGAGACAATAACACCTTAATCTATCTTAACAATTAATAAGAAAGGATAGAAGCTAAGATGGTGGTGGGGGGTGATCTTTCCCTTATTCACCCTACCTCACAGCGGAGGTTGGCACCCTAAGTTCGATATGGCGCCCCCACTCATCGACGGCTCTCCCTTATAACCCTAAAAGGAACTTATCAAAGGAAACTGCCACCACACCAAACCTTATCTAAAGTGCAATTGTGCTAATAAGGTGCCGAATAAAAACTGTTGAAGTCTTTTTGTGGATCAGTTTCCACAACAAAGGGTCTAAAAATGGTTACCCTTGTGCAAATATATAATGGAGGTGCAATAGGTGTCTAATATAGGAGACAAAATAAGTAAATCTTAAGCATTTGCGATATTCGTCAATAATAGTCCTGCCTATACTAACAGGGAATGCATTACACCTATAATATTCCCAAATACCTCAGTCATATATATATATTGGTATTAGGGAGATGATAATGTATCAATGCATCATCAGGGCTGTATTGCTACTGCCATACTAATGCACCTCCAATGTGTGGAGTGCATGTGCGTTCCACAGAGCGGACGCAGCATCACTGGCAGCGCTGTGACACTTCCGGTAGAGTGTAACACGTGCATCATGGAGCCCGAACTTAGAAACACTATGGAATGTTAGTCAGGTGGGTGGAGGTTTGGTGCCATGCTATTTAAACAGGACACCAGTAAATCACAGCGCAGATTCTTGTGGATGGGGAGAATGCTTCCTGCCCATAGCTCGCTATTCCATTGAGGTCTTGTCTATTGGTGTTGAAGTCCCCGATGAACACCCTAAAGGTACCTTTACACTAAACGACTTACCAACGATCACGACCAGCGATACGACCTGGCCGTGATCGTTGGTAAGTCGTTGTGTGGTCGCTGGGGAGCTGTCACACAGACAGCTCTCTCCAGCGACTAACGATCAGGGGAACGACTTCGGCATCGTTGAAACTGTCTTCAACGATGCCGAAGTCCCCCGCAGCACCCGGGTAACCAGGGTAAACATCGGGTTACTAAGTGCAGGGCCGCGCTTAGTAACCCGATATTTACCCTGGTTACTATTGTAAAAGTAAAAAAAAAAACACTACATACTCACATTCTGATGTCTGTCATGTCCCCCGCCAGCGTCCACAGGGTTAAAACTGCTTTCGGCAAAAGCAGTTTCCCTGCACTGAATGTGTCAGCGCCGGCAGTAACAGCGGTGACGTCACCGCTGTGCTCTGCTTTACGGCCGGCGCTGACTCAGTCAGTGCAGGGAAGCTCTCGGCAGCAGCGCGTGCATTAGCAGCGCTCCTGCCGAAAGCAGTTTTAACCCTGTGGACGCCGGGGGACGTGACAGACATCAGAATGTGAGTATGAACTGGTTTTTTTTTTAACTTTTACAATGGTAACCAGGGTAAATATCAGGTTACTAAGCGCGGCCCTGCGCTTAGTAACCCAATATTTACCCTGGTTACAAGTGAACACATCGCTGGATCGGCGTCACACATGCCGATCCAGCGATGACAGCGGGTGATCAGCGACCAAAAAATGGTCCTGATCATTCCCCAACGACCAACGATCTCCCAGCAGGGGCCTGATCGTTGGTCGCTGTCACACATAACGAGATCGTTAGCGGGATCGTTGCTACGTCACCAAAAGCGTGACATTGCAATGATATCGTTAACGATATCGTTATGACTCAGCCTTTAGAAGGATGCATGGGGGAGAAACGCGTCGGAACAGTGGGAGCTAATGCATTGTTGTAGCTGACTGAAGGGATTGGCCGTGAATATACAAGCTAAGTGTATAAGCTTATGAGCTACGATTTAGCACTTTATTTGCACATTCAGCACTTTATTATATTGGTTATCTGAGCTGCATATCATGTACATGAAAATATTGTTTTTCTGCCGAGTAGGAGTATATTGGCTACTGTCTTGTGTGATAGGATATGATCCTGTTTTGCCCAAAAGCAACCTGGATTCGTGTTATATGACTAACTAATGGTGAATTTAACATACTTGGGGAATTCCCCCTTTTTTCTGCCTATGAGTATTGAGAATCTTTTGTTTTTTTGGATGTATATCCATAAGGGCAGCTTAGAACTAGTATAGTTCTCTATAGCCCCGCTCCATTCTAGTCCCTTTCATGAGTGATAGTACATCATATTCATTCAAGTCCAAATTAATCCTAATATTGGATATATTATTACATTATTGGAGCAGCAGGGTTTAGTGATTATATAGAGATTGATATATACCTATTTGTGCTGTATACAGTAGTTATTAGTGCTAAACAAGAGATATAGATCAATTTGATCTGTATTCAATTGTTTTTTCTGTCTGTGATATTGATAGACTAAGGGATTGCCTAGGGATTGAAGGGACAGCTGCCGTAGAGCGTGGGCGCCACATCGCAAATTAGGGTGCCAACCTCCACTGACATGAAGGCTATCAGACCTTAGGGCCTACTAGGGATAGGGAAGGCATAGTGTTGTTTTTTCTTATTCCCTCTATGGGCCGCTGCCCAGATTCCTGGGCTGATATTTCCCGCTTTTTCTGGGATGTTTTTAATCAATTTTGTATTATTTTTGGTATTATCAGTGTTTGAATAATTAATAAAGAGTATTTTGAAAGGGGTAGATTTTTAGTTTTGGTGGTGTCTTACAATACTCCCCTTTGTTGTTACCGAATAGATAGTTGGTTTAGCTTTTCACTGGCAGCCTTGGCTCTTGGTCTGCTGCGGTGCCTCCAGATTCGGCTGTCAGGGCATACAACACCCACACAGCCAAGGGACTCATGCATCCTCTTTGTCAGTGCTCTGTTCTGGGGTGAGCCTGGCTACAGTTCCACTCCCCAGGTTGTCCTCAACTTGCCTACTCTCCTCTCAGCCTCCTCACTAGACTCCAACTACTGACTAACTCCGCCTCCAGGCCAGAACTTATAGGGAAGCTCCCCTGAAACCGAGTGTTTCCCCCTTCTGGTCTGGAGTCAGGAAGGTGTTGGATGCTGGTATTACCTGGTAAGGGGACCCCTCCTTGATTCCAGGCATGACATCATCCCCTGTGAGGGAGGCAATGCCACTGTGGCAACCGGACTCCTTTGGTGCCACTTTAGACTCCTGGTTGAGTCTCCTTCATGTGTGCTGCCTGTAGCAGTAGGCCTTCGAGACCGGCTCCTCCACTCTCATTGAGTTAACTACCCATGTTAATATTCTTACATTTTTCTGACAATAGTATTCAACGAAACTGATATTTGTGCCACCTGAGTGTGGCTAAGCATCAATTTCAAATTGTTTTTATCACGAATATATAGCATCATTAATTCAATATTCACTTCACAGACATTCACAAACAGACATTACTGCAACTGTCACCATTGAAACTCACAATTTAAATTTAATATCTGTATGTCTTTGGAGTGTGGGTAAAAAAAATAAGTACTGGAGGAAACCCTTGCATACATGGTTAGAACATACAAACTCTATGCAGATGCTGTATTTGGTGGGGTTGGAACACAGAACTCCAGCGCTACAAGGCTGCTAATGTTTTTGCATTGATGACTCAATGTTTCTGTGGTTGGAAGCCTATCACAGTGATGCAAACTGTGTACATCACTGCTGTCACCTGTCCATTGCAGGTAGTCTCTGTTTCAAAGGTTGTTTTGATTAGTTTCTCTAACTAGCTAAAAATAATCTCACTTCAAAAGAATGATTAGAGTGTCAGCACTTCTCCAGTTATAGGTCATTTTCCCTCTTCCTCGTATGTTCAATGTGTGGGGGGTATGTCCCCTCCCTGAAGTTGTTTTATGGATTTTAATTTTCTTCTATAACATGTAAGTGCAGAATCAGCAATATAGTCTTGTCTACTTTTCTGCAGCCTCCTGTTAAGATGGCTTGCCAAGGACACGTCAAGGGAAGTTGGAGTAAGAAACTGTACTAACCATTCTTTAATTAGGTTATAATGTCCAGTTTGGAAGTTATAGCAAAGTGCCTGGTCATTCCAATGAGACTCTATGGCCCAGTCTTGGAGCTCAGTGAACCCTGCATGGTTAGGGGTGTCATAGCGGAGCCATGAAATTTAAAGCATCAACTGTGGAGAATTTAAGAGCATCTAGAGGTAGGAAAAAAGTCCATAACAAAATTTACTGACACCAGAAAAACAATCAGGCAAATTCACCTTGGGTTTGGGAATAGTATGTGAAGATTTTGCACTGACTTGGGCCTGATTGGGTTAATATTTCTGGGTCAATTATAATGTAAAAGTGCATTTAATGATAATGTAAAAGTGCATGCCAGTGGCTGATGGCCAGTGATGTGAGATAGCAGTATAGTCGTGACACTGGGTCAAATTCAGGAGGACAAAATTACGAAAAGAAAAATTGCGAAATAGTCAAGAAGTCAAAATACAGGCACACGTCAAGAACTAAAAGTGGGAAGTATAAAGGAGCATGAGCAAAACCAAGAAGTTGATCAGTAAAATTAGAACTTATAACTGGCAAAAAAGTCAGACTACTTAAGGTTTAAATAAAGTATTACCATGCCCAAGGCTCACAGCAAACCGCTAATTAGATCAAACACTCTGCCATGAGTATACAGTGCCTTGCGAAAGTATTCGGCACCCTGGAACTTTTCATCCTTTTCCCAAATATCATGCATCAAAAACATAAAGATACCAAATGTAAATTTTTGGTGAAGAATCAACAACAAGTGGAACACAATTGTGGAGTTGAACAAAATGTATTGGTTATTTTACATTTTTGTGGAAATTAAAAAACTGAAAAGTGGGGCGTGCAATATTATTCGGCCCCTTTAACTTAATACTTTGTTGCGCCACCTTTTGCTGTGATTACAGCTGCAAGTCGCTTGGGGTATGTCTCTATCAGGTTTGTACGTCGAGAGACTGAAATTATTGCCCATTCTTCCTTGGCAAACAGCTTGAGCTCAGTGAGGTTTGATGGAGATCGTTTGTGAACCTCAGTTTTCAGCTCTTTCCACAAATTCTCGATTGGATTGACGTCTGGACTTTGACTTGGCCATTCTAACTCCTGGATATGTTTATTTGTGAACCATTCCATTGTAGATTTTGTTTTATTTTTGGGATCAATGTCTTGATGGAAGACAAATCTCCTTTCCAGTCTCAGGTCTTTTGCAGACTCCAACCGGTTTTCTTCAAGAAGGGTCCTGTATTTGGCTCCATCCATCTTCCCATCAATTTTAACCATGTTCCATGTCCCTGCTGAAGAAAAGCAGGCCCAAACAATGATGCTGCCACCACCATGTTTGACAATGTGTTCAGGGTGATGAGCTGTGGTGCCTTTACACCAAACATATCATTTGGAATTGTTGCCAAAATGTACGATTTTGGTTTTATCTGACCAGAGCACCTTCTTTTACATGTTTGGTGTGTCTTCCAGGTGGCTTGTTGCAAACTTTAAATAACACTTTTATGGATATCTTTGAGAAATGGCTTTCTTCTTGCCACTCTTCCATAAAGGCCAGATTTGTGCAGTGTACGACTGATTGTTGTCCTATGGACAGACTGTTCCACCTCATCTGTAGATCTCTGCAGTTCATCCAGAGTGATCATCGGCCTCTTGGCTGCATCTCTGATCAGTCTTCTCCTTGTTTGAGATGAAAGTTTAGAGGGACAGCCGGGTCTTGGTAGATTTACAGTGGTATGATACTCCTTCCATTTCAATATAATCGCTTGCACAGTGCTCCTTGGGATGTTTAAAGTTTTGGAAATCATTTTGTAGCCAAATCTGGCTTTAAACTTCTCCACATCAGTATCACTGACCTGCGTGTTGTGCTCCTTGGTCTTCATGATGCTCTCTGTGCTTCAAACAGAACCCTGAGACTATCACAGAGCAGGTGCATTTATACGGAGACTTGATTACACACAGGAGGATTCTATTTATTATCATTAGGCATTTAGGACAACATTGGGTGATTCAGAGATCCACAATGAACTTCTGGAGTGAGTTTGCTGCACTGAAAGTAAAGGGGCCGAATAATATTGCACGCCCCACTTTTCAGTTTTTGAATTTCCACAAAAATTTATAATAAGCAATAAATTTTGTTCAACTTCACAATTGTGTTCCACTTGTTATTGATTCTTCACCAAAATTTACATTTGGTATCTTTATGTTTGAAGCATGATATGTGGGAAAAGGATGAAAAGTTCCAGGGGGCCGAATACTTTCGCAAGGCACTGTACCACAAGTCCTAGAAATTAACAGAACTGTTCTTGTTTTGTCCCACATAGTCCACAATGAAAATGCAGCACCACCTAGCAACAGTTGCACAAGTAGTGGGACAAGTTTACATATAGATGTTACATTATTCATTTCTCACAATATTGTATTTTTCAAGAAAGTCATCCAAGCCCTCCTAGAGCAGACCATTACAACATGCTGTGGCAGAGAATTCTACAGTGTCACTGCTCTTACAGTAAAGAATTGCCATTTGTGATGATGACTAAATCATTGTAATCTTAACACTTGCTGTTTATTCCTGAAATAAGGTAATGTTACTCCCATTTCCAGTAGCCAGATAAGAAGGCAAACCATATAAGATAAAATCACATGCAAGTAGTATTTATTTGATCAGTCAGAAGTCACCATAATGTGCTACTTAGTTCTTCTCAACACATTGCACCAAGGATATTACAGAATAGTGCAGAGTAGGCACCATTAAGTGAAGGAGTCAATTTATAGTAAAAAAAATAAAAAGAAAAAGCAATACTCTATTATTATATTTTTTGTACTTCCATCTGGCTGCTTTGTCTGAGGTGCTGATAATGCTGTAGCTTCTGATGTATGATGAGCTTTTCTATTTTGTGCAATTAAATACATGAATGTCCAACTGACAGCTTTATGCGGAACTTCTGTGACCCAGGGCATCAAGATAGCTTATTCTACCCCTTTATAATGCCACTGTTCTCTCATTAGGCTAGAACCCCTTGATATTGTGCCAAAATCATAATCATGTTATTTACTGTTTATATTATATTCCCTCCAGGGCAAAGAGTTTTCTTATTTGTCTGGCAAATGATCATTTTATCTTTCATGGTAGTGCTTTTTCCTTAATATTATAGTGCTTTAAAATGTAATTATTGGTGTTAAAGGACCAGTATATTTTGTATTGATAAACAATAGAAAAATTAAAGGTTTATGCAACAAATAAATAATAGAGCAATACCTAGTGTCTAATTTTGCATTGTGCAGGAACTGTGTTTATGTATCCACTGAGCAAAGGAGATTGGCAATGGATATAATCACTAGTATTATGGAGAATTGGGGGTGTTAAAATGTTAATAATTAACCTTTTTTCAGCCAGACATTTCTCCCCAGCTCTTTAATAAAGATGACACTAATAATAGTGGTAAAAAGAGAAATTATCTAGTTGCAGTTGGATAAATTCTGTATCCAGCAAGGAAGAAGTTAAGGAATAGCAGGGAGAAGCAGATGAGACAGCCACATGTTTGGCGTCTCTAAGGAAAACAAACACGAATAGAGAAGCAATCACGAAATAGCAGGGGCCAAGATTTCTCTCCTACAATGGAACGGCATCAGGAGCTGTGCCTGTTCTTGGCAATCCAATCTATAAATTGATTGTAATATACGATGTGCTGCATTTCATTGTACGTGATGTAGCAGCTTCAAGTACCTCTGATCCATCAGCATCTTGCTGATAATAGCATATCTCCATCTGCTCCTGAAATTAATTAACCCTTCCCTGACTTTGTGGCCAGCAGCATATTTCCTTGCAAATCATTTCCAGCCAAACTGGTAAATTGGTTGGTGAAAATGCAGAGGGAAAGAACAGAAACAACAGAAAAAAAAAAAAAAAGTTGCAACTAAAATTCACATTCTGCATTTATAAGCGTGGCAAGATATTATGTGCCAAATGAAATAATAATATTTAAAAGAAATTAAGAAATCTACACTCGATGCCTGAATATCTATCTGTTATTCTATAAATGTTTATATTTAAAAGTGTGTATGTGTGTGTCTACATACTAATATTATAGTGCAGTATATGTATGACTTATATGTCTAATGTTTGTAGCTGATAGTTTTGTGAGTGGTGACATCTACTGGATGTCATTAAACTGACACCATTATAACCTTACAAAGTCTGCAACAAAGGCAGCACGCATGTAAAATTATGTGTTAAGCTTTGGATTCTAAACACAATTACGTCATTTAATGTTGAGATTGGTTCTTTTATTCTTTTTAGTGTTAAATTTAAATATTATCCTTTCAAGAAGCCTCAAATATAACAGAAGTCAAAATGTGCTTTTATTAGTCCCTTGAGCAGTGATAGGAAGCAGAAAGATTGTTATGTAGAGACTACAGAGACATCATTAGAAAATTCTGCAGCATGGTTTGCACCTGTAAATGTTGGTCTGATCTCTCTAGAATTATGGTGGTTGGAGCGCTGGCTGGTCTGAGGCATTTTACAGCCTGCACTTAAGTATGTAAATTACAAAACTGCTTTAGATAGGCAACCTGCTCTCTAGGGGCAACAAGGAGATTTACATAGATTGATGTAAAATTCACAATAATCCTTTACCAACAACACAATGTAACATACTAGGCAGTTAGGCAATTGTGTCAAGTAGAGGTGAAAGAATTAGATTCAATGCAAAATGACTTTATGCTGAATTTTTGAGAAATTGTTCGAATTGGCAAATCCAAACAATTTGTGATTCTCTTCACGAGAATCACCAAAAATGCCAGCTGCCATTTTAAACAATGTGGAAGATTGCATCAGCTAGAAAAGGAGCACAGTAACTTGGGAGTGGCTGGGCAGATTTCCTCATAATGCTTTGCCACTGTCAAATCTCATGATATAACAGCCAATCGGAAGGGACCTTCATAGCCTGTATAAAAGCCAAAGAAGGAATGCAGGAGCCAATCTAGATAATGACAAAATTCCATAGCTCACAGCTTTGCAAGAGAGATAGGGAGAAAAAGCCATAACATACTGTACAAATGCTACAAATAGTGTGTGTTATCCTACTGCAGTAGTGGAGAGCATTAGTGTCTTAGGCCATCTTCACACGTCCTGATAAAACCAGTACTAGATAGAGTACAGGCTCTATCTGTGTCCGTGCTTATGTGTACAACATTCATGTGGTATCTGTGTGCCACATCATTATGACAAGTATCGGCGACTGAGAAAAAGCAGTACAGTTCACATTGTTCCCAGGCGCTCTCATCTTTGCTGCCTGGTCTCCCTGAGATCAGTACAACCAGGCGATGCTGATGGGAGTTGTATTGTGTGTATAAATAAATAAATGTAAAAACGGTATGGGGTACCCCGTAACCAGTAGAGAAGTCAACCACTGAGGGCTGATGTTAATAATCTGGGAAAGGAACCAACAGTCCAAAAGGTTTCCAAGTTATTACTGGTTATTTTACAGCGAGACCCCAGAAAAAAAAATAGTGTTGTATTTCCTGATAATTACTAACCAGCAAAGGCTAAACAAACAGCTGTGAGCTGATATTAATAGCCTGAGAAGGGGCCAGAGGTATTGGTCCACTCCCAGACTAGAAATGGCACATCCATAATTTTGCACTTAGCCTCTGATCTTCCCACTTGCACTGGTGTGGTGGTGTAATAGTTGTGGGGTTGATGTCAGCTGTTTTATGGTCGTTGACATCAAACTCAGGTGTTAATAATGGACAGGTGACCCCCATTTCTAACCCCATAGTCATATGTAATAAAGACGCAGCCAGAGTAAAGTCCTTTAATTTAAATAAAGACACGGACTCCTTTATTTGAAATAATCTCTCCCCAACTTCTTTTACCCATTTATTACTGTAAAATAAAAAATAATAAAACACCATATTCCTCAACTGTCCACGGATAATCCATTTGTCTCACAAAGATCACGACTTCGCTACATCTGGATGCATAAATCCTACGCAGAAACAAAGGAGTACAAGTCCAAACAAAACTGACCAAAAAATAAATATTTCATTAGTAAACATATAGCAATCATAATAATAATGATCGATATAAAAAAAAACAGACATGAAAAGCACAGACAAAAGCTCATGTGTGGGAAGGCACCACAACTGTAGTAACAGAATGGGCAGGTATGCAGACCAAAAAAGGCAAAATCCATACACCCTGATGCCAAAGTAAAGAATCCTAAAAAGTATAGCATAAGACAGGGCATAAGTTCATATGCTTAGACCTCAATATAAATAGCAGTCATGAAATATTCCATCACCTTTGTTCAAACTCGTAAAGCATACTATGAAATATAAAGGAAACCCCTTTAAGGACCGCATAACTTACCCATAATAATATCTGTCAGTGTGCGTGCTACAGGGCAGCCCCAACGCGAGTTTCGCGTGGGCTTCTTCTGGGGGCTGTGTATGTGCGTCATTCAAAGATACTTATACAACCCCTGGCAAAAATTATGGAATCACCGGCCTTGGAGGATGTTCATTCAGTTGTTTAATTTGGCAGAAAAAAGCAGATCACAGACATGGCACAAAACTAAAGTAATTCCAAATGGCAACTTTCTGGCTTTAAGAAACACTAAAAGAAATCAAGAACAAAAAATGTGGTAGTCAGTAATGGTTACTTTTTTAACCAAGCATAGGGGAAAAATTATGGAGTCACTCAATTCTGAGGAAAATATTATGGAATCACCCCGTACATTTTCATACCCAAAAATAACACCTGCATCAAATTAGATCTGCATCTAAAAAGGAGTGATCACACCTTGGAGAGCTGTTGCACCAAGTGGACTGACATGAATCATGGCTCCAACACGAGTGATATCAATTGAAACAAAGGAGAGGATTATCAAACTCTTAAAAGAGGGTAAATCATCACACAGTGTTGCAAAAGATGTTGGATGTTCACAGTCAGCTATGTCTAAAATCTGGACCAAATACAAACAACATGGGAAGGTTGTTAAAGGCAAACATACTGGTAGACCAAGGAAGACATCAAAGCATCAAGACCGGAAACTTAAAGCAATATGTCTCCAAAATAGGAAATGCACAACAAAACAAATGAGGAACGAATAGGTGGAAACTGGAGTCAACATCTCTGACCGAACTGTAAGAAACCGCCTAAAGGAAATGGGATTTACATACAGAAAAGCTAAACAAAAGCCATCATTAACACCAAAACAGAAAAAAACAAGGTTACAATGGGCTAAGGAAAAGCAATCGTGGACTGTGGATGACTGGATGAAAGTCATATTCAGTGATGAATCATGAATCTGCATTGGGCAAGGTGATGATGCTGGAACTTTTGTTTGGTGCCATTCCAATGAGATTTATAAAGATGACTGCCTGAAGAGAACATGCAAATTTCCACAGTCATTGATGGTATGGGTCTGCATGTCAGATAAAGGCACTGGGGAGATGGCTGTCATTACATCTTCAATAAATGCACAAGATTATGTTGATATTTTGGACACTTTTCTTATCCCATCAATTGAAAGGATGTTTGGGGATGATAAAATCATTTTTCATGATGATAATGCATCCTGCCATAGAGCAAAAATTGTGAAAACATTCCTTGAAAAAAGACACATAAGGTCAATGTCACGGCCTGCAAATAGTCCGGATCTCAATCCAATTGAAAATCTTTGGTGGAAGTTGAAGAAAATGGTCCATGACAAGGCTCCAACCTGCAAAGCTGATCTGGCAACAGCAATCAGAGAATTTTTTTATGGATAGTACTGTTGGACACTCATTAAGTCCATGCCTCAGAGACTGCAAGCTGTTATAAAAGCCAGAGGTGGTGCAACAAAATACTAGTGATGATTTGGAGTGTTTTTTTGTTTGTTTTTCATGGTTCCATAATTTTTTCCTCAGAATTGAGTGATTCCATAATTTTTTCCCTATGCTTGGTTAAAAAAAGTAACCATTACTGACTACAACATTTTTTGTTCTTGATTTCTTTTAGTGTTTCTTAAAAACAGAAAGTTGTCATTTGAAATTACTTTAGTTTTGTGCCATGTCTGTGATCTGCTTTTTTTCTACAAAATCAAACTGAATGAACATCCTCCAAGGCCGGTGATTCTATAATTTTTGCCAGGAGTTGTATGCCAAAGGCACAGCTGTTACCACTACTAATTAGCGCAAACGGCGCGTGCGCACACTAACATGACAGATGTCATATGCAAAGTAACAGCCGTATATCGCAACCGACGCATACGCACTCCAATGCAAACGGCGTGTGCGCACACTAACAGGGCTAACGTCACATACAACGTGACCAACGCATGCACACTCCAAATGTAAACGCCTGGCGACATCTCATGCCAATAGTAAGTATGGCATTTACGCACCGTTTAATCAGAATTAAGTATAGCTACCTCCACGGCATTCAGAAGCTCATGTACACCGCGTAACAGGCCCCACATGACACATCCACGCTAGCCGCACACATGTCTCGCCTGGTGAAGGGGAAATCCCCATGACGTCATATCACCCTTCGGACATTACGGAGGCCAGCAAGGATGCATCAGGGCTCTAGTCACAATGGGCATGCACACATGCCGGGATGCCATATTAGAAATAAACATAGGGAGAAAAGCCTTGTTAGGTCCAAAAGGTAGTGCAAGACTGTATATATAATAAAATAATATAAAAGGAGATGAAAACATCTCATGACTGCAAGCACATCAATAAAGTGATAAGTGCAAAAAGTGACAAGTGCAATAATAAACAAATTATTAATATACAATAAAACATAGTGACATATAATATAATGATATGAGATAAACAGACCATACAGTATATGGACTGTAATAAAGTGACAACTACTAAAACAAAAAATAATAATACTAGTAATACTAATAATAAAAAATAATATATAATAATTATTGTTATTCTTTTTTCTTTTCTCTTTTTTTTTTCCTCTTTTTTTTTCCTCTTTTTTTTTCCATAAAACAATTCAATAAGTGAGATTCCCAAGTCCAGACGAAAAAAAGTCCAGATTCTTCATGGACCCTTCTCCAAGACTCCTCTCCAAGGCAAAACAGCTTCTCCCAAGGACCAATGTATTCAAGAAATCGACCAATAGATAACATAACACAATGAGGTAAGTGACTGCATAAAAAAGACAAAGACACACAAAATTAAAATCAAAAATCAAAAAGAACAGACCTACAAAGACCAAAAGACATATTTACCCTTACAAAAATGCCGAAAAACTTAGCTGTTCATTTAGGCCCATTGGGGCCATTGTGCCCAATGTAGTAATCCATCGGCATTCTAATTGGGCCAGGGTACGCTTCATGTCGCCATCTCTAATGCCACACCTAACTCGATCAATCCCAATTACCTGGAGGTCTTTTGGGTTGCACTTATGGTGTATCTTGAAGTGACGGGGAATGGTTTTCAAAAGGGTAGTGTCTTCCACCTCCCCAGCTGCCAAGATGTCCCTAATATGCTCACGAGTACATATCCGAATTTCACGTGAAGTTAATCCAACATAGAAAAGATTGCATGCACATCTGGCAAAGTATATCACAAATGTAATACTACATGATATATAATCCGTGATTTTGAAATCCCTTAAACCATCTGAGGAGGAGAAAGACACCGCCCTAATGTGATTGCGACATGCCATGCAATCACCGCATGGGTAAAATACCCATTTACGTTTCCCTGCCCCAAAGAGGTTAGGTGTTTTCGCCACATAGTGGCTGCGAACCAGAATGTCTTTTAAATTCTTCCCCCTCCTGGCTGTCAGGAGGGGTGAATCCGACAGACATTTTGCTAATGAAGGTCAAAATAGGCCAATTTTTCTTTAGGATCTCTCGCATCATCCCCCATCGGTGATTAAAAGTAGAAAGGTACCGTATCCCAAAATTTCTCCTGTATATCCACCTTTTTTGGATTAAAGGGCCACTGTCACCCCCTCCAGCCGTTATAAACTAAAAGAGCCACCTTGTGCAGCAGTAATGCTGCAGTCTAACAAGGTGGCTCTTTTAGTTTTTGATTCATTTATTACCTCAATAAAGCGTTTTAAAAATTGGCCACACATACCAGATATTGTCCCAGGAGGCGGTCCGAAGCGTCCTGTATGAATCCCCCAACTGCCGTCACTCTTCTCTTCAGGGCCGATGGTACCCGCCCCCTTCGCGTTGTTGCTTCTTAAATCCGGCGCCTGCGCTGTGGGTGCCTGCCTGGGGCCTGCGCAGTGTTCTTTGTCAGTCACATCTCAGATGCCGGGTGCCTGACTGCGCCTGTGCGGGCAGTGCGGCCGCCCTGTTACTGAATCCCCGCCCCGCACTGTGTTATTCATTATGCACAGTGCGGGGCTGGCATTCCTGGGCATGCGCACTGCGCTGTTCAGGCGCTCCCCCATCTCGGACGCTCTCCCATCTCTGACGCTCCCCTGCCTTCCCAGGAACCCCAGCCCCGCACTGTGCATAATGAATAACACAGTGCGGGGCGGGGATTCAGTAACAGGGCGCAGTCAGGCACCCGGCATCTGAGATGTGACTGACAAAGAACACTGCGCAGGCCCCAGGCAGGCACGCACAGCGCAGGCGCCGGATTTAAGAAGCAACAACGCGAAGGGGGCGGGTACCATCGGCCCTGAAGAGAAGAGTGACGGCAGTTGGGGGATTCATACAGGACGCTTCGGACCGCCTCCTGGGACAATATCTGGTATGTGTGGCCAATTTTTAAAACGCTTTATTGAGGTAATAAATGAATCAAAAACTAAAAGAGCCACCTTGTTAGACTGCAGCATTACTGCTGCACAAGGTGGCTCTTTTAGTTTATAACGGCTGGAGGGGGTGACAGTGGCCCTTTAAGTAGATCACATCTTTTAGAATTCTTGGCACGAGTAAGCCCATGTTTAATACTTCTCTTGCTATAACCATGTGCAGGGCCAGACTGGGACTAAAATTCTGCCCTGGCATTTGAAGTTACACAGGCCCACTTGTCACATGGTGACTGTATAATATCTTGGTACACTTGTAGGTTACAAGAAGTGAGGGGAGTGTAACACGACTATATAACATATAATTACAGCTGTATCCAGCATCACAGCTCAGTCCTATTTATGGATTTTAGTTGCAGTACCAAGAAAAGCCGCTACTTTACCTACATAACTGGATCTCGTAGATAATGAAGGGATAAGATCACCAAAGGCTATGGAACCTCATTGTGATGATCCATAAACTTTGCCTACAGTCACTTTTGGTTCCACTGCGCAGCACGATACACGGTGACTCTGAAGAGCGGTGACATCAGTAACATCACCGCTCTTCAGATATTCCGGGCCTTGCGCTGAGCTCGGCAACTGTGAAGAGCGGTATTGTTACTACCGTCACCGCTCTTCAGAGTCACTGGATCTCGCCAGGTCTGGGCTAGTACTAGGGGTGTCTGATAGACACCTCTCCATTACTTACACCAGGGATTGATAGCAGCTGACATTACACAGCTGACATCAACCCTAAAAATCATTACACATACCAGAATTAAATGCTCTGGCGGCTGGGAAAAGCAGTAGAGTTAGTGCTATTCCCAGGCGTCGGGTGCTAACTACAACTGTCATCATCCTTGCCTGGTCTCCCTGCGAAGCATTTCTGCTGTATTTACATGTGCTGATCCCAGGCCGCTAAATGAGTGTGATCGCCAATAATGAAGTCGTTCGCTTGTTTCCCGGCCTCTTTACACCAACTGAGAAAGAATGAAGGAAACAGAACAATCACAATTAGATCAATCTGCCCCATACAGTATCATGTTATCAGCAGCACAACTACAGTTTACACCGGCAATGTGCTGCTAAGAACAAGGATTTCTGTTCCCACATAAACAATCCAATCACTCGATGAATAGGCAGCATTTTGCTTGTTTAGTATAATACACCCCATAGTCCTCCATATATTATAATGTGCACCTCAGTCCTCCATATACTATAATACACTCCTCAGTCCTCCATATAGTATAATACAATCCTCAGTCCTCCATATAGTATATTACACTCCCCATAGTCCTCCATATAGTATAATACACTCCTCATAGTCCTCCATATATTAAAATACACTGCAATTCCTCCATATAGTATAATACACTCCTCAGTCCTCTATATAGTATAATGTACTGCCACAGTCCTCCATATAGTGTAATACACTCCTCAGTCCTCCAAATAGTATAATACATTCCTCATAGTGCTCCATATAGTATAATGCCCCGCCATTGTCATCCATGTAGAACAATTCTCTTCCCATAGTATAATGCACCCCACAGTTTTTCATATAGTATAATGTATTCCCCATAGTCCTCGATACAGTATAATGCAGCCCACATATAGTATAATTATGCCACCCCAGAGTATAATGCAGCCACCCCACAGAGTATTTTGTAGCCCTATGAGTATAATGTAACCCCCCAGAGCATATAATGCTGCCCCCTCATATAGTATAATGCAGCCCCTGCATATATAATATATGGTAGCCCCCTCATAGAGCATAATGCAGCCCCCCATAGAATATAATGTAGCCCCTCCATAGAATATAATACAGCACCCCCATAGAATGTAATACAGCCCACCTCCCCATAGAATATAATACAGCCCCCATAGAATATAATGTAGCCCCAAGAGAATGTAAAACAGCCCTCCCACATTGAATGAAATTCAGCCCCCCCATAGAATGTAATGCAGCCAGCCCCACATAGAATGTAATGCAGCACAGCCACCCATAGAATGTAATGCAGCCAGACACCCATAGAATGTAATGCAGCCAACCCCCATATAATGTAATGCAGCACAGCCCCATAGAATGTAATGTAGCACAGCCCCCATAGAATGTAATACAGCACAGCCCCATAGAATGTAAAGCAGCATAGCCCCCATAGAATGTAATGCAGCCAGCCCCCATAGAATGTAATGCAGCCAGCCCCCATAGAATGTAATGCAGCCAGCCCCCATAGAATGTAATGCAGCCAGCCCCATAGAATGTAATGCAGCCAGCCCCCATAGAATGTAATGCAGCCAGCCCCCATAGAATGTAATGCAGCCAGCTCTTATAGAATGTAATGCAGCCATCCCCCCATAGAATGTAATGCAGCACAGCCACCCATAGAATGTAATGCAGCCAGTCACCCATAGAATGTAATGCAGTACAGCCACCCATAGAATGTTATGCAGCACAGCCACCCATAGAATGTAATTCAGCACAGCCCCCATAGAATGTAATGCAGCCAGCCCCCATAGAATGTAATGCAGCCAGCCCCATAGAATGTAATGCAGCCAGCCCCCATAGAATGTAATGCAGCCAGCCCCCATAGAATGTAATGCAGCACATCCCCCATAGAATGTAATGCAGCACAGCCCCCATAGAATGTAATGCAGCACAGCCCCCATAGAATTTAATTCAGCCAGCCCCCATAGAATGTAATGCATCCAGCTACCATAGAATGTAATGCAGCCAGCTCCCATAGAATGTAATGCAGCCAGCCCCCCATAGAATGTAATGCAGCAAGCCCATAGAATGTAATGCAGCCAGCCCCAATAGAATGTAATAAATCCCCCCATAGAATGTAATACAGCACAGCCCCCATAGAATGTAATACAGCACAGCCCCCATAGAATGTAATACAGCACAGCCCCATAGAATGCAATACAGCACAGCCCCCATAGAATGTAATACAGCCCCCCCAATTAGCCCCACAATCCAGTTATCACTCATTGATATATTTTAAAAAAAAATACTCTCCTCATCTCTCCTCATGCCCGCGCTGCTCCCGGCTCTGGTCTCGGCAGCTGCAGTCTGCCCGCCCGACACACAGCAGGTGCACGATGATATGACGTCATCGTGCACCCACAGTGTCAGCGTAAGGCAGAGCGGGGAATGATGGGAGAGGGAGCGACAGCGGACGCTCTCTCCTCCATTATTGCATTCAACTGTACCGGCGTCATAGATGCCGGAATAGTTGAATGCAGTGGCGCTGGCGGGGGCGGGGGGAGTCGGCGCTGGCGAGCAGCCCATGACTGCCACCAGCCCTTCTAGGATTTGCCAGAAATGCCCGATGGCAAGTCTGGCCCTGACCACGTGCCAGGAATCTCTCCCCAAGGTTCACCAACTGCCTCTCAAATGCCTCATCCGTATTGCAAATCCTCCTCATACGCAAAAATTGTCCTGTTGGAATGGCTTTAATCGTTGAACCAGTATGAGAAGATGACGCATGGAGAAGTGCATTAACAGAAGTCTCTTTTCTGAATACATCAGTGTTGATGGATCCATCCTCCTGGACCAGCAATTTGATATCCAAAAAGGAGATCTTTTGATGATGAAAAGTATATGTGAGCCTGATGTTGAGACTGTTGCGGTTCAAATCCTGCATAAACTCATGAAGACCATCAATCGTTCCTTGCCAAATAAACAAAATGTCATCGATATAACGATACCACCCCAGAATCTGGAAGGCGGAATGCGCGCCCCCCTGAAATATGCCCCTCTCCCAGTAACCCAGAAAGAGGTTAGCATATTAGGGCGCGCACGCCGCCCCCATAGCTGTGCCACGATTCTGGAGGTAGTATCTATCCTTAAAAGTAAAAAAATTGTGTGTAAGGATGAACCGCAAGAGTGTCAACACCAAGTCTCTGATCTCCATCTCAATATTGCTAGATTCCTGGAAGAAGGAAATCCTGTGTAGGATTTATGGTTTTCTGGAGTGTCCAGAGTAATTTATATGGGTCTACTAAAACGGCATATGGCTTTTTGGAGATACTATGACATGTACCAGTGGATTGTTTTTCTATTTGCATCTGGATGCATGGCTGAGCGGTGTCATGCTGAGAACGCTCAGCCATGCATCCAGGAGGCACTGAGCTGAGTGTGAGAGCACAGATCATTGATATTACCACAGTTAATCGGCCAGCTCACAATTAACTGATCGTGGGAACTGCAGCTTGTGACCTGTGGTATCTCAATTAAATCACTGAAGCTGCGCTCTCATGCTCAGCTCAGTGTCTTCTGGATGCATGAATGAGCGGTCGCATCATGCCACCACTCAGGTATGCATCCAGATGTACAGTGGGTACGGAAAGTATTCAGAGCACTTTAAATTTTTCACTCTTTGTTTCATTGCAGCCATTTGGTAAATTCA
The DNA here is from genome assembly GCF_051348905.1 of Ranitomeya variabilis. Lineage (NCBI taxonomy): Eukaryota > Metazoa > Chordata > Amphibia > Anura > Dendrobatidae > Ranitomeya > Ranitomeya variabilis. The sequence goes on along the minus strand of NC_135235.1, from coordinate 175,374,998 downwards.
AAAAAGTTCATTTTTTTCTCATTAATGTATACTCTGCACCCCATCTTGACTGAAAAAACAGAAATGTAGAAATTATTGCAAATTTATTAAAAAAGGAAAAAATGAAATATCACATGGTCATAAGTATTCAGACCCTTTGCTCAGACACTCATATTTAAATCACATGCTGTCCATTTCATTGGATCCTCCTTGAGATCTACTCCTTCATTGGAGTCCAGCAGTGTTCAATTGAACTGATAGGACTTGATTTGGAAAGGCGCACACCTGTCTATATAAGACCTCACAGTTAACAGTGCATGTAAGACCAAATGAGAATCATGAGGTCAAAGGAACTGGCCAAGGAGCTCAGAGACAGAATTGAGCCAAGGCACACATCTGGCCAAGGTTACAACAGAATTTCTGCAGTACTCAAGGTTCCTAAGAGCACAGTGGCCTCCATAATCCTTAAATGGAAGAAGTTTGTGACCAGAAGTCTTCCTAGAACTGGCCGTCCAGCCAAACTGACCAATCGTGGGAGAAGATCCATGGTGTGAGAGGTAAAGAAGAACCCCAAGATCACTGTGGCTGAGCTCCAGAGATGCAGTAGGGAGATGGGAGAAAGTTCCACAAAGTCAATTATCACTGCAGCCCTCCATAAGTTGGACCTTTTTGGCAGAGTGGCCCAAAGGAAGCCTCTCCTCAGTGCAAGACATATGAAAGACTGGATAGAGTTTGCTAAAAAACACACGAAGGAATTCCAGACTATGAAAAATAAGATTCTCTGGTCTGTTGAGACAAAGATAGATCTTTTTGGTGACAATTCTCAGCGGTATGTGTGGGGAAAACCAGGCACTGCTCATCACCTGCCCAATACCATCCCAAGAGTGAAACATGGTAGTGGCAGCATCATACTATGGGGGTGTTTTTCAGCTGCAGAGACAGGATGACTGGTTGCCATTGAAGGAAACATGAATGCGGCCAAGTACAGAGATATCCTGGATGAAAACCTCTTCCAGAGTGCTCTGTGTCATGGTTCCCAATGGCAAGGGAACGTCAGAGAACTAAAATAACAGACTAGCTCTTGGGTGATGGAATCTCGAGCTGACCGTGAGCTAAACCTACCACACAACTAACAGTGGCCGGGTGGCGTACCTACGTTTTATCCCTAGACGCCCAGCGCCAGCCGGAGAACTAACTAACCCTAATAGAGGAAAAAACAGACCTGGCTACCTCTAGGGAAATTCCCCCAAAAAGGAGACAGAAGCCCCCCACATATATTGACGGTGAGTTCAGAGGAAAAGACATACGCAGTATGAAGGTAGGTTCAGCAAAGCGAGGTCCGCTTACTAGATAGTAAGAAGATACAATAGGGAACTTCACGGTCAGCTGAAAACCCTATTAAAATACCATCCAGAAATTACTTTAAGACTCATGTGTCAACTCATGACACCGGAGTGGTAATTTCGGCCCACAAGAGCTTCCAGCTACAGAAACATAACATAACTGTGAACTGGAACAAAAATGCAAACAAACTTAGGACTAAGAGTCCAACTTAGCTGATAGTAGTCTAGAAGCAGGAACATGCAACAGAAAGGCTCTGGTTACATTGATGGCCGGCACTAGAAGAACTGAGCAGCAAGGCTAAATAGGATACTCCCACATCCTGATGGAAACAGGTGAACAGAGAAAGTGAAGCACACAAGTCCAGTACCACCAGCGACCACCGGGGGAGCCCAAAAACCAAATTCACAACAGCTCTTGACCTCAGACTTGGCTGAAGGTTCATCTTCCAACAACACAATGACCCTAAGCTCACAGCTAAAATAACAAAGGAGTGGCTTTAGAACAACTCTGTGACCATTCTTGACTGGCCCAGCCAGAGCATTGACCTAAACCCAATTGAGCATCTCTGGTGAAGAGACCTGAAAATGGCTGTCTACCAAAGTTTACCATCCAACCTGACGGAACAGGAGAGGTTCTGCAAGGAAGAATGGCAGAGGATCCCCAAATCCAGGTGTGAAAAACTTGCTCCATCATTCCCAAGAAGACTCATGGCTGTACTAGTTCAAAAGGGTGCTTCTACTCAATACTGAGCAAAGGGTCTGAATACTACGCTAGGGCCAAGGGGTACCTGGAACCAGGTCGGACGGTAGTTAAAGGGGTGGTCACGGCAGCAGTGAGGTGAGGTTGGAAGCCTCCCTACTGCGCTGTTCCTTAGGTTCTTGATGCCTTAAGCTCTCTTCAAGCCTTGCTCTCTGTCCTTTAAGTGGAACACTACCCACATGGCAGGCAGCTCGAGCCTTTTCCTGATGTCACTCCCTCGTGGTGGCTCAAGGCTCTCTAGTTTGCTGGTATGCCTTCGGGAATCAGATGTGGCCAGGAGACCTGCAATCTCCTGTTCTCCGGATTCAATTGCAGGGTATGCAGTTCCCACACAACCACGGAATCCGGTATCCGGTTTGTTGTGCTCAGTCCTGGGGTGAGCTTTGTTGCAGCTCCTATCCCCAGCTTCTCCTCACTTGCTTCCTCTTCCTTCACTAGCTCAGACTAACTGACAAAGCCCGCCTCCAGACCACAACTTATTAGGAAACTCAGAATATATGCTTATATACACTCACTGGCCATTTTATTAGGTACACCTGTCCAACTTCTTGTTAACACTTAATTTCTAATCAGCCAATCACATGGCGGCAACTCAGTGCATTTAGGCATGTAGACATGGTCAAGACAATCTCCTGCAGTTCAAACCGAGCATCAGTATGGGGAAGAAAGGTGATTTGAGTGCCTTTGAACGTGGCATGGTTGTTGGTGCCAGAAGGGCTGGTCTGAGTATTTCAGAAACTGCTGATCTACTGGGATTTTCACGCACAACCATCTCTAGAGTTTACAGAGAATGGTCCGAAAAAGAAAAAAAATCCAGTGAGCGGCAGTTCTGTGGGCGGAAATGCCTTGTTGATGCCAGAGGTCAGAGGAGAATGGGCAGACTGGTTCGAGCTGATAGAAAGGCAACAGTGACTCAAATCGCCACCCGTTACAACCAAGGTAGGCCTAAGAGCATCTCTGAACACACAGTGCGTCGAACTTTGAGGCAGATGGGCTACAGCAGCAGAAGACCACACCGGGTACCACTCTGTTGTGAATTTGGATTCTGGGCTCCCCCGGTGGCCGCTTGTGGAATTGGACTTGTCATCCTCTTTCCTGTTTCACCTGGTTCCATCAGTAGTGGGTGTCGCTATTTAAGCTCATTTCTCTGGTGGTTTCTTGCCGGTCAACAATGTTATCTGATGCCTCTCAGTGCTTGTTCCTGCTTCTAGACAACTACTAGATAAGTTGGACTTTTGTCCATGTTTTGTTTTGCCTATTTGTTCCAGTTCACAGCTGAAGTTTTGTTACTGTGTCTGGAAAGCTCTCGTTGATCAGGGATTGCTACTCTGGCGTTATGAGTTAATGCCAGAGTTTAAGGTAATCTCTGGATGGTGTTTTGTTAGTGTTTTTCTGCTGACCATGAAAGTATACTATCTGTCTTCTGCTATCTAGTAAGCGGACCTCAAATTTGCTAAGACTATTTTCCTGCTGCGTTTGTTGTTTCATCTGAACTCACCGTCATTATATGTGGGGGGCTACTGTCTTCTTTGGAATATTTCTCTAGAGGTGAGCCAGGTCTTATATTTCCCTCTGCTAGCTATTTAGGTCTTAGGCCAGAGCTGGGCATCTAGCGATAAATAGGAAATGCTACCTGGCTATTTCTAGTTGCGCGGCAGGCTTAGTTCATGGTCAGTATAGTTCCATCTTCCGAGAGCTTGTCCCTCTATAGGCTTGCTATGATCTCTGCCTGCAGAGATCATGACAGTTTGACCGGCCAGTAAAGTGTTAAAGACCCAGGTTGAGAAAGGAGAGTTATAAGAAGTCTGCTGGAATTTTTTTTTTTTTTTTTTTTCCCTCCAGTCTGCCTTGCTGCAGTTTTTTTTCTCTCTCTCCTCCTAATCTCTGTATGCTCTGTGTGCACCTGACAATAATGGATCTCCAGAGTGTAACTGCGGGTTTGAATAATCTCATCACGAAAGTACAAAATTTACAAGATTTTGTGGTACATGCTCCGGTATCTGAGCCGAGAATTCCTTTGCCGGAGTTCTTCACAGGGAATAGAGCTAGCTTCCAGAATTTCCGAAATAATTGTAAGCTTTATTTGTCCCTGAAGTCTCGTTCAGCTGGAGACCCTGCTCAGCAGGTTAGGATTGTGATTTCCTTGCTCAGGGGTGACCCTCAAGATTGGGCCTTCTCATTGCCAGCAGGGGATCCTGCGTTATGCGATGTGGATGCGTTTTTTCTGGCCTTGGGCTTGCTTTATGAGGAACCTCATTTGGAACTTCAGGCAGAAAAAACTTTGATGGCACTATCTCAGGGGCAAGACGAAGCTGAAGTTTTCTGCCAAAAATTCCGTAAATGGTCTGTGCTTACTCAGTGGAATGAGTGCGCCTTGGCGGCAACTTTCAGAGAAGGTCTCTCTGATGCCGTTAAGGATGTTATGGTGGGGTTCCCTTTGCCTGCAGGTCTGAATGAGTCCATGACAATGGCTATTCAGATTGATAGGCGTCTGCGGGAGCGCAAACCGGTGCACCATCTGGCGGTGTCTATGGAAAAGACGCCAGAAAGTATGCAGTGTGATAGAATTCTGTCCAGGAGCGAGCGACAGAATTTTAGACGGAAGAATGGATTGTGTTTCTATTGTGGGGATTCTACTCATGTTATATCAGCATGCTCTAGGCGTACAAAGAAGCTTGATAAGTCTGTTTCCATTGGCACCATTCAGTCTAAGTTTATTTTGTCTGTAACCCTGATTTGCTCTTTGTCATCCATTGCCACGGACGCCTATGTTGACTCTGGCGCCGCTCTGAGTCTTATGGATTGGTCCTTTGCCAATCGTTGTGGTTTTGATTTAGAGCCTTTGGAGACTCTTATTCCTCTGAAGGGGATTGACTCCACCCCATTGGCTAATAATAAACCACAATACTGGACACAAGTAACCATGCGTATCAATCCGGATCACCAGGAGATTATTCGTTTCCTGGTGCTGTATAATTTACATGACGATTTGGTACTGGGATTGCCATGGTTGCAGTCTCACAACCCAGTCTTGGACTGGAGAGCAATGTCTGTGTTGAGCTGGGGATGTAAGGGTATTCATGGGGACGTACCTTTGGTTTCTATTTCGTCGTCCATTCCCTCTGAAGTCCCTGAGTTCCTCTCTGATTATCAAGACGTCTTTGACGAACCCAAGCTTGGGTCGTTACCTCCGCACCGTGAGTGCGATTGTGCCATAGATTTGATACCGGGTTGTAAATATCCAAAGGGTCGTTTGTTTAATTTGTCTGTGCCGGAACATGCTGCTATGCGGGAATATATAAAGGAGTCTTTGGAAAAGGGACATATTCGTCCATCTTCTTCTCCCTTGGGAGCTGGGTTTTTCTTTGTCTCAAAAAAAGACGGCTCTTTGAGACCATGTATTGATTATCGGCTTCTGAATAAGATCACTGTTAAGTATCAATACCCATTGCCATTGCTTACTGATTTGTTTGCTCGTATAGAGGGTGCTAAGTGGTTCTCTAAAATTGATCTTCGTGGGGCGTATAATTTGGTGCGGATCAGGCAGGGGGATGAGTGGAAGACCGCATTTAATACGCCCGAGGGCCACTTTGAGTATTTGGTCATGCCTTTTGGTCTTTCTAATGCCCCTTCAGTTTTCCAGTCTTTTATGCATGATATTTTCCGCGATTTTCTGGATAAATTTATGATAATATATCTGGATGATATTCTGATTTTTTCTGATGACTGGGACTCTCATGTCCAGCAGGTCAGGAGAGTTTTTCAGGTTCTGCGGTCTAATTCTTTATGTGTGAAGGGGTCTAAGTGCGTTTTTGGGGTCCAGAAAATTTCCTTTTTGGGGTATATTTTTTCTCCCTCTTCCATTGAGATGGATCCCGTCAAGGTGCAAGCTATTTGTGACTGGACTCAGCCCTCCTCTCTTAAGGGTCTTCAGAGATTTTTGGGCTTTGCCAACTTTTACCGCCGATTTATTGCTGGTTTTTCGGATGTCGTTAAACCACTGACTGATTTGACCAGACAAGGCGCTGATGTTGCTAATTGGTCCCCTCATGCTGTAGAGGCCTTTCAGGAGCTTAAGCGCCGTTTTGCCTCTGCCCCTGTGTTGCGTCAGCCTGATGTGAATCTGCCTTTTCAGGTTGAGGTTGACGCTTCGGAGATCGGAGCTGGGGCAGTGTTGTCGCAGAAAGGTTCCGACTGCTCCGTCATTAGGCCTTGTGCCTTCTTTTCTCGCAAATTTTCGCCCGCAGAGCGGAATTATGATGTTGGGAATCGGGAGCTTTTGGCCATGAAGTGGGCGTTTGAGGAGTGGCGCCATTGGCTCGAGGGGGCTAGGCATCAGGTGGTGGTATTGACTGACCACAAAAATTTGATTTATCTTGAGACTGCCAGACGCCTGAATCCTAGACAGGCGCGCTGGTCTTTATTTTTTTCTCGCTTTAATTTTGTGGTGTCATACCTACCGGGTTCTAAGAATGTTAAGGCAGATGCCCTTTCTAGGAGTTTTGACCCGGACTCTCCTGGTAATTCTGAACCCACAGGTATCCTTAGGGAGGGAGTAATTTTGTCGGCCGTTTCTCCTGATCTGCGGCGGTCCTTGCAAGAGTTTCAGGCGGATAGACCGGATCGTTGTCCGCCTGATAGACTGTTTGTTCCGGATGATTGGACCAGCAGAGTCATCTCTGAGGTACATTCTTCTGCATTGGCAGGTCATCCCGGAATTTTTGGTACCAGGGATTTGGTGGCAAGATCCTTCTGGTGGCCTTCCCTGTCACGAGATGTGCGAGTCTTTGTGCAGTCATGTGACGTTTGTGCTCGGGGCAAGTCTTGTAGTTCTCGGGCTAGCGGACTGCTGTTGCCCTTGCCTATTCCTAAGAGGCCTTGGACACACATCTCGATGGATTTTATTTCAGATCTGCCTGTTTCCCAGAAGATGTCTGTCATCTGGGTGGTCTGTGACCGTTTCTCTAAAATGGTCCATTTGGTTCCTCTGCCCAAGTTGCCTTCTTCTTCTGAGTTGGTTCCTCTGTTTTTTCAGAATGTTGTCCGATTGCACGGTATTCCTGAGAATATTGTTTCTGACAGAGGTACCCAATTTGTGTCTAGATTTTGGCGGGCATTCTGTGCTAGGATGGGCATAGATTTGTCTTTTTCATCTGCTTTTCACCCTCAGACTAATGGCCAGACCGAGCGGACTAATCAGACCCTTGAGACATATCTGAGGTGTTTTGTCTCTGCTGACCAGGATGATTGGGTTGCTTTTTTGCCATTGGCAGAGTTCGCCCTCAATAATCGGGCCAGTTCTTCCACCTTGGTGTCCCCGTTTTTCTGTAATTCGGGGTTTCACCCTCGATTTTCCTCCGGTCAGGTGGAATCCTCGGATTGTCCTGGAGTGGATGCGGTGGTGGAGAGATTGCATCACATCTGGGGGCAGGTTATGGACAATTTGAAGTTGTCCCAGGAGAAGACTCAGCGTTTTGCCAACCGTCATCGTCGTGTTGGTTCTCGGCTTTGTGTTGGAGATTTAGTGTGGTTGTCTTCTCGTTTTGTCCCTATGAGGGTCTCTTCTCCTAAGTTTAAACCTCGGTTCATCGGCCCTTATAGAATATTGGAGATTCTTAATCCTGTTTCTTTCCGTTTGGACCTCCCTGCGTCCTTTTCCATTCATAACGTTTTTCATCGGTCGTTATTGCGCAGGTATGAGGTACCTGTTGTACCTTCAGTTGAGCCTCCTGCTCCGGTGTTGGTTGAGGGTGAGTTGGAGTACGTTGTGGAGAAAATTTTGGACTCTCGTGTTTCCAGACGGAAACTCCAGTATCTGGTCAACTGGAAGGGTTACGGCCAGGAGGATAATTCTTGGGTCAATGCATCTGATGTTCATGCTTCTGATCTTGTTCGTGCCTTCCATAGGGCTCATCCTGGTCGCCCTGGTGGATCTGGTGAGGGTTCGGTGCCCCCTCCTTGAGGGGGGGGTACTGTTGTGAATTTGGATTCTGGGCTCCCCCGGTGGCCGCTTGTGGAATTGGACTTGTCATCCTCTTTCCTGTTTCACCTGGTTCCATCAGTAGTGGGTGTCGCTATTTAAGCTCATTTCTCTGGTGGTTTCTTGCCGGTCAACAATGTTATCTGATGCCTCTCAGTGCTTGTTCCTGCTTCTAGACAACTACTAGATAAGTTGGACTTTTGTCCATGTTTTGTTTTGCCTATTTGTTCCAGTTCACAGCTGAAGTTTTGTTACTGTGTCTGGAAAGCTCTCGTTGATCAGGGATTGCTACTCTGGCGTTATGAGTTAATGCCAGAGTTTAAGGTAATCTCTGGATGGTGTTTTGTTAGTGTTTTTCTGCTGACCATGAAAGTATACTATCTGTCTTCTGCTATCTAGTAAGCGGACCTCAAATTTGCTAAGACTATTTTCCTGCTGCGTTTGTTGTTTCATCTGAACTCACCGTCATTATATGTGGGGGGCTACTGTCTTCTTTGGAATATTTCTCTAGAGGTGAGCCAGGTCTTATATTTCCCTCTGCTAGCTATTTAGGTCTTAGGCCAGAGCTGGGCATCTAGCGATAAATAGGAAATGCTACCTGGCTATTTCTAGTTGCGCGGCAGGCTTAGTTCATGGTCAGTATAGTTCCATCTTCCGAGAGCTTGTCCCTCTATAGGCTTGCTATGATCTCTGCCTGCAGAGATCATGACACCACTCCTTTCAGCTAAGAACAGGAAACTGAGGCTACAATTTGTACAAGCTCATCGAAATTGGACAGTAGAAGATTGGAAAAACGTTGCTTGGTCTGATGAGTCTCGATTTCTGCTGCGACATTCGGATGGTAGGGTCAGAATTTGGCGTAAACAACATGAAAGCATGGATCCATCCTGCCTTGTATGGAGCACCTTTGGGATGTGCAGCCGACAAATCTGCGGCAACTGTGTGATGCCATCATGTCAATATGGACCAAAATCTCTGAGGAATGCTTCCAGCACCTTGTTGAATCTATGCCACGAAGAACTGAGGCAGTTCTGAAGGCAAAAGGGGGTCCAACCCGTTACTAGCATGGTGTACCTAATAAAGTGGCCGGTGAGTGTATATATACACACAAGGTATGCGTTGGAAAAAACTAGCGGAACCAGAGGGACAAAGTTAAAATATCCTGATAAGAACAAAGTGACCCTTTAGAGAAAAGCCTAACAATTAAGGTCCATTGTCCAAGAGCCCGCGGATATGCTTGCGGTGTATACACTGCAAGAAAGTTTATGGAGGCACTTGGAAGATTTTTCTTACCTCCGTTACTTTTCTGAGAAGTCTGGGACGTAGGACCTTTTCCAAAGGGTAGAAATGGTGTAAACTGGTGGCTGCCCCGGCCGGCGGCAAGCCACCATACAGTAGCTCCGGGTGAAGACGGGATCCTGCAGAGCCGATGCCGCGTGTGCTAGCGGCGGTGAGTACAAAACGGTGCGCAGGACCTGAGTGACGTAGTATGTCACGTGACCGTATACCCCGGAGAGTGAGTACGAAGTGCAGCTCGGATCACACAACCAACGCGTTTCGGAGACGCCTGTCTCCTTCCTCAACGAGTTGGTTGTGTGATCCGAGCTGCACTTCGTACTCACTCTCCGGGGTATACGGTCACGTGACATACTACGTCACTCAGGTCCTGCGCACCGTTTTGTACTCACCGCCGCTAGCACACGCGGCATCGGCTCTGCAGGATCCTGTCTTCACCCAGAGCTACTGTATGGTGGCTTGCCGCCGGCCGGGGCAGCCACCAGTTTACACCATTTCTACTCACCGGAAAGCCTTTGGAAAAGGTCCTACGTCCCAGACTTCTCAGAAAAGTAACGGAGGTAAGAAAAATCTTCCAAGTGCCTCCATAAACTTTCTTGCAGTGTATACACCGCGAGCATATCCGCGGGCTCTTGGACAATGGACCTTAATTGTTAGGCTTTTCTCTAAAGGGTCACTCTGTTCTTATCAGGATATTTTAACTTTGTCCCTCTGGTTCCGCTAGTTTTTTCCAGCGCATACCTATATATACCTTGTGTATATATATATATATAAGCATATATTCTGTTTTTTATACTTTTTACAAACTTATTGTGGAGGTTTGTCGGTAGTGCTGCAGGAATCTATAATAGCGGTGACACTTTGCGCCGCCATCACAAACGTTTTTGTATAGACTTTATTAGGAAACTCCCCTAAAACTGGGTTTATAGGTGCCCCATCTGGTCTGGAGTCAGGAAAGTGTTGCATGCTAGTGTTACCAGTTAAGGGGATCACTTCTTGCTTCCAGGCATGGCATTACCCCCTGTGAGGGAGGCAATGCCACTGTGGCATCTGGACTCCTGGGGTGCCACATTCCCCCTAGTCAAATTCAGTACTCCCGGACTGAGGAAACATAAAACAAACATATTAGCAAATGAACAATTATGGCCATTACAAGATTTCAAAAATGAAAAATTACAAAAACCTCAAAAACTGTAAACATTTTAACATTTTATGTTACCCAAGAACTTTTGAGTTTCCTCAGTGGGAACTGCCCCAACCCACCTGATGTATCGTCTGTGGGCGTGGCTACAGGGCACTCTGTTGGTGGGCCTGGTCTTCAGCCATGCTGGCGGTTTATTTTCTAGGCCAAATTGGGGTAACTATGTACAAGAGAAGGTCCTGACCACACATAGTCCCGTGGCCCAATTGTCCTTTAACAGGTTATTATGCATGCTTAATAGTTCATACAGTAGTCTCTGTAGGTATTCATGCTTTAACGGTTGCAAACCTATACATTCCAACTTATTTATATTAGTATTACAGTCAAATTTTAGTCCCTATACCGGGCTGGGATCTGACCTCTGGCACTATGGGTAGATCTACGCAGTACAGGTATTGATAGTGTCGTAACCGGATTCACTGTGCTTGCTATTACTGGTGTAGTGTACTCGCTATAGGCTACACTACAGGTGATTCTACGTAGCAAAGGTATACTTGATTTTCTACGATTACTCCTGCTCACTGTGGGCATTACATATTCACCATTAGCAGGGGGTAGATTCTCTTGCTCTGCTGCTGGTGTGGAATCTGCTGCTTGAGCTGATGGGTCTAGAGTCTCTGCTGCTTCAGGTTGGTCTTGATTCACATCTCTTTCTGGCACTACTAGCTGGGGAAAGGTCAAGACAGGTACTATGATGGCTTGGTTTACCTGTGTCCATGACTGGGGAAAGTCTCCAAGAACGGTATGGATTTTGTTTTCCTCCTCTTCTATAGGTTGAGGGGCATCTTGGTCTTCTTCCTTGTTTCTTAATTGTTCAGGGCATACCTTCAGATGATCCTTTGATATGGCTGCTGAGGTTTCTCCTCCATCTTTACCTTGGTATTATCAAAGTTTGAAGGCATGAAGGTGTAGGGTTCAGCTTCCCACTGATCATCCAGTTTGTGCATCCTCCTCTTTCTTTTGAGAACTTGTTCTCCAGGTTCTAAAAGAGTAACCAGAGCCTGTTGGTTGTAGCTCTTTTCCTGTCTTTGCCTGGCTTGGGACAAACTCCGTTCCACGCATTCTTGCATTCTGCGGTATTGCTGCGGTATTGCTGCTGCCGCTCTGTATCCCAGTCTGCATCTTTTGATGTCATTTCAGGTGTTAAGACTTCCTTGTCCAAGTCAATGAGTAACTTGCCAGGTCTCACTCTCATCAAGTAGGCTGGAGTGCAGTTGGTGGAATTTACTGGGATATGGTTATAGAGATCTACCAGATCTGACAACTTCTCTGGCCTCTGGTTTCTCTTTTCCAGGGGCAAAGTCTTCAATAGGTCAATTACCACCTGGTTCATTTTCTCACACGTGCCATTTGTCTATGGATGATACGGTGTTGTTCTGATTTTCTTGCATCCATACAGGTTACAGAACTCCTGGAACACTTCTGCTTCAAAGGCTGGGCCTTGGTCAGTGAGCACTTGTTCAGGGTAACCGTGCGGTCGACAAAAGTGTTCTTGGAAAGCTTCGGCTGCTGTCTTCGCTGTTTGATCTTTAACAGGCAAGACTACCAGGAACCTTGAGTAATAGTCCACTATGGTGAGGGTGTAGACTGTTATGATCTGGTGGCCTAAGAGCAGCATGAGACGTACTCTGGAGAAGGTGGTACCTGTACTGACCGCAGACCCTGAACTTAACACCGCAACTAGAAGTAGCCGTGGAATGTACCTAGCGCTCCCTAGACATCTCGACACAGCCGGAGGACTAATTACCCCTAGAGATAGAAAAGGGAAAACTATCTTGCCTCAGAGAAAATCCCCAAAGGATAGACAGCCCCCCACAAATATTGACTGTGAGAGGAGAGGGAAAAAACATACACAGACTGAAATGAGAATTTAGCAAAGGAGGCCACTTCTAGCTAAATAGAAAGGATAGGACAGAGTACTATGCGGTCAGTATTAAAACACTAGAAAATATCCACCACAGAAAATACAAAATCTCCACAGCTAACTAAAGATATGGAGGGTATATCTGCATCTCCAGAGATACCAGCTTGGCTAAACAAATCCTTATACAGACCAAGCTGGACAAGACAAAAACATGGAAAAGAACTGAACAATAAGGCCACAGCATGTGGACAGCAAAAATCTAGGCCAGAACTTATCTTTGTTGAAATGAACTGCAAAGTAGAAGAGACCAGGCAGGGATGTGAATCCTCCAGGAACAATGGACAACTGGCACTGACTAAAGGGTGAAGCAAGACTAAATAGCCCAGTCAAAATTGCAAAAAGTGAACACACCTGATAAATGCTGCGATTCAGAGACAGCAGCGCTACCACTTACAACCACCGGAGGGAGCCCAAGAGCAGAATTCACAACAGTAGACATAGCCTAAACGGCTTAGGGTCAACTTCACATGGTCCAAGGCTACCAGTTCAAGCGGTTGTTTGGTGATTATTGGCTGTAATGGGGCTCGCTGGCTGTTGCGGTCTTTCCTACGCAAGTTGCATGTGCCACACTCTTGGCACCACATGTCAAAGCTCTTCTCATGCCAATCCAGTAGAATCTCTCACGAAGTAGGACTTCCAGCATTTTCCGAAGTGTCCAGCTCCATCATGGTACGCCTCTAAGACCATTGGCGCATCCCTCTTTGGGACTCCCACCTGCCAGATCAGTTCATGAGTGCGTGAGTTGATTTTCCTCCGACACAGCTTACCCTCATAGATAAACAGCTTGCCCTTCTCTTTCCACAACTATTGGGTCTCTTGTGGAGTGTCTGGACCAGGGTGCAATCATATTGTGTCAGTAGCTCTTTTACCAGGCAGACTGCTGGATCGCTTTCCTGCATCTCTGCCTACTCATGGTGGGGCAATGGGTTTAACATGGCCTCCTGCATGATGCTGCACTTGTTCCTCACCCCCTGGGAGAGTTGGGCCGCAACTGGGTGGTGAAAGGCTGGTAACTCAATTTCTTTGAATGCTTCCAGATCTTCTCCCTTGTCTGGTAAATTGGGCCTTCTGGACAGCGCATCAGCATTAGTGTTCTTATGTCCTGCTTGGTACTTGATGGTAAACTCGTAGTTGGAGAGCCGGGCCATCCATCGCTGCTTCAGTGCACTCAGCTTTGCCGTTTCAAGGTGGGTTAGCGGATTATTGTCCGTGTAGATAGTAAACTTCATTGACGTCAAGTAGTGCTTGAAGTGCTCTGCTACCGCCCAGACTAGAGCGAGGAACTCCAGTTTAAAGGAACTGTAGTTGTTGGGGTTCCTTTCAGTGGGACGACACTTCCTGCTGGTGTAGGCAATCACTCTCTCTCTGCCTCTCTGCACTCGTGACAGCAGCACTGCTCCCAATCCCACATGGCTGGCATCTGTGTAAAGTACAAATGGTTGGTCATAGTCAAGATAGGCCAGGACTTCATCTCCCATGAGAGCCAACTTCAACTGAGTAAAGGATTCTTCTAACCTGTTGACCACTTGAACGGATGACTTGTTCTTAGCCTTCTTGGATTGGCCCACTAGCAAATCTTGCAGAGGTGTGGCTATCTTGGTGAAGCCCCTGATAAATCTCTAGTAGTAGCCTACCAACCCGAGGAACAGCCATACTTCAAGAATGGTGTTAAGTTTTGGCCAGTCTCTGATAATGGTGACTTTGTCAGGGTCTGGTGCCAAACCTTTGGCGCTTACCATGTGACCTAGGTACTGCACCTTGTGCTTCAGCAGGTGGCATTTGGACAGCTTAACATTCAGACCAAAGTTGGACAGGGCTTTGAATACCTCGGCCAGGTGCTTCAAGTGGTCTTCATAGGTCTTTGAGAAGATGATGACATTATCCAGGTACAACAGCACGGTTTCAAAGTACTTGTACCCGAGGCAACACTCCATCATCTTTTGGAACATCCCCGGTGCGTTGCAAAGCCTGAATGGGGCATGTAGTTGAATTCTCTTAAGCCCATGGGTGAAGTGAAGGCGGTCTTCTATTTATCCGCCTCTGCCACAGGAATGTGCCAGTACCCACTGGTGAGATCTAAGGTGGAGAAATAGTTAGCGGATCTCAGTGCAGCTAGTGATTCCTCAATTCTAGGTAATGTGTAACGCTGTTAATTCGCCTGTAGTCAACACCCATTCTCATGGTACCATCTTTCTTTTTAATGAGGACTAATGGAGCTGCCCAGGGGCTACAACTATCTCTGATTACCCCAGCCTCCTTCATCTCCCGTAACATATCCTTGGCACATTGATAGTGAGCTGGGAGTACAGGCCGGTACCTTTCTTTAACCCCTTAAGCCCCGAGGGTGGTTTGCACGTTAATGATAGGGACAATTTTTACAATTCTGAGCACTGTCCCTTTATGAGGTTATAACTCTGGAACACTTCAACGGATCCCAGTGATTCTGACACTGTTTTCTCGTGACATATTGTACTTCATGACAGTGGTAAAATTTATTTGATATTATCTGCATTTATTTGTGAAAAAAAACAGAAATTTGGCGAAAATTTTGAAAATTTCGCAATTTTCCAACTTTGAATTTTCATGCCCTTAAATCAAAGAGATATGTCACACAAAATACTTAATATCTAACATTTACCACATGCCTACTTTACATCAGCACAATTTTGGAAACAATTTTTTTTGTTAGGGTGTTATAAGGGTTAAAATTTGACCAGCAATTTCTCATTTTTACAACACCATTTTTTTTAGGGACCACATCACATTTGAAGTCATTTTGAGGGGTCTATGTGATAGAAAATAACCAAGTGTGACACCATTCTAATAACTGCACCCTTCAAGGTGCTCAAAACCACATTCAAGAAGTTTATTAACCCTTCAGGTGTTTCACAGGAATTTTTGGAATGTTTAACAAAAAATGAACATTTAATTTTTTTTTCACAAAAAATTAATTTCAGCTCCAATTTGATTTATTTTACCAAGGGTAACAGGAGAAAATGGACCCCAAAAGTTGTTGTACAATTTGTCCTTAGTACTCCGATACCCTATATAGGGGGCATGGCAGATCTCGGAAGGGAAGGAGCGCCATTTGACTTTTCAATGCAAAACTATCTGGAGGTGGGACGCCATGTTGCGTTTGGAGAGCCACTAATGTGCCTAAACATTGAAACCCCCCACAAGTGACACCATTTTGGAAAGTAGACCCCCTAAGGAGCTTATCTAGATGTGTGGTGAGCACTTTGACCCACCAAGTGCTTCACAGAAGTTTATAATGTAGAGCCGTAAAAATAAAAATAATATTTTTTCACAAAAATGAAATTTTTGCCCCCAATTTTTTATTTTCCTAAGGTTACCAGAAGAAATTGTACCCCAAACGTTGTTGTGCAGTTTGTCCTGAGTATGCTGATACCCAATATGTGAGGGTAAACCACTGTTTGGGTGCATGGCAGAGCTCAGAAGGGAAGGAGCGCCGCTTGACTTTTCAATGCAAAATTGGCTGGAATTGAGATGGGACACCATGTTGCGTTGGGGAGCTCCTGATATGCCTAAACATTGAAACCCCTAACAAGTGACACCATTTTTGGAAAGTAGACCCCCTAGGGATCTTATCTAGATGTGTTGTGAGAGCTTTGAACCCCCAAGTGTTTCACTACAGTTTATAACGCAGTGCCGTGAAAATAAAAATTATTTTTTTTCCACAAAAATTATTTTTTAGCCACCAGTTTTGTATTTTCCGAAAGTTGTTGTGCAATTTGTCCTGAGTATGCTGATACCCCATATGTGGGGATAAACCACTGTTTGGGCGCATGGCAGAGCTCGGAAGGGAAGGAGCGCCATTTGGAATGCAGACTTAGATGGATTGGTCTGCAGGCATCACGTTGCATTTGCAGAGCCCCTGATGTACCTAAACAGTAGAAACCACCCACAAGTGATCCCATATTGGAAACTAGACCCCCCAAGGAACTTATCTAGATGTGTTTTGAGAACTTTGAACCCCCAAGTATTTCACTACAATTTATAACGCAGAGCCGTGAAAACAAAAAATCATTTTTTTCCCACAAAAATGGTTTTTTAGCCCCCCAAATTTTTATTTTCGCAAGGGTAACAAGAGAAATTGGACCCCAGAACTTGTTGTCCAATTTGTCCTGAGTACGCTGTTACCCCATATGTTGGGGTAAACCCCTGTTTGTGCGCATGGGAGAGCTCGGAAGGGAAGGAACACTGTTTTACTTTTTCAACGCAGAATTGGCTGGAATTGAGATTGGATGCCATGTCGTGTTTGGAGAGCCCTGATGTGCCTAAACAGTGGAAGCCCCCAATTCTAACAAACCCTAACCCAAACACAACCCTAACCCCAACCACACCCCTAACCGCAACCCTAACCACACCCCTAACTCCAACACACCCCTAACCCTAATCCCAACCATGACCCTAACCGCACCCCCAACCCTGACACACCCCTAACCCTATTCCCAACCGTAAATGTAATCCAAACCCTAACCCTAGCCCCAACACTAGCCCCAACCCTAACCCTAACCCTAACGTTAATGGGAAAGTGGAATTAAAAACATTTTTTATTTTTTTTATTTTTCCCTAACTAAGGGGGTGATGAAGGGGGGTTTGATTTACTTTTATAGTGTTTTTTTTAGCGGATTTTTATGACTGGCAGCTGTCACACACTAAAAGACGCTTTTTATAGCAAAAAAATTTTTTTTGCGTTACCACATTTTGAGAGCTATAATTTTTCCATATTTTGGTGCACAGAGTCATGTGAGGTCTTGTTTTTTGTGGGACGAGTTGACGTTTTTATTGGTAACATTTTCGGGCACGTGACTTTTTTTATCGCTTTTTATTCCGATTTTTGTGAGGCAGTATGACCAAAAACCAGCTATTCATGAATTTCTTTTATACCGTTCCGCGTTTGGTAAAATGGATAAAGCACTTTTATTCTTCGGGTCAGTACGATTACAGCGATACCTCATTTATATCATTTTTTTATGTTTTGGCGCTTTTATACAATAAAAACTATTTAATAGAAAATAGAATTATTTTTGCATCACTTTATTCTAAGGATTATAACTTTTTAATTTTTTCGCTGATGTTGCTGTATGGCAGCTCATTTTTTGCGGGACAAGATGACATTTTCAGCTGTACCATGGTTATTTATATCTGTTTTTGATCGCGTGCTATTCTACTTTTTATTTGGCGGTATGATAATAAAGCGTTGTTTTTTAGCCTTTTTTTTTTACTGAAGGGGTTAACTAGTGGGACAGTTTTATAGGTTAAGTTATTATGGACGCGGCGATACTAAATATGTGTACTTTTATTGTTTTTTATTTTTTATTTAGATAAAGGAATGTATTTATGGGAACAATATATATATATATGTTTTCTTTTTTTAGGATTTTTTTTTTTTACACACATCTAAATATTTTTTTTTTTACTTTATAACATTGCCCCAGGGGGGGTTTACACCCAAAGAATCTCATTTTTGTCTTAGCTGCAGTGCGGGTGTCAAAGGTGTCCTTCAACCTGGCTAAGATTTAACAGTTCTTTTATCGGTGCACAGCCAGCACTTTACCTCCCTCTGAGCTGCACCAGTTAATTGGCCAATGAGGATGCTGACCTTTTGATTCTCAGACGGGGTACACTTCAAACAAACTGCAGAGTCTTTTCTTAAAATCGCTCAGGGTGTGTGACTCCCCAGAGTACTGCGGTAACCAGGCTGCTCCCGGTATGTACGGCATTGATAACGGCATTATGGAAGTTGTGGCTGCCGCTGGATCTGGCCTGTGTATGGGGGCTGCGTCCGCCGCTGGATCTGGTTTCATCATGCAGGCTGCGGCTACGGCCGCCGCTGAACCTCCTCATGGATTGGACATTTTCTGCTCCCCACAGTGAACCTCAGCCAGGCCTTGCGTTTCGTTACCGGAGTGAGCGGCTGCTCCACAGGCGGTCTGGACGGTACTCCTTCCATTTTTTTGTTGTTGTTTTTTAAGTCCGGGGACTCCTGCTTTTCTGCCCGCTGATGGCAGAGCACAGAGCACGGCTCCTTTTCACGCTCTTTCTTTGGCTCTGCCCACGAAGACACATCTCTTTCGTGCCTCTCACTCCGTTTGGCGCGACAATGGCGGCTATAAAACAGTTCAATACAGTCTATGGCGCACAGGACCCCGTTTGCTGGGTCGGGCCATCCTGTTCGTGACGATAGAAATGCAGCACCCGCTAGGGCCCTGAGGTACCCAGAATTGGGTCAGACGGTTCTTAAAGGGGTGGTCACGGCAGCAGTGACCCAGTCCGTGGCCCTGGGCATGCAATTAGAAGGGATGAGGGAATGGTTATAGGGGATTGTTCGTGACGCCACCTGTGGTATTCGGCTATAGATGGCCGACGCTGCTTAAAGAGACCGCTGGGGCCGATGGTGATGCAGCTAGGATGATCCTGCTCCCCACAAGTGAAGCACGGCCCCAGAACTACCAGAACAGTCTATGAGGGGTTGTGGAAGTTGGGGTGCAGGAATGATTGGAGGACACAGGGACTGTAGTTTCTTTTCCTTTAATTGTAGGTGCTTATAAAAAGTTACCTAATAAAGGTATGAAGTGACACATGTGGTAGTAGTTAAAAATGTTATACATTTATTGAAACAATATTTAAAAAAAAAAAAAAATCACATAACATTAACCCCTTTCTGACATTGGACGTACTATCCCGTCGAGGTGGGGTGGGCCCGTATGACCACCGACGGGATAGTACGTCCAGCGCGACATCAGCTGGCAAAGCTGACATCCGGCACTATGTGCCAGGAGCGGTCACGGACCGCCCCCGGCACATTAACCCCCGGCACACCGCGATCAAACATGATCGCGGTGTACCGGCGGTACAGGGAAGCATCGCGCAGGGAGGGGGCTCCCTGCGTGCTTCCCTGAGACCCCCGGAGCAACGCGATGTGATCGCGTTGCTGAGAGGGTCTCTTACCTCCTCCTCGCTGTAGGTGCCCGGATCCAATATGGACGCGGCATCCGGGTCCTGCAGGGAGGGAGGTGGCTTACCGAGTGCCTGCTCAGAGCAGGCGCTGGTAAGCCTGCAGTGCTGTAAGTCAGATCGGTGATCTGACAGAGTGCTGTGCAAACTGTCAGATCACCGATCTGTGATGTCCCCCCCTGGGACAAAGTAAAAAAAAAAATTTCCACATGTGTAAAAAAATAAAAATAAAAAAAATTCCTAAATAAAGAAAAAAAAATATTCCCATAAATACATTTCTTTATCTAAATTAAAAAAAACAATAAAAGTACACATATTTAGTATCGTCGTGTCCGTAACGACCCCACCTATAAAACTATATCACTAGTTAACCCCTTCAGTGAACACCGTAGGAAAAAAAAAAAAAACGAGGCAAAAAACGCTTTATTCTCATACCACCAAACAAAAAGTGGAATAACACGCAATCAAAAAGATGTATATAACCATGGTACCGCTGAAAAGATCATCTTGTCCCGCAAAAAACGAGCTGCCATACAGCATCATTAAAGAAAAAGTAAAAAAGTTATAGTCCTCAGAATAAAGCGATGCCAAAATAATTATTTATTCTATAAAATAGTTTTTATCGTATAAAAGCGCCAAAACATAAAAAAATGATATAAATGAAGTATCGCTGTAATCATACTGACCCGAAGAATAAAACTGCTTTATCAATTTTACCAAACGTGGAACGGTATAAACTCCTCACCCAAAAGAAATTCATGAATAGCTGGTTTTTGGTCATTCTGCCTCACAAAAATCAGAATAAAAAGCGATCAAAAACTGCCACGTGTCCGAAAATGTTACGAATAAAAACGTCAACTCTTCCCGCAAAAAACAAGACCTCACATGACTCTGGACCAAAATATGGAAAAATTATAGGTCTCAAAATGTGGAGATGCAAAAACTTTTTTGCTATAAAAAGCGTCTTTTAGTGTGTAACAGCTGCCAATCATAAAAATCCGCTATAAAAAACCTGCTATAAAAGTAAATCAAACCCCCCTTCATCACCCCCTTAGTTAGGGAAAAATAATAAAATTAAAAAAATGTATTTATTTCCATTTTCCCATTAGGGCTAGGGTTAGGGCTAGGGTTAGGGTTAGGGCTAGGGTTAGGGCTAGGGTTAGGGCTAGGGTTAGGGCTAGGACTAGGGTTAGGGCTAGGGTTAGGGCTAGGGTTAGGGCTGGGGTTAGGGCTGGGGTTAGGGCTGGGGTTAGGGTTGGGGCTAGGGTTGGAGCTAAAGTTAGGGTTAGGGTTGGGGCTAAAGTTAGGGTTTGGATTACATTTACGGTTGGGATTAGGGTTGGGATTAGAGTTAGGGGTGTGTCAGGGTTAGGGGTGTGGTTAGGGTTACCGTTGGGATTAGGGTTAAGGGTGTGTTTGGATTAGGGTTTCAGTTAGAATTGGGGAGTTTCCACTGTTTAGGCACATCAGGGGCTCTCCAAACGCGACATGGCGTCCGATCTCAATTCCAGCCAATTCTGCATTGAAAAAGTAAAACAGTGCTCCTTCCCTTCCGAGCTTTACCGTGCGCCCAAACAGGGGTTTACCCCAACATATGGGGCATCAGCGTACTCGGGACAAATTGGACAACAACATTTATGGTCCAAGTTCTCTTGTTACCCTTGGAAAAATATAAATTTGGGGGGCTAAAAATCATTTTTGTGGGAAAAAAAAGGATTTTTTATTTTCATGGCTCTGCGTTGTATACTGTAGTGAAACACCTGGGGGTTCAAAGTTCTCACAACACATCTAGATAAGTTCGTTGGGAGGTCTAGTTTCCAATATGGGGTCACTTTTGGGGGTTTCTACTGTTTGGGTACATCAGGGGCTCTGCAAATGCAACATGACGCCTGCAGACCAATCCATCTAAGTCTGCATTCCAAATGGCGCTCCTTCCCTTCTGAGCTCTGCCATGCACCCAAACAGTGGTTCCCCCCCACATATGGGGTATCAGCATACTCAGGACAAATTGGACAACAACTTTTGGGGTCTAATTTCTCCTGTTACCCTTGGGAAAATACAAAACTGGGGGCTAAAAAATAATTTTTGTGGGAAGAAAAAATATTTTTTATTTTCACGGCTCTGCGTTATAAACTGTAGTGAAACACTTGGGGGTCAAAGTTCTCACAACACATCTAGATAAGTTCCTTGGGAGGTCTAGTTTCCAATATGGGGTCACTTGGGGGTTTCTACTGTTTGGGTACATCAGGGGCTCTGCAAATGCAACGTGACGCCTGCAAACCAATCCATCTAAGTCTGCATTCCAAATGGCACTCCTTCCCTCCCGAGCTCTGCCATGCGCCCAAACAGTGGTTCCCCCCCACATATGGGGTATCAGCGTACTCAGGACAAATTGGACAACAACTTTTGGGGTCTAATTTATCCTGTTACCCTTGTGAAAATACAAAACTGGGGGCTAAAAATCATTTTTGTGAAAAAAAAAAATAATTTTTATTTTCATGGCTCTGCTGTCATGGTTCCCAATGGCAAGGGAACGTAAGAAACATATAAATAACGAACGAGCTCTCGGGTGATGGAAACTCGAGTTGACCGTGAGCTAAATCTACCACACAACTAATAGTAGCCAGGGAGCATACCTACGGCTTCCTAAATGCCACGCGCCAGCCGGAGGACTAACTACGCCTGGTAGAGGAAGAAACAGACCTGGCTTACCTCTAGTGAAATTCCCCAAAGATGATAGCAGCCCCCACATATATTAACGGTGATTTCAGGGGAAAAGACATACACAGTATGAAAGTAGATTTAGCAAAGAGAGGTCCACTTACTAGATAGCAGAAGGATACAAAAGAGGACTTCACGGTCAACTGAAAACCCTTTCAAAAAACCATCCTGAAATTACTTTAAGACTCCTGTGTCAACTCATCACACAGGAGTGGCAATATCAGACCACAAGTGCTTCCAGCAACAGAAAATGACAAAACTGTACACTGGACAAAAATACAAAAACGATAAGGACAATAAGTCCACTTAGCTGATCAGCAGACTAGTAGCAGGAACATGCAACCGAAAGACTCTGGTTACAATGATGACCGGCAAGGAAATGACTGGAGAGCAAGGCTAAATAGGAAACTCCCAAACACTGATGGAAGCAGGTGAACAGAAGCAGCAAAGTGCAAACAAGTCACCAGTACCACCAGCAACCACCAGGGGAGCCCAAAAAGCGGATACACAACAGTACCCTCCCCTTAAGGAGGGGGCACCGAACCCTCACAAGAACCGCCAGGGCGATCTGGATGAGCCCTATGAAAGGCACGAACCAAATCCGAGGCATGAACATCAGAGGCAGTTACCCAAGAATTATCTTCCTGACCATAGCCTTTCCGTTTAACCAGATATTGAAGTCTCCGTCTGGAAATACGGGAGTCCAAGATCTTCTCTACGACGTACTCCAATTCACCCTCCACCAGCACAGGAGCAGGAGGTTCAGTAGAAGGAACCACCGGTACCTCATATCTCCGCAACAACGACCGATGGAACACATTATGGATAGCGAAAGATGCCGGGAGGTCCAAACGAAAGGAAACAGGGTTAAGAATCTCCAAAATCCTATAAGGACCGATGAACCGAGGCTTAAATTTGGGAGAAGAAACCCTCATAGGGACAAAACGGGAAGACAACCACACCAAGTCCCCAACGCGAAGGTGGGGACCAACACGACGACGACGGTTAGCAAACTGCTGAGTCCTCTCCTGGGACAATTCCAAATTATCCACCACTTGTCCCCAAATCCGATGCAACCGATCCACTACCGCTTCCACTCCAGGACAATCCGAAGATTCAACCTGACCAGATGAAAAATGCGGATGAAACCCTGAATTGCAAAAGAAAGGAGAAACCAAAGTGGCAGAACTAGCCCGATTATTAAGAGCAAACTCCGCCAACGGCAGAAAGGCAACCCAATCATCCTGATCCGCAGACACAAAACACCTCAAATAAGTCTCCAAAGTTTGATTAGTTCGCTCCGTCTGGCCATTGGTCTGAGGATGGAATGCAGACGAAAAGGACAAATCAATGCCCAACCTGGCACAGACTGCCCGCCAAAATCTAGACACGAACTGGGTACCCCTGTCAGAAACGATGTTTTCCGGAATACCATGCAAGCGAACCACATTTTGAAAAAACAGAGGGACCAACTCAGATGAGGAAGGCAACTTAGGCAATGGTACCAAATGAACCATTTTAGAAAAACGGTCACACACCACCCAGATGACAGACATCTTCTGAGAAACAGGGAGATCCGAGATAAAGTCCATAGAGATGTGCGTCCAAGGCCTCTTAGGAATAGGCAAGGGCAACAACAACCCACTAGCCCTAGAACAACAAGGCTTGGCCCGAGCACACACATCGCAAGACTGCACAAAAACACGCATATCTCGAGACAGGGAAGGCCACCAGAAGGATCTAGCCACCAAATCTCTGGTGCCAAAAATTCCCGGATGACCTGCCAGAGTAGAAGAATGAACTTCCGAGATGACTCTAGTGGTCCAATCGTCAGGAACAAACAGTCTACCAGACGGACAACGATCAGGTCTATCCGCCTGAAATTCTTGCAAAGCACGTCGCAGATCTGGAGAGACAGCAGACAAAACCACCCCATCCTTAAGGACACCAGCAGGTTCAGAATTCCCAGGAGAGTCAGGCTCAAAACTCCTAGAAAGAGCATCTGCCTTCACATTCCTAGAACCCAGTAAGTACGAGACCACAAAATCAAACCGGGAAAAGAACAACGACCAACGTGCCTGTCTAGGATTCAGGCGCCTGGCAGACTCCAAATAAATTAAATTCTTGTGATCAGTCAAAACTACCACCTGATGTCTGGCACCCTCAAGCCAATGACGCCACTCCTCAAATGCCCACTTCATGGCCAAAAGCTCCCGATTACCCACATCATAGTTTCGCTCGGCGGCCAAAAATTTTCGCGAAAAGAACGCACAAGGTCTCATCACTGAGCAGTCGGAACTTTTCTGCGACAAAACCGCCCCCGCTCCGATCTCGGAAGCATCGACCTCAACCTGAAAGGGAAGAGAAACATCAGGCTGGCGCAACACAGGGGCAGACAAAAAGCGGCGCTTAAGCTCCCAAAAGGCCTCCACAGCAGCAGGGGACCAATTGGCAACATCAGCACCCTTTTTAGTCAAATCCGTCAGAGATTTAGCAACGCCAGAAAAACCAGCTATAAATCGACGATAAAAATTAGCAAAGCCCAAGAATTTCTGAAGACTCTTCAGAGAAGTAGGCTGCGTCCAGTCGTAAATAGCCCGAACCTTGACAGGGTCCATCTCAATAGAAGAAGGGGAAAAAATGTACCCCAAAAATGAAATTTTTTGAACCCCAAAAACACACTTTGAACCCTTTACACACAAAGAATTCTCCCGCAAAACCTGAAAAACTCTCCTGACCTGCTGAACATGAGACTCCCAGTCATCAGAAAAAATCAAAATATCATCCAAGTACACAATCATAAATTTATCCAAATATTCACGGAAAATATCATGCATTAAGGACTGAAAGACCGAAGGTGCATTAGAAAGGCCGAAAGGCATTACCAAATACTCAAAATGGCCCTCAGGCGTATTAAATGCGGTTTTCCACTCATCCCCCTGCTTAATTCGCACCAAATTATACGCCCCACGAAGATCAATCTTAGAGAACCATTTAGCCCCCCTTATGCGAGCAAACAAATCAGTCAGCAAAGGCAACGGATACTGATATTTGACTGTAATTTTATTCAGGAGTCGATAATCAATACAAGGCCTCAGAGAGCCATCCTTTTTAGAGACAAAGAAAAAACCGGCTCCTAAAGGTGATGAAGAAGGACGAATATGTCCCTTTTCCAGGGACTCCTTAATATACTCGCGCATAGCAGCATGTTCAGGTACAGATAGGTTAAACAAACGACCCTTTGGAAATTTACTGCCAGGAATCAGATCTATGGCGCAATCACAATCCCTGTGAGGAGGGAGTGAACCAATTTTAGGCTCTTCAAAAATATCACGATAATCAGACAAAAATGCCGGAATCTCAGATGGAATAGATGACGAAATGGACACCAAAGGAGTGTCCCCATGAGCCCCCCGACATCCCCAGCTTAACACAGACATAGCTTTCCAGTCAAGGACTGGGTTATGAGACTGTAACCATGGTAATCCAAGCACCAAAACATCATGTAAATTGTACAACACAAGGAAGCGAATCACCTCCTGATGGTCTGGAGTCATACGCATAGTCACTTGCGTCCAGAACTGTGGTTTATTACAAGCCAAAGGTGTAGAATCAATACCCTTCAGAGGTATAGGGACTTCCAGAGGCTCTAAATCAAACCCACAGCGCCTGGCAAAGGACCAGTCCATAAGACTCAGAGCGGCGCCAGAGTCCACATAGGTATCCACGGTAATAACTGATAATGAACAAATCAAGGTTACAGACAAAATAAATTTGGACTGTAAAGTGCCAATTGAAATAGACTTGTCAACCTTCCTAGTACGTTTAGAGCATGCCGATATAACATGAGCAGAATCACCACAATAGAAGCATAAACCATTTTTATGCCTATAATTCTGCCGCTCGCTTCTGGACATAATTCTGTCACATTGCATTTTCTCTGGCGTCTCTTCAGAAGATACCGCCAAATGGTGCACGGGTTTGCGCTCCCGCAAACGCCGATCAATCTGAATTGCCATTGTCATGGACTCATTCAGACCCGTAGGCGCAGGGAACCCGACCATAACATCTTTAACGGCATCAGAAAGGCCCTCTCTGAAATTTGCCGCTAAGGCGCACTCATTCCACTGAGTAAGCACAGACCATTTACGAAATTTTTGGCAGTATATCTCAGCTTCATCTTGCCCTTGAGATAGGGCTATCAAAGCTTTTTCAGCTTGAATCTCTAAATTAGGTTCCTCATAAAGCAACCCTAAAGCCAGGAAAAACGCATCCACATTGAGCAACGCAGGATCCCCTGGTGCCAATGAAAATGCCCAATTTTGAGGGTCACCTCGCAGCAAAGAAATTACAATCTTAACCTGCTGAACAGGATCTCCTGAGGAGTGAGGTCTGAGAGAAAGGAATAATTTACAATTATATTTGAAATTCAGAAACCGAGATCTATCTCCGGAAAACACCTCTGGTGTAGGGATTTTAGGTTCAGAAATAGGAGTATGCATAACAAAATCTTGTAAATTTTGAACCTTCGTAGCAAGATTATTTAAACCTGCAGCCAAACTCTGGGGATCCATCTTTAAACAGGTGAGCTCAGAGCCATTCAAGGATTATAAGGAGAGAAAGGCAAAGGCTGTAATTAGAGCTGAAATACAACTGATCCAACTATGGAGCAAGCATAGGGAAAAAGGAAAAAAAAAATTTTACAGACTTCTTTTTTCTCTCCTTTCTTCTGCCAATAAGTTTAACACGGGCCGGTCATACTGTCATGGTTCCCAATGGCAAGGGAACGTAAGAAACATATAAATAACGAACGAGCTCTCGGGTGATGGAAACTCGAGTTGACCGTGAGCTAAATCTACCACACAACTAATAGTAGCCAGGGAGCATACCTACGGCTTCCTAAATGCCACGCGCCAGCCGGAGGACTAACTACGCCTGGTAGAGGAAGAAACAGACCTGGCTTACCTCTAGTGAAATTCCCCAAAGATGATAGCAGCCCCCACATATATTAACGGTGATTTCAGGGGAAAAGACATACACAGTATGAAAGTAGATTTAGCAAAGAGAGGTCCACTTACTAGATAGCAGAAGGATACAAAAGAGGACTTCACGGTCAACTGAAAACCCTTTCAAAAAACCATCCTGAAATTACTTTAAGACTCCTGTGTCAACTCATCACACAGGAGTGGCAATATCAGACCACAAGAGCTTCCAGCAACAGAAAATGACAAAACTGTACACTGGACAAAAATACAAAAACGATAAGGACAATAAGTCCACTTAGCTGATCAGCAGACTAGTAGCAGGAACATGCAACCGAAAGACTCTGGTTACAATGATGACTGGCAAGGAAATGACTGGAGAGCAAGGCTAAATAGGAAACTCCCAAACACTGATGGAAGCAGGTGAACAGAAGCAGCAAAGTGCAAACAAGTCACCAGTACCACCAGCAACCACCAGGGGAGCCCAAAAAGCGGATACACAACACTCTGCGTTATAACCTGTAGTGAAACACTTGAGGGATCAAAGCTCTTAAACACATCTAGATAAGTTTCTTAGGGGGTCTACTTTCCAAAATGGTGTCACTTGTGGGGGTGTTCAATGTTTAGGCACATCAGGGTCTCTCCAAACGCGACATGGCGTCCCATCTTAATTCCAGTCAATTTTGCATTGAAAAGTCAAATGGCGCTCCTTCCCTTCCGAGCTCTGCCATGCGCCCAAACAGTGGTTTACCCCCACATATGGGGTATCGGCGTACTCAGGACAAATTGCAAAACAATTTTTGTGGTCTCATTTCTTCTCTTACCCTTGGGAAAATAAAAAATTGGGGGCGAAAAGATAATTTTTGTGAAAAAATATGATTTTTTATTTTTACGGCTCTGCATTATAAACTTCTGTGAAGCACTTGGTGGGTCAAAGTGCTCACCACACATCTAGTTAAGTTCCTTAGGGGGTCTACTTTCCAAAATGGTGTCACTTGTGGGGGGTTTCAATGTTTAGGCACATCAGGGGCTCTCCAAACGCAACATTACGTCCCATCTCAATTCCAGTCAATTTTGCATTGAAAAGTCAAATGGCGCTCCTTCCCTTCCGAGCTCTGCGGTGCGCCCAAACAGTGGTTTACCCCCACATATGGGGTATCGGCGTACTCAGGACAAATTGTGCAACAACTTTTGGGGTCCATTTTCTCCTGTTACCCTTGGTAAAATAAAACAAATTGGAGCTGAAATAAATGTTGTGTAAAAAAAATTTAAATGTTAATTTTTATTTAAACATTCCAAAAATTCCTGTGAAACACCTGAAGGGTTAATAAATTTCTTGAATGTGATTTTGAGCACCTTGAGTGGTGCAGTTTTTAGAATGGTGTCACACTTGGGTATTTTCTATCATATAGACCCCTCAAAATGACTTCAAATGAGATGTGGTCCCTAAAAAAAAAATGGTGTTGTAAAAATGAGAAATTGCTGGTCAACTTTTAACCCTTATAACTCCCTAACTAAAAAAAAAGGGTGGTTCCTAAATTGTGCTGATGTAAAGTAGACATGTGGGAAATGTTACCTATTAAGTATTTTGTGTGACATATCTCTGTGATTTAAGGGCATAAAAATTCAAAGTTGGAAAATTGCGAAATTTTCAAAATTTTTGCCAAATTTCCATTTTTTTCACAAATAAACGCAAGTTATATCGAAGAAATTTTACCACTATCATGAAGTACAATATGTCATGAGAAAACAATGTCAGAATCGCCAAGATCCGTTGAAGCGTTCCAGAGTTATAAACTCATAAAGGGACAGTGGTCAGAATTGTAAAAATTGGCCCGGTCATTAACGTGCAAATCACCCTTGGGGGTAAAGGGGTTAAAAGACAGGACGATGGTATAAATAGGACCTCCAAGAGAATCAGGATGTGACACAATAATAGGACTAAATATGCAAAAGTCTATGTACAATACATCTGCACTTGATAATATATCCCTATTTCAGGGTGAAGTGGACTTAACATATGGGTGGACCTAAAACAGTCTCTTGGCAAAAAAGCTCCCCTAGTAGTCCTATAGCAAGTAGTGAGGGGTAATGATAAACAGCAGAGTGTATTGATGAAGACCCTCGTCTCAGGATATGGGTATATTTATAGAGCAGCTTATGCCATACTCGTTGCTAAATCAGAGGTGGCTTGTCAAATGGAACCAGTATATGTTCGCTTAAGGTAGAAACATAAAATCAATTGATTTTTTAAATGGCCACCAGATGGCAACAAAGTGTACAATGTTAGTGCATATAAAGGGAGCCGCATAGGATGTAAAAAGCCACTAAATAGAATGTTGGTTATTACCTGAGAAGGAGAGGAGAGATGATGCAAGGAGTGGAAAAGGGGGTCACATCCTGTGCCCAACGAGCGCTGTTTCGTCTATATGGCTTCTTCAAACAACAGGGGCGTAATGGAGACTAGGTATTGGTATCGCATTATATATCCTGAGACCGGGTGTGACGCGAGGGGAGGCGGGGTCTATCAAAAAGTGTGCAGTGGTGGTGGGCGTGCAATGTGTTGCGGAGGAGGTGCTGTTAGCGGCGCATGCGTACGGTCTGGCGCTCTGATGGTAAAGGTGACTTCCGGTCTTGCGCCCCATGACACGCGGTGGAATGCATGGGAGTGGTGCCGACCGAAAGTCAAATGGAGCGCCGAGACCAGCGCATGCGCACCAGCGCTGAAGAGGAGGGAAACAAGAAAGTGGAGTGTAAGGGATGGGTACGCCCTCACTGTTGGTCAGAAATCGAAAAACACTGTGGGAAAGCTGGGGAAATACTGAGGAAAAGAGGAGACAAGTATACTGAGAAAATAAGATTGTGTTAATACCGCTGCCTGAGGTGCAAGCCTTAAAGTGGTTGTCCACTACTTTCAATTAACCCCCCAATGTATCCCCCAGGGCCCCTGATGAATTGTGCAAATACCTTCAATTGCCGTTTTTGCCTGTGAGCGGCGCTATGCTGGTGGCTGAGTCCGGGTCACGTGACCCCCCAGGCTGCAGCCACCGCCTATTTCCACCAATGTCTTGTCAATTTCCAGACTCTGGAAATTGACGTGACGTCATGAGCAGGCGTGACCAGCCTCACAGTCAGCAGTCACTCATCAAGAGTGACTGGGCTGTGGGCGGCGCTGGGGGCTGCAGGGCTGTGCTGGGGGCTGGCGGGGCTGTGCTGGGGGTGGGCGGGGCTAGGCAGGGATGATTGTGCAGGCACCACCCGCGCATCCTGGCGCCGGCACTCAGTCCCCCGGCGCCGGCACGCAGACCTCCACACATACCGGCGCCGGCCCGCACAGGCCGGCGCCGGTATGTGCGGGGGTCTGAGTGCCGGCGCTGGGATGTGCGGGCGGTGCTGGGGTCTGCGGTGGGTCTGCGTGCCGGCACCGGGGGACTGCTGCGGTGTGGTGGTGGTGGCGGCGGGGGTGTCTGTGTGCAGGCTTCGTCCGATGGGACTCTGCCTGCTACAATGACAGTAAGTGACACATTAGCCAATGATGGGACAGTAGTAGTCTCATCATCCGGCTAATGTGTTGAATGTAAAAAAAACACATACACATATACAGTACATACATACAACACACACCATGTGACATGTAGCATACGACATGCAACTTGCGATGACATGTGACATGTGACAACATAAGCCATGCGACGACATGCGGCAACATGCAACATGTGACTACATGCACCATGCGACGACATGCGGCAACATGCGACTACATGCACCATGCGACGGCATGCGGCTACATGCGACGACATGCACCATGCGACATGTACCATGCGACGACATGCAACATGCACCATGCGACATACGACATGCGACAACATGCAACATGTGACATGCACCATGCGGCGACATGCACCATGCAGCGACATGCAACATGTGACATGCGACATGCGATGACATGTGACAACATGCGACAACATGCACATGCGGCGATATGCGACAACATGCAACATGCGACGACATGCACCATGCAACATGCGACGACATGCGACATGCACCATGCGACGGCATGCGGCAACAAGTGACGGCATGCACCATGCACCATGCGACGACATGCAACATGCGATGACATGCACCATGCGGCAACATGCAACATGCGATGACATGCGACGACATCCAAAAAGTGTATACTTTTAAGTGGGCACCATCATATAAAATTATAATGGTCTGGGATCACTACCATGCATGTAAGACATAATCACAACAACCATAAAGAAAGAAAAAGGTACATGCACATAGATGTAGGATCACCACACAAATAACAAAGATAATTTCTAAAGAATATATATTTTATTTTACACACCGAAAAAGCCAGACATTACACACATTTTTTTTTAACACATCTAAGGCTGGTTTCACACTTGCGTTTTGATCTGCAGCGTATTAGCGCTAAAAAACGCATGCGTTTTTTTTTCTTTACTTAACATTAAAAAATGCATGCGTTTTTTAGCATGCGTTTTGATGCGTTTTCGGCAACGCATGCGTTTTTTGACGCGTGCGTTCAGTTGCAGAAATGCAACCTGTAGTAATTTCTAGCGGCGTTTTTTTGCCGCAAAAAAACGCATGCGTTTATTCGCGGCAAAAAAATGTATTGCTGTCTATGTAAAAGCATGCGTTTTTAAGCACATGCGTTTGCTTGCGTTAAAAACGCATGCGTTTTTATAGAAAAACACAAGAAAACAAGAAAAAACAAGAAAACCCTAACCCTAACCCTAAACACAAGAAAAAACAAGAAAACCCTAACCCTAACCCTAGGGTTACTAGGGATCCTAACCCTAACCCTAAGGTTAGGATCCCTAGTAACCCTAGGGATCCTAACCCTAACCCTAACCCTAGGGATCCTAACCCTAACCCTTAGGGTTAGGGTTAGGATCCTAACCGTTAGGGTTAGGGTTAGGATCCCTAGGGTTAGGGTTAGGGTTAGGGTTAGGATCCCTAGGGTTACTAGGGATCCTAACCATAACCCTAACCCTAGGGATCCTAACCCTAACCCTTAGTGTTAGGGTTAGGATCCTAACCCTTAGGGTTAGGGTTAGGATCCCTAGGGTTAGGGTCCCTAGGGTTACTAGGGATCCTAACCCTAACCCTAACCCTAGCTATTTCTGTTTATAGTGGGTTTTCTAGTTGATTTTGATGATTGGCAGCTGTCACACACTTCTCAGCATGCGTTGAAAAAACGCAAACGCAGGAAAAAACGCATGTAAACGCGGCAAAACGCTGCGTTTTTTTTTCCTGCATGCAAAAACGCATGCGTCTAAAAAACGCAACGTTTTGCCGCGTTTACATGCGTTTTTTCACCACCTGCGTTTTTTTTTAAACGCTGCAGATCAAATTGGAAAGTACATGTTAGATCCGAACAATAACATACTTAAATTCAATATACAAGAAATAGAACAATATAAGCATAGTACCCGGCTGAAAATAACCATTGCATAAGGAGAGACCACCATGTGCTCCTTGTTACTCAGTACACATTCTATATACAAGCCATATACCACAGACTGGAGTAGACGATAGGGCACATAATATCCCAATAGCAAAACCTTACAATTATTCTATACAAAACACAGGTAAATGCTTTTTACATATGATGGTAAAAATGATAGTGGCATTTTAATAACCAAATATTCATAAACATCCCTAATATAGTATGTGTATTTTATGTGATCAATTATAATACACAGGGATACAGGTATCCAAACAAATGCTCCCCTATATCACAATCAATAGCAAGCTAAACATGCCACATAGAGCAATACCCTGCAATAAGCACTATTGATACTTCACCCTATACCGTCCAAAAGTCCACTACAGTCCTCATGGTCCTAAATGCAGGGGTACAGTTCAGGAACGATTGAAGGACCTGGACATGCGACGACATGCAACATGCAACATGCGATGACATGCAGCATGCAATGACATGTGACATGCGATGACATGCGACGACATGCAACATGTGACATGCGACGACATGCGATGACACGCAGCATGCACCATGCGACGACATCCACCATGCGTCGATATGCAACATGCACCATGCGATGACATGCAACATATGACATGCAACATGCGATGACATGCGACATGCAGCATGCAATGACATATGACATGCGACGACATGTGACATGTGACATGCAACATGCGATGACATGCAGCATGCACCATACGACATGCACCATGCGACATGCACCATGCGACATGCAACATGCGGCAATATGCACCATGCGACATGTCCCATGCGACGACATGCAACATGCACCATGCGACATGCACCATGTGATGACGTGCAACATGCAACATATGCCATGCAACATGCGATGACATGCGACATGCAGCATGCAATGATATGCGACATGCGATGACATGCGACGACATGCAACATGCGACATGCTCCATGCGACGACATGCACCATGTGGCGATATGCAACATGCGACATGCAACATGCAACATGCAACATGCGATGACATGTGACAACATGCGACAACATGCACCATGCGGCAACATGCGACATGCGGCAACATGCAACATGCGACGACATGCACCATGCAACATGCGACAACATGCGACATGCACCATGCGACGACATGCAACATGCGATGACATGCACCATGCAGCAACATGCAACATCCAACATGCGATGACATGCAGCATGCAATGACATGCGATGACATGCGACGACATGCAACATACAACATGCAACATGCGATGACATGCAGCATGCAATGACATGCGACATGCGATGACATGCGACGACA
The DNA here is from genome assembly GCF_051348905.1 of Ranitomeya variabilis. Taxonomy (NCBI): domain Eukaryota; kingdom Metazoa; phylum Chordata; class Amphibia; order Anura; family Dendrobatidae; genus Ranitomeya; species Ranitomeya variabilis. Next base: position 175,341,027 of record NC_135235.1, on the reverse strand, counting down.
TGCAACATGTGACATGCGATGACATGCGATGACATGCAGCATGCACCATGCGATGACATGCGACATGCACCATGCGACGGCATGTGGCAACATGCGACACAATGCACCATGCACCATGCACCATGCGACGACATGCAACATGCGATGACATGCACCATGCGGCAACATGCAACATCCAACATGCGATGACATGCAGCATGCAATGACATGCGACATGCGATGACATGCGACGACATGCAACATGTGACATGCGACGACATGCGATGACATGCAGCATGCACCATGCAACGACATGCGCCATGCGACGACATGCAACATGCGACATGCACCATGCGACGACATGCAACATGCACATGCAACATATGACATGCAACATGCGATCACATGCGACATGCAGCATGCAATGACATATGACATGCGATGACATGCGACATGTGACATGCAACATGCGATGACATGCACCATGCGACATATACCATGCGACGACATGCAACATGCACCATGCAACGACATGCACCATGCGACATGCACCATGTGATGACGTGCAACATGCAACATATGCCATGCGACATGCGATGACATGCAGCATGCAATGATATGCGACATGCGATGACATGCAATGACATGCAACATGTGACATGCGGTGACATGCAACATGCGATGACATGCAGCATGTGACATGCAACATGCCACATACAGTACATACATACAGCACATACATACAACATACATACAGACATGCAGTACATATAACATAGAGTACATGCTCACCATCACTTGTCACCTTGATCCCCGAAGCCAGTGTAATCTGTAAAAAATATTAAAATAATAAACAAACACTATACTCCCTGATCTGCAGAAATCCAATTAAAACGAGTGTCCCTCGACGATCTCCCGTGGAGAGCAGGAGCATCAGCTGATGGGACCGCTCTCCAGGGGCTCCAGGAATACAATGATGGAAGGTATCCTTCCACAATGTATTCTGTTATTACCCCAATGGCAGAGGGTCTCAAAAATAAATACCAAGTCTGCAAACACAAAAAACCAGCTCATAGGGCAGTGGTAACTGGGCTGACCGTATATCTAATCCTAGCACCACAAATAGCAGCAGCCGGGGAACGTGCCTACGTTGGTTCTAGACGTCTCACGCCAGCTGGAGAACTAACTAACCCTAGAAGGGAAAAGATAGACCTTTCTTGCCTCCAGAGAAAAGACCCCAAAAGTTGGATACAAGCCCCCAACAAATAATAACGGTGAGGTAAGAAGAAAAGACAAACGTAAGAATGAACTAAGTATTTAGCAAAGAGAGGCCCACTGACTAATAGCAGAATATAGTAAGATGACTTATACGGTCAGCAAAAACCCTATCAAAAATATCCACGCTGGATATTCAAGAACCCCCGAACCGTCTAACGGCCCGGGGGGAGAATACCAGCCCCCTAGAGCTTCCAGCAAAATCAGGAATCACATTTAGTACAAGCTGGACAAAAAATAAGAGCAATACAAATAACCAAAAAACAAGGAAGCAGGACTTAGCTTAATTTTGCAAGAACCAGGACCAGCAGACAGGAGCAAACAGAAAGGACTGATTACAACGATGCCAGGCACCAGACTGAGAATTCAGGAAGTTCATATAGCAACACCCCTGGACTAACGACCCAGGTGGGTGCCAAACTGAGGAAAGACAATCCCAGAGTCATATTACTAGTGACCACAAGAGGGAGCCAAAAAAGTCTAATTCACAACAGTATTCCTCACAATGTATTCCTACCCCCCTTTTTTGGGGGGGTCCCCCTATTTTAATAGCCAATAAAGGCTACGCAGACAGCTGCGGGCTGATATTCATAGCAGGCTACAAATATTGGCCCCCGGCCGTCGGCTTTCCCCCTCTGTTGCACGCCGTTTTTTCAATTTTTTAAATTAAATTAAACGCTCATTAAGGCCTTTTTCACACTTGCATTGGTACGGGTCCGTCGCTATGCGTCGTGCCGACGAATTGACGCATGTTGTGAAATTTGTGCACGACATGGGCAGCGGATGCAGTTTTTCAATGCATCCGCTGCCCTTTCTGAAGTCTGGGGAGGAGGGGGCGGAGTTTTGGCCGTGCATGCGTGGTAGAAAATGGCAGACGTGACGGACAAAAAAAGGTTCACTTGAACGTTTTTTCGTGGCGACGGTCCGCCAAAACATGACGGATCCATTGCACGAGGGATGCGACGTGTGGCCATCCATCGCAATCCGTCGCTAATACAAGTCTATGGGTAAAAAACGCATCCTGCGAGCACATTTGCAGGATCCGTTTTTTTCCCAAAAAGACGGATTGCGACGGATTGCTAAAAACGCAAGTGTAAAAGTAGCCTTAGAAACATTGGCCTTTCTGTTATATATCTATGGATATAATCCAATCTATAGATATATTTATAGATAGATATATCTATAGATACATAGATGTATCTATCCATATATCTGGCTGCTTTCACACATCAGGTTTTTGCCGTCAGGAGTTCCGGAGTTCCGCCGGATCCGTTTTTTTCTCATAGAGTTGTATTAGCACCGGATTGCGCCTGATGGCCACACGTTTCATCCGTTTTTTGCCAGATCCGTCAAAAAAGCTGTTTCCGCCGGACGGAAAACACATACAGAGGAATGTTTTTTCTGTCCAGCAAAAAACGTATGAAACTGAGATGTGAAATGATGAATTCGGCCTCCAAATCCGTTTTTTCATGCAAGTTTCCATTCAAATCATCTACATTTTACGTTTATTTATTTATTTCCAAAAACTGCATCAAAACCGCGCAAAAAACGCTCCAAAAACAGCATCAAAGGTGCACCAAAAACTGCATCAAAACCTGGTGCAGTTTTGGTGCGGTTTTGATGCAGTTTTTGGTGCCGTTTTGATGCAGTTCTTGGTGCCGTTTTGATGCGTTTTTTGTGTGGTTTTTGCGTGGTTTTGATGCAGTTTTTGGTGCGGTTTTGGTGCAGTGTTGATGCAATTTTGGTGCGGTTTTGATGCAGTTTTTGGTGCAGTTTTGATGCGTTTTTTATGTATTTTTTTGTGGGGTTTTGATGCATTTTTTAATTCGCTTTTGGTGCGGTTTTGAAAGCTAAATAAAGATGTATTATTGAACAAAAAAAAAAGATTTGTGATGTCATTATTGTCCAACATCCTCTTTTACATTTGTCCAACCCACACTCCATTACACACACAGATAGACATATAGATGATAGATGAAATGGATAGACAGATCTACATATAGATAGATCTATAGATGCATACATCTATCTATTCCTATATCTATCTATAGATATATCTGGATAGATATATATTGATAGATGTATGAATAGCGTAGGGTGTGTGTCCACTGTCCAGATTACATCCGAATTAGCTGCAGATTAGATGCTGCGTACTTGTAGTCCCATCGCATGACGCCTGCACACACACCCCAAAAGACCCCCCACACAGCCCCGCACACACCCGAACAGCCAGGCACCCACCCGAAAAGCCCCGCACACACCCGAACAGTCCCGCACACACCCGAACAGCCCCGCACACACCCGAACAGTCCCGCGCACATCCGAACAGCCCGCAGACCCAGCACACACATACACGCACATAGTCACTGCCCACATTCCACCCACACACTTCCCTCCTCCCGAACTGCAGCGTTTCTCGGACCCACATCCGCAGCAAGACTGCAGATCTTTTTTATATCTGCAGTTTTGCTGCGGATGTGCCCTACTCAATGAAAGTCTAAGGGTGCAGAAACGCTGCAGTTCCGCACAAAAGAAGTGACATGCTGCGAGAAAAAAAAAGCTGCTTTTCGGTGCGGCTTTTTCCGCAGCATGTGCACAACAAGTCTGCAGCTCCCATAGACTTACATTGGTCGTACACTACACTGCGGATTTCATGCAATTCTGTGTGGCAAAAAACGCTGCGGATCTGCAATTAAATCCGCAACGTGTGCACACAGCCTTAGCATTTAGTGAACCTAGCAAAAAAGCCTAGCAAAAAATAAGTGTGGGATTGCACTTTATTTGCAATTTCATTGCACTTTGAATTTTTTTCACATTTTCTGTTACACGACATGGTAAAACCAATGGTGTGGTTCAAAAGTAGAACTTGTCCCGCAAAAAATAAGCCCTCACATGGCCATATTGACGGAAAAATTATGGCTCTGGAAAGAAGGGGAGCGATAAACGAAAAAAGCTCCAGGGGTGAAGGGGTTTAGAAACATGGATATGGACATATCTATGGAAACAGACATAGATATATCTGTATGTATTCATCTATCTATCTATCTATCTATCTATCTATCTATCTATCTATCTATCTGTCTATCCATCTATCTGTGTGTAATGGATTGTGGGTTGGACAGATGTAAAAGAGGAGGTTGGACAGAAATGACATCACAAATCTTTTTGAAGATAGAGGAGGGAGATGAGGGAGGGGTTTGGGTGTGTTTTGGAGTGGGTGTGGTAGGTTCGGGCTTAGAGCCCAGTGCAATGCATTATGGAACTTGTATTAGAGCACAATAACTCAGGAGAAAGGAAGTTGTCGATTAACCCCATGAGAGCCGGATCCAGCACTAAAGATGTGCTGCTACTGCATGATAAAAGGTAATATTGCTAAAATAAACACAGTGGATGTTTTCAGTGGCACATAATAGCAAGATTTATAAAAAAAAAAAAATTATAGTAGTGGACAACTTCTTTAAAAACCGGAAGTCTCATGGGAAAAGAAGAGAGTGTCAGTTGCATGGGATAAGAGTGCCAGAATGATATTATCATCTCATAAAGTGAATAGATAAATGCGTATGTACACCTGAGGGGACATATAAATAAAAGGGCATGTGATTATTGAGATAATAAAGATAGGATATCATATTATTAAAAATATAATAGTATAATAGTAAGGTGCTAATAGTGCTATATTTATCAAATACCTGGGGTATAGGAATCACCTACATCAGGGCTGTGATGCCAAGGTAATAAAGTGCCGATGGTGCCACATTGAGTATTATTAGTCAGCGTAAGAGGACATGAATTTGAAAAGTCTAAGAAAAATATAGGGGTACCAATTTTGGAAAGAACTAACAATAGAGTAGGTCAGAGGGTAGTATGGGGTATTGGAGAGGTTATAGGCATCAAGGGGACTGTATGCTAAAAATAGCTACATATTAGGAAAAAACAGAAGGGTGCAGGGAATAGGTGAGGAAATTTCCCAGGGTATAAAATTACCAGGATTAGAAGAGGGCCCATAAAATAAGTAGTGGGCTAAAAAAAGTTATTTGACGGTACCGGAACGTACCAACTAATATAATAGGGAATGTGAAAAATGTATAATGCGGATAATGCTGCTTGTAAATCTATATATATATGAGGCATCGTGATTACTCGCTAATCCTGCCCCCTGCACAGTAGCTCCGCCCCCACCACATCACCACACATAATCCCGCCCACCACCCCATTACCACACACAATATCGCCCCCCCACCACATTACCACACACAATCCCGCCCCCCACCAAACTACCACACACAATCTCGCCCCCCAACCACATTACCACACACAATCCCGGCCCCCCACCACATTACCACACACAATCCGGCCCCCCACATTACCACACACAATCCCGCCCCCCACCACATTACCATACACAATCCCGCCCCCCACCATATTACCACACACAATCCGCACCACATCACCACACGCAATCCCGCCCCCCACCACATCACCACACACAATCCCACCCCCAACACATCACCACACATAATCCCGCCCCCACCACATCAACACACATAATCCCGCCCCCCACTACATCACCACACATAATCCCGCCCCCCACCACATCACCACACACAATCCCACCCCCCACCACATTACCACACATAATCCCACCCCCCCACCACATTACCACACATAATCCCGCCCCCCACCACATTACCACACATAATCCTGCCCCCCACCACATTACTACACATAATCCTGCCCCCCACCACATTACCACAGATAATCCCGCCCCCACACCAAATTACTACACATACTCCCGCCCCCCACCACATTACCACAGATAATCCCGCCCCATCACCACATCACCACACATAATCCCACCCCCCACCACATTACCACACATAATCCCGCCCCCACCACATCACCACACATAATCCCACCCCCCAACACATCACCACACATAATCCCACCCCCACCACATCACCACTCATAATCCCACCCCCCACCACATCACCACTCATAATCCCACCCCCCACCACATCACCACTCATGATCCCGCCCCCACCACATCACCACTCATGATCCCGCCCCCACCACATCACCACACATAATCCTGCCCCCCACCACATTACCACACATAATCCTGCCCCCCACCACATTACCACACATAATCCTGCCCTCCACCACATTACCACACATAATCCTGCCCCCCCACCACATCACCACTCATGATCCCGCCCCCACCACATTACCACAGATAATCCCGCCCCCCACCACATTACCACACATAATCCCGCCCCCCACCACATCACCACAGATAATCCCGCCCCCACCACATTACCACACATAATCCCGCCCCCCACCACATTACCACAATTATTGATATTAACTTCATTTTAAGTTAATTTACCACCTGCGTAAGCGCTATTGAATGTTGTCATTATTTACTTTAGTTTAATCACCAGCAGCGTTAATTAGATAGCAATGAGCGTGCCGAGCGTTAGCTGGCTGGAAACAGCTAGTAAGCTAATACAAAAATTAAACAATGCAATCCCATAAATAATTTCAGAGCAAAAAGACATGCGGAAAGTTACCACAAGCAGACCGTAATGCCCTACAAGACCCACTTTTAAAGAAGGAAAAAATAAAAATAAAAAAGAAGAATAGGTACGCCAGATGTACGGCGATAGTCCATGTTAGATGATTCCATGCTTGACAGAATTTTTTTCTTCCCATATCTTGCTTCCCTACCAACTGCGATGGTGGCCTCTTGTGCCCCCTCGTATGCCAACCTATTTCTAGGGGCATGGGAGAGGACCATCTTCCAAGGGGATGACATTGTTGGGATCAAAAACATACAGGGATGGATGCGGTATATAGATGACGTCTGGTTCATCTGGGAAGGTACTGTGGATAACCTACATGTCCTGATGGACAAATTGAATAATAATAATCAAAATATAAGGCTAACCTACAAATTTGGGAGGGAATTAGAATTCCTAGATATAAAGATCTCAACAACATCCAAAGGTACCATCATCACAGACTTATACAGGAAACCAACTTCTACCAAAGTCTATGTACAATACATCTGCACTTGATAATATATCCCTATTTCAGGGTAAAGTGGACTTAACATATGGGTGGACCTAAAAACAGTCTCTTGGCAAAAAAGCTTCCCTAGTAGTCCTATAGCAAGTAGTGAGGGGTTATGATAAACAGCAGAGTGTATTGATGAAGACCCTCGTCTCAGGATATGGGTATATTTATAGAGCAGCTTATGCCATACTCGTTGCTAAATCAGAGGTGGCTTGGCAAATGGAACCAGTATATGTTCTCTTAAGGTAGAAACATAAAATCAATTGATTTTTTAAATGGCCACCAGATGGCAGCAAAGTGTACAATGTTAGTGCATATAAAGGGAGCCGCATAGGATGTAAAAAGCCACTAAATAGAATGTTGGTTATTACCTGAGAAGAAGAGATGATGCAAGGAGTGGAAAAGGGGGTCACATCCTGCGCCCAACGAGCGCCGTTTCGCCTATATGGCTTCTTCAAACAACAGGGGCGTAATGGAGACTAGGTATTGGTATCGCATTATATATCCTGAGACCGGGTGTGACGCGAGGGGAGGCGGGGTCTATCAAAAAGTGTGCAGCGGTGGTGGGCGTGCAATGTGTTGCGGAGGAGGTAAAGTGCGCTGTTAGCGGCGCATGCGTATGGTCTGGCGCTCTGATGGTAAAGGTGAATTCCGGTCCTGCGCCCCATGACACGCGATGGAACGCACCGCGCGTCATGGCAGTGGCACCGACCGAAAGTCAAATGGAGCGCCGAGACCAGCGCATGCGCTCCAGCGCTGGAGAGGAGGGAAACAAGAAAGAGGAGTGTAAGGGATGGGTACGCCCTCATTGTTATGGCTCTGGGAAGGCGGGGGAGCAAAAAACGAAAACTAAAAAAACGAAAAAAGCTCTGGTCATGAAGGGGTTAAGGATAACAAAGTCAATGTGTTGACACTGCTTAGACACGGCTGTGTCTGCAGCATACAATGCGCCACCAATGATCCTTTGGCAAGCTATCAGGACAACGGCTTCCTGAGAACCTATTATACACACTGGACTAAGAGGTAAACTGGACATATTGCACTTTATGAAACATTGCATGACAGTGACACTACTTACCCAGTGATTCTTGATACTTCACTTAAAGGGCGTCTATGTGGTAAAGTCCGTTAAATATTCACCTAAAGCATACTTCATCCATTGCATGTGTGCAGTGATTCTACATTGAACTTGTATCTACGGGACCAATGGTACCTTTTCACTAGCACCATATATCAATATTCTTCAGTCGAGTGCTAACCATCTATATTACGGTATATATCTATCCTACCACTAGCATCCATATCCTCACTCCAAGACACAGACACTGCCACTAGTTTCTACAATGCCACTCTTGCATTAGCCATCGTCTCGATGGCCCCTGTCATGCATAGCAGAGTGCGACAAATCAATAGACAACCCTGGCACAATAACATTACTAAAAAGCTTCGGCAAGTATCCAGAATTGCAGAACGGCGTTGGAAGAAAACGTATTCGCAAGATAATTTCACTGCACTCAAGCAAGAAACACTTGCATCCAAATCAACTCTCACCTCTGCTAAATAGGCGTATTTTACATCCCTCATATCTTCTTTATCCCACAACCCCAGTTGTTCAACACTTAACCCCTTCATGACCCAGCCTATTTTGGCCTTAATAACCTTGCCATTTTTTGCAATTCTGACCAGTGTCCCTTTATGAGGTAATAACTCAGGAACGCTTCAACGGATCCTTGCGGTTCTGAGATTGTTTTTTCGTGACATATTGGGCTTCATGTTAGTGGTAAATTTAGGTCGATAATTTCTGAGTTTATTTGTGAAAAAAACGGAAATTTGGCGAAAAATTTGAAAATTTTGCAATTTTCACATTTTGAATTTTTATTCTGTTAAACCAGAGAGTTATGTGACACAAAATAGTTAATAAATAACATTTCCCACATGTCTACTTTACATCAGCACAATTTTGGAAACAAATTTTTTTTTTGCTAGGAAGTTATAAGGGTTAAAATTTGACCAGTGATTTCTCATTTTTACAACAAAATTTACAAAACCATTTTTTTTAGGGACCACCTCACATTTGAAGTCAGTTTGAGGGTTCTATATGGCTGAAAATACCCAAAAGTGACACCATTCTAAAAACTGCACCCCTCAAGGTGCTCAAAACCACATTCAAGAAGTTTATTAACCCTTCAGGTGTTTCACAGCAGCAGATGCAACATGGAGGGGAAAAATTAACATTTAACTTTTTAGTCACAAAAATGATCTTTTCGCAACAATTTTTTTATTTTCCCAAGGGTAAAAGGAGAAACTGGACCACGAATGTTGTTGTCCAATTTGTCCTGAGTACGCTGATACCTCATATGTGGGGGTAAACCACTGTTTGGGCGCACGGCAGGGCTCGGAAGGGAAGGAGCGCCATTTGACTTTTTGAATGAAAAATTGGCTCCAATCTTTAGCGGACACCATGTCGCGTTTGGAGAGCCCCCGTGTGCCTAAACATTGGAGCTCCCCCACAAGTGACCCCATTTTGGAAACTAGACCCCCCAAGGAACTTATCTAGAAGCATAGTGAGCACTTTAAACCCCCAGGTGCTTCACAAATTAATCCGTAAAAATGAAAAAGTACTTTTTTTTTACACAAAATTTCTTTTAGCCTTAATTTTTTCATTTTCACATGGGCAACAGGATAAAATGGATCCTAAAATTGGTTGGGCAATTTCTCCTGAGTACGCCAATACCTCATATGTGGGGGTAAACTACTGTTTGGGCACATGGTAAGGCTCGGAAGGGAAGGAGCGCCATTTGACTTTTTGAATGAAAAATTATCTCCATAGTTAGCGGACACCATGTCAGGTTTGGAGAGGCCCTGTGTGCCTAAACATTGGAGCTCCCCCACAAGTGACCCCATTTTGGAAACTAGACCCCCCAAGGAACTTATCTAGATGCATAGTGAGCACTTTAAACCCTCAGGTGCTTCACAAATTGAGCCGTAAAAATGAAAAAGTACTTTTTTTTCACACAAAATTTCGTTTAGCCTCATTTTTTTCATTTTCACATGGGCAACAGGATAAAATGGATCCTAAAATTTGTTGGGCAATTTCTCCTGAATACGCCGATACCTCATATGTGGGGGTAAACCACTGTTTGGGTGCACGGCAAGGCTCGGAAGGGAAGGCGCGCCATTTGACTTTTTGAATGGAAAATTAGCTCCAATCGTTAGTGGACACCATGTCGCGTTTGGAGAGCCCCTGTGTGCCTAAACATTGGAGCTCCCCTACAATTGACCCCATTTTGGAAACTAGACCCCCCCAAGAAACTAATCTAGACGCATAGTGAGCACTTAAAACCCCCAGGTGCTTCACAGAAGTTTATAACGCAGAGCCATGAAAATAAAAAAATTATTTTTCTTTCCTCAAAAATGATTTTTAGCCCGGAGTTTTTTATTTTCCCAAGGATAATAGGAGAAATTGGACCCCAAATGTTGTTGTCCAGTTTGTCCTGAGTACGATGATACCCCATATGTGGGGGTAAACCACTGTTTGGGCGCACGGCAGGGCTCGGAAGGGAAGGCACGCCATTTGGCTTTTTGAATGGAAAATTAGCTTCAATCATTAGCGGACACCATGTCGCGTTTGGAGAGCCCCTGTGTGCCTAAACATTGGAGCTCCCGCACAAGTGACCCCATTTTGGAAACTAGACCTCCCAAGGAACTAATCTAGATGTGTGGTGAGCACTTTGAACCCCCAAGTGCTTCACAGAAGTTTATAACGCAGAGCCATGAAAATAAAAAATTATTTTTCTTTCCTCAAAAATGATTTTTTAACCCACAATTTTTTATTTTCCCAAGGGTAACAGGAGAAATTGGACCCCAAAAGTTGTTGTGCAGTTTCTCCTGAGTACGCTGATACCCCATATGTGGGGGTAAACCACTGTTTGGGCACATGCCGGGGCTCGGAAGGGAAGTAGTGACGATTTGGAATGCAGACTTTGATGGAATGGTCTGCGGGAATCATGTTACGTTTGCAGAGCCCCTGATGTGCCTAAACAGTAGAAACCCCCCACAAGTGACCCCATTTTGGAAACTAGACCCCCCAAGGAACTTATCTAGATGTGTGGTGAGCACGTTCAACCCCCAAGTGCTTCACAGAAGTTTACAACGCAGAGCCGTGAAAATAAAAAATCATTTTTCTTTCCTCAAAAAAGATGTTTTAGCAAGCAATTGTTTATTTTCACAAGGGTAACAGGAGAAATTGGACCCCAATATTTGTTGCCCAGTTTGCTGTGAGTACGCTGATACCTCATATGTGGGGGTAAACCACTGTTTGGGCGCACGTCAGGGCTCGGAAGGGAAGTAGTGACATTTGAAATGCAGACTTTGATGGAATGGTCTGCGGGCATCACGTTGCATTTGCAGAGCCCCTGATGTGCCTAAACAGTAGAAACCCCCCTAAGTGACCCCATATTGGAAACTAGACCCCCCAAAGAACTTATCTAGATGTGTGGTGAGCACGTTCAACCCCCAAGTGCTTCACAGAAGTTTACAACGCAGAGCCGTGAAAATTAAAAATCATTTTTCTGTCCTCAAAAAAGATGTTTTAGCAAGCAATTTTTTTTTCACAAGGGTAGCAGGAGAAATTGGACCCCAATATTTGTTGCCCAGTTTGTTGTGAGTATGCTGGTACCCCATATGTGGGGGTAAACCACTGTTTGGGCGCACGTCAGGGCTTGGAAGGGAAGTAGTGACATTTGAAATGCAGACTTTGATGGAATGGTCTGCGGGCGTCACGTTGCATTTGCAGAGCCCCTGATGTGCCTAAACAGTAGAAACACCCCATAAGTGACCCCATTTTGGAAACTAGACCCCAAAAGGATCTTATCTAGATGTGTGGTGAGCACTTTCAACCCCCAAGTGCTTCACATAAGTTTATAACGTAGAGCCATGAAAATAAAAAATAATTGTTCTTTCCTCAAAAATTATGTTCTAGCAAGTAATTTTTTATTTTTGCAAGGGTAACAGGAGAAATTGGACCCCAATAGTTGTTGCCCAGTTTGTCCTGAGTACGCTGGTATCCCATATGTGGGGGTAAACCACTGTTTGGGCGCACGTCGGGGCTTGGAAGGGAGGGCGCACCATTTGACTTTTTGAACGCAAGATTGGCTGGAATCAATGGTGGCGCCATGTTGCGTTTGGAGACCCCTGATGTGCCTAAACAGTGGAAACCCCTCAATTCTAACTTCAACACTAACCCCAACACACCCCTAACCCTAATCCCAACTGTAGCCATAACCCTAATCACAACCCTAACCCCAACACACCCCTAACCACAACCCTAACCCCAACACACCCGTAACCCTAAATCCAACCCTAACCCTAATCCTAACCCTAATCCCAACCCTACCCACAACTGTAACCCCAACACAACCCTAACCCTATCCTTAACCCTAACCACAAGCCTAATCTTAACCCTATTTCCAACCCTAGCCCTAATTCCAACCCTAAGGGTACCGTCTCACATAACGATTTACCAACGATCACGACCAGCGATACGACCTGGCCGTGATCGTTGGAAAGTCGTTGTGTGGTCGCTGGGGAGCTGTCACACAGACCGCTCTCCAGCGACCAACGATGCCAAGGTCCCGGGTAACCAGGGTAAACATCGGGTTACTAAGCGCAGGGCCGCGCTTAGTAACCCGATGTTTACCGTGGTTACCAGCGTAAAAGTAAAAAAAAAAAAAAACGTACATACTCACATTTCGGTGTCCTTCAGGTCCCTTGCCGTCTGCTTCCCGCTCTGACTGAGTGCCGCCGTACAGTGAGAGCAGAGCGCAGCGGTGATGTCACTGCTGTGCTGTGCTCTCACTTTCCGGCCAACAGACAGTCAGAGCGGGAAGCAGACGGCAAGGGACCTGAAGGACACCGAAATGTGAGTATGTACGGTTTTTTTTTTTTTACTTTTACGCTGGTAACCACGGTAAACATCGGGTTACTAAGCGCGGCCCTGCGCTTAGTAACCCGATGTTTACCCTGGTTACAAACGAACGCATCGCTGGATCGCTGTCACAACGATCCAGCGATGACAGCAGGAGATCCAGCGACGAAAGAAAGTTCCAAACGATCTGCTACGACGTACGATTCTCAGCAGGGTCCCTGATCGCTGCTGCGTGTCAGACACAGCGATATCGTATGGATATCGCTGGAACGTCACGGATCGTACCGTCGTAGTGATCAAAGTGCCACTGTGAGACGGTACCCTAACTCTAATTCCAACCCTAACCCTAAGGCTATGTGCCCACGTTGCGGATTCGTGTGAGATTTTTCCGCACGATTTTTTAAAAATCTGCAGCTAAAAGGCACTGCGTTTTACCTGCAGATTTACAGCAGATTTCCAGTGTTTTTTTGTGCGGATTTCACCTGCGGATTCCTATTGAGGAACAGGTGTAAAACGCTGCGGAATCCGCACAAAAAATTGACATGCTGCAGAAAATACAACGCAGCGTTTCTGCACGGAATTTTCCGCACCATGGGCACAGTGGCTTTGGTTTTCCATAGGTGTACATGGTACTGTAAACCTGATGGAAAACTGCAACGAATTCGCAGCGGCCAATCCGCTGCGGATCCGCAGCCAAATCCGCTGCGGATCCGCGGCCAATCCGCTGCGGATCCGCGGCCAATCCGCTGCGGATCCGCAGCCAAATCCGCACATGCCATAACCCTAACCCTACCCCTACCCGTAACCCTAACCCTACCCCTAACCCTACCCCTAGTTCTAACCCTAACCCTAGTTCTAACCCTAACCCTAGTGGAAAACGAAAAAAAAAAATATATATATATATTTTCTTTATTTTATTATTGTCCCTACCTATGGGGGTGATAAAGGGGGGGTAGTTATTATTTTTTTTATTTTGATCGCTGTGATAGAACCTACCACAGCGATCAAAATGTACTTGTAAGGAATCTGCCGGCTGGCAGATTCGGCGGGCGCACTGAGCATGCGCCCGCCATTTTCCAAGATGGCGGCGCCCAGCGAGGAGACGTACGGACAACGGGAGGATCGGTAAGTATGAAGGGGTGGTGGGGGGTGGATTGGAGCACAGGGGGGGTGATCGGACCACAGGGGGGGTTTATTCAAACAAGGAGGGAGCGGGCAGGAGGACGGGGGAGCCGGCAGGCGGACGGAGGGGACCGGACCCCATAACGGAGCACTGGGGGGGCGATCGGTGGGTGTGGGGGGGGACATATTAGGTTTTCCAGCCATGGCCGATGTTATTGCAGCATCGGCCATGGCTGGATTGTAATATTTCACCAGTTTTTTAGGTGAAATATTACAAATCGCTCTGATTGGCAGTTTCACTTTCAACAGCCAATCAGAGTGATCGTAGCCACGGGGGGGTGAAGCCACCCCCCCTGGGCTGAAGCACCACTCCCCCTGTCTCTGCAGATCGGGTAAAATGGGAGTTAACCCCTTCACCCGATCTGCAGGGACGCGATCCCTCCATGACGCATACGCTGCGTCATAGGTCGGGAAGGCACAGACTTTCATGACGCAGCGTATGCGTCAAAGGTCGGGAAGGGGTTAATTTCCTCCTCTGCCCACCACTGCCCCTCCGAGTTCCCTAATCGTTGCCGAGGACTTTGCCAAGCACTTCAAAAATAAGATAGACCAAACAAGGCAAGTCTTTGCTGTCAAACCACCACAACCCCTTTGTATTCCAGACCAATTCCCTAACCCCAGAACTTCCCTCTCCAAAATCACTGAAGGGGAGCTTGCTCATCTTCTCTCCAAATCACACCTCACCACTTGTGCTCTTGACCCAATCCCATCCCACCTCCTCCCCAACCTCACCACCACAGTAATCCCATCCCTAACCCATCTCTTCAACCTATCACTTACTTCTGGTACCTTCCCCTCTGCTTTAAAACATGCCACAATCACACCTATCCTCAAAAAGCCATACCTTGACCCAAACGCTATATCCAGCTATCGCCCCATCCCATATCTTTCCTCCCATTTGCTTCCAAACTCCTTGAGCAGCACATCCATGCTGAACTTTCCTCTCACTTTGCATCTAACTCTCTGTTCGACAACCTACAATTTGGCTTCTGTCCCACCATTCCACTGAGACTGCCCTGACCAAAATTACTAACGACTTACTTACAGCCAAAGCTAACAGACAATTCTCTGTACTCCTTCTTCTAGGCCTGTCCTCTGCCTTCGACACAGTTGACCACTGCCTTCTACTACAGATCCTCTCTTCCTTTGGTGTCAAACACCTTGCCCTATCTTGGATCTCCTCATACCTTACCAACCGCACATTTAGTGTTTCCTACTCCCATACTACCTCTTTATCTTGCCCCCTCTCTGTTGGTGTCCCTCAAGGCTCTGTCCTAGGATCCTTACTCTTCTCAATCTATACACTCGGTCTGGGACAACTCATAAGGTCCTATGGCTTCCAGTACCATCTATATGCTGATGACACTCAGATCTACCTCTCTGGCCCAGATGTCACCTCTCTGCTCTCCAGAATCCCAGAGTGTCTCTCAGCCATATCCTCCTGCTTCTCCTCTCGCTTCCTCAAACTCAATGTGGACAAATCTGAACTAATTATCTTTCCTCCATCTTGCATATCTTCCCTACCTGATCTATCAAAATAAATGAAATCACACTTTCCCCTGTCTCCAAAATCCGCTGCCTCAGAGTAACCCTTGACTCTGCCCTGTTCGTCAAACTGCACATCCAAGCTCTCGCCACCTCCTGTCGCCTCCAGCTCAAAAATATTTCCAGAATCTGTCCTTTCCTTAACCTTCACTCTACCAAAATGCTTGTGCATGCCCTAGTCATCTCCCGCCTTGACTACTGCAACATCCTCCTTTGTGGCCTACCTTCTAACACTCTTGCACCCCTCCAGTCCATCCTTAACTCTGCTGCCCGACTAATTAATCTCTCTCCTCGCTACACTCCTGCTTCCCCTCTTTGCAAATCCCTTCACTGGCTCCCAATTTCCCAGCGTATCCAGTTTAAACTAATAACACTGACCTACAAAGCCATCCATAACCTTTCTCCTATGTATATTTCCAAACTAATCTCTCAATATCTTGCCTCACGTAATCTCCGGTCCTCCCAAGACCTCCTTCTCTCCTCCACGCTTATTCGCTCCTCACCTAATCACCTCCAAGACTTCCCCCGAATATCCCCCATCCTCTAGAATTCTGTGCCCCAACATGTCCCGTTATCCACCACATTTGGATCATTCAAAAGAAACCTGTAAGCCCACCTCTTCAAGAAAGCTTACAACCTGTAATGATCACACGGCCACCTCAAAACCATGGGAGCTACTGCAACCCCCGACCTACTGTCTCCTTCCCCATAATCCTGTAGCATGTAAGCCAGCAAGGGCAGGGTCCTCTTCCCTCTGTACCAGTCTGTCATTGTTAGTTTGTTTACTGTAAGTGATATTTGCATTTTGATGTAACCCCTTCTCATGTACAGCACCATGGAATTAATGGTGCTATATAAATAAATAATAATAATAATCATCTTTATTTAACTAGTACCAACATATTCCGCAGTGCTTTACAGTTTCAAACACAACAGTCATAGGTAACAACATTAACAATACAATAATTAAAGCAAAATAAGATGACCCTGCTCATGAGAGCTTACAATCTACAATGTTCTGCTTACTATATGAGGAACTCAAATTAAAAAATTTTAATTCGTTCTGAACCATTTTCCAAAAACGGTCCAATACCGGCACCCTTGACTGAACCGGATAGAAACAGAGATATTTTGTCCAAAAGTATTCAGCAACTGAGGTAATAGATTGTTCTCTCCTCAACTCGAAGTCCAACTGTATCACAGTCTTATGCACCTAGCTTATTTTCACTAGGTGTCAGGGTATGTGTCCACGTTCAGGATTGCATCAGGATTTGGTCAGGATTTTATGCAGGTAAAATCCTGACCAAATCTGCACCTGAGGTCACTAGCAGGTCAGCTGCATTGTTCTTGCGTTGTTTCAGCATTGTAAGGACATGCTGCGCTCTGAAAAGAGGCGCCGCATGTCCTTTTCCGCGGGTCTGCCGCATGCATCTTTTAATGCATAGTGGAGACGGGATTTCATGAAATCCCCTCCACTATGCTGTAACATCTGGACGCTGTGTGTTTGACGCTGCAGCTCTACGCAGCATCAAACACGCAGCGTTTCCTGAACGTGGAAACATACCCTCACAGCTGAGTCCACATCATTAGCTTCCAATGGTTCCTTGAAAAAATGTCTTTTAACTGTGAGACCCCTGACGAATCGGTTTCCATCCAATACTGTATTTAAAAGTTAAAGTGGAACTCCGGAGCGTATCCTAGACCTTTAGACAGCAGATTCAATTGCTTATTGTTGATGGTGAAAGAGGACAAATTCACTACATTAATTTCAGGGGTTACATTACAGCCGAGGAGACTATATAATAAGGAACGACACCATATATAACTAGAGAGACTGGTACGTAATAAGGGACGGTGTTCTACATAATAAAACAGGGGGGGAAAAAGACAAATGCAGCGCCCCAGAGTCCTGGTTGCTGCAGTAATGTTATTCCTCCACCAGGGGGAGTGATATTACGTCTGGAGGCAATAAAGGAGATCTCCTGTCCAGGTATCACAAACACACCACACACTTCACACTCCAGACCGCCAGGGGGAGCAAAGGTTCTATCTATTAGGCCACTCCTCACAGTTAGGTAAAACTGGTAGTTGGAGGGAAAGTTAGTCAGAGAGTTCTTGGCTGGAGACCGAGAGAGAGAAAGGTCTCCAGGCCGATCTGTCTGGAGTGATCTCCAGCAGATCCAGACTGTGGTCTGAGGAGGACGAGGGTCCACGGAGCTGCTTCTGCACCCCATGCGGCAGCATCCTAAGAAAGAGACATTGAAAGGAAGCGTGTTCTAGTGAGTGAGAAACGAAGGCATAGCAACAAGTGGATACCAGAGAGGATAGTAGACATGAGGAGCTGCATCCTTCTGGTGCGCATTCTGGTAACCAGGATACCGAGGGAGTAAAGTGCTCTACGCCATTACTTCAGAGACTGGCAGGACAGTCAATTCCAAGTTGGCTGCCTGACCTAAAATACCTAAGAAGACACGGTGGCAACTTGTGGGGGTCAGTGCGTCTCTAGGGTCCCTATAAACAAGCCTCAGGCCATCAGTCATACAGGTTTTGTTCTATCTGACCATGGGGAACAGAGAGAAGAGCAATAACAGTGAGGACTTCATTAGAGCTCAGCTTAAGCAATTGAGGACCTACTGTGTTACTGTGCGCATAGGAAGGCTATTGCATTCCACCTGGATAAGGAGACTCTGGATTTGCCTTCAGACCAGCCGGACTCTGCATACCCCGTGATCCGGCGCCCAGGACTGTGGACACTGAAGCCTTCAGTAAAAGGTAAAGAGACTGCAACCTTGTGTCCTCGTTATTCACCGCACCTTACACCATCACCATCTACACTTCTGGGAAGCCCTGGGGATACACTTCACCTGTGGGAAAGTATACCATCTAGCTGCCATAACATCACCCCAGCGGACCCCTAAGCAGCGTCGGCAGTAGCGTAGCTACTGGGGGGGCAGAGGGGGCCATCGCCCCGGGCCCTGTCACATGAAGGGGCCCACCGGGAGCCAGGGCCACTTCTGTGACGAGGCAGAACACCGCATAGGAGCAGAGCAGTATAATGTCTGCTCCCGTCTGACGGAGACTCTGCACGCTGCTAGCACAGTGGCGGCTGCAGTCTCCCCCCTGCAGTGAATGGTTTCGCCCGTCTGACCTGAGATCATGAAGCTTTTCCCCGACTGCAGTTTTTCTTCACTCTGTGCACGCTGGGATTGGCTTAGGCACGCTGGGTCCTAGTGCCCACATCTTGCATTTCACCTAGACACTTCCTGGTCCTGTCTGCAAACTTTATCAGTAAGTGGGGATGGAACTTATTAGGTTTATTAAATTCAGGTATGTCACTGTGATGTGAATGTGAGGCCATTGGGGTATTGTGGGGGCTGAAAGTGGGTGAGGGGGGACAGGGTACTGAGGGGTGGATGTGAGATGATGGGGGTATTGGGGCTGAAGTGGGGGAGGGGGGACAGGGCACTGGGGGCTGAATATTATAATGTTTTGTTATGATATTATATGTACTCCATCACATGTAATATTTTCTGGGGGGGGGGGTAGGGGGCGTTTGATACGTACCACCTGGGTCTTTTATGAGTATTAGTATACGAAGCCCCCATATAGTAACCAAGAGCTGCATCACATTTACAGCACCACTCCAGCATTATTTTTAATTTCATTGCTGGAGCGGTGCTGAAAATCCGCGTCCCCTGCCCCCTGTCTGATACTCCTCTTCTGGCATTTTCATCTGTTTTAGTCTCCGCTCGGCTCCGTCTCCTGCGGTTTGTGTCCTGTCCGAGGCTCCAGTGTTTCATGGAGCAGCGCAGAGGTCACTAATCAGTGTGAGTCTGTGGGAGCCTCATTCTGGCCTCTTTCTCACTCTCAGGCTATGTGCACACGGTGCGGATTGGCCGCTGCGGATTCACAGCAGTTTTCCATGCGGTGTACCATGTAAACCTATAGAAAAACAAATCCGCAGTGCCCATGGTGTGGAAAAATACCGCGCGGAAACGCTGCATTGTATTTTCCGCAGCATGTCAATTCTTTGTGCGGATTCCGCAGCGTTTTACACCTGCTCCTGTATAGGAATCCGCAGGTGTAAAAATGCAGGTGAAATCCTCACAAAAAAACGCAGGAAATCCGCGGTAAATCCGCATGTAAAACGCAGCACATTTTACCTGTGGATTTTGCAAAAACGGTGTGGAAAAATCCGCACACGAATTCGCAACATGGTCACATAGCCTCATAGTCTTACATTGAGCGCTTGTGACATAGCTTCTCACTTCTGGCCAGTCAGAAGCTGCGCTCACAAGTTTGAGCCGTGGGACTGCAGCAGTGCCACAAAATAGTGAATACGCCGACGGATGAGTAAATGACTGGGGCAGGGGACTTGCGCTTAAAACACCACTCCAGCGGTGGAAAAAAAAACCCTGCTAGAGTGGTGCTTTAATAATTTAATAATAAGCAATTTATTACTATAAAGTTGATAAAGGCTTGGAATAAATATCTGCAGTCACTTTATGTGACTGCAGACTACCAAATCATGACGGAGCTGTGGGCCCATCATACTGTGTATGAGGGAGCTGTGGGCCCATCATACTGTGTATAAGGAAGCTGTGGGCCCATCATACTGTGTATAAGGGAGCTGCGGGCCCATCATACTGTGTATAAGGGAGCTGCGGGCCCATCATACTGTGTATAAGGGAGCTGCGGGCCCATCATACTGTGTATAAGGGAGCTGCGGGCCCATCATACTGTGTATACGGGAGCTGCGGGCCCATCATACTGTGTATAAGGGAGCTGCGGGCCCATCATACTGTGTATAAGGGAGCTGCGGGCCCATCATACTGTGTATAAGGGAGCTGCGGGCCCATCATACTGTGTATACGGGAGCTGCGGACCCATCATACTGTGTATAAGGGAGCTGTGGCCCCATCATAAGGGAACGGTGAGGGACATCATACTGTTTGACGGAAGCTGCAGGCTCATCATACTGTTTATAAGGGAGCTGTGGACCCACCATACTGTGTATAGGGAACTGTGAAGGCATATTGTGCATATGGGAGCTGTTGGCCCATTACACTGTATATAGGGGAGCTCTGGGGGGCATTATACTTTCTATAGTGGAGCTCTGTCAGCATTATACTGTAAATTGAATACAGTATACCCTTATAAGATCCCTCAAATTATCTATATGTAAATATATATATATATATATATATATATATATGTGTATATTTCTACAAAATAGCAAGTAACCGGTGATCAGGGTGTACTGTAAAGACAACAGTGGAAACCACTGTGATTAAGGGAAACCCAAGAGCTGAAACCACCTTAGATACAGAAAACACCAGAAAGTTTTGAAGCTTTGGGAGTCATTTAAATAAGCCTTTATTTCTAGAAATGGCAACAGAATATTAAAAAGATGTATATAAAAATGAATTTTATAATATAAAAAATTATATAAACATGTATATGAAACCACCGCAGGAACAAGATAAAAATGCCCATATACAATTATACCCCAAATATGTATATAAAAAATATCTATATATAAAAAAATCCTTTTTCTTTTTATATTTTCATTTGATCATGCTGTGTGCATAATAAAGTGCAAAAAATTAAAAAAATATATTATTAAGAGGTGAAAAAATAAAAAACAAATAATCACAACTTCATATCTGTGACAAATCATGCCATAATTTCATAAGAGTGTGCAAAGTACGCAATAGCAGCTATAAACAAGACCAAATCGAGTGCAGAGAAAATTCTAAAAAAGTGCACTATATCAAAGTGATTAACACCGCATGTCTTAAGCGGTGCTTCCGTGCCTGGTGCCTGGATCAATATGAAAGGACAAATGTGCACACACAGCGATATAATGCTGTAGTAATACCGCTCTTACAAATACCTGGGGATGTATAGGGTCCTGAACCTGCGGGCACCCGACGCGCGTTTCGGATATTTCCTTCGTCAGGGGACCGGGGGAGCGTCTGACAAGCGCAGTGCGCATGCCCAGGAACCCCAGCCCCGCACTGTGCATAATGAATAACACAGTGCGGGGCGGGGATTCAGGAACAGGGTGGCCACACTGCCCGCACAGGCGCAGTCAGGCACCCTGCATCTGAGCTGCTACTGATAATGAAGACTGCGCAGGCCCCAGGCAGGCACGCACAGCGCAGGCGCCGGATTTAAGAAGCAACAGCGCGAAGGGGGCGGCGACCATCGCCCCTGAAGAGAAGAGTGACGGCAGTTGGGAGATTCATAGAGGACGATTCGGACCGCCTCCAGATACAATATCTGGTATTTGTGGCCAATTTTTAAAACGCTTTATTGAGGTAATAAATGAATCAAAAACTAAAAGAGCCACCTTGTTAGACTGCAGCATTACTGCTGCACAAGGTGGCTCTTTTAGTTTATAATGGCTGGAGGGGGTGACAGTGGCCCTTTAAGTCCATTATAAGTCCCCTTTCTCCCATCCCAAACCTCCACATCCATCATTGTCCTCCTCGCCCCCCTCCCATGCCATTTTTTTTCCTTTTTTTAAAAAATTAAACAGATATTGTGTTTAAGGCAGGGGTCATACAAGCTAGAAACTCACACGAGTCTCGCACATCAGCACCCGACCCTGCCGCCAGCACTCAGGACTTGAGGATGTGGCTGCATGTATTTCTATGCAGCTGATCACACCGGTCCGAGTGCCAGCGTCAGTGTCCGGTACTGAGGTGCAAGACTCGTGTGAGTTTCTCGCAAATGTGACCCCAGCTTAACGCAGAGTGTGTGTGTCCTGTCTTTTTTAACTCTTTATGCACCATTTTATTATGTTCATTACTAAACATCGGGCTTGATATTATCTATCTATAGATATTCACTTACATTTGTTTTGTGTGTAAACATTATATTTGAACATGGTATGTGATGACATTATGGTATTGAATGGAGTATGTAAAAGAAGAGGTTGGACAAAGAAATTACATCACAATTCTTTTTTTTTTGTTAAATAGTAGATCTTTAATTAGCTTGCAAAAACGCATTCAAATCCACATGAAAATCAGCATAAAAAATGCATCAAATACGCACGGATTTTCAACTACATTTTCTGCCAAGAGAGGAAGAAGTGCAGCGCCCCAGAGTCCTGGTCGTTGCAGTACTGATGCTCCGCCGCTAAGGGGGGCTATGGTACGTCTGATGGCACTGAAGGAGTTCATCTGACCAGGTATCACAGACACCAATACATTTCACAGTCTGGCCTCCAGGGGGAGCTAAGGGTTCTATTTATTAGGCCACTCCTCACAATCTGGTAAAACTGGGGGTTAGGCAGGAAGTTGGAGAGAAAGCTGACTGGGTTGGAACCAGGCAACACCTTGTGGCAGAGGGTGTTGTGGGGGAAGATTCAGAGAGGTCCCTGTCAGGGGTGGGATCCTGACAGAGGCCTAGCAACCAGAGAGAACGTTACGGGACCACGCCTGCACGATAAAGCGGCGGTATCCCAAGAAAGGACAAGAAGCGAGGTTTATTGTGCTGAGTGAGAAACGAGATCAACGCAACAAGGAGAACACCAGTAGGAGTCGTGCTGTAAGACGAGGCAACATCCTATTGAGGTGCATAACTGGTGGCCGGAACGCCGAGGAAGTATAGAGCTCCAAGCCAAACTTCAAACCTACAGCAGGACAGTCAGTTACAGGCGGGCCATCTCACCCAGACCCAGGAAGACACAGGGGGGTAACAACAGGAGTGGGGCGACGCTGGAGTCCCGGAAGAGCTCCGAGGCTCCCCGTCATACGGGTGCGTCCTAACTGTAAGATCAGGGGGACGTAGAGGGAGAACATCAGGAACGAGTTGTGAGGGAATGAGAGAAACAGACACAACAGTTGTGGGGTACTGTTGTGTATCCGCTTTTTGGGCTCCCCTGGTGGTTGCTGGTGGTACTGGTGACTTGTTTGCACTTTGCTGCTTCTGTTCACCTGCTTCCATCAGTGTTTGGGAGTTTCCTATTTAGCCTTGCTCTCCAGTCATTTCCTTGCCGGTCATCATTGTAACCAGAGCCTTCGGTTGCATGTTCCTGCTACTAGTCTGCTGATCAGCTAAGTGGACTTTGTCCTTTTGTTTTGTACCTTTTGTCCAGTTTGCAGTTTTTGTAATTCTCTGTAGCTGGAAGCTCTTGCGGGCTGAAATTGCCACTCCTGTGTCATGAGTTGACACAGGAGTCTTAAAGTAATTTCAGGATGGTTTTTGAAAGGGTTTTCAGTTGACCGTGAAGTCCTCTTTTGTATCCTTCTGCTATCTAGTAAGTGGACCTCTCTTTGCTAAATCTACTTTCATACTGTGTATGTCTTTTCCTCTTAATTCACCGTTATTACATGTGGGGGGCTGCTATCATCTTTTGGGGTATTTCCCTAGAGGTAAGCCAGGTCTGTTTCTTCCTCTATCAGGCGTAGTTAGTCCTCCGGCTGGCGCGTGGCATATAGGAAGCCGTAGGTATGCTCCCTGGCTACTGTTAGTTGTGTGGTAGATTTAGCTCACGGTCAACTCGAGTTTCCATCACCCGAGAGCTCGTTCGTTACTTATATGTTTCTTACGTTCCCTTGCCATTGGGAACCATGACAGTATGACCGGCCACTGTTAAACTTATTGGCAGAAGAAAGGAGAGAAAAAAGAAGTCTGTAAATTTTTATTTTTTTTCCCTTTTTCCTCTATGCTTGCTCCATAGTTGGATCAGTTGTATTTCAGCTTTAATTACAGCCTTTGCCTTTCTCTCCTTATAATCCTTGAATGGCTCTGAGCTCACCTGTTTAAAGATGGATCCTCAGAGTTTGGCTGCAGGTTTAAATAATCTTGCTACGAAGGTTCAAAATTTACAAGATTTTGTTATACATGCTCCTATTTCTGAACCTAAAATCCCTACACCAGAGGTGTTTTCCGGAGATAGATCTCGGTTTTTGAATTTCAAATATAATTGTAAATTATTCCTTTCTCTCAGACCTCACTCCTCAGGAGATCCTGTCCAGCAGGTTAAGATTGTAATCTCTTTGCTGCGAGGTGACCCTCAAAATTGGGCATTTTCATTGGCACCAGGGGATCCTGCGTTGCTCAATGTGGATGCGTTTTTCCTGGCTTTAGGGTTGCTTTATGAGGAACCTAATTTGGAGATTCAAGCTGAAAAAGCTTTGATAGCCCTATCTCAAGGGCAAGATGAAGCGGAGATATACTGCCAAAAATTTCGTAGGTGGTCTGTGCTTACTCAGTGGAATGAGTGCGCCTTAGCGGCAAATTTCAGAGAGGGCCTTTCTGATGCCGTTAAAGATGTTATGGTCGGGTTCCCTGCGCCTACAGGTCTGAATGAGTCCATGACAATGGCAATTCAGATTGATCGGCGTTTGCGGGAGCGCAAACCCGTGCACCATTTGGCGGTATCTTCCGAAGAGACGCCAGAGAAAATGCAATGTGACAGAGTTATGTCCAGAAGCGAGCGGCAGAATTATAGGCGTAAAAATGGGTTATGCTTCTATTGTGGTGATTCTGCTCATGTTATATCGGCATGCTCTAAGCGCACTAGGAAGGTTGACAAGTCCATTTCAATTGGCACTTTACAGTCCAAATTTATTTTGTCTGTAACCTTGATTTGTTCATTATCAGTTATTACCGTGGATGCCTATGTGGACTCTGGCGCCGCTCTGAGTCTTATGGACTGGTCCTTTGCCAGGTGCTGTGGGTTTGATTTAGAGCCTCTGGAAGTCCCTATACCTCTGAAGGGTATTGATTCTACACCTTTGGCTTGTAATAAACCACAGTTCTGGACGCAAGTGACTATGCGTATGACTCCAGACCATCAGGAGGTGATTCGCTTCCTTGTGTTGTACAATTTACATGATGTTTTGGTGCTTGGATTACCATGGTTACAGTCTCATAACCCAGTCCTTGACTGGAAGGCTATGTCTGTGTTAAGCTGGGGATGTCGGGGGGCTCATGGGGACACTCCTATGGTGTCCATTTCGTCATCTATTCCATCTGAGATTCCGGCATTTTTGTCTGATTATCGTGATATTTTTGAAGAGCCTAAGATTGGTTCACTCCCTCCTCACAGGGATTGTGATTGCGCCATAGATCTGATTCCTGGCAGTAAATTTCCAAAGGGTCGTTTGTTTAACCTATCTGTACCTGAACATGCTGCTATGCGCGAGTATATTAAGGAGTCCCTGGAAAAGGGACATATTCGTCCTTCTTCATCACCTTTAGGAGCCGGTTTTTTCTTTGTCTCTAAAAAGGATGGCTCTCTGAGGCCTTGTATTGATTATCGTCTCCTGAATAAAATTACAGTCAAATATCAGTATCCGTTGCCTTTGCTGACTGATTTGTTTGCTCGCATAAGGGGGGCTAAGTGGTTCTCTAAGATTGATCTTCGTGGGGCGTATAATTTGGTGCGAATTAAGCAGGGGGATGAGTGGAAGACCGCATTTAATACGCCTGAGGGCCATTTTGAGTATTTGGTAATGCCTTTCGGCCTTTCTAATGCACCTTCTGTCTTTCAGTCCTTAATGCATGATATTTTCCGTGAATATTTGGATAAATTTATGATTGTGTACTTGGATGATATTTTGATTTTTTCTGATGACTGGGAGTCTCATGTTCAGCAGGTCAGGAGGGTTTTTCAGGTTTTGCGGGAGAATTCTTTGTGTGTAAAGGGTTCAAAGTGTGTTTTTGGGGTTCAAAAAATTTCATTTTTGGGGTATATTTTTTCCCCTTCTTCTATTGAGATGGACCCTGTCAAGGTTCGGGCTATTTACGACTGGACGCAGCCTACTTCTCTGAAGAGTCTCCAGAAATTCTTGGGCTTTGCTAATTTTTATCGTCGATTTATAGCTGGTTTTTCTGGCGTTGCTAAACCTCTGACGGATTTGACTAAAAAGGGTGCTGATGTTGCCAATTGGTCCCCTGCTGCCGTGGAGGCCTTTCGGGAGCTTAAGCGCCGCTTTTTGTCTGCCCCTGTGTTGCGCCAGCCTGCTGTTTCTCTTCCCTTTCAGGTTGAGGTCGATGTTTCCGAGATCGGAGCGGGGGCGGTTTTGTCGCAGAAAAGTTCCGACTGCTCAGTGATGAGACCTTGTGCGTTCTTTTCGCGAAAATTTTCGGCCGCCGAGCGAAACTATGATGTTGGTAATCGGGAGCTTTTGGCCATGAAGTGGGCATTTGAGGAGTGGCGTCATTGGCTTGAGGGTGCCAGACATCAGGTGGTAGTTTTGACTGATCACAAGAATTTAATTTATTTGGAGTCTGCCAGGCGCCTGAATCCTAGACAGGCACGTTGGTCGTTGTTCTTTTCCCGGTTTAATTTTGTGGTCTCGTACTTACCGGGTTCTAGGAATGTGAAAGCAGATGCTCTTTCTAGGAGTTTTGAGCCTGACTCTCCTGGGAATTCTGAACCTGCTGGTGTCCTTAAGGATGGAGTGGTTTTGTCTGCTGTCTCTCCAGATTTGCGACGTGCTTTGCAAGAATTTCAGGCGGATAGACCTGATCGTTGTCCGTCTGGTAGACTGTTTGTTCCTGACGAGTGGACCACTAGAGTCATCTTGGAAGTTCATTCTTCTACTCTGGCAGGTCATCCGGGAATTTTTGGCACCAGAGATTTGGTGGCTAGATCCTTCTGGTGGCCTTCCCTGTCTCGAGATGTGCGTGTTTTTGTGCAGTCTTGCGATGTGTGTGCTCGGGCCAAGCCTTGTTGTTCTAGGGCTAGTGGGTTGTTGTTGCCCTTGCCTATTCCGAAGAGGCCTTGGACGCACATCTCTATGGACTTTATCTCGGATCTCCCTGTTTCTCAGAAGATGTCTGTCATCTGGGTGGTGTGTGACCGTTTTTCTAAAATGGTTCATTTGGTGTCATTGCCTAAGTTGCCTTCCTCATCTGAGTTGGTCCCTCTGTTTTTTCAAAATGTGGTTCGCTTGCATGGTATTCCGGAAAACATCGTTTCTGACAGGGGTACCCAGTTCGTGTCTAGATTTTGGCGGGCAGTCTGTGCCAGGTTGGGCATTGATTTGTCCTTTTCGTCTGCATTCCATCCTCAGACCAATGGCCAGACGGAGCGAACTAATCAAACTTTGGAGACTTATTTGAGGTGTTTTGTGTCTGCGGATCAGGATGATTGGGTTGCCTTTCTGCCGTTGGCGGAGTTTGCTCTTAATAATCGGGCTAGTTCTGCCACTTTGGTTTCTCCTTTCTTTTGCAATTCAGGGTTTCATCCGCATTTTTCATCTGGTCAGGTTGAATCTTCGGATTGTCCTGGAGTGGAAGCGGTAGTGGATCAGTTGCATCGGATTTGGGGACAAGTGGTGGATAATTTGGAATTGTCCCAGGAGAGGACTCAGCAGTTTGCTAACCGTCGTCGTCGTGTTGGTCCCCACCTTCGCGTTGGGGACTTGGTGTGGTTGTCTTCCCGTTTTGTCCCTATGAGGGTTTCTTCTCCCAAATTTAAGCCTCGGTTCATCGGTCCTTACAGGATTTTGGAGATTCTTAACCCTGTTTCCTTTCGTTTGGACCTCCCGGCATCTTTCGCTATCCATAATGTGTTCCATCGGTCGTTGTTGCGGAGATATGAGGTACCGGTGGTTCCTTCTACTGAACCTCCTGCTCCTGTGCTGGTGGAGGGTGAATTG
The DNA here is from genome assembly GCF_051348905.1 of Ranitomeya variabilis. NCBI lineage: Eukaryota > Metazoa > Chordata > Amphibia > Anura > Dendrobatidae > Ranitomeya > Ranitomeya variabilis. Next base: position 175,312,416 of record NC_135235.1, on the reverse strand, counting down.
GAGTACGTCGTAGAGAAGATCTTGGACTCCCGTATTTCCAGACGGAGACTTCAATATCTGGTTAAATGGAAAGGCTATGGTCAGGAAGATAATTCTTGGGTAACTGCCTCTGATGTTCATGCCTCGGATTTGGTTCGTGCCTTTCATAGGGCTCATCCAGATCGCCCTGGCGGTTCTTGTGAGGGTTCGGTGCCCCCTCCTTAAGGGGAGGGTACTGTTGTGTATCCGCTTTTTGGGCTCCCCTGGTGGTTGCTGGTGGTACTGGTGACTTGTTTGCACTTTGCTGCTTCTGTTCACCTGCTTCCATCAGTGTTTGGGAGTTTCCTATTTAGCCTTGCTCTCCAGTCATTTCCTTGCCGGTCATCATTGTAACCAGAGTCTTTCGGTTGCATGTTCCTGCTACTAGTCTGCTGATCAGCTAAGTGGACTTTGTCCTTTTGTTTTGTACCTTTTGTCCAGTTTGCAGTTTTTGTAATTCTCTGTAGCTGGAAGCTCTTGCGGGCTGAAATTGCCACTCCTGTGTCATGAGTTGACACAGGAGTCTTAAAGTAATTTCAGGATGGTTTTTGAAAGGGTTTTCAGTTGACCGTGAAGTCCTCTTTTGTATCCTTCTGCTATCTAGTAAGTGGACCTCTCTTTGCTAAATCTACTTTCATACTGTGTATGTCTTTTCCTCTTAATTCACCGTTATTACATGTGGGGGGCTGCTATCTTCTTTTGGGGTATTTCCCTAGAGATAAGCCAGGTCTGTTTCTTCCTCTACCAGGCGTAGTTAGTCCTCCGGCTGGCGCGTGGCATATAGGAAGCCGTAGGTATGCTCCCTGGCTACTGTTAGTTGTGTGGTAGATTTAGCTCACGGTCAACTCGAGTTTCCATCACCCGAGAGCTCGTTCATTACTTATATGTTTCTTATGTTCCCTTGCCATTGGGAACCATGACAGGGTACTATCCCGTAAGCACAGCAGGGGAGGACCACAACACAAGCGCAGGAAGGTAGGCACAGATTTCCACCTGCAAAAAGAACTCTGGAGGTGCCATCGGACCGGCCGGACTTGCGCAGCCCTGTTAACCGTATTCTGGATTGAGGACTCAGAAGCCTTCAGTAAAGAGGTAAAGAGACTGCAACCTGGTGTCCTCGTTATTGACTGCGACCGGCACTACACCGCACCACAACATCAGCACCATTTCACCACCTTTCATTGTGCGCCCCTCAGCAGGGTCACGGACCGGGTCTAGCCACCGTGACAACCCCAGAGCAGAGACTCAGAGGCCCGGTACCGGGTACCCCTCAGCCCTGCGACAGTGGGGGCGCTGCAGAAGCTACGCAGAAAATTCCACAGGCAAATCCGCAACATGTGCTCATAGCCTTAGGATTCAAAAATATCAAAACCCACATTAGAGATTGAACATAAATCTTTTAGAATAGACCTAGAGTTTTCATAAAACAGGAGATTCAAGCTAAGTTTCTAGCAACTGTGGAATAAGCAAAGCCCTTATCAATGAGAAATAACAAAAACATTAAAGGGGTTGTCCACTACTTTCAATTAACCCCCCAATGTATCCCCCCGGGGCCCCTGATGAATTGTGTGATTACCTTCCGTTGCCGTTTTCGCCTGTGAGCGGCGCTATTCCGGCGGCTGAGTCCAGGTCACGTGACCCCCAGGCTGCAGCCGCCACTTATTTCCGCCGATGTCACATCAATTTCCAGACTGGAAATTGACGTGACGTCAGCAGCAGGCGTGTCCCAGCCACACAGTCAGCAGTCACTCAAGAGTGACTGGGCTGTGGGCGGGACTGTGGGCTGCCTGCGGGGCTGTGCTAGGGGCGGGCGGGACTTGCTGGGGGCGGGGCTAGGCAGGGAATACACAATGTGATGTGCGGGGCTCTGCGTGCCGGCTCCGGTATGTGCGGGCCGGCGCCGGTATGTGCGGGCAGCGCCGGCCCGCACATACCGGCACGCAGAGCCCCGGCCCGCACATACCGGCGCCGGCATGCAGAGCCCCGGCCCCGCTGCCTGCGGGGCTGTGCTGGGGGCGGGCGGGGCTGTGCATGTGCTGGGGGCGGGGCTAGGCAGGGAATCCTCGATGTGATGTGCGTGGCTCTGCGTGCGGGCGGCGCCAGCCATCACATGCTGGCACGCAGAGCCACGGCCCGCACGTACCGGCGCCGCCCGCACATACCGGCACGGGCATGCAGAGCCCCAGTGTCTCTGTGCAGGCATCGTCCGATGGGACTACAAGTCCCATCGGGCTCTACCTGCTACAGTGACAGTGAGTGACACATTAGCCAATGATGGGACAGTAGTAGTCCCATCATCCGGCTAATGTGTTGAATGTAAAAAAAAAAACACATATACAGTACATACACACATACAGAACATGCGCCATGCGACAACATGCGCCATGCGACGACATGCGCCATGCGACGACATGCGCCATGCGACAACATGCAGCATGCGACAACATGCGCCATGCGACGACGTGCAGCATGCGACAACATGCACCATGCGACAACATGCGCCATGCGACGACGTGCAGCATGCGACAACATGCGCCGACATGCAGCATGCGACAACATGCAGCATGTGACGACATGCGCCATGCGACGACGTGCAGCATGCAACGACATGCGCCATGCAAAGACATGCAGCATGCGACAACATGCGCCATGCGACGACATGCAGCATGCGACGACATTCAGCATGCGACGACATGCGCCATGCAACAACATGCACCATGCGACGACATGCACCATGCGACGCCATGCAGCATGCGACAACATGCAGCATGCGACGACATGCGCCATGCGACGACATGCGACGCCATGCAGCATGCGACGCCATGCAGCATGCGACGCCATGCGCCATGCGACGACATGCGCCATGCGACGACATGCAGCATGTGACGACATGCGCCATGCGACGACATGCGACGACATGCAGCATGCGACGACATGCAGCATGCGACGACATGCAGCATGTGATGACATGTGACGACATGCAGCATGCGACAACATGCAACATGTGACATCATGCGACATGCCACATACAGTACATACATACATACAACATACATACAGTACATATAACATAGAGTACATACTCACCATCACTTGTCACTTTGATCCCCGAAGCCATTGTCATCTGTAAAAAATATTAAAATAATAAACAAACACTATACTCCCTGATCCGCAGAAATCCAATTAAAACGAGTGTCCCACGACGATCTCCCGTAGAGAGCAGGAGCATCAGGTGATGCAACCACTCTCTAGGGGCTCCAGGAACACAATGAGGGGAGGAAGGTATCCTTCCACAATGTATTCCCCACAATGTATTCCTACGCCCCTGTGAGAAAATAGTCCCTAGTCTCACTTTATGGCATTGCTGTGTGAGGAAGTTCCCACGCAGCTTTTTGCCATAAAGTGAGACCAGTGAACTATAGTAACCTCAGTGATGCATTGCAGGAGCCATTGTCTCCTGTCAGTGTGTCACTGAGGGTCCTATAGAGCAGTGACATAACCCGATGTCACTGTTCTATAGGGGAGATCGTCGTGGGACACTCGTTATTAATTGGACTACGGCGGACAGGGAGTATACGGTTTATTATTTTACGTTTTTTGCAGGCGCTGAAGTATGGTAAGTATGGTTAAATGAAGAATAATAAAATACTTTTTCCTAATGTTTGCGTGTTTTATTAACCCTTTATTAGCATTGGATTAATAACGGATAGGCGTCTTATTGACGCCTCTCCGTTAGTAACCCGGCTTAATGTCACCTTACAATAGCAAGGTGACATTAACCCCTTATTACCCCATATCCCACCGCTACACGGGAGTGGGAAGAGAGGGGCTAAGTGTCGGAATTGGCGCATCTTACAGATGCGCCATTTCTGGGGCGGCTGCGGACTGGTATTTGTAGCCGGGGGGGGACCAATATCCATGGCCCCTCTCTAGGCTATGAATATCAGCCCGCAGCTGTCTGCGTAGCCTTTCTGGCTATAAAATATAGGGGGACCCCACGTTATTTGTTATTTTTTGGGGGGGTCCCCCTATTTTAATAGCCAGTAAAGGCTACGCAGACAGCTGCGGGCTGATATTCATAGCAGGCTACAAATATTGGCCCCCGGCCGTCGGCTTTCCCCCTCTGGCGCAGAAAATTGTGCGGGAGCCCACGCCGTTTTTTTCTGTTTCTTTATTAAATTAAACGCTCATTAAGGCCTGTTTCACACTTGCGTTGGTACGGGTCCATCACTATGCGTCGGGCCTACATACTGACGCACGTTGTGAAATTTGTGCACGTCGTGGGCAGCGGATGCAGTTTTTCAACGCATCCGCTGCCCATTCTGAAGTCCGGGGAGGAGGGGCGGAGTTTTGGCCGCGCATGCGCGGTAGAAAATGGCAGACGCGAGGGACGTGCCAACGGTCCGCAAAACACGACGCATCCATTGCACGACGGACGCGACATGTGGCAATCCATCGCGATCCCTCACTAATACAAGTCTATGGGTAAAAAACACATCCTGCGAGCACATTTGCAGGATCCGTTTTTTTCCCAAAAAGACGGATTGCTAAAAACGCAAGTGTGAAAGTAGCCTTAGGCTGCTTTCACACTAGCATCGGGGCCGTCGCGCTGCGTCGCTAATAAAAGTCTATGGAGAAAAAACGCATCCTGCAGACAACTTTGCAGGACGCGTTTTTCTCCACAACGACGCATTGCGATGTGCAGTGCACGACGCTAGTGTGAAAGTAGCCTTAGAAACATCGGCCTTTCTATTATATATCTATGGATATATCTATCTATAGATATATTTATAGATAGATATATCTATAGAAACATAGATGTATCTATCCATATATTTGGCTGCTTTCACACATCAGGTTTTTGCCGTGAGGCACAATCCGGCAAGTTTTGAAAAAAACGGATCAATTTTTTTCCGCCGGATCCGTTTTTTTCCTCATAGAGTTGTATTTGCGCCGGATTGCGCCTGATGGCCACACGTTTCATCCGATTTTTACCGGATCCGTCAAAAAAGCTGTTTCCGCCGGATGGAAAACACATACAGACGAACGTTTTTTCTGTCCGGCGAAAAAACGCACAGCGAAGGATCCGGCAAAAAAACCTATGAAACTGAGCTGTGAAATGATGAATCCAGCCTTGGAATCCTTTTTTTCATGCATGTTTCCATTCAAATCATGCACATTTTCCGTTTATTTACTTATTTCCAAAAACGGCATTAAAACCGCGCATAAACCGCACCAAAAAAAGCATCAAAACTGCACCAAAAACTGCATCAAAACTGCACCAAAAACTGCATCAAAACCTGGTGCAGTTTTGCAGTTTTGGTGCAGTTTGCAGTTTTGGTGCGGTTTTGATGCAGTTTTTGGTGCGGTTTTGATGCAGTTCTTGGTGCGGTTTTGATGCAGTTCTTGGTGTGGTTTTGATGGAGTTTTTGGTGCGATTTTGATGCAGTTTTTGGTGCGGTTTTTGCGCAGTTTTGATGCAGTTTTTGGTGCAGTGTTGATGCAATTATGGTGCGGTTTTGATGCGTTTTTTTCAGTTTTGATGCGTTTTTTATGCAGTTTTTTGCACGGTTTTGATGCATTTTTTAATTCGCTTTTGTTGCGGTTTTTGCGCGTTTTTTAGGCGTTTTGGTGCGTTTTTGAAAGGTAAATAAAGATGTATTATTGAACAAAAAAAAAGATTTGTGATGTCATTATTGTCCAACCTCCTCTTTTACATTTGTCCAACCCACACTCCATTAAACACACAGATAGACAGATAGATGATAGATGAAATGGATAGACAGATCTACATATAGATAGATCTATAGATGTATACATCTATCTATTCATATATCTATCTGTAGATGTGTCTGGATAGATATATCTATTGATAGATGTATGGATAGCGTAGGGTGTGTGTCCACTGTCCGGATTACATCCGAATGAGCTGCAGATTGTATGCTGCGTACTTGTAGTTCCATCGGATGATGCCTGCACACACCCCAAAAGACCCCCCGCACACATCCGAACAGCCCACAGACCCCGCACACACCTGAACAGTCCCGCACAGCGCCGCACACATCCGAACAGCCCGCAGACCCCGCCCGCCCACACATAGACGCACACCGTCACCGCCCACACACCTCCATCCTCCCGAGCTGCAGCGTTTCTCGGACCCACATCCGCAGCAAAACTGCAGATCTTTTTTACATCTGCGGTTTTGCGGCGGATGTGCCCGACTCAATGAAAGTCTAAGGCCATGTTCACACATAGCGGTTTTTACCGCGGATCCGCGGCGATTTTGATGCGGGTCCGCAGCAGTTTCCATTGCGTTTACATTAACATATAAACCCTATGGAAACCGCAAACCGCTGTGCACATGCTGCGGGAAAAACCGCGCAGAAACGCAGTGGTTTAAAACCCGCAGCATGTCACTTCTTTGTGCAGAATCGCTGCGATTCTGCACCCATAGGAATGCATTGAACCGCTTACTTCCCGCATGGGGCTGTGCCCACGATGCGGGAAGTAAGCAGATCATGTGCGGTTGCTACCCGGAGTGGAGGAGAGGAGACTCTCCTCCAGGCCCTGGAAAGCATAAATAGTGTAAAAAAAGAATTAAAATAAAAAATGATGCTATACTCACCTCTCAGCGCTGCACGCGTCCGTCCGGTATCAGGGTTGGTGTGCGAGCAGGACCTGTGGTGACGTCACGAAGGTCCTTCTCGGCACAGCAACTTTGGAACTGGACCGCCGGGTGCAGCGCCGAGGAGATCGGGACGTTAGAGGGTGAGTATAACCAATTTTTATTATTTTTAACATTACTATTGATGCTGCATATTACTGCATATGCAGCATCAATAGTACAGGAGTAATCCCGCAGCGGAAATCGCGGAACAAACCGCGATAAATCTGCAGGGATAACCGCAGCGGTTTTGCCCTGCAGATTTATCAATTCTGCTGCGGGAGAACCCGCAGAGCACGCCGCAGAGTGTGCACATAGCCTAAAGGTGCAGAAACGCTGCAGTTCCGCACAAAAGAAGTGACATGCTGCGAGAAAAAAAAGCTGCGTTTCGGTGCGGCCTTCTCCGCAGCATGTGCACAACAAGTCTGCGGCTCCCATAGACTTACATTGGTTGTGCACTACACTGCGGATTTGATGCAATTCAGTGCGGCAAAAAATGCTGCAGATCTGCAATCAGATCCGCAATGTGTGCACACAGCCTTAGCATTTAGGGAACCTAGCAAAAAAGCCAAGCAAAAAACAAGTGTGGGATTGCACTTTTTTTGCCATTTCATTGCACTTTGAATTTTTTTCACATTTTCTGCTACACGACATGGTAAAACCAATGGTGTCGTTCAAAAGTAGAACTTGTCCCGCAAAAGATAAGCCCTCACATGGCCGTATTGACGGAAAAATTATGGCTCTGGAAAGAAGGGGAGCGATAAACGAAAACAAAAAAGCTCCAGGGGTGAAGGGGTTTAGAAACATGGATATGGACATATGTATGGAAATAGACATAGATATATCTGTATGTATCTATCTATCTATCTGTCTGTCTATCTATCCCATATCTATCTATCTGTCTTTCCCTCTATCTGTGTGTAATAGAGTGTGGGTTGGACAAATGTAAAAGAGGAGGTTGGACAGAAATGACATCACAAATCTGTTTGAAGCTAGAGGGAGAGGAGGGAGGGGTTGGGGTGTGTTTTGGAGGGGGTGTGGTAGATTCGTGCTTAGTAGCAGTGCAATGCATCATGGAACTTGTAGTATTAGAGCACAATAACTCAGGAGAAAGGAAGTTGTCGATTAACCCCATGAGAGCCGAATCCAGCACTAAAGATGTGCTGCTACAGCATGATAAAAGGTAATATTGCTAAAATAAACACAGTAGATGTTTTCAGTGGCACATAATAGCAAGATTTATGAAAAAAAAAAAAAGGTTATAGTAGTGGACAACTTCTTTAAGTCAACCTGTTCTGAACTTGGTCCTGCATCTAGACTTTCTTTAAAAATTTGGACTACACATCCCAAGCTGCTAAATAACCTTTCCAAGTTGAACAGGCATCCGAACGCTGTAGTAGATCCATTATTATGACCAGATTGGCCCCCATAGATACTCCGGACAATCCTCTCCTATTCTCTGGGCTCTAAGAACTGTAATGCTAATCACTACCCACGGCTAGGCCGTGAATCAGTGCAGTAACACCTTCTGGGGTCAATACCAAAAGAATATGTAGTAAACCAAGGGAAAATACAAAGTCGTAAGTCAGGTCACATGCCAGGCTCAGAATATCAGAGAAATAGCAGATAAACCAAGGGGCAATAACAAACAGGTAGTCTGAACACAGTACAAAAGTCAGCAGCAGAAGAAGATCAGAACTTACAGTACAGGGTACAGGCGAACACACCAGAGAGCACAAGCTTAGGCTACGTTCACACGATCCGTTTTTCACTGCGGATTTTTCCGGTCCTTTTTCGGGGAAATCCGCAGTGGAAAACGGCGGTGCTTCTCTCGGCGGATTTGTGTCCTTTTTCTTCTGCGGATTCCACTGCGGGTTTCCAACTGCAGTTTCCTATTGGTGCTGTTGGAAACCCGCAGCGGAATCCGCTGAAAGAATTGACATGGTACTTCTTTTTTCCGTTGGCAAATCCGCGCGGATTTTCCAGCGAAAAAAAGGATCGTCGGCACAGCGGGTTTTGTTTTCCATAGGGTAACATTGTACTGTACCCTGCATGGAAAACGGCTGCGGATCCGTAGCTGCAATTCCGCTACGGATCCGCAGCAAAAAACGGATCGTGTGAACGTAGCCTTAGAACAACCTTTTGACTGGCAATGATCTGAGCCAGAGAGCTCTCCTAATTAGCAGGGCAATTACCAAGAATAAGGAGCACCTGTGGAAATCTCTGCACCTTCCAGTCAGATAAATCAACCGAGCTGTCAATCAAAGTACCGACAGCTCAGCACGTTCCAGCACAGGATAGGATGACAGAGCTGTCCATCACACAGTCCCAGACACTCTGAGCAGAGGAATCATGAAAGGAACGAGCTTGAAGAAATTCGTGAACAGAAAATGGGAGAGTGAATCAACAAATAAATTGTATTTTTGTTCAATTAAAACAGCTTTAAGCCAAATATTCCATTTAAGGCTAAACAGCACAAAATGTCTCAACAATTTAACCACTAAATCACATTTACTGAATAAACAGTTTACAGCGTATATAAGACCCTTATTGCTGGACATAATCAGAATATTTTTATTAGCTAGTCTCCTACCCCTACTGCTACTAATATGGGAAACAATTCTAACAAAACAACGTTGCATGTAACACTCCTCTCTACCCATGCCTGGTGCCACCTCTCCGCACACCATGCTCCGTCTAGGGAAACACCAAAACCACTGGTGACTGCATCTTTAAAGAAAAACAACTGTTCGTGTGAGATCAGAGGTGTAGCTAGGGTTTTGGTTCGGGGGGGGGGCGAAGCTTCTGAGTGGGTCCCAAACCAGTAGTGTTGAGCATTCCGATACCGCAAGTATCGGGTATCGGCCGATACTTGCGGGTATCGGAATTCCGATACCGAGATCCGATACTTTTGTGGTATCGGGTATCGGTATCGAAACAACATTAATGTGTAAAAGAAAGAATTAAAATAAAAAATATTGCTATACTCACCTCTCCGACGCAGCCTGGACCTTACCGAGGGAACCGGCAGCGTTCTTTGCTTAAAATGCGCGCGTTTACTGCCTTCCGTGACGTCACGGCTTGTGATTGGTCGCGTGCCGCCCATGTGGCCGCGACGCGACCAATCACAGCAAGCCGTGACGTAATTTTCAGGTCCTCAATGCCTAATTCTAGGCATTCAGGATTTGAAAATTACGTTACGGCTTGTGATTGGTCACGTCGCGGTCACATGGGCGACGCGACCAATCACAAGCCGTGACGTCACGGGAGGCAGGAAACGCGCGCATTTTAAAATTACGTCACGGCTTGTGATTGGTTGCGTGCCACCCATGTGACCGCGACGCGACCAACCACAAGCCGTAACGTAATTTTCAAATCCTGAATGCAGAATTAGGCATTCAGGACCTGAAAATTACGTCACGGCTTGCTGTGATTGGTCGCGTCGCGGCCACATGGGCGGCACGCGACCAATCACAAGCCGTGACATCACGGAAGGCAGTAAACGCGCGCATTTTAAGCAAAGAATGCTGCCGGTTCCCTCGGTAAGGTCCAGGCTGCGTCGGAGAGGTGAGTATAGCAATATTTTTTATTTTAATTCTTTCTTTTACACATTAATATGGATCCCAGGGCCTGAAGGAGAGTTTCCTCTCCTTCAGACCCTGGGAACCATCAGGGATACCGTCCGATACTTGAGTCCCATTGACTTGTATTGGTATCGGGTATCGGTATCGGATTAGATCCGATACTTTGCCGGTATCGGCCGATACTTTCCGATACCGATACTTTCAAGTATCGGACGGTATCGCTCAACACTACTAACCAGGTAACCTTGATTACAACTGGGTGACGCACCCTAATAGTGGAGGAGGACCTCAGCAGATGACAGATGTTACTGAAAATAATCTCTATATAAAGACCAATATTGATATTACCGCCATATGGTCAGTGGTAGATACCAGTCCTACAGAACATATAAGAGATCACAGCACAGTTACAGATGGTGACTTACCGCTGACGTTCTTTCTGATGGAATCGTTCATTTTTCCTGTCTTTTCCATCTGGCCCAGACCGACATGACAACTTCTTCCAGCCACGACTTGGCTGCAGAGAATACAAAAAAACACGTTTCACTTCTCATATTCCAGCCCCATCACCATCTATTCCCAACCTGCACAACCTCCTCATCCTGCTGATACCCCAATACTGAGCTGCTTCTGCCATATGTGTTCCTATTACTGCACCTACTATGTGATTCTGTGTGCCCTCTAAATTCTAATGCACCACTCTATAATATAGTAATGCCAGGTGCAAGTGCCCTAGAAAACAGTGCCCATATTTTGCCCCCTAGAAAGTAATAATTCCCTGTGTGCCCCTTTGATAGTCACAGTAACCTGAGTTCCCCTATAACAATAAGTGCCCACTTTACATTTAATAATGTCCCGAGTCTCCCCTGTACAGCTCCTTTATACACAGCTTGATGCTCTCTTTTACACAGTATACTGACCCCTTAGTAGCCTCCAAACTGTTTGATGGCTCCAACACTGTATGAAGGCCCTTTCACTGTAATCCACACACTGTATGATGCCTGATATGATCCGGTGACCTTGGAGCCGCATGAGACTTTCTCTGGAGTAGGTGGAACCTGTACTGACCGCAAACCCTAAACTGACACCGCAACTAGAAGTAGCCGTGGGGTGTACCTAACACATCCTAGACACCTCGACACAGCCGGAGAACTAAATACCCCTATAGATGGAAATGGGAATTCTATCTTGCCTCAGAGCAGAACCCCAAAGGATAGGTAGCCCCCCACAAATATTGACTGTGAGTATTAGAGGAAAGACACACGCAGGCAGAAAACAGGATTTAGCAAAAGAGGCCACTCTAGCTAAATAGAAAAGGATAGGATAGAATACTAAGCGGTCAGTATTAAAACCCTAAAAATATCCACAGCAGATAATACAAAAATTCCACCATCTAACTAAAGACATGGAATGTATATCTGCATCTCCTGAGAATCCAACTTGACTGAAAAAATCCAAACACAGTCTAAGCTGGACAAGAAAAAACAATGAATAGTACTGAATAGTAAAGCACACAGCATGTGTGCTGCAGAAACAAAACCCAGACACTTATCTTGGCTGATATGGCTGCAGGGCAGGAGGAACCAGACAGAGATGTAAAACCTCCAAGAACAATGGACAACTGGCAAGGGCTAATGGATCCTGCAAACCTAAATACCCTGAGAGAGCTGCAATCAGCAGGGACACCTGCTCAGGATTGCAACCCAGGGACAACTGTATTACCACCAACAACCACCGGAGGGAACCCAAGAGCAGAATTCACAACAGATACCCCTCTAGATAGCCTTCATATAGTATAATGCACCAGATCGTCCTCAATATAGTATAATTAACCAGATAGTCCTCAATATAGTATAATGCACCAGATAGTCCTCAATATAGTATAATGCACTCCCCATAGGCCTACTCTATATTGTATAATGCACCCACATAGGCAGACTCTATAGCAAAAGGCAGCACCCATAGGCAGACTCTAGTATAAGGCAGCACCCCATAGGCAGACCCTGTAGTATAAGGTAGCACCCCGCGGGCAGACCTTGTAGTATAAAGCAGCACCTCTATAGGCAGACCCTGTAGTATAAGACAGCACCCCATAGGCAGACCATGTAGCATAAGGTAGCACCCTCATAGGCAGACCCTGTAGTATAAGAAAGCACCCACATAGGCAGACCCTGTACTATAAGGCAGCACGCCTATAGACAGACCCTGTACTATAAGGCAGCACCCCCATAGGTAGACCCTGTAGTATAAGACAGCACCCCCATAGGCAGACCCTGTAGAATAAGGCAGCATCCCACAGGCAGACCCTGTAGTATAAAGCAGTACCCCCATAGGCAGACCCTGTAGTATAAGACAGCACACCATAGGCAGACCCTGTAGTATAAGGTAGCACCCCGCAGGCAGACCCTGTAGTATAAGGTAGCACCCCTATAGGCAGACCCTGTAGTATAAGACAGCACCCCATAGGCAGACCCTGTAGCATAAGGTAGCACCCCTATAGGCAGACCCTGTACTAAAAGGCAGCACCCCCACAGGCAGACCCTGTACTATAAAGCAGACCTCTTTAGGCAGACCCTGTATCATATGGCAGCATCCTGCAGGCAGACCCTGTAGTATAAAGCAGCACCCCCATAGGCAGACCCTGTAGTATAAGAGCACACCATAGGCAGACCCTGTAGTATGAGGTAGCACCCCGCGGGCAGACCCTGTAGTATATATAGCAGCACCCCTATAGGCAGACCCTGCACTAAAAGGCAGCACCCCCACAGGCAGACCCTGTACTATAAAGCAGACCTCTTTAGGCAGACCTTGTAGCATAAGGCAGCATCCCGTAGGCAGACCCTGTAGTATAAAGCAGCACTCCCATAGGCAGACCCTGTAGTATAAGACAGCACACCATAGGCAGACCCTGTAGTGTAAGGTAGCACCCCGCAGGCAGACCCTGTAGTATATAGCACCACCCCTATAGGCAGACCCTGTAGTATAAGACAGCACCCCATAGGCAGACCCTGTAGCATAAGGTAGCACCCCTATAGGCAGACCCTGTACTATAAGGCAGCACCCCATAGGCAGACCCTGTACTATAAAGCAGACCCCTTTAGGCAGACCCTGTAGTGTAAGACAGCAACCCCATAGGCAGACCCTGTACTATAAGGCAGCACCCCTATAGGCAGACCCTGTACTATAAGGCAGCACCCCCATAGGCAGACCCTGTAGTATAAGACAGTACCCCTATAGGTAGACCCTGTAGTATAAGACAGTACCCCCATAGGCAGATCCTGTTGTATAAGACAGCACCCCCCATAGACAGACCCTGTAGTATTAGGCAGATCCCCCCACAGGCCGACCCTGTAGTATTTAACAGACCCCCATAGGCAGACCCTGTAGTATAAGGCAGACCCCCATAGGCAGACCCTGTAGTATAAGACAGACCCCCCATAGGCAGACCTTGTAGTATTAGGCAGACCCCCCACAGGCAGACACTGTAGTATTTAACAGACCCCCCATAGGCAGATCCTGTAGTATAAGGCAGACCTCCATAGGCAGACCCTGTAGTATTAGGCAGCACCCCATAAAAAAAATAAATACTCACTGTGCTGCTCTGAGCACCCACTCATCTGACAGCAGACGCTGGGCAGTGATGTCATCGCGCCCCCTGTCAGCATCACCGACATCAGATGCTGACTGGGGGATGATGGGGGAAGGAGCGCAGCGCAGCACTCCTTCTCTCATCATTGCGGTCAGCTGTATCGGCTAAATGCCGGTACAACTGACCTTGTGATGACAGGCGGGGGGCCACTGATTGCACCGGGGCCCTCCCACCTGCTCAGGGGCCCCATAGTGGCCGGCGGCAGAGCAGGGAGATCGATTCTCCCTGCTCTGCCACGGAAGGTAACTGTATTGGCACGCTGCGGGCCCCCTCTGAGGACCCTCACCCTCTGCCCCCCCGGTAGCTACGCTACTGTGTGAGATAAAAGGTAAATGTCATAGACCACCCATTAAAAAATTCTAAGAATTCTAGCCACACCAATAAATCTTCTTTAATTTCCTTGGAAATTAAAACATGAAAACATGGGATCTTAATGCCCGCCAGGGCCGGACTGGCCATCGGGCAGTTCTAGCAAATGCCTTAAGGGCCGGTGGCAGTAGTGGGCCGCTCGAGTGTGCCGCTGTCGGCACACTCTCCCCGCTGTCGGCGCACTCCCGGCCCCGCATTCAACTATACTGGCGTCATAGACGCCGGTACAGTTGAATGCAATGATGGAGGAGAGAGCGTCTGCTGACGCCCCCTCTCCCATCATTCCCCGCTCTGCCTGCCGCTGACACTGCGGGTGCGCGATGACGTCATATCATCGCGCACCTGCTGTGTGACCGGGCGGGCAGACTGCGACTGCTGAGACCAGAGCCAGAGCAGCGCGGGGCAGGAGGAAAGGTGAGTAGAGTGTTTTTTTGTTTTTTTTAATCAATGAGTGATGAGTCTGACTGGATTGTGGAGCTATGGGGGGGGGCCTCTGCTGCATTCCATACTATGGGGCTGGCTGCATTCCATTCTATGGGCCTCTGCTGCATTCCATACTATGGGGCTGGCTACATTCCATTCTACGGGCCTCTGCTGCATTCCATACTATGGGGCTGGCTGCATTCCATTCTATGGGCCTCTGCTGCATTCCATACTATGGGGCTGGCTGCATTCCATTCTATGGGCCTCTGCTGCATTCCATACTATGGGGCTGGCTGCATTCCATTCTATGGGCCTCTGCTGCATTATATTCTATGGGGCTGGCTGCATTCCATTCTATGGGCCTCTGCTGCATTATATTCTATGGGGCTGGCTGCATTCCATTCTATGGGCCTCTGCTGCATTATATTCTATGGGGCTGGCTGCATTCCATTCTATGGGCCTCTGCTGCATTATATTCTATGGGGCTGGCTGCATTCCATTCTATGGGCCTCTGCTGCATTCCATACTATGGGGTTGGCTGCATTCCATTCTATGGGCCTCTGCTGCATTATATTCTATGGGGCTGGCTGCATTCCATTCTATGGGCCTCTGCTGCATTATATTCTATGGGGCTGGCTTCATTCCATTCTATGGGCCTCTGCTGCATTCCATACTATGGGGCTGGCTGCATTCCATTCTATGGGCCTCTGCTGCATTCCATACTATGGGGCTGGCTGCATTCCATTCTATGGGCCTCTGCTGCATTCCATACTATGGGGCTGGCTGCATTCCATTCTATGGGCCTCTGCTGCATTCCATACTATGGGGTGGCTGCATTCCATTCTATGGGCCTCTGCTGCATTATATTCTATGGGGCTGGCTGCATTCCATTCTATGGGCCTCTGCTGCATTATATTCTATGGGGCTGGCTTCATTCCATTCTATGGGCCTCTGCTGCATTCCATACTATGAGGCTGGCTGCATTCCATTCTATGGGCCTCTGCTGCATTCCATACTATGGGGCTGACTGCATTCCATTCTATGGGCCTCTGCTGCATTCCATACTATGGGGCTGGCTGCATTCCATTCTATGGGCCTCTGCTGCATTATATTCTATGGGGCTGGCTGCATTCCATTCTATGGGCCTCTGCTGCATTATATTCTATGGGGCTGGCTGCATTCCATTCTATGGGCCTCTGCTGCATTATATTCTATGGGGCTGTGCTGCATTATATTCTATGGGGCTGTGCTGCATTCCATTCTATGGGCCTGTGCTGCATTATATTCTATGGGCCTGTGCTGCATTATATTCTATGGGCCTGTACTGCATTATATTCTATGGGGCTGTGCTGCATTCCATTCTATGGGCCTGTGCTGCATTATATTGTATGGGGGCTGTGCTGCATTACATTCTATGGGGCTGTGCTGCATTACATTCTATGGGGCTGTGCTGCATTATATTGTATGGGGCTGTGCTGCATTACATTCTATGGGGCTGTGCTGCATTATATTGTATGGTGGCTGGCTGCATTACATTCTATGGTGGCTGGCTGCATTACATTCTATGGGGGCTGTGCTGCATTACATTCTATGAGGGCTGTGCTGCATTACATTCTATGGGGGCTGTGCTGTATTATAGTCTATGGGGGCTGTGCTGTATTATAGTCTATGGGGGCTGGCTGTATTACATTCTATGGGGGCTGAGCTGTAATGCTGGATACAGCTGTAATTATATGTTATATAGTCGTGTTACACTCCCCTCACTTCTTGTAGCCTACAAGTGTACAAAGATATTATACAGTCACCATGTGACAAGTGGGCCTGTGTGACTTCAAATGCCAGGGCTGAATTTTAGTCCCAGTCCGGCCCTGATGCCCGCTATGCATGAGGACAACCCCTTCCTGACATGCACCATACTAGTACTGCTCTATAGGAGCTGCGTTCCTTCCTGCAAACAGAAATACTAGTATGGATAACCGATCGAGCAGCCTCACGCTAAGCACCAAGGCGATCGGGTATGGGTGTCAGCTGTATGTGACAGCTAACACCCCACAGCAATGCACACGATCGGTGCTAGCACCAATCATGGGCATTTAACCCCTTTCATGTAGTGACAGCGACATAGAGAGGCATCACGCAGGGAGCTTACATCAGGACAACGTGATGCGATCGCGTTGTAATGATGGTCTCCATGGAGACCTCCGGTCCCAAGATGGCCGTGGGGTCCTTCCGCGTCCTGCAGGGAAGGTGGCTTGTGAGCGCCTGCTGAGAGCAGGTACTGGCATGCCTTCTTCCTTGCCTGTCAGTTCCTGATCTAATACTCTGCAGTGCAGAGTGTCAGATCAGTGACCTGCTGTAATACAGTAATGTCCCATCCTGGGACAATGTAAAAAAGTTTTTAAAAAATTACAAAGCGTAAAAATATATTTTTTTAAAATCCCTAAATAAAGAAAAAACAAAGAAATAAATATTTTTCCAATAAATACATTTGTGTAAATAAAAGAAAAACAATAAAAGTACACATATTTGGTATCGCCGCTTCTGTAACGACCCGCTCTATAAAACTGTCCCACTAGATAACCCCTTCAGTGAACACAGTAAAAAAAAAAAACAAGGCAAAAAACAATGCTTTATCAAAATACCGCCTAACAAAAAGTGCACTAAAACACAATCAAAAAGACAGATGTAAATAAAAATGGTAAGACTGAAAATGGGGTCTAAGGGGTAACGTTTCTCCTTATGGAGAGTGACATACCAGCTGGCTTGTCAAGGTAAGGAGGCTTATTCGCTGTGCAATGCTCCTCTGGGAATTTAAATATGCAAATTGCCTCTGCTGAAAAAAAGAGGACTTAACTCTATAGCGCCACCTATTGGAAGTAGCGATCCTACAAGTCACAATCAACCCTTTAACGAGTCGTGCAATATGACTTAGGATAAAAGCCAAATCAGTATCTCAATTTGCAGACACGGTGTTTTGGGCTGTTGGCCCTCGTCAGTGCGAAGCATGAGAACTGATTTGGCTAGGTGAGAGGCTCTGGAGTGGGGTCTAAGGGGTAACGTTTCTCCTTATGGAGAGTGACATACCAGCTGGCTTGTCAAGGTAAGGAGGCTTATTCGCCGTGCAATGCTCCTCTGGGAATTTAAATATGCAAATTGCCTCTGCTGAAAAAAAGAGGACTTAACTCTATAGCGCCACCTATTGGAAGTAGTCATGCTTCGCACTGACGAGGGCCAACAGCCCGAAACACCGTGTCTGCGAATTGAGATACTGATTTGGCTTTTATCCTAAGTCATATTGCACGACTCGTTAAAGGGTTGATTGTGACTTGTAGGATCGCTACTTCCAATAGGTGGCGCTATAGAGTTAAGTCCTCTTTTTTTCAGCAGAGGCAATTTGCATATTTAAGACTGAAAATGTCATCTTGTCCCACAAAAAACAAGCTGCCATACAGCTCCATCAGCAGAAAAATAAAAAAGATATAGCTCTTAGAATAAAGTGATGCAAAAATAATTATTTTTTCCATAATAGTTTTTATTGTGCAAAAGCACCGAAACATAAAA
The DNA here is from genome assembly GCF_051348905.1 of Ranitomeya variabilis. NCBI lineage: Eukaryota > Metazoa > Chordata > Amphibia > Anura > Dendrobatidae > Ranitomeya > Ranitomeya variabilis. The sequence continues at coordinate 175,294,148 of NC_135235.1, read as the reverse complement.
AACGATATAAATGAGGTATCACTGTAATTGTGCTGACCTCAAGAATAAAGAGGTTTTACCAATTTTACCACACGTGGAACAGTATAAAAAAGCAATTCCTGAATTGCTGTTTTTGTTAATTTTGTCTCCCAAAAAACAGAATAGAAAGCAATTAAAAAATGTCATGAGCCCAAAAATGGTAGCAATAAAAATGTCAGCTCGTCCCGCAAAAAACAAGCCCTCACATGACTCTGTAGACCAAAATATGGAAAATTATAGCTCTCAAAATGTGGTGATGCAAAAACTAATTTTTGCAATAAAAAGCGTCTTTTAGTGTGTGACAGCAGGCAAACATAAAAACTCGATATAAATCTGGTATCGCTGTAATCAAACCGACCCGAAGAATAAAGCTGCCTAATCAGTTATACCGCACAAGGAACGGCGTAAAAAATAAATGAAACCAATTCTTCACCTGCTGTTGATTTTTTCATTTTTCCTCCCAAACATCGCAGTAAGGCTTGGCGCACATTTATCCCGTGCTCTATGCTGAGCGCTTACACCGGGGTTTCTGTGTAAATCTCTGAAATATGTTATCCAGACAGAACTCCTGGTGGAAAATTGCCTATAATGAGGCAGCTGGAGGCACTGTGGACGCCATAGGATGGCGAGGCAGTCTTTTCGGGATTGCATAAAAGTGCCGTCGGCCACAGTTTTGTGCACTTCAGAAAACAACATTGCTGAACAGAGGCCAGACGGAGTCCAGAATAACTCTCCTGCCTCATTATAGTGAATGGATCCCTTAGGGGTTTCATCTGAATCATGTCACTCAGAGATTTAGATGGAAACCCCAAAGTAAGTGGTGAGCGTAGAGTGCCAGAAAAATGTGATCCCAAATGTTATGTAAAATGTTCCCAATAAACGCTTTAACTCAATCCACAAAAAAAGTCCCCACTCAGATCTGTCATCTGTTATCGGAAATATAGGGGGCTTACACATTAATGGTAGCACAAAGGCTCTGTAAAAGCTAAATGTCTCCTCACTCCTCAAAAGAATTTCAGCAAATTCTCTGCTCCCAAATACAAATGTCCCCCCATCCCTTCTGAACCCCAGTGTGCCTAGACCACATTTAACGCCCACTTGTTTGGCATTTCTGTAGTGATGAGAGCCCGACTAATTTACAGGTGCGTGTCTCCAGAAGCATGAGCTGGGCATAATGTACTGGTGACTGCAACGTACTGGTCACTACAGTTTGCAATTTTCACTCGGCAACATCCATTGCTGTGTGTCACCTTAGGGTCCTGGTTGTCACAGTGGCATTGTTTTCCTCACGGGGAGAGTGATGTCACACTTGGAAGCGATGGAGGATTCCTTCTCACAGGTAATCAGCACATACAACACCGTTCTGACTCCAGGCCAGAAGGGGGAGCTCTACATCCGACTTAAGGGGAGCTGGTCTCTCTGGTTGGGAGGAGGAGTTAGTTGCTGGGCAGGTGCTAGGCAGTTGGGAAGAATTAGTCAGTTGGTGCCGAACAGCAGACTGGAGCAGTCTGAGGTAGAAGGACGGGTGAGGAGCCGTACAGCCCGAGGTGCTGTAGCTCCTAGATAGCGAAATACAGAAGAAAGAACAGCCTTTAGCTAACGTGCCGGAGAGCAAAGCACAGGAGCGTAACAGCAAGGGAGAATAGCTGCGACTGGGCTATCAACCTGATGGAGCGCAGATACCGGTAATCGGAAGACCAAGGTTGTGTCATACTCTAGGAGGCACAGCAGAAACCGGTAGGACAGCTAGACTACACATAACCTGTCCGCCCTAATGCCCAGGAGACACAGTGACACAGAGCCTGGGCTATAATAGAGACCCTGTAAAAAGGTTCGAGTCACCTGTCATATGGCTTTGTGTCCCACTTCATTAAAGGACAGAGATAACTGAGAGAACCTTTCCTAACAAGCCATTGGCAGTAAGGGAATATAATACAACCGCGCTAAGAGGAAGGCTTTTAACTCCACCTGGCAAAGATGGACTCTGAACTCGCTTCCAAGCCGGCCGGACCCTGCTTGTACCTGTGATCTGGTGCCCTGGACTGTGGCTGCCTGCTACCATCAGTAAACCAGGTAAAAAGACTGCAGAATTGCGTCCTTCGTTCTTTACTGCACCACTCACCATCTTCCATCTATTCACCAGGAATAGAACTGGTGGCGTCACGAACTTTCTTTATTTAAAAACCCCTTTAAAGACGTCCCTTTAACATGGGCACCCAGGACCACGGACCGGGTTGCCGCCGCCGTGACACATCCCTTTAAGTACCGGACCCGGTACCGAGTACCCCACGGCCCTGGCCCGCAACTCAGCTGCCTGTTTTTGGAAAACACCCATGGAGTCAAAATCATTAGTGATGAGCGAACGTGCTCACCACTACTCGTTACTTGCCCGAGTATCACGGTACTCGGTGTACTCGGCGAGCACCGATCATTTCCGGTGGGAGCTCGGTCTCTGCTCTGCAATTTTGGCGCTCTTTGGCGCCAATAAACATACAGAGATTGTCTGCCATGCACTGTAATGCCGCACTGATCTTTGTATGTATGTGGTATTACAGTGATTGGCTGGCCACACAGCATCATCAGGTCTATGGCTGTGTGCTCACGTTCAGGATTTTTCACGCTTTTTTCACGTTTTTTCACTATAAAAACGCAATAAAAATGCTTAAAAAACGCATACATATGCATCCCATCTTTTATAATGTATTCCGCAATCTTTGTGCATACGTTGCATTTTTTTCCGCGAAAAAACGTAGCATGTTCATTAATTTTGCTGATTTTTTCCCACTGATTTCCCACTATATTATTGCATCCCAGTACCTCCGGAAAAAATACAAAAAATCCGCAAAAAAAAACCGCACAAAAAACGCAAGAAAACCGCATGCGGATTTCTTGCAGAAAATGTCCGGTTTTGTTCAGGAAATTTCTGCTAGAAATCCTGACGTGTGCACATAGCCTATAAGAGACCGGCCGCCCTGCTTGGCGCATTCAGCTCTGGATTCAGCTAGTGTAGGGAGAGCTGCTGCTGAGATAGGGTCAGATTTGTTCTTTTATTAGTTAGTGTGGGTCTACCATCACAGAATCCACAAACCCAGATACACCAACAGTCCTTTTTATGGCTAATTAGGGGTATATTAATTGAAGTGCTAGGTAGGCAGGGCAGTCTATGTGCGCATATCCACATAGGCACTGTATGTGAGTATATAGATCTCACTGCATACATCAATTGCTATCTGCTGCTGCCAATTTTATATACACCTAGCAGCAGGTATCTGTGGCTAGGATTAATTTTTTTGACACCTGAATCCTGCTAATTTTGTTACAAAGCAATCCAGAGCCCCCTTTTTTTCTACATTTATTTGCTTTGTCACACTGCAGACTACAGCCAGGTTATTTTAATACAACAGCGTGAAAATTTAGCAGTTTAAAACTGTTTTTTTTGTCCCAGGCATCAGATGTGAGTGCGCAGAAAATTCTGGCCTTTTTTTTGGTACTGTAGTATGTTTTGGAGTGTCTTACAACATTTTTGGACACCATTTTGCTGACCAAAAAAATCTTTATCTGGCCAAAAAATATTTAGCTACAGTTCTTATATTTATCACTGTGCTTTGTACGCCACATGCATCGCATATCATTGCACTAAATATTTAACAATTTTAGTACTCCAACATTTTTTTTTTAGTGTCACAGCCTACTTATTGACACAATTTTGGTGGGCCGCAAAAAATCCAGGCCACATATTTAACAGTGTTCTATCTCCGTCAGACGCCAGATCTATCTGTGCTCTACAAATAGTTGCTTTTCAGGCCTACATTCCACTTTTTTTGCTGTCTGCTACCCTAGGTCTATACAGTATTTTGGAGTAAAAAAAAATTTAAAAACTCCAGGCCACATATTGAAGAGTGTGATATCTCCGTCACACTCCTGTGCTCTATAAATAGTTGCATTTCAGGCCTACATTTCACTTTTTTGGATGTCTGCAACCGCACTTACGGTAACCTTTGGTTTATACTGATCCTAATGTGACATGTTCCCCTCATTTGGGTGGTTTTTCTGGCACTTGAGCACTTTACCCATACAAAATTACAGCTGTAAAAGTCCGGACATTGTTCAGCCTTATTACCTGATCCTAGTCTGTTATTGTAAATAGGGTTGAGCGAAACGGATCGGACAAATTGAAAAATCGCTGACTTTCGGCAAAGTCGGGTTTCATGATTGCCATGCTGTCGGAAATCTTCGCGCCGAAGTCGCGTTTCGTATGGCGCTTTCAGCGCCATTTCTCAGCCAATGTAGGAGGACGCAGAGTGTGGGCAGCGTGATGACATAGGTCTCGGTCCCCACCATCTTAGAGAAGGGCATGACAGTGATTGGCTTGCTTTCTGCGGCGTCACAGGGGCTATAAAGGGGCGTGCACGACGACCGCCATCTTACTTCTGCCGATGTTAGCATAGGGAGAGGTTGCTGCAGCTTCGTCAGAAGCAGGGATATACTTAGGGAGGGAAGATTAACTCCCAAACCGCTTGTGCTGTAGCGATTTCCACAGTCCAACCAGGGCAGTATTTGCCACTAGGCATTCGAGGGCACGTGCCTAGGGCGGGGATGGCACCTGAGCAAGTGAGCAAGGTTTTTTTGTTTTTTTTTTCACCTCCCGACCGCCCCAATTATGAATTATGAGCCATGCATAGGGGGATATGAGCCATGCATACGGGGGGGGAATTATGAGCTATGCATACACGGGGGGATATGAGCCATGCATATGGGATGGGAGGATGATGAGCCATGCATACAAGATGGGAGGGGGGCATTATACACTATTGAGCATCATATGGGGTCATTATACAGTATTGAACATCATGTGGGGTCATTATACAGTATGGAGCATCATGTGTGGCCATTACACAGTATGGAGCATCATGTGTGGCCATTATACAGTATGGAGCACTGTGTGGCCATTATACAGTATGGAGCATCATGTGTGGCCATTATACAGTATTGAGCATCATGTGGGGCCATTATACAGTATTGAACATCATGTGGGGTCATTATACAGTATGGAGCACTGTGTGGCCATTATACAGTATGGAGCATCATGTGTGGCCATTATACAGTATGGAGCATCATGTGTGGCCATTATACAGTATTGAGCATCATGTGGGGCCATTATACAGTATTGAACATCATGTGGGGTCATTATACAGCATGGAGCACTGTGTGGCCATTATACAGTATGGAGCATCATGTGTGGCCATTATACAGTATGGAGCATCATGTGTGGTCATTATACAGTATGGAGCACTGTGTGGTCATTATACAGTATGGAGCATCATGTGCGGTCATTATACAGTATTGAGCATCATGTGGGGCCATTATACAGTATTGAACATCATGTGGGGTCATTATACAGTATGGAGCATCATGTGTGGCCATTATACAATATGGAGCACTGTGTGGCCATTATACAGTATGGAGCATCATGTGTGGCCATTATACAGTATGGAGCATTGTGTGGCCATATTTTTTTGGTTATAATTATTGTATATGAAAGTGTGATCAGCAGTGCTAAATGGGTGTGGTTGGGACTTGGATATGGGTGTGACTAGTTGTGAATTGGGTGTGGTCAGAGGCGTGGCCTAAAATTTGCCACGGCGCACTACGTGCGCCGCAACCTTTATACCTCTTTCACTTCAAGAGTTGGGAGGTATGGTACGGCATTTGCCAGATCACAGCAAGTGCCGCAAATCCCATAGGGAATGAATGAAGCCAAACGCAGTGTTGCCGTAAGTGATCTGTTACGCGGCAGATGCGAAAAAACTGCCCGATCTGCTGCAAAAGGCTATTTTCACAACAGCGATTCTTGCCAAAGTCACTGGCGATAGTGTCATACTCAACAATGGGGGAGGCAGCACTAAAAGTGCCTAGGGCAGCAGAAACTCTAAATACGGCCCTGAGTCCAACACCACCTTTTCTTTGCAGGGAGAGTGGAGGCTATATCTGTGGGCATCAGCTCTGTTGCTTAGTAGGCTGCCTTATAAGGCTCCCTGATAGCTGCATTGCTGTTTGTACGCTGCTGTGCAAACCAACTGCTTTTTTAAAAGCAAAAATCCTGTTGCTCCTTTCTGCACAGTTCTATTGTTTATTTGTCCACACTTTTGTGTGCAGCAGTGCTTTTTATTGCTGCCATACTTGTCCTGAGATCATTGTAGGGAGATTGTTATTGTAGTACAGTCCCTTTTTTATATATATCTTCCAGCCACGTTCTGCCACTTACATTGTGTAGTGTAATACAGTGGGCCTGATTTTTGCAGCAGTCTCCCACACAAAAATGGGAGATTTAAATTGCCACTAAGTGGATCTGCATCAGTTCTGTTTGTCGTATATCTGCCAGCCACGTTCTGCCACTTACATTGTGCAGTGTAATACAGTGGGCCTGATTTTTGCAGCAGTCTCCCACACAAAAAAGGGAGATTTAAATTGCCACTAAGTGGATCTGCATCAGTTCTGTTTGTCGTATATCTGCCAGCCACTTTCTGCCACTTACATTGTGTAGTGTAATACAGTGGGCCTGATTTTTGCAGCAGTCTCCCACACAAAAATGGGAGATTTAAATTGCCACTAAGTGGATCTGCATCAGTTCTGTTTGTCGTATATCTGCCAGCCACGTTCTGCCACTTACATTGTGTAGTGTAATACAGTGGGCCTGATTTTTGCAGCAGTCTCCCACACAAAAAAGGGAGATTTAAATTGCCACTAAGTGGATCTGCATCAGTTCTGTTTGTCGTATATCTGCCAGTCACTTTCTGCCACTTACATTGTGTAGTGTAATACAGTGGGCCTGATTTTTGCAGCAGTCTCCCACACAAAAAAGGGGGATTTAAATTTCCACTAAGTGGACCTGCGTCAGTTCTGTTTGTCGTATATCTGCCAGCCACTTTCTGCTACTTACATTGTGTAGTTTAATACAGTGGGCCTGATTTTTGCAGCAGTCTCCCACACAAAAAAGGGAGATTTAAATTGCCACTAAGTGGATCTGCATCAGTTCTGTTTGTCGTATATCTGCCAGCCACTTTCTGCCACTTACATTGTGTAGTGTAATACAGTGGGCCTGATTTTTCCAGCAGTCTCCCACACAAAAAAGGGAGATTTAAATTGCCACTAAGTGGATCTGCATCAGTTCTGTTTGTCGTATATCTGCCAGCCACTTTCTGCCACTTACATTGTGTAGTGTAATACACAGTGCCTGAGTTTGGGTGCAGTCTCCCCCCCAAAAAAGGGAGATTTAAATTCTCAACAAGTTTATATACACCTTCTACCTTGTTTTACATTACCATATAACAGTTGTTAGTTTGGTTACATTTTCCCAAAAATGAGGAAGTCTGGTGGAAGAGGCCATGGGCGGTCATTGCCAGCTGGTAATGATAGTGGTGGTGGTGGTGGTGGAGCATCTGGTGGTGGTGGGAAAAGCAAAATAGCACCTAAGACTCGAGTTGTTCAGACAGCGTCATCGTCTGGCTACACAAGGCCTCTAAGGCTCCCTTATCTGGGAGTAGGAAAACCGCTTTTAAAGCCAGAGCAGCAGGAACAAGTTTTGGCTTTCATTGCTGACTCAGCCTCTATCTCTTTCGCCTCCTCTTCAGAAAGTTCTAAATATAAAAGCAGCGAGTCGTCAGTGGATGCTCCCGGTCAGGAACAAGTCGCTTCCTTGTGTCCTTCACCCAAAGCAAAAGTGAAGGATGTGGCAGGCGACACTACAGTTTACTCCATGGAGCTCTTTACACATACCGTGCCAGGGTTAGAAAGGGAAATAGTTAACAGCCCAATACAAGATGAATTGGACATGGAGTGCACAGATGCACAGTCACAGCTAGATTATTATGCTGTTCCATTGACTCAGATCACTACATTGCCCTCGCAGTGTACTGAGACAGAATCTGACCCTGATGTGACTATGGTGCCCCGTCCCGAACGCTATAGCACCTTACACGGTGACACAGAGGAAGGTGCACAGGACATTGAAGAGAAGGTGATAGATGACCCAGTTGTTGACCCAGATTGGCAGCCATTGGGGGAACAGGGTGCCGCTGGCAGTAGCTCTGAAGCGGAGGAGGATGATCCGCAGCAGGCATCAACATTGCAACAGCTTTCATCTGGCAGGCCCGTATCAGGCCAAAAACGTGTGTCAAAAACAAAAACAGTTTTAGGACATCGTGGCCATCCGGTGAAAGTAGCACAGCGTACAATGCCTGAAAAGGTATTCGATAGTAGGAAGAGTGCAGTGTGGCAATTTTTTAACCAAGATCAGAATGATCAGTGCAAAGTTATCTGTAAGAAATGCTCAAAGACCTTTAGCAGAGGGAAGAATCTTCAAAATTTAAATACAACATGCATGCTTAGACATTTAGCCAGCATGCACATGCAAGCCTGGACTAACTACCAAACATCCCATACCGTTGGTGCACCTGCTCAGAATGAAGGTAGTCAGCAACGCTTCATTGCTTCCCTCACTGTAAGCCCACCGGTTAGGACACCACCAGCAGCAAATGTGGAGGTATCGTCGCAAGGCCAAAGCAGTCAGGGAATCACAAGGTTATTGGTAGGAAACACTGTATGTAGGACAACATCAAGAATACCATCACCAACCCTCTCTCAATCCGCCATGTCCACCACCACCATGGCTATTTCCACCATATGCAGCTCTCCAGTCCAGCTCACCCTACAAGAGACTCTCGTTAGGAAAAGAAAGTACTCATCCTCTCATCCGCGTACACAGGGTTTGAACGCCCACATTGCTATACTAATCTCGTTAGAGATGATGCCCTACCGGTTGGTTGAAAGCGAAGCTTTCAAAGACCTGATGGCCTACGCAGTACCACGCTATGACCTACCCAGTCGGCACTTCTTTTCGAGAAAAGCCATCCCAGCCCTCCACCAGCATGTAAAAGACCGCATTGTCCATGCACTGAGGCAATCAGTCAGTGGAAGGGTGCACCTCACAACAGATGCATGGACCAGTAGGCATGGCCAGGGATGTTACGTGTCCATCACGGCGCACTGGGTTAATGTGGTGGATGCAGGGTCCACAGGGGACAGCCATAGTGGGACAGTTCTGCCTAGCCCATGGTCTAGGAAACATTTGGCTCTAGGTGTTCGCCACCCCTCCTCCTCCTCCTCCAGAAGCGAAAGCTCGTCCACAGAGCGCAGTCGCATGACCACTCCAACCGCAGCTGCCAGTGTTGCACACGAGGTGTCCCATTATCGAACAGCTAGTGGTAAGCGTCCGCAGGCTGTGTTACAAATGAAGTGTTTGGGCAAAAACAGACACACCGCAGAAGTTCTGGCCGAGTACTTGCAGCAAGAAACTCAGTCATGGCTGGGCAGTGTACATCTTGAGGCAGGCAAGGTAGTCAGTGATAACGGAAGGAATTTTATGGCTGCCATAGCCCTTTCAGAACTGAAACACATACCTTGCCTGGCTCACACCTTGAGTATGGTGGTGCAGTGCTTCCTCAAAAATTATCCGGAGTTACCAGCCCTGCTCCTGAAGGTGCGAAGACTTTGCTCGCACATCCGCCGGTCGCCCGTACACTCCAGCCATATGCTAAACCATCAGCTGAATCTTCCCCAGCACCGCCTAATAATCGACGTTGCAACAAGGTGGAACTCCACACTGCACATGGTTCAGAGGCTGTGTGAACAGAGGCATGCTGTAATTAATTTGTGGGAGGATACACATACATGGGCAGGCACTTGGATGGCAGACATGGAGTTGTCTGGTGTGCAGTGGTCGAAGCTACAAGACTTCTGTCAAGTCCTTCAGTGTTTTGAGGAATGCACACAGCTGGTAAGTGCAGACGACGCCATCATAAGCATGAGCATCCCACTAATGCATCTGCTGATGCAAAGATTGACGCACATTAAGGAGCAGGCGTCTGCAGCCGAGGAGTAGGGAAGCCTTGATGACAATCAGCTATTGTCTGCTCAGGGAACTCTCCTGGACGAGATGGCGGATGAAGAGGAGGAACAGGAGGATGATGGGGATGAATATTTATGGGAGGAGGATGCTTCTCAGGGGGCAATAGAAACTGGTGGCGTTGCAAGGTCAGGTACAGGGTTTTTGCGGGACACAAGTGATGTTGATTTGCAAGAAAGTGCTCCTCAACCCAGCACAAGCAGTGAATTGACACCTGGAACATTGGCCCACATGGCTGAGTATGCCTTGCGTATCCTAAAAAGGGACCCCCGCACTATCAAATTGATGACCGATGACGATTACTGGTTGGCCTGCCTCCTGGATCCATGATATAAAGGAAAATTACAAAATATCATGCCACAGGAAAACCTTGAGCAAATATTGGCTACCAAACAAGCAACTCTTGTAGACCGTTTGGTTCAGGCATTCCCAGCACACAGCGGCGGTGATGGTTCTCACACGAGCCATAGGGGGCAACATGGCAGAGGTGTTAGAGGTGCACAAATCCGAAGTGGCGTTGGACAGAGGGGTTTTATGACCAGGTTGTGGAGTGATTTCGCAATGACCGCTGACACGAGAGGTACTGCTGCATCGATTCAAAGTGATAAGAGACAGCATTTGTCCAGCATGGTTACGAACTACTTTTCCTCCCTTATCGATGTTCTCCCTCACAGGTCATTCCCCTTTGATTACTGGGCATCTAAAATAGACACCTGGCCTGAATTGGCAGAATATGCATTACAGGAGCTCGCTTGCCCAGCTGCTAGTGTGCTATCAGAAAGAGTGTTCAGTGCTGCTGGTTCAATACTGACCGAAAAAAGGACTCGTCTGGCTACCCAAAATGTTGATGATCTAACCTTCATTAAAATGAACCAAACATGGATTTCTAATTATTTTGCCCCACCTTCCCCTGCTGACACATAGCTTGCCTGGAAAATGTCTTGCTTTTGGCCTCCTCTTACTGACTGCTCCAATTCCTCCATTTGCAGCTGCTGAATGTCCACCATAGGCCATTTTTATACCTCCCTAAATGGGCTGACTCCCCCCACAGGGCCGTGGTCACACCTGGCGCAAGCACCCGTGCGAGTGCCATTTGCCTGGACAGGAGGGTGTGAACACTCTTGGGCGACGGCACTGGCACAGGGTCCCTCATAGTACAATGAAGTGTCTCTGACGGTGGTGGTGCACAACCAACGTCAGACACACAGTCGTAATATGAGTGGCCCTGTGCCAGTACCGCCACCCACGAGAGAGTGTTCCCCCCCTGGTCGAACAGTGCTCTACCACTTGCAATACTTACCTCTCCCTGCTCCACCACAGTGTAGTCTGTGCTGATAAATCCTTCAATGGCACTGCCAATACAAATTTGTTGAAATGATACTGTAGATGATAGTTAAAATATACAGGGGCCCTGGCCTCCATTTAGACCATTTAATACTTTGCGCCAACTACCACTGTCTGCTAATCAGCAGAGGAGCCCACCCCTGTACGTAGCTATGCCACCTGTTTATTTTTGACATTTTTTTTAGCAGACATTTACCTCACTTTATTATTTTGGCCTCGTAACTGTATCAGCCACTCCTTACAGTTGTCCTCCACTGAACAAAGCTATGCCGCCAGTTTACTGCTGTTACCAATTTTGAGCTGCATTTAGCCTACTTACTTTTTTGGGCCTACTAACTGTGTCTGCCACTCCTTACAATTGTCCTCCGCTGAACAACGCTATGCCGCCAATTCACTCCTGTAACCCGTTTTTAACTTAATTGAGCCTACTTTTTTATTTTAGGCCTACTAAGTCTCTCTGTGCCAGTCCTTACAATCGTCCTCCGCTGAACAACGCTATGCCGCCTGTGTTACCCTGTAACCAATTTTAAACTGCATTGAGCCTACTTTTTTATTTTAGGCCTACTACCTGTGTCTATCTGCGCCACTCCTTACAGTTGACCTCCAATGAACTATCCAATGCCGCCTGTGTACCACTGTAAGCAATTTTAAACTGCATTGAGCCTACTTTTTTATTTCAGGCCTACTAAGTCTATCTGCACCGCTCCTTACAGTTGACCTCCACTGAAATTACCAATACCGCCTGTGTACCCCTGTAAGCAATTTTAAACTGCATTGAGCCTACTTTTTTATTTCAGGCCTACTAAGTCTGTCTGCGCCACTCCTTACAGTTGACCTCCACTGAAATAACCAATGCCACCTGTGTACCCCTGTAAGCAATTTTAAACTGCATTGAGCCTACTTTTTTATTTCAGGCCTTCTAAGTCTGTCTGCGCCACTCCTTACAGTTGACCTCCACTGAAATAACCAATGCCGCCTGTGCACTTCTGTAAGCAATTTTAAACTGCATTGAGCCTACTTTTTTATCTCAAGCCTACTAAGTCTGTCTGCGCCACTCCTTACAGTTGACCTCCACTGAAATAACCAATGCCGCCTGTGTACCCCTGTAAGCAATTTTAAACTGCATTGAGCCTACATTTTATTTCAGGCCTACTAAGTCTGTCTGCGCCACTCCTTACAGTTGACCTCCACTGAAATAACCACTGCCGCCTGTGTACCCCTGTAAGCAATTTTAAACTGCATTGAGCCTACTTTTTTATTTCAGGCCTACTAAGTCTGTCTGCGCCACTCCTTACAGTTGACCTCCACTGAAATAACCAATGCCGCCTGTGTACCCCTGTAAGCAATTTTAAACTGCTTTTGGCCTATTTGTTTGGTTGGGCCTACTAACGGTGTCTGCCGCTGCTTGGTGTTCTACTCCACTGAACACAGCTGAGCTTCAATTTTCAGGCTATATCAGATATTAAACTGCATTTGGCCTATTTGTTCGGTTGGGCCCTACTAACGGTGTCTGACGCTGCTTGGTGTTATCCACCACTGAACAAAACTGAGCTTCAATTTTCAGGCTTTCGGCCTATATTTCGAATATTAAACTGCATTTGGCCTACTTGTTTGGTTGGGCCCTACTAACGGTGTCTGACGCTGCTTGGTGTTATCCACCACTGAACAAAGCTGAGCTTCAATTTTCAGGCTTTCGGCCTATATTTCGAATATTAAACTGCATTTGGCCTACTTGTTTGGTTGGGCCCTACTAACGGTGTCTGACGCTGCTTGGTGTTATCCACCACTGAACAAAGCTGAGCTTCAATTTTCAGGCTTTCAGCCTATATTTCAAATATTAAACTGCATTTGGCCTACTTGTTTGGTTGGGCCCTACTAACGGTGTCTGCCGCTGCTTGGTGTTATCCACCACTAAACAAAGCTGAGCTTCAATTTTCATGCTTTCGGCCTGTATTTCGAATATTAAACTGCATTTGGCCTACTTGTTTGGTTGGGCCCTACTAACGGTGTCTGATGCTGCTTGGTGTTATCCACCACTGAACAAAGCTGAGCTTCAATTTTCAGGCTTTCGGCCTACATTTCGAATATTAAACTGCATTTGGCCTACTTGTTTGGTTGGGCCCTACTAACGGTGTCTGACGCTGCTTGGTGTTATCCACCACTGAACAAAGCTGAGCTTCAATTTTCAGGCTTTTGGCCTATATTTCAAATATTAAACTGAATTTGGCCTACTTGTTTGGTTCGGCCCTACTAACGGTGTCTGCCGCTGCTTGGTGTTATCCTCCACTGAACAATGCTGAGCTTCAATTTTCAGGCTTTCGGCCTATATTTTGAATATTAAACTGCATTTGGCCTACTTGTTTGGTTGGGCCCTACTAACGGTGTCTGCCGCTCCTTGTTTTTCTCCTCCACTGAACAAAGCTGAGCTTCAATTTTCAGGCTTTCGGCCTATATTTTGAATATTAAACTGCATTTGGCCTACTTGTTTGGTTGGGCCCTACTAACGGTGTCTGCGGCTCCTTGCTTTTCTCCTCCACTGAACAAAGCTGAGCTTCAATTTTCAGTCTTCCAGCCTATATTTCGAATATTAAAGTGCATTTGGCCTACTTGTTTGGTTGGGCCTTACTAACGGTGTCTGACGCTGCTTGGTGTTATCCACCACTGAACAAAGCTGAGCTTCAATTTTCAGGCTTTTGGCCTATATTTCAAATATTAAACTGCATTTGGCCTACTTGTTTGGTTCGGCCCTACTAACGGTGTCTGCCGCTGCTTGGTGTTATCCTCCACTGAACAAAGCTGAGCTTCAATTTTCAGGCTTTCAGCCTATATTTTGAATATTAAACTGCATTTGGCCTACTTGTTTGGTTGGGCCCTACTAACGGTGTCTGCCGCTCCTTGTTTTTCTCCTCCACTGAACAAAGCTGAGCTTCAATTTTCAGGCTTTCGGCCTATATTTTGAATATTAAACTGCATTTGGCCTACTTGTTTGGTTGGGCCCTACTAACGGTGTCTGCGGCTCCTTGCTTTTCTCCTCCACTGAACAAAGCTGAGCTTCAATTTTCAGTCTTCCAGCCTATATTTCGAATATTAAACTGCATTTGGCCTACTTGTTTGGTTGGGCCCTACTAACGGTGTCTGCCGCTCCTTGCTTTTCTCCTCCACTGAACAAAGCTGAGCTTCAATTTTCAGGCTTTCGGCCTATATTTCGAATATTAAACTGCATTTGGCCTACTTGTTTGGTTGGGTCCTACTAACGGTGTCTGCCGCTGCTTGGTGTTATCCTCCACTGAACAAAGCTGAGCTTCAATTTTCAGGCTTTCGGCCTTTATTTTGAATATTAAACTGCATGTGGCCTACTTGTTTGGTTGGGCCCTACTAACGGTGTCTGCCGCTCTTTGCTTTTCTCCTCCACTGAACAAAGCTGAGCTTCAATTTTCAGGCTTTCGGCCTATATTTCGAATATTAAACTGCATTTGGCCTACTTGTTTGGTTGGGCCCTACTAACGGTGTCTGCAGCTGCTTGGTGTTATCCTCCACTGAACAAAGCTGAGCTTCAATTTTCAGGCTTTCGGCCTATATTTCGAATATTAAACTGCATTTGGCCTACTTGTTTGGTTGGGCCCTACTAACGGTGTCTGACGCTGCTTGGTGTTATCCTCCACTGAACAAAGCTGAGCTTCAATTTTCAGGCTTTCGGCCTATATTTCAAATATTAAACTGCATTTGGCCTACTTGTTTGGTTGGGCCCTACTAACGGTGTCTGCCGCTGCTTGGTGTTATCCTCCACTGAACAAAGCTGAGCTTCAATTTTCATGCTTTCGGCCTGTATTTCGAATATTAAACTGCATTTGGCCTACTTGTTTGGTTGGGCCCTACTAACGGTGTCTGCCGCTCCTTGCTTTTCTCCTCCACTGTACAAAGCTGAGCTTCAATTTTCAGGCTTTCGGCCTATATTTCGAATATTAAACTGCATTTGGCCTACTTGTTTGGTTGGGCCCTACTAATGGTGTCTGCTGCTCCTTGCTTTTCTCCTCCACTGAACAAAGCTGAGCTTCAATTTTCAGGCTTTCGGCCTATATTTCGAATATTAAACTGCATTTGGCCTACTTGTTTGGTTGGGCCCTACGAACGGTGTCTGCCGCTCCTTACTTTTCTCCTCCACTGAACAAAGCAGAGCTTCAATTTTCAGGCTTTCGGCCTATATTTCGAATATTAAACTGCATTTGGCCTACTTGTTTGGTTGGGTCCTACTAACGGTGTCTGCCGCTGCTTGATGTTATCCTCCACTGAACAAAGCTGAGCTTCAATTTTCAGGCTTTTGGCCTTTATTTCGAATATTAAACTGCATTTGGCCTACTTGTTTGGTTGGGCTGGGCCCTACTAATGGTGTCTGACACTCCTTGCTTTTCTCCTCCACTGAACAAAGCTGAGCTTCAATTTTCAGGCTTTCAGCCTATATTTCGAATATTAAACTGCATTTGGCCTACTTGTTTGGTTGGGCCCTACTAACGGTGTCTGCCGCTCCTTGCTTTTCTCCTCCACTGAACAAAGCAGAGCTTCAATTTTCAGGCTTTCGGCCTATATTTCGAATATTAAACTGCATTTGGCCTACTTGTTTGGTTGGGCCCTACTAACGGTGTCTGCCGCTCCTTGCTTTTCTCCTCCACTGAACAAAGCTGAGCTTCAATTTTCAGGCTTTCGGCCTATATTTCAAATATTAAACTGCATTTGACCTACTTGTTTAGTTGGGCCGTACTAATGGTGTCTGACACTCCTTGCTTTTCTCATCCACTGAACAAATCTGAGCTTCAATTTTCAGGCTTTCGGCCTGTATAAAATATAACACTGCATTTGGCCTGCTTGTTTGGTTGGGCCTACTAAGTGTGTCTGCCGCTCCTTGATGTTCTACTCCACTGAACAAAGCAGTGCCACCTGTTTACTCCTGTTACCAATTTTGAACTGCATTTGGCCAACTTTATTACTTGGGCCTACTAACTGTGTCTGCCACTCATTACAGTTCTCCTCCACTGAACAAAGCAATGCCGCCTGTTTAGTCCTGTTACCAATTTTGAACTGCATGTAGCCTACTTTATTCTTTGGGCCTATAACTGTGTTTCCTCCTCATCCTGCCCATTGCCCAGCCACTGCTAGATGAGTCTGCTGGTACATTGACCCAGACCACTACATTCCCCTTTCACTCTACACAGCCAGAATCTGACCCTGCTGAAAGTCTGGTTCCCCTTCCCGCATACTATACCACCTTACACGAGGACAAAGAGGAAGGTGCAGATGAAAGTGCAGGTTCCTTCATCAGGTGGGGGGGGGCATACTCGTTGGCAACATCACTGGCACAGGGCCCCTCATAGTACGCAAAAGTGTCTCTGCCGGTGGGAGGCGCCCCTGCCATCAAACACAATGCTGTACTTTGAGGGGCCCTGTGCCAGTGCCAATGCGAACGAGTGTGCCCCCCCTGCTTGCTCAGGATCACAGCACTTGCAAAGTTGAAATACTTACCTCTCCCTGCTCTACCGCCGTGACTTATTCTGCGTTTCCTGGGCCCATGAAAAACTTGAGCCAGCCCTACCCCCCCACAACTTTAGCCAAATGACCCCCAGTTTTCAATGCCTAACTATTATTATAAGGTAAATTAAGATTGACAAGCTTAAGTAACAAGAATTGATGTTTTTGGCATTAAAATGGGCACTGTAGGTGTTTTCCTGTCCTCCACTCACTGCCGACTTTGCTTCCCCATTGACTTGCATTGGGTTTCGTGTTTCAGTCAGATCTCCGACTTTTCGCAATAATCGGCCTATTTCACCCGACCCGACTTTTGAGAAAGTCGGGTTTCGCAAAACCTGACTCGATCCTAAAAAAGTAAAAGTCGCTCAACTCTAGTTAGGAGTAGTCTGTCAGAGTTGTCTGTCAGAGACAGGGACAGAGAGAGTCTGTCTGAGAGGAGTGAGGAGTAGAAAGCTGGGGTCGTGCAGACATGTGGTTCAGCAGCTCCTGGGAAGGAAAGAGAAAGATGGAGCAGTCTGTAGGAAAGTAAGAAGAAGGAATGAGCACAGGAGAAGTGAACAGCTGGAGGGGAGCTGTGACTGAGCTCCCTCCACACTGAAGTGCAAGAATACCGAAGGCCGGAAGTCCGAAGTTGTGGGGGTAACTGAATGCTCCACAGCAGAAACCTGCGGGCAGGTGATTTCAAGTCGCCTGTCCACCATTAACACCCAAAGGCACAGCAGCATATAGAGCCCAGAGTTGCAACCAGAGAAACCTGTAAAAAGGCTTGAGTTGCCTGCCATGCTGATAGTGTCCTATTTAAAGGGACAGAGAGAATGAGGACCTTGTGTGAAGCCTTAGGCAGCAAGGGACTACAACACAGCGCAGTAAGGAAGGCTTAAAACCCCACCTGGCTAGGGGGATTCTGAATCGCTTCCAAGCTAGCCGGACCTCACCAGTACCTGTGAACCATACCTTGGACTGTGGCTGCATCATACTAGTAAAAAGTAAAGAGACTACAACCTTGTGTCCTCTCATTCTTTTCTGCACTTTGCTATCTACCATCTTTATCTACTACATCGTGAGCCCTGGGGACTAAGCTTCACCTGTGGGAAGCCATACCATCCCTGCTTCAGTACCATTACCTCAGTGGACCCCTTTAAGCACCGTCGGTCATCCCTGACCGAATACCACAGGTGGCGTCATAAACAAACTTTATTCTTTATTCAACAACGCCATTAAAGTTCTTCCCTTTAAGTTGAACACTCAGGGCAACAGACCGGGTCTCTGCCACCATGACCACCCATTTAATGACCACCAGACCTGGTGCCGAGTACCCCAGGGTCCTGTTGGTCACTCCAATAACACTGGGCTAAGTGCAATATGATGTTTTATCATACAGCACTTAGCCATGTTATACGCTTGTGTGACCCCGGCCTTTGAGCAATAAATAGGACTGAGCTGTAATACTGGACCATCTGGGACTGTATGTTATATAGTCGTGTTTCACTCACATCATGGGCGTACCCACGGTGGCTTGGGGGGCAGCTGCCCCCCCTAAAAGCAGGAGCATTCCACGTACCTATCATGATGAGGCCTGGCCACCTGTTTTTCCTGCCGCCGGCCCTTTAAATCTTTGGGAACAGAGGCTTTACAGGTGCACACATCAGTGAGTCAGTGGCCCAATTGCCCTGCACAGAGGGTTACGGATGTCGGACGTTGAACGTCAGCACTTTCTTTAAGGGTGGAGAGAGAGCGCTCTGCTTTCCCCGCCTCCTGCCCCTGGCTGCAGCGCACCGCTGAATGTATCAGGATCAGGTCTCAGGCATCTGGAGGAGCTTCTAGTACCTGCGCGCTCCTGAGGCAATGGCTACAGGTGCTGAGCTGGGGCCTGGGGCTGGGATGAGGTATATACAGGGGCTGGGGGCTGGCTGGGGCTGGGCTGATGTATATACAGGGCCTGGGGGCTGGCTGGGCTGATGTATATACAGGTCACATACTGGGGGCTGGCTGTGGCTGGGCTGATGTATTTATATACAGAGGCTGGCTGGGCTGATGTAAATACAGGGGCTTCTGTATCAAGCAATACATGGGGCATGTTATTCTGTATGGAGCGCTATGTGTTGCCCATAATACTGTATGGAGCAATATATGTGGCTTATTATTCTGTATGGCGCAATATATGGGGCTCATTTTTCTATATAGAATAATATATGGGGCTCATTATACTGTATGGAGCACTATGTGGTACCCAAAATACTGTGTGGAGCAATATATGGGGCTCATTATACTGTATGGAGCAATATATGGGGCTAATTATACTGTATGGAGCAATATCTGGGGCATGATATTCTGTATGGAGCGCTATGCGATGCCCACAATACTGTATGGAGAACTATGTGGTTCTCCATACTGTATGGAGCAATAATATGGGGTTCATTATACTGTATGGAGCAATATATGGGGCTCATTATCCTGTATGGAGCACTATGTGGTGCCCAGAAAACTGTATGGAGGACTATACTGTCTGATTTAAGACCTATTGTAGAATGTACAATAGTTATCACTCATGTAATGTATGGGGGACTGTATATGAGATAGGAGCCCTATGGGGGGCTGTATATGTGTTTCTGAGGGGGGCGCCATTTTGAAGTTCACCTCAGGCAGCAGTGTGGCTAGGTTCACCCCTGGTTCTGATATGAATACATAAACTCATAGGGTTTCAAAAGATCTCAGATGATATAACTGGATTACTATTACTGCAAGATAAATCACATTTGCTTCACTTGTGATATCATTACTTGTAATTTGTTGTATAAACAAAGCAATAGTGTATATAATTTAAATTTCTCTTTATACAACACTTTCAAAACTATGTTATCACAAAAGGAAAGAAGTGACTTACTTAACACTTCATATGATAGCAATCAAGCCTCCTAAGCAGAGTTGATAAAAATGCACTGAGAGAATGAGCAAGTAGGGTTGTCACAGAAAATCATGAATATGCATTGTATTAATACAAGAAAGCCGTCATCTTCAGTTTGCATATTACTTGAATACTCCAACATAATGAACTTCATCCATGATATCGTAGATGGAATATACTCGTTACAAGGTAAGGGCCATAGGTGAAACACTTACTGTTTATGAACTGCAAATTCTAATAGTAATATTTTTATTTGACCACAGGGCCTCCGTGCTTAACCCCTTCTCCCTGAAGCCTGTTTTCACCTTCCTGATCAGGCCAAATGTTACAATTCTGACCAGTGTCACTTTAGGTATTTATAATTCTGGAACGCTTCAATGGATCCCACTGTTTCAGAACAGAACATATTGTACATCATAATGGTGGTAAAATTTGTTTGATAAGACTTGCATTTACTTGTGAAAATATCAGAAATTTGTAAAATGTTGTCAATTTCAAGCTTTTAATTTTTATGCCCTTACATTAGAGGTATGTTACACAAAATAGTTAATAAATAACTTTTCCCACATGGCTACTTTACATTAGCACAATTTTTTAAATATCATTTTTTTTTGTTAGGAAGTTATGTGTTAAAAGATGACCAATGATTTCTCATTTTTCCAACAAAATTTACAAAACCATTTTTTTAGGGACCACATCATATTTGAAGAGACTTTGAGAGGCCTATATGACAGAAAATACCCAAAAGTGACATCATCCTAAAATGACATGCCCCAAAGTGTTCAAAACCACATTAAGGCCACGTTCACACGCTGCGGGTTCCTCTGCGGGTTAATCCCGCAGCGGAATTGAAAATCTGCAAGGCAAAACCGCTGCGGTTATCCCTGCAGATTTATCGCGGTTTGTTCCGCGGTTTCCGCTGCGGGATTACTGCTGTACTATTGATGCTGCATATGCAGCAATATGCAGCATCAATAGTAATGTAAAAAATAATAAAAATTGGTTATACTCACCCTCTGACGTCGCGATCTCCCCGGCGCTGCAAGCGGCTGTGCCGACAAGGACCTTCGTGACGTCACGGTCATGTGACCGCGGCGTCATCACGGTCATGTGACCGCGACGTCACCACAGGTCCTGTTCGGCATAGCAACTGAGACCGGACGCCGCGGGCAGCGCAGAGAGGTGAGTATAGCATGATTTTTTATTTTAATTCTTTTTTTTTACACCCAAATATGGTTCCCAGGGCCTGGAGGAGAGTCTCCTCTCCTCCACCCCGGGTACCACCCGCACATTATCCGCTTAACTTCCCGCAACGTGGGCACAGCCACATGCGGGAAGTTAGCGGTTCAATGCATTTCTATGGGTGCAGAATCGCTGCAATTCTGCACCAAGAAGTGACATGGTCCTTCTTTTTTTCTGCAGAAAATCCGCGCGGATTTTCCACAGAAAAAAAGGATCGTCGGCACAGCGGGTTTTGTTTTCCATTAGGTTACATTGTACTGTAACCTACATGGAAAAAGGATGCGGACCCGCAGCTGCAAAACAGCTGCGGGTCCGCAGCAAAACCCGCAGCGTGTGAACATAGCCTAAAGAAGTTAATTAAACCTCCAGGTGCTTCACAGTAATTAATGGAATGTGGCAGGACAAAATGAACATTTCACTTTTTTTCACATACATTTTAATTTAGATCCAAATGTTTTTTTCTTTTTTTCAAGGGTATCAGGAAAAAATGGACCCAAAAAAATCTTGTGCAATATCAACTCAGTATGACACTGAAGCAAAGAGAAAAGAAGCCACTGAACAATTATTTGCACACCACCCATAATAAATATCAAAAAGGAACAACTTTATTGGTAACACAATAATTAAAAACAATTAAAAACGATACAGAAATATACTCCCCCCATCAAGTCCATTAAAGAATAACTGCTGCAAAAAAAAGACATGAAAACATGCTTGATGGTACGCATGAAAAAACACCATGAAATAACATACTGCAAAAATGAGTCAGGAACCGAATACTAATGGGTAGAGCACCCTAATATAAAGAGCACATACCCCATCTACCCCCAGACAAGGGGGGAGGGGAAGTGAAAACACAACCCACTCCTGTAAGTATCCCTGATAGACCAAGATGAATTCAAGGTCTAACACAGTGACCACTGTAGCATATAATAATGCAATAAACCCCCTGCTATCCGTAAGCAAGGGTAAGAGGCCAGGAAAATCCTGTACGGAACCCCCAACCCAAAAGAACACAGCGAGTGAACGGTTACCATACGATCACCTACAATGAGGATAGTAACCAAGCAGCCAAATAGGAAGCAGGACCGACAGGCAGGAGATCCCAACGTGTGTCGCAGTTACAAGGACCGCTTCGTCAGGGGAAGTGCTTACAATAGCAAGTAACATCCTTATATGTAGAAAACGGTGATCAGTAGACGCCAACATGTTAGCCGCCATGGGCCGGAAGTAACATGGCCGAAAAGCAGGGAGTGAAGACATTAAAAGAGTATAGGACCGCCGGCGCCTGCGCAGCAGGTAAAGGACGCTACATGTGGGCAGACGTCTCTGCCCACACAGTTCCAATGCGCACGCGCCGGTAAACTAACCAGCGGTCCGCATAGAAACCAGGAGAGAATAACAAAAGCGGTCAAAATCAATAAGTAGTGACCACAGCAACGATGTCATAGGTTAGAAGAGGAAAACGGATATTTAAAATATGAAAACCCGGGGCATAGAGGCATAAACCCACTACCCACCAATAGAGAGGTAAACTACAAATACTCCTAAACGGCACCAAATGTCTGTTAGGGCAAGAAATGATTAGAACATGACAGGAATACAAATTAGAATATAATGATGGATACAAAACTACAAAATGTATACAAATACAATATACAAATTAGGATACATACACATCAGTAATGGATACACAACTGCAAAATGTATATAAATATAAATATAACATGGCCATGGACCATTATAAATCATGCACCCCAAAAGGGGAGGAGAGGAAGATGATTGACCAGCCACTGTAGTTTCTTCCAAAAAACAGTAATAGTCCACAAAAGTTCTGACCCATCCAGTCTCATCAGAAGGTCAAAAGGATCACCAGCTGGTAGTCCAATGTATGACATATTCAAAAATATGAAACAGCCATAAAGTCCCTTCTCAGGGGCTTATCCGAACCGAGGCCGAAACCAGGACCGTGGTCCTGGTATCCAGATAGCCAGTTCAGCCCAGGAAGCCCGTGAAGTGTAAATCCTCATTGATTCCCTGGGGCGCTGTAGAATGAAGTGAATAGATCCAACGAGACTCAACTTGTAGAAGCCGTTTGTGTAGAGAACCACCTCTGCCCGAACTCTTGACCTGCTCCAAGCCCACAATCCTGGTATTGGCACAGCTGCCCCCATGATGGAGTAAAAAGTGTGAGGCGACTGTGCTAAGCGTCTTGCCCTTCCGGATATCCACAGATGCCGTGTTGATGGTAGAAAAATGGCATTGCATTCTCCGTCGCAATTCTTGCGAAGTCTGGCCTACATAGATACAGGGACACGGACAAATCAGAGCATAAACTACATGAGAAGATTTGCAATTGATATAGGCCTTTAGTTTTTGCTGTGTTCGATCCACAGGATTGCAGAACGTATCACGGACGGGGTGCATAAACGGACAAATACTACAATCCCCGCACGGAAACGAACCCCTCAAAGTTATACCACGGTTAAGCCTCCATGTGGGCCTCCTATAATGGCTCTGAGTGAGTATGTCCTTAAAATTAGGGGCCCTTCTGGCCGTGATCAGTGGCCGGGCACTAATAACCCGAGAGGTTAGTGTGTCAGTAGCTAAAATCCTCCAATGGTCATTCAAAATCCTGCTCACCTTAGACCAATGGGTGTGATAACCCGTGATGAAACGCACATAGCTATCAGGCCTCCTCCTGTTGGTAGCAAGTAGAGAGTCCTGTGACTGCCCACTAGCCCTCTGATAGGCCCGGGAGATGCATTTTTTAGGATAGTACCTGGTTTTAAATCTTGTCGAGAGGTCCTGTGCTTCTTTCTTAAAGTCAGAGTCCTGGGTACAATTGCGCCTGGCTCTGAGGAATTGACCAATCGGGACCCCATCCCTCGTATGCTTGGGGTGAAAACTCCGATAGTCAAGAAATCCGGTGACAGCTGTGGGTTTCCGGTAGAGGCATGTGGACAGTAAACCATCCCGACATCTGACCTCCAGATCCAAAAAATTAACTGTAACGGAAGAAAACTGATAAGTCAAAAAAATATTAAAGGGGTTCTTGTTGAGGATCTCCATAAACTGGGAAAATTCCTCCAAGGAGCCTGACCAAATGAAAAAAATATCGTCGATGAAACGCGACCATCGTCGCACCCTGTTCTTAAAAAGGTCAGAAACAAAGACGATAGTAAGCTCCCACCACCCCAAAAAAAGATTTGCAAACGAGGGGGCACACCGCGCCCCCATAGCCACACCCGAAGTTTGTAAGTAAAAAACCCGGTCAAATAAAAAGAAATTGTGCCTTAAAGCAAAATCAAGCAAATCAACAATGAAGGAGTCGTGTAATCTATCTGAGTTTACCTGTTGGTCAAGGAAGAAAAGAACAGCCTGCATGCCGTCATCATGGTTGATATTAGAGTACAGCGACTCGACATCGCAAGTGACCATAAGATCGCCCGGAGCCAGCGCAACCCCTTTATAGACACTGATGAAATGTGAGGAATCTCTTATGTATGAAGGGAGTGTAGTCACAAGGGGCTGCAAAAAAAAGTCAATATAAGAACACGCCCTCTCACACAGACTGACCATACTTGAGACTATGGGACGACCAGGGGGCTTGGTAGTACTTTTGTGAACTTTGGGTAGCATATAGAAAGTTGGTGTGATTGGTTGGTCTACCCAAATAAAGTCCCTCTCATGTAGATTGATAATCCCTAGTTCAAAAGTTCTGTCAAGTAATGCCCTCAACTTGGTGGAATACACCCCTGTGGGGTCAGAAGGCAGTCTACGATAGAAACGTGAATTGTTTAACTGCCTATGAGCCTCCTCCAAATACATATGATGGGGCCATAAGACAATATTGCCACCCTTGTTCGCCTCTCTGATTAAAAACTCTTTGTTGTTACTAAGACAAAACAGAGCTTTACGCTCTTGGCTAGTAAGGTTAGTGCCCACACCAGATCTAACAGATAATGCCTCAATGTCCTGTTTGACCATCTTGAAAAAAATTTTTACAGCTGAAATCGTGGAGAGGGGAGGGCAAACCATGGATCTGTTTTTATGTGGGAACCGTGGCCTACCTCTGGGGGAATCTCCCTCATCCAACAGGTCCAAAAGATCCTGAAGCACTCTCTGTTCAGTTTGATCGGGGATTGACAAGGGATGTGACTGGTTATGCAGGACCTGTAATATAATTTTCCTGCAGAAAAGAAAGAGATCCTTGATAAGTGTAAACTTGTCCATCTCCTGTGATGGTGAAAAAGTCAAACCCCTTCTAAGTACAGATGTCTCAATCGTGCTTAAAGGATAATCAGATAGATTAATAATTTGAAGAGAATCATTATCTGTGGAGCAGTCATACTCACGGGCGTCATTGGTGGACTGTAAGGTTACTTGTAGTTCTTCCCCCGTTGATTGTAATACACTGGCCTGCGGTTTCTGTTCCTGGTGACCCGCGTGAACAGGCTTACGTCTCCTCTGCCCACGCCTGGTCCTGAACCTGTGTCGGGCTCGCTTTCCGCGGAAGATAAAAAAATCGCTAGACATGTGTCCATCAGGGGACGAATAATTATGTACTGGTTCACTGGCATTTAATTTAACATTCCTGTCCCGTCGCTGATTCCCTTGGTGTCTCCAGTTGAAAACCATTTTCCGATCAAAATCTGATTTATCCCTCAAAAATTTAGACCTCTTCTTGTCCATAATTTCCTTATCAAATTTATCAAGGACCTCTTTTAGTTTCGCCCTAAAGGGCTGGATCTGTGAAACCTCGTCAAATTTACTGAGGTCATTCTCCAGACCTTTAATCTCTGTTTTAACATGACTCAAAAGATCTCTGTCATGTGTGATCAATAAATTGATCAATATATGCGAACACCGTAGGAGGCCCCCCTCCCAAGTGGCACGAAAACTATCAGAGGGTTCCCTGTCATGTTCTCAATGGCAAGAGAACATAGCATCAGCATATCTAGGAACTAGCTCTTGGAAGATGGGAACTGAGCTGACCATGAACTAAACCTAACCCACAACTAGCAGTGGCCGGGTAGCATGCCTACGTTGATTCTAGATGCCCAGCACCAGCCGGAGGACTAAATAATGCTAGCAGAGGAAAATATTAGTCCTAGCTCACCTCTAGAGAAATACCCCGAAAGGAGACAGAGGCCCCCCACATGTATTGGCGGTGAATTAAGATGAAATAACAAACGTAGTATGAAAATAGGTTTAGCAAATTTGAGGTCCACTTACTACATAGCAGAAGACAGAAAGGACACTTTCATGGTCAGCTGAAAACCCTATCAAAACACCATCCAGAAATTACTTTAAAACTCTGGCATTAACTCATAACACCAGAGTGGCAATTCCTGTTCACAAGAGCTTTCCAGACACAGTAACGAAACTACAGCTGTGAACTGGAACAAAAATGCAAAAACAAACATGGACAAGAGTCCAACTTATCTAGTAGTTGTCTAGGAGCAGGAACAAGCACAGAGAGGCTTCTGATAACATTGTTGACCGGCAAGCAACTAACAGAGCAGCAAGGTTATATAGCGACTCCCACATCTTGATGGGAACAGGTGAACAGAGAAGATGAAGACACCAGTTCAATTCCACCAGTAGCCACCGGGGGAGCCCAGAATCCAAATTCACAACAGTACCCCCCCCTCAAGGAGGGGGCACCGAACCCTCACCAGAACCACCAGGGCGATCAGGATGGGCCCTATGAAATGCACGAACCAAATCAGAGGCATGAACATCAGATGCATTCACCCAAGAATTATCCTCCTGGCCGTATCCCTTCCACTTGACCAGATACTGGAGTCTCCGTCTGGAAACACGAGAGTCTAAGATTTTCTCCACAACGTACTCCAACTCACCCTCAACCAACACCGGAGCAGGAGGCTCAACGGAAGGCACAACCGGTACCTCATACCTGCGCAATAATGACCGATGAAAAACGTTATGAATAGAAAAGGATGCAGGGAGGTCCAAACGGAAGGAAACAGGGTTAAGAATCTCCAATATCTTATACGGGCCGATGAACCGAGGCTTAAACTTAGGAGAAGAGACCCTCATAGGGACAAAACGAGAAGACAACCACACCAAATCCCCAACACAAAGCCGAGGACCAACACGACGGTGGCGGTTGGCAAAAAGCTGAGTCTTCTCCTGGGACAACCTCAAATTGTCCACCACCTGCCCCCAGATCTGATGCAATCTCTCCACCACAGCATCCACTCCAGGACAATCCGAAGATTCCACCTGACCAGAGGAAAATCGAGGATGAAACCCCGAATTACAGAAAAACGGGGACACCAAAGTGGCAGAGCTGGCCCGATTATTGAGAGCGAACTCTGCCAATGGCAAAAAAGCAACCCAATCATCCTGGTCAGCAGACACAAAACACCTCAGATATGTCTCCAGGGTCTGATTAGTCCGCTCGGTCTGGCCATTCGTCTGAGGATGGAAAGCGGACGAAAAAGATAAATCTATGCCCATCCTAGCACAGAATGCCCGCCAAAATCTAGACACGAACTGGGTCCCTCTGTCAGAAATGATATTCTCAGGAATACCATGCAAACGAACAACATTTTGAAAAAACAGAGGAACCAACTCGGAAGAAGAAGGCAACTTGGGCAGAGGAACCAAATGGACCATCTTAGAGAAACGGTCACACACCACCCAGATGACAGACATCTTCTGAGAAACAGGCAGATCTGAAATAAAATCCATCGAGATGTGCGTCCAAGGCCTCTTAGGAATAGGCAAGGGCAACAATAATCCACTAGCCCGAGAACAACAAGGCTTGGCCCGAGCACAAACGTCACAAGACTGCACAAAGCCTCGCACATCTCGTGACAGGGAAGGCCACCAGAAGGACCTTGCCACCAAATCCCTGGTACCAAAAATGCCAGGATGACCTGCCAACGCAGAAGAATGAACCTCAGAGATGACTCTACTGGTCCAATCATCAGGAACAAACAGTTATCAGGTGGGCAACGATCCGGTCTATCCGCCTGAAACTCCTGCAAGGCCCGCCGCAGGTCTGGAGAAACGGCTGACAATACCACTCCATCCTTAAGGATACCTGTGGGCTCAGAGTTACCAGGCGAGTCAGGCTCAAAACTCCTAGAAAGGGCATCCGCCTTAACATTCTTAGAACCCGGTAGGTATGACACCACAAAATTAAACCGAGAGAAAAATAATGACCAGCGCGCCTGTCTAGGATTCAGGCGCCTGGCGGTCTCAAGATAAATCAAATTTTTGTGGTCAGTCAATACCAACACCTGATGTCTGGCCCCCTCAAGCCAATGGCGCCACTCCTCAAAAGCCCACTTCATGGCCAAAAGCTCCCGATTCCCAACATCATAATTCCGCTCAGCGGGCGAAAACTTACGGGAAAAGAAGGCACAAGGCCTCATCACGGAGCAGTCAGAACTCTTCTGCGACAACACTGCCCCAGCTCCGATCTCAGAAGCGTCGACCTCAACCTGAAAAGGTAGAGCAACATCAGGCTGACGCAACACAGGGGCAGAGGAAAAACGGCGCTTAAGCTCCCGAAAGGCCTCCACAGCGTCAGGGGACCAATCAGCAACATCAGCACCCTTCTTAGTCAAATCGGTCAATGGCTTAGCAATATCCGAAAAACCAGCAATAAATCGACGATAAAAGTTAGCAAAGCCCAAAAATTTCTGAAGACTCTTAAGAGAAGAGGGCTGCGTCCAATCACAAATAGCTTGAACCTTGACAGGATCCATTTCAATGGAAGAGGGAGAAAAAATATATCCCAAAAAGGAAATCCTCTATACCCCAAAAACACACTTAGAACCCTTCACACACAAAGAATTAGACCGCAAAACCTGGAAAACCCTCCTGACTTGCTGGACATGAGAGTCCCAGTCATCCGAAAAAATCAGAATATCATCCAGATACACAATCATAAATTTATCCAAATAATCGCGAAAAATATCATGCATAAAGGACTGGAAAACTGACGGAGCATTTGAAAGACCAAAAGGCATCACTAAATACTCAAAGTGGCCCTCGGGCGTATTAAATGCGGTCTTCCACTCGTCCCCCTGCCTGATTCGCACCAAATTATACGCCCCACGAAGGTCAATCTTAGAGAACCACTTGGACCCCTTTATGCGAGCAAACAAATCAGTCAGCAACGGCAATGGGTATTGATATTTAACAGTGATTTTGTTCAAAAGCCGATAATCGATACATGGTCTCAAAGAGCCGTCTTTTTTTGACACAAAGAAAAAACCGGCTCCTAAGGGAGATGACGATGGACGAATATGTCCCTTTTCCAAGGACTCCTTTATATATTCTCGCATAGCAGCATGTTCAGGCACAGACAGATTAAACAAACGACCCTTTGGGTATTTACTACCCGGGATTAAATCTATGGCACAATCGCACTCTCGGTGCGGAGGTAACGAACCAAGCTTGGATTCTTCAAAGACGTCACGATAGTCAGACAGGAACTCAGGAATTTCAGAGGGAATAGATGATGAAATGGAAACCACAGGTACATCCCCATGAGCCCCCTTACATCCCCAGCTCAACACAGACATAGCTCTCCAGTCGAGGACTGGGTTGTGAGATTGCAGCCAAGGCAATCCTAGCACCAAATCATCATGTAGATTATACAGCACCAGAAAGCGAATAATCTCCTGGTGATCCGGATTAATCCGCATAGTTACTTGTGTCCAATATTGTGGTTTATTATTATTAGCCAATGGGGTAGAGTCAATCCCCTTCAGAGGAATAGGAGTCTCCAAAGGCTCTAAATCATACCCACAGCGTTTGGCAAAGGACCAATCCATAAGACTCAAAGCGGCGCCAGAGTCGACATAGGCGTCCGTGGTAAAAGATGACAAAGAGCAAATCAGGGTCACAGATAGAATAAACTTAGACGGTAAGGTGCAAATGGAAACAGATTTATCAAGCTTTTTAGTGCGCTTAGAGCATGCTGATATAACATGAGTAGAATCACCACAATAGAAACACAACCCATTTTTCCGTCTAAAATTCTGCCTCTCGCTTCGGGACAGAATTCTATCACACTGCATACTCTCTGGCGACTTCTCAGTGGACACCGCCAGATGGTGCACTGGTTTGCGCTCCCGCAAACGCCTATCGATCTGAATAGCCATTGTCATGGACTCATTCAGACCCGCAGGCACAGGGAACCCCACCATAACATCCTTAATGGCATCAGAGAGACCCTCTCTGAAAGTCGCCGCCAGGGCGCACTCATTCCACTGAGTAAGCACAGACCATTTACGGAATCTTTGGCAGTAAATTTCCGCTTCATCTTGCCCCTGAGATAGGGACATCAAAGTTTTTTCTGCCTGAAGCTCCAAATGAGGTTCGTCATAAAGCAACCCCAAGGCCAGAAAAAACGCATCCACATTGAGCAACGCAGGATCCCCTGGTGTCAATGAGAAAGCCCAGTCTTGAGGGTCGCCCCGGAGCAAGGAAATCACAATCCTGACCTGCTGTGCAGGGTCTCCGGCAGAGCGAAATTTCAGGGACAAAAATAATTTGCAATTATTTCGAAAATTCTGAAACCCAGATCTATTCCCCGAGAAAAATTCCGGCAAAGGAATTCTCGGCTCAGATACAGGTGCATGACAAACAAAGTCTTGCAAATTTTGTACCTTCGTGGCGAGATTATTCAAACCTGCAGTTACACTCTGAAGATCCATTACAAACAGGTGGACACAGAGCCATTCAAAGATTAGAAGGACAAAAAAAAAAAAAAAAAAAAATCTCAGCAGACTTCTAATTTCTCTCCTTTCTCAGCCAAGGATTTTAACCCTTTAGTGGGCCGGTCAAACTGTCATGTTCTCAATGGCAAGAGAACATAGCATCAGCATATCTAGGAACTAGCTCTTGGAAGATGGGAACTGAGCTGACCATGAACTAAACCTAACCCACAACTAGCAGTGGCCGGGTAGCATGCCTACGTTGATTCTAGATGCCCAGCACCAGCCGGAGGACTAAATAATGCTAGCAGAGGAAAATATTAGTCCTAGCTCACCTCTAGAGAAATACCCCGAAAGGAGACAGAGGCCCCCCACATGTATTGGCGGTGAATTAAGATGAAATAACAAACGTAGTATGAAAATAGGTTTAGCAAATTTGAGGTCCACTTACTACATAGCAGAAGACAGAAAGGACACTTTCATGGTCAGCTGAAAACCCTATCAAAACACCATCCAGAAATTACTTTAAAACTCTGGCATTAACTCATAACACCAGAGTGGCAATTCCTGTTCACAAGAGCTTTCCAGACACAGTAACGAAACTACAGCTGTGAACTGGAACAAAAATGCAAAAACAAACATGGACAAGAGTCCAACTTATCTAGTAGTTGTCTAGGAGCAGGAACAAGCACAGAGAGGCTTCTGATAACATTGTTGACCGGCAAGCAACTAACAGAGCAGCAAGGTTATATAGCGACTCCCACATCTTGATGGGAACAGGTGAACAGAGAAGATGAAGACACCAGTTCAATTCCACCAGTAGCCACCGGGGGAGCCCAGAATCCAAATTCACAACAGTTCCCAAGCGGGAAAAATGAAGACTCTCAATCCCCTTGGAATCAAATTTAACTTAAGGTACTCCTCCAAGCACCGGATGTTCCATAATAATTTGATCCCCTGTTTTTGGACTGCCATGAGCTTTGTAGTAACCCGTGTGAAATCAGAGTCTGGACAACTTGGAGCATGATCAGTAAAAGCAGCGGAGGCGGAAGCCCTCCACGCGGCCTCTCTGGTATCCCAATCCATCGCACACCACTGGAAAAACGTATACCTGAACACCGAAAAGAAATATAAACGTAAGTATCAATATAAAAATAAAGTCCTAATAAACCGTGTGCTGCCAAGCGAGAAGAGACATCACATGATGCCTAGAAACAAACGATGCAAAATACCAAAGTAGCTGGCGCACTCACTAAATACGCATTAATCCAAAAGTGGTGGGGGTGCAAAAGCAAGTGGCTGGTACAATGTCACTGAAGCAAAGAGAAAAGAAGCCACTGAACAATTATTTGCACACCACCCATAATAAATATCAAAAAGGAACAACTTTATTGGTAACACAATAATTAAAAACAATTAAAAACAATACAGAAATATACTCCCCCCATCAAGTCCATTAAAGAATAACTGCTGCAAAAAAGACATGAAAACATGCTTGATGGTACGCATGAAAAAACACCATGAAATAACATACTGCAAAAATGAGTCAGGAACCGAATACTAATGGGTAGAGCACCCTAATATAAAGAGCACATACCCCATCTACCCCCAGACAAGGGGGGAGGGGAAGTGAAAACACAACCCACTCCTGTAAGTATCCCTGATAGACCAAGATGAATTCAAGGTCTAACACAGTGACCACTGTAGCATGTAATAATGCAATAAACCCCCTGCTATCCGTAAGCAAGGGTAAGAGGCCAGGAAAATCCTGTACGGAACCCCAACCCAAAAGAACACAGTGAGTGAACGGTTACCATACGATCACCTACAATGAGGATAGTAACCAAGCAGCCAAATAGGAAGCAGGACCGACAGGCAGGAGATCCCAACGCGTGTCGCGGTTACAAGGACCGCTTCGTCAGGGGAAGTGCTTACCATAGCAAGTAACATCCTTATATGTAGAGAACGGTGATCAGTAGACGCCAACATGTGCGCCGCCATGGGCTGGAAGTAACATGGCCGAAAAGCAGGGAGTGAAGACATTGAAAGAGTATAGGACCGCCGGCGCCTGCGCAGAAGGTAAAGGACACTACATGTGGGCAGACGTCTCTGCCCACACAGTTCCAATGCGCACGCGCCGGTAAACTAACCAGCGGTCCGCATAGAGACCAGGAGAGAATAACAAAAGCGGTCAAAATCAATAAGTAGTGACCACAGCAACGATGTCATAGGTTAGAAGAGGAAAACAGATATTTAAAATATGAAAACCCGGGGCATAGAGGCATAAACCCACTACCCACCAATAGAGAGGTAAACTACAAATACTCCTAAACGGCACCAAATGTCTGTTAGGGCAAGAAATGATTAGAACATGACAGGAATACAAATTAGAATATAATGATGGATACAAAACTACAAAATGTATACAAATACAATATACAAATTAGGATACATACACATCAGTAATGGATACACAACTGCAAAATGTATATAAATATAAATATAACATGGCCATGGACCATCATAAATCATGCACCCCAAAAGGGGAAGAGAGGAAGATGATTGACCAGCCACTGTAGTTTCTTCCAAAAAACAGTAATAGTCCACAAAAGTTCTGACCCATCCAGTCTCATCAGAAGGTCAAAAGGATCACCAGCTGGTAGTCCAATGTATGACATATTCAAAAATATGAAACAGCCATAAAGTCCCTTCTCAGGGGCTTATCCGAACGAAGGCCGAAACCAGGACCGTGGTCCTGGTATCCAGATAGCCAGTTCAGCCCAGGAAGCCCGTGAAGTGTAAATCCTCATTGATTCCCTGGGGCGCTGTAGAATTAAGTGAATAGATCCAACGAGACTCAACTTGTAGAAGCCGTTTGTGTAGAGAACCACCTCTGCCCGAACTCTTGACCTGCTCCAAGCCCACAATCCTGGTATTGGCACAGCTGCCCCCATGATGGAGTAAAAAGTGTGAGGCGAATGTGCTAAGTGTCTTGCCCTTCCGGATATCCACAGATGCCGTGTTGATGGTAGAAAAATGGCATTGCATTCTCCGTCGCAATTCTTGCGAAGTCTGGCCTACATAGATACAGGGACACGGACAAATCAGAGCATAGACTACATGAGAAGATTTGCAATTGATATAGGCCTTTAGTTTATGCTGTGTTCGATCCACAGGATTGCAGAACGTATTACGGACGGGGTGCATAAACGGACAAATACTACAATCCCCGCACGGAAACGAACCCCTCAAAGTTATACCACGGTTAAGCCTCCATGTGGGCCTCCTATAATGGCTCTGAGTGAGTATGTCCTTAAAATTAGGGGCCCTTCTGGCCGTGATCAGTGGCCGGGCACTAATAACCCGAGAGGTTAGTGTGTCAGTAGCTAAAATCCTCCAATGGTCATTCAAAATCCTGCTCACCTTAGACCAATGGGTGTGATAACTCGTGATGAAACGCACATAGCTATCAGGCCTCCTCCTGTTGGTAGCAAGTAGAGAGTCCTGTGACTGCCCACTAGCCCTCTGATAGGCCCGGGAGATGCATTTTTTAGGATAGTACCTGGTTTTAAATCTTGTCGAGAGGTCCTGTGCTTCTTTCTTAAAGTCAGAGTCCTGGGTACAATTGCGCCTGGCTCTGAGGAATTGACCAATCGGGACCCCATCCCTCGTATGCTTGGGGTGAAAACTCCAATAGTCAAGAAATCCGGTGACAGCTGTGGGTTTCCGGTAGAGGCATGTGGACAGTAAACCATCCCGATATCTGACCTCCAGATCCCAAAAATTAACTGTAACGGAAGAAAACTGATAAGTCAAAAAAATATTAAAGGGGTTCTTGTTGAGGATCTCCATAAACTCAGTATTTTTCAACTCAGTATGACGCTACTCCATATGTGTTGAAAACACTCTGTTTTGAAACACATGGCAGAGCCTGGAAGGGAAGGAGCGCCATTTGACTTTTTGAATGTAAAATTGCTGGAATAATTAGCGGAAGCCATGTCACTTTTGGAGAGCCCCTGATGTGCCTAAGTGGTATAAATCACTAACAAGTGATACCGTTTTGGAAACTAGACCCCTCAGTGGACTTAGCTAGATGTGTGGGGAGCACTCTAAGGCCGGCGTCACACTAGCGAGTTTTACGGACATATGAGAGGTGCAGAAAATACGGATTGCATACGGTGCAATGATTCTCTATGGCCCAGCTCCTATCAGCCGTATTTTACGGATCCATATTATACGGTCTTGTACGGCCGTAGAAAATCGCAGCATGCTGCGTTTGTCACCGTATTGCGCAAAAAAATCGCCAATGAAAGTCTATGGGGGCGAGAAAAATACGGATTACACACGGACCAGCAGTGTGACTTGCGAGAAATACGCCAGACATCTCCAGATATCTCCAGACATCGCCAGGTGCCAGGAATTGTGCCAAGCCCTCAATCAGGAAGCTCAGACATGCTAATTAGCTGAAAAAGCCACACAGACATCCCGGAAGTCTGGTGCTCGCCTCCACGGATTTCCAAGCAGCATGGCCAGCATAATAAACGTGGATATGCTCCTCATTCTGGTCCAAGAAAGGCCAGAAATCTGGGACCAGCGGGATCCAAATTATTCCAACCGGGCCAGGAAAGAGGCAGCTTGGAGGACCATCTGTGGGATTCTATTCCCAGATTATGGCCAACGGCCAAGGGCGGAGCAGAACCAACTTTGTAAGTGCACTCATGTTTTAACATTAATTAACCTTTAAAAATGCTTTACCTACATGATTACAGGAAGAATATTTTTGGCCTTAGTATGGTTTTTTTGTAATCTTTTTGTTAAAAAAAATATGATTAACATGATAAAGTGTTTACGTACATAGCTAATATTGATGGTGCGTTGGGTACTATTTTTGTTTACACAAAACTCGTACAGAGGTGTGTGGACCCTGTCCTTTTTTTTTGTTTGTTTCTGTTTAAGGAATTGTAACTTTATGCAAATCATTTAAGAAGGCATTTTATTATCCTCTTTCAAATATGATCTATCAATGCCAACTGTTTTAAGCAATGTGCAGAATGAGCTTAAACAATATTTCTTACCATGTTATTGCAGTGGATGATGTTATGAGACGATGGTGCAGCATCAGGGACCAGTACCAGCGGGAAAGGCAGCAGTGTGCAAGAAGTGGGTCAGCAGCACCACCCAAAAAAAGGAAATACATTTATTACGACCATCTTTCCTTTTTGGATGCCAGTATGGATCTTAGACAGTAAGTCAAAACCACACAACACATTTTTTTTTTAAATATTAGTATATTATTTTTTCTGGGTATTCCATGGCGCTTTAGATGTAATGAGGGGTAAACCTATTCAAAAAACAAATTTGACAAAAAAATATTATAAAAATGGTCCAGGAGGAGAGAGGACCCTGCCCGCAAAGCCTCACAAGCTACAACAAGGGATGGGTGAGAATACAGTAGGCGAGGGTAGAGCGGTTCATGTAGTGATTTGGTTGATCGGTGGTTACTGCAGGTTATCTGATTGTTGGAAGAGGTGGGTCTTCAGGCTCTTTTTGTAGCTTGCAATGGTAGGCCACAGTATGATGTGTTGTGGTAGTGGTTTCCACAGTAGGGGTGATACACGAGATAAATCTTGTATCCGATTGTGGGAATATGTTGGAAAGGATCTCTTAGACGTGCTAAAAGTGAATAGAAACTGAGCAATACCCCAACCAACATTTTTTTCTTAGCCAAATGTAGGAAATTTAAGGGAAGCAACAGTTTAATAAGGAGACACAAGCCTCATTTAGGAGCCTGGAAAAGCCAGCAATGGTCTTTGTCCAGCACCGGACAATGTAAAGTGGTAATGAATATGTATGCCCTATTTAACTAATGTTTTGAGAAGAGACATACATGCAAGGGACAACTAAATACTGCGCTTGGACAACGAACTGGACGTGGTTGCTGACTGTTGTCTGTGCAACTGCAGGTTGTGGGCAAGAGGCATCAGCACCTCCTTCCTAGACAGCAGATTGTGAAGGGTGTAACACAGGTGAAGGGCCAGTGGTTTCACCCTCAGACACAGATTTTGTACTTAGGCATTCTGCCCACTTACTGGGGTGCTGCGTATGTGAGCAGTATATGGCGTATGCTAACAGATGTATTATGCTGAATTTCCCTTTATAAAGGTATGTGTGGGTAAGATTTTCAAACTAGCAGCATATATAGAGAACATATTTCATTACCCATTTTATTATTCTGTGTAAGGCTGAAACCTGAAGAAGTGTGTGGAGCATATTAATGCATTAATGTTCCACAATGTCCAAGTGAAGACCAAAAATCAACAGGCTCCCAGATACACACTTACAGAGACCGCGAGAAAAGCATCACAATAAAAAAAATTAAAATAATAAGAATATATAGAGATAGACAGTAGAAATTTTACCTTTGCACAATGTACAAAGGTTTACAAAAATTACCCAAGACGTCTGTATCATACACACTGAAAGAGACCATGATGGGGACCTCACAATACATTATTAGAATAGGCAGAGATAGGGGGAACACGTTTCACCATTGCATAATGTACAGAGGTTTCCAAAAAATGTAAAACATTACCCACATGGAGTACACATATATGACCACTAAGTACTTGTTGCAGAGGCAGGAGGAGTAGGACGTGATTTCCAGAACAAAATGGGTTTGGATGGTAAGGCATGGACGTTAAGACAATGTCCAAAAAAGAACATTTGGGCTGCATTTATGTAAGGTTGCTATCATCCGTAGGGCTTACAAAGTCGGAGGAAATCCAGTCCTTGTTCAATTTTAGAAGATTCAGCCTATCTGCATTTTCCGTTAACAGGTGTGTGTGCCTATCCATTATGATTGCAGCGGCCAAACTAAAAATCTGCTCAGATAACACACTTCTGGGAGGGCATGGCAGCACCTCCAAGGCGTAAAAGGAGAGGTGGGGCCAAGTATGCAGCTTGGATAACCAATAGTTAAAGGGCATTGAAGAATCAGGAAAGATGCTGGTATGGTCACTTAAGTACTCCTCTCCCTGCTCGTCATAGTTACACCCACAGATAACCCTTGCTGATGTGATGATTTCATGAAAATGGCCTAGTTGGGCGACATCCCCTCTCCCGAGTTGCACCTGGTGTGTGCGTCCCTCCCCTGTAATACAAGTAGATGAAAGGTCACTCTGCCAGCAGCGTTGTCTGAGAGTAATCTTTTCAGCAAGTCTTCCACAATGGCCCTCTGGCATGCCTGCACTGAAAATGGCATGTCTCACTCATACATGAGAGAAGGGAATTTCTCCTTGTACCATTGAGAAAAAACAGCAAAAAGGCAGAGATGTTTACCTGCCTAGGCCTCCAAATATAATGCAGTGGACCCATGTGGTTAAGATGGCGGCAACACAGGTGTAGAATTACCGATGAGGCAACCATTCACAACCTACCAAACTAATGGAGGGGGTGGCTGCTTGGCATATTACTGCACATAAAAGACTTGTATGTGGTGCTGTTCACACAATGGAGATGCACAGCATCCAGGTTAACAGCCTAGTAGTGACACCCTTCTATTAGATCAGGCGGGCTGCCCAGCGCTATCCAAATGCACCCCATGTGAACAGACACCACAGTTTACAAGACAAAATGGGCCCAACTGCACCCTGAAAAAAAGTGCAAAAAACACACATAAAAAATGTCTGATATTAGTTTATATTTTGGCCAAAATACGCAAGCTCGTAACTCACGTCACTGCCAATTTTGTCTTGTAAACTGTAGTGTCTGTTCACATGGGGTGCATTTGTATAGCAATGGGCAGCCTGCCTGATCTAATAGAAGGGTGTAACTACTAGGCTGTTAACCTGGATGCTGTGCATCTCTATTGTGTGAACAGCGCCACATACAAGTCTTTTATGTGCAGTAATATGCCAAGCAGCCACCCCCTCCATTAGTTTGGTAGGTTGTGAGTAGTTGCCTCATCTGTAATTCAGCACCTGTGTTGCCGCCATCTTAACCACATGGGTCCACTGCATCCTGATAGTGCATTTGTTTGGAGGCCTAGGCAAGTTAACATCTCTGGCCTTTTTGCTGTTTTTTCTGAATTTTTGGAAGATCTCTGAATCCTCCTTTTATGCTATTGCTCCTTGCACCATTGGTCAAGAAAGCTGCACAGCCAGTATTTCATGGTGAACAAAATGTGTTTCACGCGATGGTCTTGGGAAAGGCATCTCGACATGAACTGTGCCATGTGTGGCAGACTACAAAGAGTCAAACGTTCAATTTTTTTATATTACCTTTATGACACATGTCAACAGCAAACTCAGGGAAATTACTGGAAAATAGTGATATTTGCTTATCTCTGAATGCTTTGCGCCAGTCACACAACTGCTAGATAAATCTAACCAATAGATTTTTTTTATATCGCCTTTATGACGCATGCCAACAGTAGACTCAGGAAAAATATTGGCACTGGTAAGTTGTGATGTTTGCATATTTCTGCAGGTTTTGCAGAAGTTGCACAACTGCTATATAAAGATACGCTATTTATTTAACCAATAAAAAATTTGTATTTTTTAGATCGCCTTGCTGACACATGCCGACAGCAGATTAAGGCCGGTGTCACACTTGCAACAGCAATGTGAGAAACTCACGCGAGTCTCTCCCCTCAATACCCGGCACTGCCATTGGCAGTTTGGACCGGAGCGTTCAGCTGCATAGAAATACATGCAGCCGCACACTCTGATCCCGAGTGCAAGCGGTAGTGTCGGGTATTGAGGCGAGAGACTCGCACGTGTTTCTCGCTTTGCAGTTGCAAGTGTGACACTGGCCTAAGGAAAATTATTGCCAGTGATAAATTGTGACGTTTGCGTGTCTCTGCAAGGTTTGCGACAGTCGCACAACTGCCAGATAAAGATATGCTATTTATTTAACCAATAGAAAATTAGTATTTTTAGATCGCCTTTCTGACATATGGAAACAGCAGACTAAGGAAAATTATTGCCACTGGTAAACTGTGACATTTGCATATGTCTGCAGGATTTGCCACAGTCGCACAACTACTAGATAAAGATGCGCTATTTGTTTAACCAATAGAATTTTTTTTATATGTATTTCCTTTATGACACATGCCAACAGCAGACTCAGGGAAATTACTGGTAAATAGTGACGATTCCGTAGCTTAGCAAGTTTTGCACCAGTCGCACAACTGCTAGATAAATTGTCACGGGAGTACTGGGTAGACTAAGGCTGGTTACCTGGGCCCCTGCGATATCCCTCAGGCTAGGGAAACCCTGTCTGTCCCTTTCCCAGAAGTTACACTAAAGGTGTGCATGTCTGGGCCGCCAGGCCTGACCCTGTCTCCTGTTTCAACCCTAAGCTGAAATCACCACCCGCCACCCAGTGAAGAGACCACACACCAATCCCCACAGAAAGCACAGACAGGGAAAACAGAAAAACGCACCACGCCGCAGACACACAGGAATACACTATAATGTGCAAAGGGCAAAACAAATACAAATATAGGAAGGAGGAATATGACAAAGGATAATACCCCACCAGATGATATTTTTTCTCCTAGACCACCACTCCAGACTGAGATCACCAGGCACAAGACACAAGCTATAATCGGCGACGCCCAAAGTCCAGCACAACTATTTAACCCCTTAACGACCGCCGATACGCCTTTTAACGGCGGCCGCTAAGGGTACTTAAACCACAGCGCCGTTAATTAACGGCGCTGTGGAAAAAATGAATAGCGCCCCCCAGAGTCGGATTTTCTCTGGGGTCTCGGTTGCCAGAGAACATGATTCGGGGGTTTTTTACCGACCCCCGAGTTGCGATCGCCGGTAATTAACCGTTTACCGGCGGTCGCAACAAAAAAAAAAAAACGCGATTTGCCATTTAATTTCTCTGTCCTCCGATGTGATCGCACATCGGAGGACAGAGAAATGTGGTCCCCGATAGCCCCCGATAGCCCCCCAATACTCACCTACCTCCCCCGGTGCTCCTCGTGGCTCCCGATGGGCGCCGCCATCTTTTTCCGGGGAAATAATGGAGGGCGCATGCGCAGTGCGCCCGCCGCCCGGCACCCGGATGTTCTTTGGGGTCTCGGCTGCCGGGGGTAGCCGAGACCCCAAAGAACATGATCGGGGTCGGTTTTTACCGACCCCTGTTTTGCGATCGCCGGTAATTAAATGTTTACCGGCGACCGCAAAAAAAAAAAAAAAAAGTGATGTCATTCTCTGTCCTCTGATGTGATCGCACATCAGAGGACAGAGAAATAGGGGGATTCGGGGACCCTGTTATACTTACCGGTGTCCCTGGGTCCTCCTGCTTCTTCTGCTGGCCGCCAGCTTCTTGCTCCGGTAAGAAAATGGCGTGCGCCCGCCATGATCTGCCGGCCGGCAGAAGAAAATTCTTCCTCTTTTTTTATTTTGGTCACTGTGAGATCCTATCACAGTGATCAAAATAAAAAAAATAGTAAATAACCCCCCCCCTTTATCACCCCCTTAGTAAGAAAAAAATAATAAAATAAAAAAAATGTATGAATTTCTATTTTCCAAATAGGGTTAGGGTTAGGGTTAGGGGTAGGGTTAGGGGTAGGGTTAGGGTTAGGGTTAGGGGTGGGGTTAGGATATGTGCACACATAGAATGGTTCCCTGCGGATTTTTCCGCAGCGGATTTGATAAATCCGCAGGACCAAAACGCTGCGTTTTTCCTGCGGATTTATCGCGGATGTACCGCGGTTTTTGTGCGGATTCCACTGCGGTTTTACACCTGCGGTTTTCTATTATGGAGCAGGTGTAAAACCGCTGCGGAATCAGCAAAAAGAATTGACATGCTGCGGAATGTAAACCGCTGCGTTTCCGTGTGGTTTTTTCCGCAGCATGGGCACAGCGTTTTATGTTTCCCATAGGTTTACATTGTACTGTAAACTCATGGGAAACTGCTGGGGACCCACAGCTGCGGAAACGCTGCGGATCCGCAGCAAAATCCGCAACATGTGCACATAGCCTTAGGG
Organism: Ranitomeya variabilis; assembly: GCF_051348905.1. NCBI lineage: Eukaryota > Metazoa > Chordata > Amphibia > Anura > Dendrobatidae > Ranitomeya > Ranitomeya variabilis. Next base: position 175,252,443 of record NC_135235.1, on the reverse strand, counting down.
TTAGGGTTAGGGCTTGGGTTAGGGTTAGAGCTAGGATTAGGGTTAGAGCTAGGGTTAGGGCTAGGGTTGGGGCTTAAGTTAGGGTTAGGGTTGGGGCTAGGTTTAGGGCTAAAGTTAGGGTTTGGGCTAAAGTTAGGGTTAGGGCTAGGGTTGGGGCTAAAGTTAGGGTTAGAGTTGGGATTAGGATTTTGATTAGGGTTGGCATTAGGGTTACATTTGGGATTAGGGTTAGGTTTGGGATTAGGGTTAAGGCTAGGGTTGGGATTAAGGATAGGGGTGTATTGGGATTAGGGTTAGGTTTTGAGGTTAGGGTTGAGATTAGGATTAGGGGGGTGTTGGGTTTAGGGTTTTGATTAGGGTTATGGTTAGCTTTGGGATTAGGGTTAGGGGTGTTTTGGGGGTTAGGGTTGTGATTAGGATTATGGATCGGGTTGGGATTAGGGTTAGGGGTGTGTTGGGGTTAGGGTTGGAGTTAGAATTGGGGGGTTTCCACTGTTTAGGTACATCAGGGGGTCTCTAAACGCCACAGCCAATTTTGTGCTCAAAAAGTAAAATGGTGCTCCCTACCTTCTGAGCTCTGCCGTGCACCCAAACAGTGGTTTACCCCCACATATGGGGCATCAGCGTACTCGGGATAAATTGGAAAACAACTTTTGGGGTCCAATTTCTCCTGATACCCTTGTGAAAATAGAAACTTGGGGGCTAAAAAATCTTTTTTTGTGGAAAAAAAAAATATTTTTTATTTTCACGACTCTGCATTATAAACTTCTGTGAAGCACTTGGGCATTCAAAGTTCTCACCACACATCTAGATAAGTTCCTTGGGGGGTCTAGTTTTCAAAATGGGGTCACTTCTGGGGGGTCTCTACTGTTTAGGTATATCTGGGGCTCTGCAAATGCAACATAACGCCCGCAGACCATTCTATCAAAGTCTGCATTCCAAAACGGCACTCCTTCCCTTCCGAGCTCAGCCATGCACCTAAACAGTGGTCCCCCCCACACATGGGGTATCAGTGTACTCAGGACAAATTGGACAACAACTTTTGGGGTCCAATTTCTCTTGTTACCTTTGTGAAAATAAAAACTGGGGGGCTAAAAAATCTTTTTTGTGAAAAAAATATTTTTTTTTGTTTTCACGACTCTGCATTATAAACTTCTGTGAAGCACTTGGGCATTCAAAGTTCTCACAACACATCTAGATAAGTTCCTTGGGGGGTCTAGTTTCCAAAATGAGGTCACTTGTAGGAAGTTTCTACTGTTTAGGTACATCGGGGGCTCTGCAAACGCAACATAATGACTGCAGACCATTCTATCAAAGTCTGCATTCCAAAACGGCGCTCCTTCCCTTCCAAGCTCTGCCATGCGCCCAAACAGTGGTTTATCCCCCACATATGGGGTATCAGCCTACTCAGCATAAATTGCACAATAAATTTTGGGGTCCAATTTCTCCTGTTACCCTTGTGAAAGTAAAAATTTGGGGGTGAAAAGATCATTTTTGTGGAAAAAATATGATTTTTTTTATTTTCATGGCTCTACATTATAAACTTCTGTGAAGCAGTTGGGGGTTCCTAGTGCTCACCACACATCTAGATAATCTCTTTGGGGGGTCTAGTTTCCAAAATGGAGTCACTTGTGGGGGGTTTCTACTGTTTAGGTACATCAGGATCTCTGCAAATGCAACATGACACCTGCAGACCATCCCATCAAAGTCTGCATTCCAAGCGGCGCTCCTTCCCTTCCGAGCCCTGATGGGTGCCCAAACAGTGCCCTCCCCCCACATATGGGGTATCAGCGTACTCAGGACAAACTGGTCAACAGATTTTGTGGTCCAATGTCTCCTTTTACCCTTGATAAAATAAAAAATTGCAGGCTAAAAAATCATTTTTGAGTGAAAAAAAAGGATTTTTTATTTTCACGGCTCTACGTTATAAACTTCCGTGAAGCACCTGGGGGTTTAAAGTGCTCACCACACATCTAGATAAGTTCCTTAAGGGGTCTAGTTTCCAAAATGGTGTCATTTGTGGGGGGTTTCCACTGTTTAGGCACATCAGGGGCTCTCCAAACGCGACATGGCATCCGATCTCAATTCCAGCCAATTCTACATTGAAAAAGTAAAACGGCACTCCTTCTCTTCCAAGCTCTGCAGTGCGCCCAAACAGTGGTTTACCCCCACATATGGGGTATCGACGTACTCAGGAGAGGTTGCACAACAACATTTGTTGTCTAATTTCTCCTGTCACCCTTGTGAAAATAAAAATTTGGGGGCAAAAAGATAATTTTTGTAGAAAAAATGCGACTTTTTTATTTTCACGGCTCTACGTTATAAACTTCCAGGAAGCACCTGGGGGTTTAAAGTGCTCACCACACATCTAGATAAGTTCCTTAAGGGGTCTAGTTTCCAAAATGGTGTCATTTGTGGGGGGGTTTAAACTGTTTAGGCACATCAGTGGCTCTCCAAACGCGACATGGCATCCGATCTCAATTCCAGCTAATTCTACATTGAAAAAGTAAAACGGCGCTCCTTCTCTTCCAAGCTCTGCAGTGAGCCCAAACAGTGGTTTACCCCCACATATGGGGTATCAACGTACTCAGGAGAAATTGCACAACAACTTTTGTGGTCTAATTTCTCCTGTTACCCTTGTGAAAATAAGAATTTGTGGGCGAAAATATCATTTTTGTGTAAACAAATGCGATTTTTTATTTTCACGGCTCTACGTTATAAACTTCTGTGAAGCACTTGGGGGCTCAAAGTGCTCACCACACATCTAGTTAAGTTCCTTAAGGGGTCTAGTTTCCAAAATGGTGTCTCTTGTGGAGCGTTTCCACTGTTTAGGCACATCAGGGGCTCTCCAAACGTGACATGGCATCTGATCTCAATTCTAGCCAATTCTGCATTGAAAAAGTCAAACGGCGCTCCTTCTCTTCCAAGCTCTGCGGTGCGCCCAAACAGTGGTTTACCCCCACATATGGGGTATCAGCGTATTCAGGAGAAATTGCACAACAAAATGTTTGGTTAAATTTCTGTTTTTACACTTGTGAAAATAAAAAAATATGGTTCTGAATTAAAGTGTTTGCAAAAAAAGTTAAATGTTCATTTTTTCCTTCCACATTGTTTGAGTTCCTGTGAAGCACGTAAAGGGTTAATAAACTTCTTGAATGTGGTTTTAAGTACCTTGAGGGGTGCAGTTTTTAGAATGGTGTCACACTTGGTTATTTTCTATCATATAGACCCCTCAAAATGACTTCAAATGTGAAAAAAAAAAATGGTGTTGTAAAAATGAGAAATTGCTGGTCAAATTTTAACCCTTATAACTCCCTAACAAAAAAAAATGTTGTTTCCAAAATTGTGCTGATGTAAAGTAGACATGTCGTAAATGTTATTTATTAACTATTTTGTGTGACATATCTTTCTGATTTAAGGGCATAAAAATACAAAATTTAAAAATTGCAAAATTTTAAAAATTTTCACCATATTTCCATTTTTTTCATAAATAATCGCAAGTAATATCGAAGAAGTGTTACCACTAGCATGAAGTACAACATGTCATGAAAAAAACAATCTCAGAATCAGCAGGATCCGTTAAAGCGTTCCAGAGTTATAACCTCATAAAGTGACAGTGGTCAGAATTGTAAAAATTGGCTCGGTCATTAAGTACCAAATTGGCTCTGTCACTAAGGGGTTAAAGGCCGTGGGCGTGACCCAGCCTCCAACCAAATTACCAGCTAGATTAACCCCGAGCAAGATGGATAAAGTCTAGCCAACGCCACTGAGCGTGTAGTGGACGTAAGTGGAATTACTGCTGTCTGTCGGACGCCCTAGTGTGAACAGTGTCCGACATGACAGAAATATTAGCTATTTTACCAATAGGTGAGGAATATTATTTAGCAATTCGCTTTTAAAAAGGATTTTACTATATGCTGGCACTGACTAATATTATTTAGCTGTAAAAAAAAATGATATGCTGCTACGTAGGAATATTATGTAGCTCCAAAAAAGTGGTTTAGTATATGCTGCTACTAACTAATATTTTTTGTCTCTAAAAAGAGCTGCTTTGCATATTATGGTAGTCGATGAAACCCTGCCTATCTTTCCCCAATCCCTCAGTCTGCTTCTAAACTATACAACAAAATGCAAACTAGCAGAAAACTCCAGCATGTACTTGCAATGATGATAACACTCAGGTGCCTGCCTTTCACTTTCCCTCGTATTAAATCTCTTAAAAGAGCTTTTAGAATCACAAACTCTCTCTATACGCTGCTATTACTCTCCCTACGCTCATACTATGCTCTCACTACAATGTTTCCGGCTGCAATGTGCTCAAGATGGCGCTGACAAGGATCAAATATCCCCTATCATGCTGTAAGGCCAGTCAATCACAGTAATGCCACACCAAAGATGGCGCCGGCATTACTGTGATTTGCAAGCAAGCCCAGCATGTTCATTGGCTGCAAATAAAGTACCAAACATGCTGGGTCAGTCACTCAAATATACCAAGGCGAATGGCAAATTACTCGCCGAGTAACGAATAGCCCGAATAGCGCACTATTCGTGCAAGTAATGAATAGTACCGAATGTATTTGCTCATCACTAATGTTTCAATGTAATGTTCTGCAGGTGTCATGTCACGTTTAGAAAGGCCTTGATGTGCCTAAACATTGGAAACCTCCCATTAAGGATTTAGATTTGTAGTGAGCAGCACCTTGAACCCCCAAGTGCTTCAAGTTAATAACGTTGAGCCTTGAAAAAAAAAAAAAATTTTCCTACAAAAAAGTTTTTGTAGCGCCCCCACTGCCGCAGGGCCGAGGGGTACCCGGTACCGGGCCTCTGAGTCTCTGCTCTGGGGTTGTCACGGTGGCTAAACCCGGTCCGTGACCCTGCTGAGGGGCGTCCAGTGAAAGGTGGTGGTAAATGGTGGTGTTGCGGTGCAGTGTAGGTTGTAGTAAATAACGAGGACACCAGGTTGCAGTCTCTTTACCTCTTTACTGAAGATCTCTGAGTCCTCAGTCCGGAATCCGGATAACCAGGCTGCGCAAGTCCGGCCGGTCCAATGGCACCTCCAGAGTTCTCTTAGCAGGTGGAAATCTGTGCCTTCCTTCTAGCGCTAGGTGTTGCGGTCCTTCCCTGCTGTGCTTACGGAAAGTCCCCACAACTGTTGTGTCTGTTTCTAAAGTTCCCTCACAACTCGATTAGATGATGTTCTGCTAATCCTCCGTCCCTCCCTGATGTTACGGTTAGGACGGCACCCGTATGACGGGTAGGCTCGGAGCTCTTCCGGGACCCTAGAGTCACCCCTCTCCACAAGTTGCCCCCCAAGAATGCATAGGTGATTTAGGTGAGACAGCCCGCCTTAGACTGACTGTCCTGCCGTTGGTTTAGAGTATTGCCTGAAGCTGAATATTGTAATACTCCCTCGGCGTTCCGGCCGCCGTTTGTGCGCCTCAGTAGGATGTTGCCTCGGTCTCACAGCACGACTCCTACTGGTATTCTCCTTCTTGCTCTGATCTCGTTTCTCACTCAGCACAATCTATCTCGCTTCCAATCTCTCCTTGGGCACCGCCGCTATGCTGAGCAGGCACGGTCCCGTTACGTTCGCTCAAGTTGCCAGGCCTCTGTCAGGATCCCACCCCTGACAGGGACCCTACCGAATCTTCTCCCACAACACCCTCTGCCACAAGGTGTTGCCTGGTTCCAACCCAGTCAGCTTTCTGTCTAACTTCCTGCCTGACCCCCAGTTTTACCAGTATGTGAGGAGTGGCCTAATGAATAGAACCCTTAGCTCCCCCTGGAGGCCCGGCTGTGAAATGTATTGGTGTCTGTGATACCTGGTCAGATGAACTCCTTCAGTGTCATCAGACGTACCATAGCTCCCCTTAGTGGCGGAGCCACAGTACTGCAACGACCAGGACTCTGGGGCGCTGCAGTCCCTCATAGTACAATGAAGTGTCTCTGGCGGTGGTGGTGCACACCCAACGTCAGACACACCATCGTAACATGAGGAGCCCTGGGCCAGTACCGCCACCCACGAGAGAGTGTTCCCCCCCCAGCTGAAACAGTGCTCTACCACTTGCAAAATTACCTCTCACTGCTCCACCACTGTTTAGTCTGTGCTGTTAAATCCTTCAATGGCACTGCCAAAACCAATTTGTTGACATGATTGTTGATAGTAAAAATATTCAGGGGCCCTGCCCTACATTTACACCAGTTAATACTTTGCGCCAACTACCACTGTCTGCAAGTCAGCAAAGGAGCCCACCCCTGTACCTAGGTATGCCACCTGTTTATTTGTGAATTTTTTGGGGGGCCAGACATTAACCTCACTTTATTATTTTGGCCTACTAACTGTGTCAGACACTCCTTACAGTTGTCCTCCACTGAACAAAGCTAGGCCGCCTGCGTACTCCTGTAACCAATTTTTAACTGCATTTTGCCTATTACTTTTTTGGCCCTACTAACTGTGTCTGCCCCTCGGTGCAATCGTCCTCCGCGGACCACACCAATGCTGCCTGTGTACCCCTGTAATCTATTTAAACCTGCATAGAGCCTACATTTTTATTTTAGGCCTAGTAAGTCTGTCTGAGGTCCCTCCTTGCAATCGTCCTCCGCTGACTACACCAATGCTGCCTGTGTAACCCTGTAACCTAGTTAAACCTGCATAGAGCCTACTTTTTTATTTTAGGCCTAGTAAGTCTGTCTGCGTTCCCTCCTTGCAATCGTCCTCCGCTGACCACACCAATGCTGCCTGCGTAACCCTGTCACCTATTTAAACCTGCATAGAGCCTACTTTTTTTATTTTAGGCCTAGTAAGTCTGCGCCACTCCTTCCAATTGTCCTCCACTGACCACACCAATGCTGCCTGTGTATGCCTGTAACCTTTTTTAAACTGCATTGAGCCAACTTTTTTGTTTAAGGCCTACTACCTGTGTCTGTCTGCGCCACTCAATACAGCTGTCCTCCTCTGAAAAAAGCTGAGCTTCAATTGTCAGGTTTTCAGCCTATAGGAATTTGAAAACTGCATTGGGCCTACTAGTTTGGTTGGGGCCTACTAACGGTGTCTGCCGCTCCTAGGTGTTCTCCAGGTTTACTTGCCTGAGCTTAAATCTTCAGGCTCTCATTAAGTAGTTTTTAATATAACACTGCAGTTGCCCTACTAGTTTGGTTGGGGCCTACTAACGGTGTCTGTCGCTCCAAGGTGTTCTCCAGGTTTACTTGCCTGAGCTTCAATCTTCAGGCTCTCATTAAGTTGTTGTAAATATAACACGGCATTAGGCCTACTAGTTTGGTTGGGGCCTACTAACGGTGTCTGTCGCTCCAAGGTGTTCTCCAGGTTTACTTGCCTGAGCTTCAATCTTCAGGCTCTTATTAAGTTGTTGTAAATATAACACAGCATTAGGCCTACTAGTTTGGTTGGGGCCTACTAACGGTGTCTGCCGCTCCAAGGTGTACTCCAGGTTTACTTGCCTGAGCTTCAATCTTCAGGCTCCCATTAGGTAGTTGTTAATATAACACTGCAGTTGGCCTACTAGTTTGGTTGGGGCCTACTAACGGTGTCTGCCGCTCCAAGGTGTTCTCCAGGTTTACTTGCCTGAGCTTCAATCTTCAGGCTCTCATTAAGTAGTTGTTAATATAACACTGCAGTTGGCCTACTAGTTTGGTTGGGGCCTACTAACGGTGTCTGCCGCTCCCTGGTGTTGTCCTCCACTGAACAAAGCTGAGCTTCAATCTTCAGGCTCTCATTAAGTAGTTGTTAATATAACACTGCAGTTGGCCTACTAGTTTGGTTGGGGCCTACTAACGGTGTCTGCCGCTCCAAGGTGTTCTCCAGGTTTACTTGCCTGAGCTTCAATCTTCAGGCTCTCATTAAGTAGTTGTTAATATAACACTGCAGCTGGCCTACTAGTTTGGTTGGGGCCTACTAACGGTGTCTGTCGCTCCAAGGTGTTCTCCAGGTTTACTTGCCTGAGCTTCAATCTTCAGGCTCTCATTAGGTTGTTGTAAATATAACATGGCATTAAGCCTACTAGTTTGGTTGGGGCCTACTAACGGTGTCTGTCGCTCCAATGTGTTCTCCAGGTTTACTTGCCTCAGCTTCAATCTTCAGGCTCTCATTAAGTTGTTGTTAATATAACACGACATTAGGCCTACTAGTTTGGTTGGGGCCTACTAACGGTGTCTGCCGCTCCAAGGTGTTCTCCAGGTTTACTTGCCTGAGCTTCAATCTTCAGGCTCTCATTAAGTTGTTGTAAATATAACACGGCATTAGGCCTACTAGTTTGGTTGGGGCCTACTAACCGTGTCTCCTGCTCCAAGCTGTTCTCCAGGTTTACTTGCCTGAGCTTCAATCTTCAGGCTCTCATTAAGTAGTTGTTAATATAACACTGCAGTTGGCCTACTAGTTTGGTTGGGGCCTACTAACGGTGTCTGCCGCTCCAAGGTGTTCTCCACTGAACAAAGCAGTGCCGCCTGTTTACTCCTGTTACCAATTTTGAACTGCATTTAGCCTACTTACTTTTTTGGGCCTACTAACTGTGTCTGCCTCTCATTACAGTTGTCATCCATTGAACTAAGCAATGCCACCTGGTTAGTCCTGTTACCAATTTTGAACTGCATTTAGCCCACTTTATTATTTGGGCCTATATCTGCGTTTCCTCCTCATCCTGCCCATTGCCCAGCCAGTTCTAGATGACTCTTGTGGTACATTGACCCAGACCACTACATTCCCCTTGCATGCTACACAGCCACAATCTGACCCTGCTGAAAGTCAGGTTCCCCTTCCCGCATACTATACCACCTTACACAGGGACAAAGAGGAAGGTGCAGATGAAAGTGCAGGTTCCTTCATCAGGTGGGGGGGCATACTCGTTGGCGACATCACTGGCACAGGGCCCCTCATAGTACGCAAAAGTGTCGCTGCCGGTGGGAGGCGCCCCCGCTGTGCAAACACACCGCCGTACTTTGAGGGGCCCTGTGCCAGAGCCAATGCGAATGAGTGGGCCCCCCCCTGCTTGCTCAGGATCACAGCACTTGCAAAGTTGAAATACTTACCTCTCACTACTCCACCGCCGTGACGTAGTCCACGTTTCCTGGGCCCACTAAAAACTTTAACCAGCCCTACCCCCCACAACTTTAGCCAAATGACCCCCAATTTCCAATGCCTAACTATTATTATAAAGTAAATTAAGATTGACAAGCTTCAGTAACAAGAATGGATGTTTTTTGCCATTAAAATGGGCACTGTAGGTGTTTTCCTGGCCTCCACTCACTGCCGACTATGCTTCCCGATTGACTTGCATTGGGTTTCGTGTTTCGGTCGATCCCCGACTTTTGGCGATAATCGGACGATTTCACTTGACTCGACTTTTGACAAAGTCGGGTTTCGCGAAACCCGACTCGATCCTAAAAAAGTGAAAGTCGCTCAACCCTAGTCATCACCAGACAATGTTCATACCCGAGATGTGCCGGGTCTACAGCTAGGCAGTCAATCATCAACAGCTCTCAGAAGGCAGAAGTCACGATGGTCTGTGTTTGAGTTCTCTGCTCAGGAGGTTTGGCTAGTGCACAGCTCCGACATCATTGACATGCCTCCTCTACTGCAGCCTTCAATCGGGGATGATACACCAGCTTCTGTAACCACTGGAATGTCTTTTCCGGACCAAAGTGAGCCCCCCTCTCATGTGCCTCCATAACTACCACACGGATCAACTTTTCTGGGAGCACCAGTTGCCAAGTGACCCCCAATTCCCACACCAGCTGTACTCTTCTAAATAGCAATCCATCCTTCAACTGAAGCCTCTCCCACGGTCTCAGAATCTGCAGAGCCCCTGGGGACAGAACATCTCTCTCACTGGCTGGGAAGTTGCTTCAGTGCCACCCACTGTCTCAGCTGGGCAAACTCCGTGTCTGCTTGTTGGAGCTGCACCCAGTCATCCCGACGCCATCCTACCACTTGTTCTCCAGACGCTTCTCCGATCTGTCCCTACTTTGCCATCAACGACATAGCAAGGTCTCGTAAACCAGGAATCTCCTCTGCCTCAAATTCTTCGTCTTGGTCGTGTTCAGGATACTCATGAGTCACTCACCAAAGGGCATCGGCATATGTACTCTTAGACTTGGCTCGATAAGCTTCGTTGTTCCTTTACCAGTTCCAGGAGCGGGTTAGCGATACAGGTGAAATGCTTCATGAACCTTCGGTAGTACCCGGTAAGCCCCAGGAAGGCCTGAAAATATTTCACTGTTGTCAGGGTAGGCCACTCTTGCACAGCCGCTATCTTTTCACAAGCCGGTCTCACTCCTTCAGTGGAATCGATGTGTCCCAGATATTCAATTTTTGGGCGAAAAAGGTGGCATTTCTGAGGCTTCACTTTCAGACCGTGACTCTGCACCCGACTCAACACTTGCTCCAGCCGCCGAAGATGTTCCTTAAAAGTGTCCACATAGATAATGATGTTGTCAAGGTAGATGAGTGTTGCTTTGAAATTCAAGTCCCCTAAGTATCTTTCCATCAACCGCTGAAATGTCCTGGGAGTGTTAGTCAGGCCAAAAGGCATCCTATTAAACTTGAACAATCCCATGGGCAGCCATGGGCACCTGCCAGTACCCAATGGCCAGATCCAGTGACGAAAAGTACTTCGCCTTCCCAAAGAAAGACAGGGATTCCTCAATCCTGGGCAATGGGTAGGAGTCCCGCACCATACAAGCATTTAGTCGTCTGTAATCAACAGAGAAGCGCAGGATTCTGTCCTTTTTCTAGACTAAAACAATAGTGGCCTCCCAAAGAATTTCCTTTACCTCCTTATACATCTGAGGCGGTATCTGGCAATATCTCTCCTGAACTGGGGCAGCATTCCCCGTAGGGATCTCATGGGTGATGACCATGGTGCACCCGAAGTCATCTTCATGGCGAGTGAAGACCCCTTGGTAGCGTTTCAGTACCTTCCTTCATGCTTCCTTGTGACTGTCATTGTAACAGCTACAGTTCATGGGTCTCCTGGCTTTACTGCCAACCGTACGGCCTCTGGTTGCATCAACTCTTCCGGCATTCCCAGTACTTGAGCTACTTCACTCTCGGGCGCAAGAGTAAGATTGTCTTCCCCCAGGTTGATGCACCACACCACAACGTTACTATCATGGACGGTGGCTAATGTCCGAGTGACGAGGAGCCCGGAAGGTACGTGCTCCACTGATGTTGGCTCTATCTGCACTTCCACTCCTTCAAGAGGCGTACAGGTGCGTACGGGTACTGGCCAGGCGGTAGGATGAGTTTAGCAGCTGCAGGAACCATCACCTTCGCCAGAACCTTTCCATCACTTGACTTTTTCTGGACATGGCCAGCCCATATTAGCTGTTGAAATACCTTTTTCTGGGGGGTACACAGACTCCAAAGATTCAAGAAGGCCTCTTGAGGCTCACTGATCAGAAGGGTTCCAATTTTCTTCAGTACATTCATCCCGAGAGTCACCGCAGGCCCACGGCCGATGTCTCCGGTGACTAACCCGACCTCCTTGCTGCCTACATCCTTTCCACACACCTTAATTTCCATCAGTACCATCCCTGCGACCGGGATGGGCAACTGGTTGGCTGCCGTTAATCACTGGGCCCCATTCCGGCCACGACACTTCTGGAAACTGATGTCTGAAATACGCTTCTGGCATGGTGGTCACTTTTGATCCAGTATCGATCAAGCAACGGACAGCTCGCCTGTTCATTTCAGCTCAGATGGTAGTGCTCGTGGAGATTAAACTTTCGGGACTACCTTCTCTTCTTTGGTGTTTCAGGCTCTGGGCGCATCCCCCAGCCATGGAGCCCACTAGTTTAAGGGCTGCCAAGGTAAGGACCACCCCAAGTCTCACACATCCTCAGGCATAATGTCCAGTATTTCCACACCTAAAACAAGTTGAACTCCACTCTGTACGGGGTTGTCCCACTCTCTGGTGAGGTTCGATGAACAAATGGGACTCAGAATCACTCCTGTCTCTTGGCGTATCTTAGGTTGCGGCAGGGGCTCTTCTGAGGCTGGACCACTCTTCCCATTTCTCGTATTTCTTTCCGGATCTCCTGGGCCCATTCTGGCTCAGCGGTGGGCGAGGCGGGTACCTCATTGCTCCGGACCATTCCTGCCAAGGCTGCTGTCCCCTGCTCTTGCTCCCTCAAGTGCGCTTCTGCCCCAATCTCTAGTAAGGTCATGCGCGGATTGGTACGCAGGCGCTCCCGCAAAGCTCACTTGAGCAAGCATCCCTAAGGCCTTAAGGGCCACAAATTGGTCCCTCAATATCACATCAGGAGGCCAGACTCCTATTGCCCCCACATCATCTCGTTTGGCAATAGATGCGTGCACCTCTTGCAATGCATTCATGTACTGAGTCACTAATTCCCCCTTCCTCTGACCATGGCGAAACAATCGCATCTGCAATTCCCCGACATCCCTATGCATCTCTTCCAAAATTCGTAACACCTTGGTCAGAGTGTCCCATTCATGAGGGGGTCGAAACATTACGGAACATCTAGCATCCCCATCCAGGGCCATCACAGCAATCTCTGCTTGCATATCAGGAGTCATAGGATGCATCCTCAGCATGCCTTTAACCCGCTCAGTCCAGTCCCAAAGCATTATATTGCTGCTCGTGAATTTTGGGAAATTGCTGAGCATGCCCCCCGCAGTAAACTGCACCTTGGGGCACTCATGACCGATTGGTCTGCTGCCTCTTCATTCATAGACTGCATCCTGCCAATTACATCAAATGTAAGCAGGTACCGGGAAGCAGGAAGATAGGGAATGCAGAGCAGGGGTTAACAATAATGCAATTTACTTATAACAATTGAGAAAACTCCTCGCAGTGAGATAACAGGTAATTAACAAATGGAATTACAGTATAGCACAACAGTCTTATTATTATACTTATCGTGACTCCAATGTTCCTCAGCTGCATGCAGTCCGATGAGGGTTGTAGTCCCAGCAGCGCCCAGCATGGTGTCTTTAGATGCTTCACCGGCAACACACGAACAAGCTTCTGGTGGCAACGGGTGGTCTCCGGTTCTACCCATTGAGCCCCTAGTCCAATAATCTGTAGAATCAAAGAGGGTAACCCTGAGAAAGTCTCTACCTGGGGCGTGCTCCACCGCATGCCGGTCCATAAAGGGTAATACAGTTCATGATCTGGCACGTGGCACCCATTCCTTACTGCGAGCACCTCACACTCTCTGGTGGTGTGCCTGACGCTCTGCATGCTCCCTGTTCCCGTGGGGCCCTAACGTAACCCCAGATGGGTCTCAGCTCTGTAGTCCCTCTGTGTCTGCTGAATGCGGCGCACACCTGTCTCTTCCCTCTGCCAGCGGGAAACTTCTGACTCTTCCCATGCTTCCTGCTCTCTCCTCCCACTGCTCGCCATGCCCCCTCTCACCAGGTCATCAGTCCTGTCTAGTTCTCCATTCTTTCCCCCCTGCAACACTGGACGCAGTCCCGACAGTTCTGGACCCGGCCTCACACAGGTACCCGCAGCCCGGTCTTCCTCCTTACACCAGCATAAATTGAAATGTTCTTGTCATATCTGTAGCGCCTGACAATTCATGCCATGGATTTTCTCAACTTATAGATAAGATGCCATAAAATCTCACCTACTGCGTTGGTGCTAATGTAATAAGCAGGTACTGGGATGCAGTAACACAAATGCTGCAAGCAGAGTTTAACTGTATTTTATCACTCAACAATAAAGATCTCCTCGCAGGGATATAAAAAGGCAAACAGGAAATACAACAATTTAAACAGTATAAAAGGTGGTTAAGTAGACAGTCTTTAGTGAACAGTTTCACTTATCATGCCTTCTCAGCTGGTCACTTGTTGAAGGTCCTATGTGTAATGGGATGCCAGCAGCGGTCGACGTGGCATATCCATATCCTGCTTCTAGCGGCAGTGGGCGGTCTCTGGTTTTACTCGCTGAGCCCCTAGTCCATATAGCAGCAGAGTGAACAAATAAAGCCCTATGCAAAGTTCAGCTTGTCACATGTCCCTCTGGGCAGCCTTTGTTCCCTGAGCAGCTACACTGAAATGCTCTGCTCGGTGTGCGCCTCCCGGTGTCGACACCTGATAGTCCGGGGTGCAGTACTCTGACGCATGTTCACCTGCGCACCTGCCGATACTGGTAAGTCTCTCACGACGTTGCCCTGTCTCTGTGCGCTGTGGCCTTTCACTTCCCTCACAGCAGCCGTGGTCCGCATCTCCTCAGCGTTCTGGCGGGAAGACCCCTTCCGTTGCCGCGCAACCCATTTTACATCACACTGACTGGCCATGCCCCCTTCACCCTGGTTACTGGCTCACTCCAGCTGCAATCTCATTCCCCCAGGAACAGGAGGTTCGGACCCAGCAGTTCCGGACCCAGCGCCTCAGCAGCCTGGGCTGCCTGGTATTCCCTTCTACATCCCCGCCTTCCTTTAGCTCGCCATTCCACGCGTGAAAGCTCCATCATCAGTCATTTGCACTCGGGACTGTCCCAGTACCTGATCTTCAGACTCTTCCTCGATCTGTCCCTACGTCGCCATCCACGAGGTAGACAGGTTTCGGAATCCAGGAATATCCTCCACCTCAAGCTCCTCATCTCGGTCACAGCCAGGACATTCGTACATCACCCTGGAGAGGGAGTCGGTATGAGTATTTTCGGCCTTGGCCCGGTAGACAATCTTGTACCAATATTTTACGGGCCACCCATCATTGCTCCAGGGCCCCTAGCTTTGCATTCTCGAGGTGGGCTAAGGGATTGTTATCCATCCTCACCAGAACCTGTGATCTGGATAAGTACTCCGCAAACTTCTCAGTCATGACCCACACCAGGGCAGCAGCTCCAACTTGAAAGACCTATAATTGTCCAGATTTCACTCTGAATCATGCAGGGACTGGCTCGTGTAGGCTATCACCCGTTCTTTTTCTTCTTGTACCTGCGACAAGACTGCTCCCAGGCCATTCTGGTGGTGTGAACAGGTTCCTACAGACTTGTTCAATGTGCAGGTGGCCCATGTGTTTCTGGTTCTATAATTGTTCTCTTGTTTCTACAAGACTGGGGAGTCCACCACTCCTCTGTGGGTCATTTGCATTTAACTGCTCCATCCTGCATGTCCACATGGATAGTCCTTCTCTGAACCCTGCTTATACAGGTATTATACAGATGATCAGGTTTTAAATACATCAGATAGGGATTCTATACATTAGTTAGGACTGCTCTATAAGGGTATACCTTGATGATTTGGTGGAGCAGCTTAGTATACATTTTTTTGCAAAAAAAGTATCAACTAAATACCCTGTTTTCTTTACATCTTTTGACTAGCACTTGCTGATTACTGTGATTTTTTTTACATCAGAGTATTTTTGACCTCACTGTGCTCTTTTGTGTCTTCAAGTATTCTGGTGGTGTGAACAGGTTCCTACAGACTTGTTCAATGTGCAGGTGGCCCATGTGTTTCTGGTTCTATAATTGTTCTCTTGTTTCTACAAGACTGGGGAGTCCACCACTCCTCTGTGGGTCATTTGAATTTAACTGCTCCATCCTGCATGTCCACATGGATAGTCCTTCTCTGAACCCTGCTTATACAGGTATTATACAGATAATCAGGTTTTAAATACATCAGATAGGGATTCTATACATTAGTTAGGACTGCTCTATAAGGGTATACCTTGACGATTTGGTGGAGCAGCTTAGTATACATTTTTTTGCAAAAAAACGTATCAACTAAATACCCTGTTTTCTTTACATCTTTTGACTAGCACTTGCTGATTACTGTGATTTTTTTACAACAGAGTATTTTTGACCTCACTGTGCTCTTTTGTGTCTTCAAGTATTCTGGTGGTGTGAACAGGTTCCTACAGACTTGTTCAATGTGCAGGTGGCCCATGTGTTTCTGGTTCTATAATTGTTCTCTTGTTTCTACAAGACTGGGGAGTCCACCACTCCTCTGTGGGTCATTTGCATTTAACTGCTCCATCCTGCATGTCCACATGGATAGTCCTTCTCTGAACCCTGCTTATACAGGTATTATACAGATGATCAGGTTTTAAATACATCAGATAGGGATTCTATACATTAGTTAGGACTGCTCTATAAGGGTATACCTTGACGATTTGGTGGAGCAGCTTAGTATACATTTTTTTGCAAAAAACGTATCAACTAAATACCCTGTTTTCTTTACATCTTTTGACTAGCACTTGCTGATTACTGTGATTTTTTTACAACAGAGTATTTTTGACCTCACTGTGCTCTTTTGTGTCTTCAAGTATTCTGGTGGTGTGAACAGGTTCCTACAGACTTGTTCAATGTGCAGGTGGCCCATGTGTTTCTGGTTCTATAATTGTTCTCTTGTTTCTACAAGATTGGGGAGTCCACCACTCCTCTGTGGGTCATTTGCATTTAACTGCTCCATCCTGCATGTCCACATGGATAGTCCTTCTCTGAACCCTGCTTATACAGGTATTATACAGATGATCAGGTTTTAAATACATCAGATAGGGATTCTATACATTAGTTAGGACTGCTCTATAAGGGTATACCTTGACGATTTGGTGGAGCAGCTTAGTATACATTTTTTTGCAAAAAAAGTATCAACTAAATACCCTGTTTTCTTTACATCTTTTGACTAGCACTTGCTGATTACTGTGATTTTTTTACAACAGAGTATTTTTGACCTCACTGTGCTCTTTTGTGTCTTCAAGTATTCCAGTGGTGTGAACAGGTTCCTACAGACTTGTTCAATGTGCAGGTGGCCCATGTGTTTCTGGTTCTATAATTGTTCTCTTGTTTCTGCAAGACTGGGGAGTCCACCACTCCTCTGTGGGTCATTTGCATTTAACTGCTCCATCCTGCATGTCCACATGGATAGTCCTTCTCTGAACCCTGCTTATACAGGTATTATACAGATGATCAGGTTTTAAATACATCAGATAGGGATTCTATACATTAGTTAGGACTGCTCTATAAGGGTATACCTTGACGATTTGGTGGAGCAGCTTAGTATACATTTTTTTGCAAAAAAACGTATCAACTAAATACCCTGTTTTCTTTACATCTTTTGACTAGCACTTGCTGATTACTGTGATTTTTTTACAACAGAGTATTTTTGACCTCACTGTGCTCTTTTGTGTCTTCAAGTATTCTGGTGGTGTGAACAGGTTCCTACAGACTTGTTCAATGTGCAGGTGGCCCATGTGTTTCTGGTTCTATAATTGTTCTCTTGTTTCTACAAGACTGGGGAGTCCACCACTCCTCTGTGGGTCATTTGCATTTAACTGCTACATCCTGCATGTCCACATGGATAGTCCTTCTCTGAACCCTGCTTATACAGGTATTATACAGATGATCAGGTTTTAAATACATCAGATAGGGATTCTATACATTAGTTAGGACTGCTCTATAAGGGTATACCTTGACGATTTGGTGGAGCAGCTTAGTATACATTTTTTTGCAAAAAAAGTATCAACTAAATACCCTGTTTTCTTTACATCTTTTGACTAGCACTTGCTGATTACTGTGATTTTTTTACAACAGAGTATTTTTGACCTCACTGTGCTCTTTTGTGTCTTCAAGTATTCCAGTGGTGTGAACAGGTTCCTACAGACTTGTTCAATGTGCAGGTGGCCCATGTGTTTCTGGTTCTATAATTGTTCTCTTGTTTCTGCAAGACTGGGGAGTCCACCACTCCTCTGTGGGTCATTTGCATTTAACTGCTCCATCCTGCATGTCCACATGGATAGTCTTTCTCTGAACCCTGCTTATACAGGTATTATACAGATGATCAGGTTTTAAATACATCAGATAGGGATTCTATACATTAGTTAGGACTGCTCTATAAGGGTATACCTTGATGATTTGGTGGAGCAGCTTAGTATACATTTTTTTGCAAAAAAACGTATCAACTAAATACCCTGTTTTCTTTACATCTTTTGACTAGCACTTGCTGATTACTGTGATTTTTTTACAACAGAGTATTTTTGACCTCACTGTGCTCTTTTGTGTCTTCAAGTATTCTGGTGGTGTGAACAGGTTCCTACAGACTTGTTCAATGTGCAGGTGGCCCATGTGTTTTTGGTTCTATAATTGTTCTCTTGTTTCTACAAGACTGGGGAGTCCACCACTCCTCTGTGGGTCATTTGCATTTAACTGCTCCATCCTGCATGTCCACATGGATAGTCCTTCTCTGAACCCTGCTTATACAGGTATTATACAGATGATCAGGTTTTAAATACATCAGACAGGGATTCTATACATTAGTTAGGACTGCTCTATAAGGGTATACCTTGACGATTTGGTGGAGCAGCTTAGTATACATTTTTTTGCAAAAAAACGTATCAACTAAATACCCTGTTTTCTTTACATCTTTTGACTAGCACTTGCTGATTACTGTGATTTTTTTACAACAGAGTATTTTTGACCTCACTGTGCTCTTTTGTGTCTTCAAGTATTCTGGTGGTGTGAACAGGTTCCTACAGACCTGTTCAGTGTGCAGGTGGCCCATGTGTTTCTGGTTCTATAATTGTTCTCTTGTTTCTACAAGACTGGGGAGTCCACCACTCCTCTGTGGGTCATTTGCATTTAACTGCTCCATCCTGCATGTCCACATGGATAGTCCTTCTCTGAACCCTGCTTATACAGGTATTATACAGATGATCAGGTTTTAAATACATCAGATAGGGATTCTATACATTAGTTAGGACTGCTCTATAAGGGTATACCTTGACGATTTGGTGGAGCAGCTTAGTATACATTTTTTTGCAAAAAAACGTATCAACTAAATACCCTGTTTTCTTTACATCTTTTGACTAGCACTTGCTGATTACTGTGATTTTTTTACAACAGAGTATTTTTGACCTCACTGTGCTCTTTTGTGTCTTCATGTAGACTCCTGTCAGTGTGAAGGATGAATGGCTGTAAAAAATCAGCATAAGCAAGTATTGGAGCTTCATTGAGGGCCATTTTCAAGGCTCGAAAGGCTTCCTCTTGCGGGTCTCCCAACTGGATGGTCCTGTTCTTCAAGCCGGCTGACACTCCCATCAGCAGTTCCAGCAAGGGGTTTTCTGTACGGGTGAAGTATTTCACAAATCGCGGTAATAGCCAGTAAGCCCTAGGAAAGCCCATACATCTTTCACCACCTTAGGAGTGGGCTATTTTTGCACTGCCGCCACTTTCTCTTGTGCAGCTCTTACTCCTTCACTTGACCCAATATGCCCCAAATACACAATTACCTTATAGAAAAGATGACATTTCTGTGGCTTCACCTTCAGGCCATGATTCTGTAACTGGCTCAACACTTGTTCTAACCACTGTAGGTGTTCCTCAAAGGTGGGCACATAGACAATGATGTAATCAAGGTAGATCAAGGTAGCCTCAAAATTCAAATCTCCCAAACATCGCTCCATTAAGCGCTGTAACACCCCTGGAGCGTTAGTCAGACCAAAGGACATGCGATTGAACTCGAACAGTCCCATGAGCAGTACAAATGCTGTTTTTGGCCGGTCATGTTCTACTATTGGCACCTGCCAGTACTCCTTAGCCAGATCCAGGGTGGAAAAATACATTGCCTGTCCCAGGGCAGAGAGGGATTCCTCAATTTGGGGCAATGGATAAGAGTCTCGGACTGTGCAAGCGTTCAGCCACCTATAATCAACACAGAACCGCAGAGCCCCATCTTTTTTTCAAACCAGCACAATCGGGGCCGCCCACGAGCTCTGATTCTCTCATATCACTCCACTTTGCAGCATATGAGCCAGAATTTCCTTCACCTCTTTATACATCTGGGAAGGTATTTGACGATATCTCTCTCGGACTGGTGCCGCATTCCCAGTAGGAATTTCATGAGCGATGGTCTGAGTGCAACCGAAGTCATCTTCATGGCAGGCAAAGACCTCCCAGACGGAGACTATGGTGTGGCTGTAACTGCTAGAGTCCAAGGATCTCTTTGCACAGCGGCCAGTTGAAGAACTTTGGGTGGCATTAGCTTGTCCGGCATACCCAGGATTTGGGCCACTTCACGCTTAGGTAGAAGAGTGAGACTTTCAGTCCCCAGATTGACACATTGCACTACAATGTGGTAGCCTCGAACTGTAACTAGGGTCAATGCGACGAGCAATCCAGGAGGTATTTGATCCATTGCTGTTGGCTCGATTTGCACTTCCACTCTCTCCAGAGGAGTACATGCTCGCACTGGCTATGTGAGCCGTGTCTGGCCGGGGGTAAGGTAACTCTTGCAGCCGCCGGTACCATCACTTTTCCCAAGACTTCTCCGTCTCCCGACCCGGTGTCGATGAAACAGTGAACCATCCGCCCATTCACCTCGGCCCAGACTGTAGGGCTCACAGAGACTATATTTTAAGTCCTTTCTTCCTCCATCTCTCCAGCTCCGGGCTGCATCCCTGAGCCACGGAGACCACTAGTTTTATGGCTGCCTTGGTAGGGGCAGTCTCTGATTCGCACAGCCTCGAGCGTAATGACCTGTCTTTCCACAATTGAAATACATCAGTCCTCCTTCGGCATCATGGGGTCTCACTCCCTGAGATGGCCTGGTAGAATGGCGGGATCCCGTGTCACTCCTGTCTCTGATTGAGAGGACTTCTCTCTGTGGCTCTTGAGCTGGAACAGGGTCTCTCCTCAGATTGGACCATTCTCTCCGCATCTCTTGTATCTCTTTCTGGATCTCTCGAGCCCACTCCGACTCCGCTGTAGTTGGGGTCGGTCCTCCATTGCTACAGACCATCCCTGCTAGGGCCGTCATCCCCTGCTCCTGCTCTCTTACATGCGCCTCCGCCCCCACCTCTAAGAAAGTCATATGTGGGCTGCATGCAATCGTTCTCGCAATGCTTGTTTTAGCGGTGCATCCTAAAGACCCGACACAAATTGATCCCTCAAAATTTTGCCAGAAGGCCCCACTCCCACATCTTCCCTTTTGGTGATGTGTGCATGCACCTCTTGCAACACATTGATTGCGTCACTGTCTCTCCCTCTGGCTGAATGTGACCAAATAAACGTATGCGCAACTCTCCAACATTAGTGGGGTCCCCGTGCATCTCCTCCAAAACTTGCACCATCTTCTCCAACATATCCCACTCATGTGGAGGGCAGAACATCATGGAACACTGAGCCGCACCGTCCAGGGCCATTAACGCTATCTCCACCTGTAACGCATGGGCCATGGGATGCATTCGCAGCATGCTCTTGACCCATTCATTCCAATCCCACAGCGTCATGTTGTCCCCCAATTTATACAGTATAACAGGTGGTTAAGTAGACAGTCTTTAGTTAACAGTTTCACTTATCGTGTCTTCTCAGCTGGTCACTTGTTGAAGGTCCCGTGGCTAATGGGATGCCAGCAGCGGTTGATGTTGCGTCTCCAGGTGCCGTTCACGGTCCTGCTTCTGGCGGCAGCGGGTGGTCTCCGGTTTTACCCGCTGAGCCCCTAGACCATATAACAGCAGAGCGAATAAATAAAGCCCTATGCAAAGTTAAGCTCATAACATGTCCCTCTGGGCAGCCTATGTTCCCTGAGCAATGCTCTGCTCGACGTGCGCCTCCCGGTGTGTCAGCCAACACCTGGTAGTCCGTAGTGCGATACTTTGTCTGATGCAAGTTCACCTGCGCATCCGCCGATACCGGTAAGTCTCTCACGACCCGACCCTGTCTCTGCGTGCTGCGGTCTGTCACTTCCTCACAGCAGCCGTTGTCCACACTTCCTAAGCGTTCTGGTGGGAAGACACCGTCTGTTGTCGCGCAACACATCTTACCTCACATTGACTGACCACGCCCCCCTCACCTTGGTTACTGGCTCGCTCCGGCTGCAATCTCCTTCTCTCCAGGAACAGGAGGTTCAGCCCCAGCAGTTCCAGACCCAGCACCTCAGCAGCCCGGGCAGCCCAGTCCTCCCTTCTACACTATAAACTAAAAATTGGTGCTAAAAATTGGTATAGTAGTTAATACACATCAGGGGATATTATTGAGAAAATGTGGGCACCAGCTCTTCTATAACATTAAGGAATGTAATACCATATATTATACCCTGATATTAACGTGTTTTACTGCACAATTGGTGTTCTTGTATTTACTATTATGTAGCTACATAGTGGGCCCCAAGAATGATTTCCTCTTGTGGGCCCAGTGTTATATATACAGTTAGGTCCATATATATTTGGACAGAGACAACATTTTTCTAGTTTTGGTTATAGACAATACCACAATGAATTTTAAACAAAACAATTCAGATGCAGTTGAAGTTCAGACTTTCAGCTTTCATTTGAGGGTATCCACATTAAAATCGGATGAAGGGTTTAAGAGTTTCAGCTCCTTAACATGTACCACCCTGTTTTTAAAAGGACCAAAAGTAATTGGACAGATTCAATAATTTTAAATAAAATGTTCATTTTTAGTACTTGGTTGAAAACCCTTCGTTGGGAATGACTGCCTGAAGTCTTGAACTCATGGACATCGCCAGACGCTGTGTTTCCTCCTTTTTGATGCTCTGCCAGGCCTTCACTGCGGTGGTTTTCAGTTGCTGTTTGTTTGTGGGCCTTTCTGTCTGAAGTTTAGTCTTTAACAAGTGAAATGCATGCTCAATTGGGTTGAGATCAGGTGACTGACTTGGCCATTCATGAATATTCCACTTCTTTGCTTTAATAAACTCCTAAGTTGCTTTGGCTTCATGTTTTGGGTCATTGTCCATCTGTAGTATGAAACGATGACCAATCAGTTTGGCTGCATTTGGCTGGATCTGAGCACACAGTGCGGCTCTGAATACCACAGAATTCATTCGGCTGCTTCTGTCCTGTGTCACATCATCAATAAACACTAGTGACCCAGTGCCACTGACAGCCATGCATGCCCAAGCCATCACACTGCCTCCGCCGTGTTTTACAGATGATGTGGTATGCTTTGGAACATGAGCTGTACCACGCCTTCGCCATACATTTCTCTTTCCATCATTCTGGTAGAGGTTGATCATGGTTTCATCTGTCCAAAGAATGTTCTTCCATAACTGTGCTAGCTTTTTTAGATGTTTTATAGCAAAGTCCAGTCTAGCCTTTTTATTCTTGACACTTATGAGTGGCTTGCACCGTGCAGTGAACCCTCTGTACTTACTTTCATGCAGTCTTCTCTTTATGATAGATTTGGATATTGATACGCCGACCTCCGGGAGAGTGTTGGTCACTTGGTTGGCTGTTGTGAAGGGGTTTCTCTTCACCATGGAGATTATTCTTCTATCCTCCACCACTGTTGTCTTCCGTGGGCACTCAGGTCTTTTTGCATTGATGAGTTCACCAGTGCTTTCTTTCTTTCTCAGGATGTACCAAACTGTAGATTTTGCCACTCCTAATATTGTAGCAATTTCTCGGCTTGTTTTGTTCTGTTTTCACAGCTTAAGGATGGCTTGTTTCACTTGCATGGAGAGCTCCTTTGACCGCATGTTTACTTCACAGCAAAACCTTCCAAATGCAAACACCACACCTCAAATCAACTCCAGGCCTTTTATCTGCTTAATTGAGAATGACATAATGAAGGGATTACCCACACCTGTCCATGAAATAGCCTTGGAATCAATTGTCCAATTACTTTTGGTCCCTTTAAAAACAGGGTCGCACATGTTAAGGAGCTGAAACTCCTAAACCCTTCATCCAATTTTATTGTGGATACCCTCAAATGAAAGCTGAAAGTCTGAACTTCAACTGCATCTGAATTGTTTTGTTTAAAATTCATTGTGGTAATGTCTATAACCAAAATTAGAAAAATGTTGTCTCTGTCCAAATATATATGGACCTAACTGTATATAAAATGTGGAAGGTTTAATCGACCCACATTGCCAGGCGACGTTTCAGCTCCATCTGAGCCTTTATCAAGCAGTGAGTAACCATACCTAGTGTCTATTTATATGTGTCTCAACATATATTAAATTAAATCCAATCATAATTTACATTCAATTAGCGCTTACAATAACATTTACATTATTCATTGTTCACTTATATTTGTATCCAGTGCTCATATATAAAGTGCCTTGTGCTTATGTGCTTTAAAACCGAACTTCATAATACCCATCAGATTATCCTGATTTATTTATCACTATCATAGTAGTGGTAAATTTCTTGATATTAATTATGTCTTGCTTATATTACAATCTACTCACCCCTAACATTCATGTGGGCTCATGGAGGACGACATGCCTGTAGGTCGGCGTTCCCTGCCGCTCACTGCGCATGTCACAAATGCATCATCACAATGGTATGTCATATTGGCCAATGGGGCGCTACGTGTGTCAATTTTCACACGGCGCATGCGCAGTAGCATTAAGGACCGCCATATTGGTAGTGGCTTCTTATCCTCTTATAATTTAAGTCACCAGCGCTTGCGCAATAGCGCAGTGCAGCGTCATATTATTTATGTTATCATTGCTCGCACTGTAGCACAGAGCAAAAAACGTGCGGTAACTCCTTATTTGCTATATCTGTGCCTACTCGGTAACAGAGAAAAGGGCCTTATTTATTTAAATTGACCATATTGCACAGATTGCTGTCCGGCTATACAGAGTTCCCATACACAAACAGAGCGGATCAAATAGGGAGTATATATTTGTATTATATTATTCTATACTTGGTATAGACCTTTAGAGATCATATGTAATGTATACATTTTTTTTATTATTTTTTTTTTTTATGTTTGTTCCACGGACTTAAAGGACTATTTAAGATGCATAAATGTACCTTGGCTCCACGGACGACTGCATATCATTACAGCCTCCGTGAGCCAATAGAGTAACTCTGCCCCTCAGTTGTCCCTCCGGACCAATGTGTTGTAGTCATAACATCTATATGGTACCTGCACCATTGTCCTGGTCCATTTATCTCGTATCCCAAAAACACTTAACACGTCAGTTGTTTTTATCATTTATTTCAGTGAAAAATCCACCCTAATTATGGGCTCCCAATAGCCAAACAGCAAAGAATGCATATAGAATATTTATATATATTTTAAAGGTGACAAAAATAAATATTAAATAATAATAATGATGCCACATTCTTTCCGGGTGAGCTTTTTTTCAGGAATTGACATCTGATGGGTAAAAAATAAGATAAAAATTACAGATATGAAGCATCCAACATATCTTTCTTAAAACATCTGAGCCCCAAACATACATACAGAAGAAAGGTTAATACATACCCCTCTATAACACCGTATTAATATTGAACATTTAATCCTTTTGGTTTGAGTGTTTTCAACTCATAAATCCATTTGAGTTCCCTCTTTTTTAAGATCTGTTCCCTATCACCTCCCCTCCTCTGGACTGGAACCACATCAATTATCCTGCATTTCAGATCTTTCTCCTGATTGTTGTATTCCACAAAATGTTTGGGGACTGGGAGGTCCATTCTCTTCTTTCTAATGGTGTATCTATGCTGATTCATCCGCACTTTGAATGCGCATATTGTCTCCCCAATATACCAAAGATTACATGGACAGGTTAAGAGATATATTACACAGTCTGTGTCACATGTCAAGAACTCCTTTATTTGATAAATTTTACCTGTTTCAGGGTGCTCAAATGTGGAGCCCTTCAACATGTGAGTACAGTTAACACACGACAAACAGGGAAAACAACCCCTTTTCTTTCTGCCCGTTAGTGTCAATTGTTGATTTCTTATTAATGGCCCAATGTCCGACTTTACTAGATAGTCCCCTATATTTTTACCTCTTTTATAGGAGTATAGTGGTGGCATTGAAAATTCACCTATTTCTGGATGGCACCTGCCAAGCATACCCCAGTGTTTTGAGATAATATTACTCACCTCCCTTCTTTCTTCTACGTATGTACTAACAAAAGGAACACGGTTAATCCGTTTTCTGTCGCTCGTGCCTTTCATAATCAATGCTTTTCTATCTCTCTTTTTTACACTCTCTTTAACTGACCTCAAAAGCTTTCTGGGGTACCCTCTCTCTGTGAATTTTCTTATTAGTGACTCCAATGCTTCATCCACATCCTCCTCCTTTTTGACTATTCGTCGCACCCTCAATAATTGACTCAGCGGTATTGACTCGATCATTTTACGTGGATGTTGGCTGTCGTATACTAATAAATTATTTTTATCCGTTTCTTTGACATAGAGTTTTGTAATCAACTCATTATTTTCTTGTAGGACCAATACATCGAGAAATTGCATTTCTTTAGTTGAGGATACTAATGTGAACTTTATAGTCTCATCTATGTTATTGAGATATTCATGAAACTCCTTCAACATATCACTTGTACCCGTCCATAGGAGGAAGATGTCATCTATGTACCTCCACCACACCTTAACATACTGGAAGTGGTGGGATACATAGACGAAGCCCTCCTCCAAGGCCTCCATAACCAGATTCGCATATGAAGGGGCCATATTGGCCCCCATTGCTGTACCTCTTCTTTGTGTATAAAATGTATCACCAAATAGAAAATAATTTATTTTCAAAATTATTTCCAATAGCCTTAGTACAAATGCATTTCCCTCCTCCGTATATCCAGCTGATTCCAATTTATTTTTTATTGCATTTAAACCTCTCTCATGATCAATAGAAGTGTACAGAGAGGTTACGTCAAATGACGCCATGATCATCTCTCCATCCAATTCTATCGCTTCTAGTTTCCTTGTAAAATCCGTAGTATCTTTTATATAGGATTTTGCCTGCTTCACAATGGGGTTGAAAATTTTATCTAAAAATATGCCCATTTTATTGAATATTGAGCCCACCCCAGAAACTATGGGGCGCCCTGGTGGGTTATCTAACCTCTTGTGTATTTTAGGGATTATATACAGCATTGGTGTCGTTGGACAGTCAACCCATAAATATTCATACAATTCTTGGTCTATAATATACTGTTGTGAATTTGGTTTTTGGGCTCCCCCGGTGGTCGCTGGTGGTACTGGACTTGTGTGCTTCACTTTCTCTGTTCACCTGTTTCCATCAGGATGTGGGAGTATCCTATTTAGCCTTGCTGCTCAGTTATTCTAGTGCCGGCCATCAATGTAACCAGAGCCTTTCTGTTGCTTGTTCCTGCTTCTAGACTACTATCAGCTAAGTTGGACTCTTAGTCCTAAGTTTGTTTGCATTTTTGTTCCAGTTCACAGTTATGTTATGTTTCTGTAGCTGGAAGCTCTTGTGGGCCGAAATTACCACTCCGGTGTCATGAGTTGACACATGAGTCTTAAAGTAATTTCTGGATGGTATTTTAATAGGGTTTTCAGCTGACCGTGAAGTTCCCTATTGTATCTTCTTACTATCTAGTAAGCGGACCTCGCTTTGCTGAACCTACCTTCATACTGCATATGTCTTTTCCTCTGAACTCACCGTCAATATATGTGGGGGGCTTCTGTCTCCTTTTTGGGGGAATTTCCCTAGAGGTAAGCCAGGTCTGTTTTTTCCTCTATTAGGGTTAGTTAGTTCTCCGGCTGGCGCTGGGCGTCTAGGGATAAAACGTAGGTACGTCACCCGGCCACTGTTAGTTGTGTGGTAGGTTTAGCTCACGGTCAGCTCGAGATTCCATCACCCAAGAGCTAGTCTGTTATTTAAGTTCTCTGACGTTCCCTTGCCATTGGGAACCATGACAATATGCATTCTCAATGCTTCTTTGAGACAAATCTCAATCTCTTTGCTGATATTAAACTTTGGATCTCCATCCATTCTACAGTATACTTCCGTATCCGCTAGTTGCCTGCATGCTTCTGTCATATACATACACCTGTCCATGACGACGACAGCACCCCCTTTATCAGCGGGTTTAATGATGATGTCGCTGTCATGGACATGCTCCTGCAAAGCCAAAAATTCATCCTTTAGAATATTCGGGTGTCTGTATGTTCCCACACTATTACTTCTTAATTTTTCCACCTCCATTGTGACCACTTTCTCAAATGCATCTATAGCTGCCGAATTTACAGATGGAACAAAATTACTTTTATTTATCAATTCCATAGCCCCCATGTCAAATTCACTAGTAGGGTTGAGCGAAACGGGTCGGCCATTTTCAGAAGTCGCCGACTTTTGGCAAAGTCGGGTTTCATGAAACCCGACCCGACCCCTGTGTGGGGTCGGCCATGAGGTCGGCGATCTTCTGAATCTGGTATCGGAATTCCGATACCGAGTTCCGATATGTTTGCGATATCGGGAATCGGTATCAGAATCCATATTTAAGTGTAAAATAAAGAATCAAAATAAAAAATATTGATATACTCACCCTCGGACGCGCCCTGGTACTAATCGGCAGGCTTCCTTCCTAAGAATGAGCGCGTGAATGACCTGCGGTGACGTCGCGGCTTGTGATTGGTCGCGAGCGGTCACATGGACAAGCCGCGACGTCATCTAAGGTCCTTCACGCGCTCATTCTTAGGAAGGAAGGCTGCCGGAAAGAAGCAGGGCGCGTCCGAGGGTGAGTATATACCTAATAGGAATATACTCACCCTCGGACGTGCCCTGCTTCTTTCCAGCAGCCTTCCTTCCTAAGAATGAGCACGTGAAGGACCTTAGATGACGTCGCGGCTTGTCCATGTGACCGCTCGCGACCAATCACAAGCCGCGACGTCACCGCAGGTCATTCACGCGCTCATTCTTAGGAAGGAAGCCTGCCGATTAGTACCAGGGCGCATTGAGTATCTCAATATTTTTTATTTTGATTCTTTATTTTACACATTAATATGGATCCCAGGGCCTGAAGGAGAGTTTCCTCTCCTTCAGACCCTGGGAACCATAGTATCCCATTGCACTGCATTGGGTTTCGTGTTTCGGCCGACCCCGACTTTTTTATAGGATCGGCCGATTTCACTCGACCCGACTTTTGAGAAAGTCAGGTTTCGTGAAACCCGACCCGATCCTATAAAAATAAAAGTCGCTCAACCCTATTCACTAGTTCTATTTTTGGTGATCATGTCCTTTTTGTAAAACCATTCTTTTAATCTTATCGTTCTAAAGAAACGCGCTAGGTCCAATTGTAAACCAAACCAATCCATGTGTGAACATGGACTAAACGACAGTCCTTTACTAAGTACAGATACCTGCATATCAGTCAATTCTTTGCAGGAGATATTCACTACGAGTTCTGCTCCCGTTTCCTGAGATTCAGTTGTCTCTGTGCTTGTTGTTGTGGTTTGCTTTTCTCTGCTCTCTTTTTGGTTCCTGTAGTGACGTTTACCTCCTCTCCTTTTGCGTCTTCCATTCCAACTACAATGTCTATGGGGAGTAAACAAACTATTAGTTATAGAGTCATTGGTATTCTTATCATTTTTTCTCTCCAATTGACCTCTTTTCCTCCAAGGCATTTTAGAGTTGTCAAACTGCCAAGCATACACATGACCAGTTTCATAGTCCCCAGTGTCTCTATTCCATTTTTTTCTTTTGGTTTCCTCCAGATCACCCCGAAATTTGCACATATCCTTGTCCACTTTTTCCTTAAACACAGTCCATTCCTCTATTTTCAGAATTTCCTGTATTTTTGTTTCACACTCTGCCATATTTTGTTGTAACTTTTTGATATCACCTTGCAAAAATTCTATATTTAGTAACATCACATCGATGGCATATTTATTGGAAATCATAGTGAATCTTGTGCAAAAAGTAGGATTATCCAAAAAAAGGTTTGGTCTAATGTTAGATCTTAGTCCTCTAGGGATTTTGTGTTCCTTATAATACTGTCCCAGCGTTGTTAAATGTAATTGTAAGGTAATTAAACGTCTAGAGTCATTTTCAGATCTTTTTTTCATCTCAATAATAGACGGTGTTTTGAGGAAAGCAGCATCTCCCATGACGCCATTCAGTATGCGTTCCTCATCCTCTGGTGTATAATTGAACACCCCAGGTTCCATAGAATTTTCATTCATGTTACCAAAAAAATGGCTTAAAGTAATTGAGTACACAAATAATAAAAATAAACGTAATATTCAGTGTGCAAAAATTTCCGGACATAGACATAGTAGAAAAAGGAACAGCACAACACTTGTACTTATCTTCAGGTGCAGGGCCTCAAGCAACCAGTCCAGCGATTGCACCAAGTTCACAGATACTCAAAAAAGAGGCAGCACTCCATAGTTTCAGTGAAAAATGTGGAAGGTTTAATTGACCCACATTGCCGGGCGAAATTTCAGCTCCATCCGATACTGGTAAGTCTCTCACGACCCGACCCTGTCTCTGCGTGCTGCGGTCTGTCACTTCCTCACAGCAGCCGTGGTCCACACTTCCTAAGCGTCCTGGTGGGAAGACACCGTCTGTTGTCGCGCAACCCATCTTACCTCACATTGACTGACCACGCCCCACTCACCTTGGTTACTGGCTCGCTCCGGCTGCAATCTCCTTCTCTCCAGGAACAGGAGGTTCAGCCCCAGCAGTTCCAGACCCAGCACCTCAGCAGCCCGGGCAGCCCAGTCCTCTCTTCTACACTATAAACTAAAAATCGGTGCTAAAAATTGGTATAGTAGTTAATACACATCAGGGGATATTATTGAGAAAATGTGGGCACCAGCTCTTTCTATAACATTAAGGAATGTAATACCATATAGTATACCCTGGTATTAACGTGTTTTACCGCACAATTGGTGTTCTTGTATTTACTTCTATGTAGCTACATAGTGGGCCCCAAGAATGATTTCCTCTTGTGGGCCCAGTGTTATATATATATATATACACACACACACACACACACACACACACACACACACACACACACACACACACACACACACACACACACACACACACACACACATTTACATGTCTATTTGAAAATACTGTATATGTGACTGTTTGTAAACATACAGGAATGTTACACAAAATAACCACAAATACACAAAAAATCTGTGCATGTGAGGAACAGATGATAGGAGCATGGTCAGCCCAGTGCACTAGGCACAGCTAAACAGCAAGCCCAGGTATCCTCAGTGCATGGCTGCTGCTCAGTGCTCAGTGCGCATATGCAGCCCCCAGGCAGACATTGTTCCTGACGTCACTGCACTCCTCCCCTGCTGCCTGGTGCTGCTCTGTAACTCGCCTTTGTTATTCCAAGCTCTTTGGCTGACACCAAGCAGATTGCAAAATGTGGGCTGGAACCTGCAGGACAAAACCTGGATACATGTGAAGCCCCTCAGACACATCTGATGCTCTTCAGATGTCAGCCACTCCTTGGCACTAAGAGTCGCAAGTCTTATTGAAAATAATTTTGCAAGAATGCAAAAGTACAGGATGCTCTTCCTGCAAATCATACCCGTTTCTTATGTGAACTGGAATTTGCTTTACTTTTAACTATGAACTCAGCTCTGCTGCATCAAGCTTACAACTGCACAGTGAGTGGTTGTGTGGCTGCTGTAAACAGCTGCAGCAGGTTACACCGCTGTATGTAGGGCAGCTGCATGCACAAGAGCGCTAGAGCTGCTATCTAGTTATTGCATGGCTTCATTTGTTTTCTAGAACAACTGATCGCCTAATATGTTCTATAAAGCATGTTCTCGTTGTAAGAATCTGCTGCTCATTGCCCCGTATTGGATGCCTCCACAGAAGCCTGACTGGGTGCATCGCCCTCCTCATTATTTATTTCATGTTTGTTTTTAATTGCTTTCCTAATTGCCTCATCTGACAGTCCCCCTTCAGAGGCAGCAGGCATTGAGCACAACTCCTCTGGCAAATTCTCATCAAATATTGATTTCTGCTAGATGCTTTATACCTCTGCTCCCCTCCCATTAAGAGGCTAAAGGGAGCAGTTTGCAAATCCCTGTACCCATAAGACAGGAGAGTATGGATATACTGTATAATATTACATGTTTTCATATGAGAGCAGATTATTTAAAAAATTATGTCTTTATTGTATTTTTGGAATCTCTTGTATACCATATAACCAATATATTTGTTATATTGAGGCTCCTAGTAGTCATGAAAAGGTTCAATTACATCATGATTAACCACATGAGAAGCTGAAATATAGTTTCCTGGCAGAGGATCACCCTTTCTTTTTCTAGGTGAACCTTCTATATTTAATAAAATAATCATACAAAGCGGCTGCTGCAGCCTAGAGCTAGATGGTAGGAAGGTTACAATACTTACATCACCTCATAGTAGAATGCCATTTGGCATAACCATAGCACAAAATGCGGATTATGTTTGCACAGTGTCGGTGTGTGGCAGTTGCTACATAAATTACATTAGAGAAAAATTAGAATGGATCCTAAAGAGAGGAGACACGTGCAGCGCCCGAGGGTCCTGGTCGTTGCAGTAATGTCATTTTCCTCTAGGGGAGAGTGATATTACGTTTGGAGGCAAAGAAGGACAACTGCATCCAGGTATCACAAACATGCAACATATTTCACACTCCAGGCCACCAGGGGGAGCTCTTGCTCCTATTTATTAGGTCACTCCCCACATAGGTAAAACTGGTTGCCTGTAGGGAAAGTTAGTTAGTTTCTTGTTAGTTGCTTAGCTTCGCTCAGTTAGTTGGTCCCTGGCAGGGGTGGGATCCTGTCAGAACGAAGGAGGAGGACACGGAGCTGTGCATGCCCTCAGAGCTGCAGCTCCCAGAAAGAGACATCGAAGGCAGAACTGTATTGCAGAGAGGGTGAAGAAAGTCGTAGCAAAGGAGTGGATACCAGAAGGGGACCAGCCCTAGACAGGCTGCCTCCTTCTGAGGCGCAGGATCCCGGTAGCCGGAACACCAAGGGAGCAACGACCCTTTATGCCTTGCTCCAGAGAAAGGCAGGACAGCTGTGCATCACATTTATCTGTGTGAATAGTGTCTTATGCAAGCCTTACCTGTGTGCATTTTTGCTACTAGGCGGCCAACCCCTCTAGTGTTTGGGTGAGTGGGTGGTTGCTCTCATCAGTAGCTTGCACCTGTGCTGCTTTAGCATTTATTATCGGGGGCCTGCTGCACCCTGCGAGTGCATTTGTCATTTGACAAGATTTTGGTGAGTCTGCTCTTCATGTTGTTGTTTTTTTGAGTTTTTCTATGTTAGCTGTTTTTGATATTAGAGTAGGACTTGCAGGTTGGTGAGGACCCTTGATGTTGGGCTGCAAGCTTATCCATTTTGGCCAAAATTGTAACTAATACCTCATCTAATGTATTATATACATTATTTAATTTTTCATCTTTTTTGCACTTTTTATCATCTTTTTGCAGGGTGTGGCAGGGCCCCTTTATTTTGTTCCTTGTGTGTCGCATGTATATATAGTGCTGGACGACCCGCCTGCTAATACTATGGGCGTGATCAATAGCTTGTCCAGACACTGTGCATCACATTTATCTGTGTGAATAGTGTCTTATGCAAGCCTTACCTGTGTGCATTTTTGCTACTAGGCGGCCAACCCCTCTAATGTTTGGGTGAGTGGGTGGTTGCTCTCATCAGTAGCATGCACCTGTGCTGCTTTAGCATTTATTATCGGGGGCCTGCTGCACCCTGCGAGTGCATTTGTCATTTGACAAGATTTTGGTGAGTCTGCTCTTCATGTTGGGGTTTGTTTGTCATGTTACCTGTCCACCCTACACCCAGGGGGCACGGTGGCACCCCTTAGAGGCTGGGGTATGATAGAGTCCCTATAAACTGCCTCAAGCCACCAGTCATACGGGTTTGTCCTATCCTATATGGGGGACAGAGAGAGACATTACATCTGTGAGGACCTTATGTGAAGCCTTAGGCAGTAAGGAACTACAACACTGCAGCGCTAGAGGAAGGCTACTGATTTCCACCTGGACAAGGGGACTCTGGACTTGCTTCCAAACCAGCCGGACTCTGCCTGCCCTGTGATCTGGTGCCCTGGACTGTGGATGCTGAAGTCCTCAGTAAAGGTAAAGAGACTGCAACCTTGTGTCCTCGTTCTTCACTGCGCCTCTCACCATCCACCATCTACACACCGGGAAGCCCTGGGGATACACTTCACCTGTGGGAAGGTATACCATCTAGCTGCCATAACATCACCCCAGCGGACTCCTTAAAGCAGCGTCGGTCACTATGACCGAATACCACAGGTGGCTTCATGAACACTTCCCCTTTAAAGACCTTTCCCTTTTACACGGACGTCCCAGGGCCAAGGACCGGGTCAGCCGCCGTGACATCCCCTTGTGAACCGATGGACCCGGTTCCGAGTACCCCACGGCCCCATCGGGGCGCTCCAACTTTGGCATCACGTACAGGATCTACTCAAGCCCGCAAATCGGGTCATGTGCTGCTAGAGACTGTGCCACAATTGTACCTAATCGTGATTTGTGCTAAAAGACTGTGTGACTAATGGACTGTGATTTGCCGCCAAAAATTCCCACCAAAACCGCCGCCATTATTGCACCATGCGACGTGCAGGAGGAGTGGGGCGTGTCATCGTGGGCGTAGCCTGGAAGAACAGCTCGAAAATGGAACCAGCCCCTCACAGATACTACTATGTCAGAAAAATATGCCCATCAAAGGGATCCGCCTCCTAGTCTGGGATGGTGGAGGAAGGAGAAAGAACCGCCCTCCAGAAGAGGAGGAGCAGAAACTAGAGGCAGAAGCACCCATATATTGGTAATCTGCGATACCTTTCCCCCTCAAGCCTTTTTCACCCATATTACTAATTTCTTTACAGCCATAATTTTTTTCCCAGCTGGAGCTACGTTTATATCGCACGGGCAAATTGAGCGCTTATACCATAGCAGTTTGGTCAGTACTTTATATATTTTTTTTAGCACATTACTCATTCACAGCCTCTAGGTTACTGTATTATGTTTTCCTTTTTCAATTTACCGCCGCCTAACTATGCACACCCATACCCGGGGCATTGACTTTGACCCCCCACTCTCGATAATGTGACCTTTTGTTATAGCCAAATTTACAGTATTTCTATATGATACCCTATTCCTGGGGGCTGACCGCTGATTGAGCATCTCTACATGTACTGTCTGTATATACGATTTTCTTGTATCTTACTCGATATTATCCCTTGCAGGTTACACAACTGTGCCCTCTATCAGACTCCCCAGTCACACAGTATTCCTACTCTAAACAACTAATTCTATTGGGGTATGTTCATTCACCTTACCTGTCTTGATACCATATACTCTGCTTCTTACTACTCCCTCTGATTCTGAGTTCCTCCGAGTTACCAACTCGATTTATCTGATGTAATATATGTCTTTACTTTGGGGGTATGCCCTACCATGGCTACTACTTTTTGACATGCATTCATATATGTAATTATGTAAATATGCATATGTTTGTTTGTTTGATTTTGAAATTTTGTTTATTTTTCTATTTATTACAGCGATATTGTGATCAAGGCCACGGGTTGGCCGAAACGTTATTTTTGCCTATCACTTCACCACAATTCCTAACTTAATAAACTTTTGATATAAGCAACTTTAAAATATACGAGTGCAGTGATTCCTTTGACTTTAGAGGAGGAAGCAGACAGAACCCTGGTTGGCAACATGGCGAACGGAGGTCACCAGGAGGAGGGGGAGAATACCCGCAATGCTTCCCGCCAATCAGAGACAGAAGAGGCCCCGCCATCATGCCTGAACCCGTAGGTTCTCGGCACGGAGGTCGAGGAGCTGTGCTGCCAGCTTCGGGAATCCTGGTACCGTGCAGCTGCCAGCGTCCAGGGGCAGCAGCGCAGCCAGCCGACTGAGTCACCGCCTGCAGTGGAGGAGACCAGCACCAGAGATGCCGTGGCCACGGGTAAGCCTGCAGACCCAGCCCCGGTAGCTGAGGACACTGCCCTGTTAGTGCCCGTCGACTCCCCTCCACCACCACCACCCGGCCGGGTGTGTAGCCGCTTGGAATGGGAAAGGCCCTGGGAGACCCTGAGGACCTCCGATGCCCCACTGCAACCCACTAAACAGAATGTGGACGTCCAGGGGGAGTGGGTGACTTTCAGGTGGACCCATACCACCACTGACCTGATTGAATTCCCTGGGGAAGCTCAGTGAGAGGGAGAGCAAGTTGAAGTTGTTACTAGGGTTGAGCGAAACGGATCGTTCATTTTCATAAGTCGCCAACTTTTGGCAAAGTCGGCGTCTCATGAAACCGAGCCGATCCCTGTGTGGGGTCTGCCATGCGGTACGCGACTTTCACGCCAAAGTCGCGTTTCAATGACGCTAAAAGCGCCATTTCTCAGCCAATGAAGGTGGACGCAGAGTGTGGGCAGCGTGATGACATAGATCTCAGTCCCCACCATCTTAGAGAAGGGCATTGCAGTGATTGGCTTGCTTTCTGCGGCGTCACAGGGGCTATAAAGGGGCGTTCCCGCCGACCGCCATCTTACTGCTGCTGATCTGAGCGTAGGGAGAGGTTGCTGCAGCTTCTTCGGAAGCAGGGATAGTGATAGGCAGGGTACATAAAGCTACAAACCGCTTGTGCTGTAGCGATTTCCACTGTCCAACACCACCTTTTGATTGCAGGGACAGTGGAAGCTACATTTTTTTTCCCTCAGCGCTGTAGCTCATTGGGCTGCACTAGAAGGCTCCCTGACCCTGATAGCTG
Source organism: Ranitomeya variabilis (assembly GCF_051348905.1). NCBI lineage: Eukaryota > Metazoa > Chordata > Amphibia > Anura > Dendrobatidae > Ranitomeya > Ranitomeya variabilis. Next base: position 175,215,986 of record NC_135235.1, on the reverse strand, counting down.
CGTTGCTGTGCCTGTGTGTACGCCGCTGTGCAAACCAACTGCTTTTTTCAAAGCACAAATCCTGTTTTTCCTTCCTTTCTGCACAGCTATCTTGTGTGTTTGTCCACACTTTTGTGTGCAGCAGTCCTTTTTATAGCTGCCTGCCATACTTTTCTGAGATAACTGCAGGGAGATAAATATTGGCAAGTCTGCCTCCGTGCCATTGCTGTGTGTGGTATCTGTCTCTCATTGTGTGGCACCGAAAACACTGTGTAATACTTGGCCTTTTTTTTTTGGGGGGGGGGGGTACATTCTCCCTTTTCCAAAAAAAAAAATTAGTGGGAGATAAATATTGGCAAGTCTGCCTCCGTGCCATTGCTGTGTGTGGTATCTGTCTCTCATTGTGTGCCACCGAAAACACTGTGTAATACTTGGCCATTTTTTTTTGGGGGGGGGTACATTCTCCCTTTTCCAAAAAAAAAATTAGTGGGAGATAAATATTGGCAAGTCTGCCTCCGTGCCATTGCTGTGTGTGGTATCTGTCTCTCATTGTGTGGCACCGAAAACACTGTGTAATACTTGGCCATTTTTTTTTGGGGGGGGGTACATTCTCCCTTTTCCCAAAAAAAAAATTAGTGGGAGATAAATATTGGCAAGTCTGCCTCTGTGCCATTGCTGTGTGTGGCATCTGTCTCTCATTGTGTGGCACCGGAAACACTGTGTAATACTTGGCCCCTTTTTTTTGGGGGGGGTACATTCTCCCTTTTCCCCAAAAAAAATTAGTGGGAGATAAATATTGGCAAGTCTGCCTCCGTGCCATTGCTGTGTGTGGTATCTGTCTCTCATTGTGTGGCACCGAAAACACTGTGTAATACTTGGCCATTTTTTTTTTTTTAGGGTAAATTCTCCCAGAAAAAAAAAAAAAAAATAGTGGGAGATTAAGATTGGCATTTCTGCTTGAGTGCTGGTCCTGTGTGTGCCATCTGTCTCAAATTATTGGGGCACAGAAAACCTAGTGTGTAACATTGGGCCTGATTTTCCTTTCAGTGTCAGGCACCTATAAAGGTATATATAAATCCTACAGAAGTTTGAGTTCACCTGATAAGTTGTTTTACAGTAACAAATAGCGTTACTTTGGTTACGTTTTGCAAACAATGAGGAAGTCTAGTGGAAGAGGTCGTGGCCGTGGGCGGTCATTGTCAGCTGGTAATGATGGTAGTGGTGGTGGAGCATCAGGTGGTCGTGGTAAAAGCAGTACAGCACCTAAGTCTCGAGTTGTTGAGCCAGGTTCGTTGTCTGGCTACACAAGGCCTCGAACGCTCTCTTTTCTGGGAGTAGGAAAACCACTTTTGAAGCCGGAGCAGGAGGAACAAGTATTGGCTTTCATTGCTGACTCTGCCTCTAACTCTTTCGCCTCCTCCTCGGAAAGTGCCAAATGTCAGAGCAGTGCATCGTCAGTGGATGCTCCCGGTCAGGAACAAGTCGCTTCCTTTTGTCCTTCACTAAAAACAACAGTGAAGGATGCGTCAGTCAACACAACAGGTTACTCCATGGAGCTCTTTACACATACTGTTCCTGGGTTACACAGTGAAACAGTTAACAGGCTATGCCCATTAGAAGTTGAATCGGACATGGAGTGCACAGATGCACAGCCACAGCCAGATTACTATGCTGTTCCTTTGACTCATAGACAAAAACACGGAGGAAAAAAGTCCACTTCAACATATTTAGAAAACAATATACAAAAGATTTATTAAGTAATCAATACAAATACAAATATGTAAAATACAAAACATGGGTGTATTGTTAATACCGCCATATAGCAGAAGACACATAGGAGGAAATGTGGCAATGACCAAGTCAGGGGGGGAGTTCACATATACACCTTTTGGGTGGCAGCGTCAGCTCAGAAAGTAAAGAGAATGTACGACCAAATACAATCACTACGTCTAACTCACATGGCACAAGTAGCCCAAAGTGCAAAGGTCATATCTTCATAAGCACATATAATTGCTGCTTACCCATTATGGATCAGGTGTGTTCTCCCCACCTCACTCGGTCCCCCCGGACGCGCGTTTCGCGTGGCTTTTTCAACAGGGTGTTGACACCCTGTTGAAAAAGCCACGCGAAACGCGCGTCCGGGGGGACCGAGTGAGGTGGGGAGAACACACCTGATCCATAATGGGTAAGCAGCAATTATATGTGCTTATGAAGATATGACCTTTGCACTTTGGGCTACTTGTGCCATGTGAGTTAGACGTAGTGATTGTATTTGGTCGTACATTCTCTTTACTTTCTGAGCTGACGCTGCCACCCAAAAGGTGTATATGTGAACTCCCCCCCTGACTTGGTCATTGCCACATTTCCTCCTATGTGTCTTCTGCTATATGGCGGTATTAACAATACACCCATGTTTTGTATTTTACATATTTGTATTTGTATTGATTACTTAATAAATCTTTTGTATATTGTTTTCTAAATATGTTGAAGTGGACTTTTTTCCTCCGTGTTTTTGTCTATGTATTGGTTTGGAGTAGTCCCAGAAGGGCACCCGAGGAGTGCCTAGAGAGAGTTGGTACTTACCACTCAGTTATACAGAGTATATTGGTGCTTCATGACTGTAATATTAAATGTTCCTTTGACTCAGACCAGAACATTGCCCTCGCAGTGTACTGAGGCAGAATCAAAACCAGCGGAGACTATGATGCTCCGTCACGAACGCAATACCACCGGCTTACACGGTGACACAGACGAAGTTGCACACAACATAGAAGAGGAGGTCATAGATGACCCAGTTGTGGACCCCGATTGGCAGCCATTGGGGGAACAGGGTGCAGGCGGCAGTAGTTCTGAAGCGGAGGAGGAGGAGCCGCAGCAGGCATCAACATCACAACAGGTTCCATCTACCGGGCCCGTATCTGGCCAAAAACGCGTGGCAAAACCAAAACCAGTTGGAGGACAGCGTGGCCATCCGGTTAAAGAAGCTCAGTCTGCAATGCCTGAAAAGGTATCCGATAGTAGAAAGAGTGCAGTCTGGCATTTTTTTAAACAACATCCAAATGATCAGCGCAAAGTCATCTGTCAAAAATGTTCAACTACCTTAAGCAGAGGTCAGAATCTTAAAAGTCTAAATACAAGTTGCATGCATAGACATTTATCCACCATGCATTTGCAAGCCTGGACTAACTACCAAATGTCCCTAAAGGTTGCAGCACCCTCGGCCAATGAAGCTAGTCAGCAACGCTACATCCCTTCCCTCCCTGTAAGCCGACCATTTCCCACACCACCTGCAGTATCTGTGCAGCTTTCGTCGCCAGGCCAAAGCAGTCAGGGAATCACCAGGTTAGTAGTAGGAAACACTGCATGTAGGGCACCGGCAAGAATACCATCTACAACCCTCTCTCACTCACCCATGTCCACCGGCACCACCGCTAGTTCCACGATCTCCAGCTCTCCAGTCCAGCTCACCCTACATGAGACTCTTGTTAGGAAAAGGAAGTACTCATCCTCGCATCCGCGTACACAGGGTTTGAACGCCCACATTGCTAGACTAATCTCATTAGAGATGATGCCCTACCGGTTAGTTGAAAGCGAAGCTTTCAAAGCACTGATGGACTACGCTGTACCACGCTACGAGCTACCCAGTCGGCACTTCTTTTCTAGAAAAGCCATCCCAGCCCTCCAACAGCATGTTAAAGACTGCATCGTCCATGCACTCAGGCAGCCTGTGACTACAAAGGTGCACCTGACAACAGATGCATGGACCAGTAGGCATGGCCAGGGACGTTACGTATCCATCACGGCACACTGGGTGAATGTGGTGGATGCAGGCTCCACAGGGGACAGCAATATTGGGACAGTTCTGCCTAGCCCACGGTCAAGGAAAGAGTTGGCTGTAGGCGTTCGCCCCCCCTCCTCCTCTTCCTCCTCCTCCTGCAGAAGCGAGAGCTCGTCCACAGACCGCAGTCGCACATCCACTCCATCCGCAGCTGCCACTGTTGCACACCAGGTGTGCCATTATGGGACAGCTAGTGGCAAGCGTCAGCAGGCTGTATTGGCAATGAAGTGTTTGGGCGACAACAGACACACCGCGGAAGTTCTGTCCAAGTTCTTGCAGAAAGAAACTCAGTCATGGCTGGGCACTGTACATCTTGAGGCAGGCAAGGTAGTGAGTGATAACGGAAGGAATTTCATGGCTGCCATAGCCCTTTCCCAACTGAAACACATTCCTTGCCTGGCTCACACCTTAAACCTGGTGGTGCAGTGCTTCCTGAAAAGTTATCCGGGGTTACCCGACCTGCTCCTCAAAGTGCGCAGACTTTGCTCGCATATCCGCCGTTCGCCTGTACACTCCAGCCGTATGCAGAACTATCAGCGTTCTTTGAACCTTCCTCAGCATTGCCTAATCATCGACGTTGCAACAAGGTGGAACTCCACACTGCACATGCTTCAGAGAGTGTGCGAACAGAGGCGTGCTGTTATGTATTTGTGGGAGGATACACGGGCAGGCAGTTGGATGGCAGACATGGAGTTGTCAGGTGTGCAGTGGTCGAAGCTACAAGACCTGTGTCAAGTCCTTCAGTGTTTTAAGGAATGCACATGGCTGGTTAGTGCAGACAACGCAATAATAAGCATGAGCATCCCCCTAATGCGTCTGCTGATGCAAAGTTTGACGCACATAAAGGAGCAGGCGTCTGCAGCCGAGGAAGAGGAAAGCCTTGATGACAGTCAGCCATTGTCTGGTCAGGGCCGTGTAGAGGACGCGGTAGCGGGCGAAGAGGAGGATGATGGGGATGAGTACTTTTTTAATGAGGAAGCTTCTCCTGGGCCAACAGAAATTAGTGGTGTTGCAAGGCCGGGTTCTGTTTTTGTAAGGGAGACAAGTGACGTAGATTTGCCTGTAACTGCCCCTCAAACCAGCACAACCGCAGATTTGCCAACTGGAACTTTGGCCCACATGGCGGATTATGCCTTACGTATCCTCAAAAAGGACCCACGCATTATTAAAATGATGAGCGATGACGATTACTGGTTGGCCTGCATCCTTGACCCTCGCTATAAAGGCAAATTGCAAAATATTATGCCACATGAGAACCTCGAACAAATATTAGCAACCAAACAAGCTACTCTTGTAGACCATTTGATTCAGGCATTCCCAGCACACAGCGCCGGTGATGGTTCTCACACGAGCTGCAGGGGGCTACAGGGCAGAGGTGTTAGAGGTGCACAGATCAGAAGTGGCGTTGGACAGAGGGGTTTTCTGACCAGGTTGTGGAGTGATTTCGCAATGACCGCAGACAGGACAGGTACTGCAGCATCTATTCAAAGTGACAGGAGACAACATTTGTCCAGTATGGTTACTAACTATTTTTCAGCCCTTATTGATGTTCTCCCTCAACCGTCATTCCCATTTGATTACTGGGCATCCAAATTAGACACCTGGCCTGAATTGGCAGAATATGCGTTGCAGGAGCTTGCTTGCCCAGCAGCTAGTGTGCTATCAGAAAGAGTATTCAGTGCTGCTGGTTCAATATTAACCGAAAAAAGGACTCGTCTGGCTACCCAAAATGTGGATGATCTCACCTTCATTAAAATGAACCACTCCTGGATTTCAAATTATTTTGCCCCACCTTTCCCAGCTGACACCTAGCTTTGCTATAAAAAGGTCTTGCTTGTGGACTGGTCTTACTGAGTGTTAAAATCTCTTAATTTGCAGCAGCTGTTTGACCAGCATACGACATGTTTACACATCCCCCAATGGGAAAACTCCCCCCATGGGGCCGTTGTCTCACTCTCGACACTTGGCACAAGCACCCGTTAGTTACAGTGCTGTTTGTCAGAAGAGGTGGGTGTGCTCGCTTTTGGTCGACGGCACTGCCACTGGGTCCCTCATAGTACAATGTAGGTCTCTGGCGGTGGTGGTGCGCACCCAACGTCAGACACACCGTTGTAACATGAGGGGCCCTGGGGCGGTACCGCCGGCCACAAGAGAGTTCCCCCCCCAGCTCAAACTGTGCTCTACCACGTGCCAAATTATCTCGCACAGCTCCACCAATGTTTAGTCTATGCGCTGACATAATTCAATGCCTGGCACTGACAATCAATACCAATTTGTTGACATCTATGATGATAGTTAAAGTAGTCTGGGTCAGTGTCCTATATTGACACCAGTAAATACTAATTTACTGCCAAATTACTTTGTCATAAACTCTGCAGATGAGCCCACCCCTGTACCTAAGCATGCCACCCTTTTTTTTATTTATAGTTGTTTTGCGAGACATTAACATCTATTTATTTTTTGGGAGTACTAACTGTGTCAGACACTTCTTGCAATACTCCTCCACTGACCACAATGCTGCCTGCCTGTGTATCCATGTAACCGATTTAAAACTGCCATGCCTGCCTATTGTTTGTTATTTTAGGCCTATGACAGCCTGTCTGCGGCCCCTACTTGCAATACTCCTCCACTGACCACAATGCTGCCTGGAGTGCCTGCCTGTGTATCCATGTAACCGATTTAAGACTGCCATGCCTGCCTATTGTTTGTTATTTTAGGCCTTTGATAGCCTGTCTGCGGCCCCTACTTGCAATACTCCTCCACTGACCACAATGCTGCCTGGAGTGCCTGCCTGTGTATCCATGTAACCGATTTAAAACTGCCATGCCTGCCTATTGTTTGTTATTTTAGGCCTTTGATAGCCTGTCTGCGGCCCCTACTTGCAATACTCCTCCACTGACCACAATGCTGCCTGGAGTGCCTGCCTGTGTATCCATGTAACCGATTTTAAACTGCCATGCCTGCCTATTGTTTGTTATTTTAGGCCTTTGATAGCCTGTCTGCGGCCCCTACTTGCAATACTCCTCCACTGACCACAATGCTGCCTGGAGTGCCTGCCTGTGTATCCAGGTAACCGATTTAAAACTGCCATGCCTGCCGATTGTTTGTTATTTTAGGCCTTTGATAGCCTGTCTGCGGCCCCTACTTGCAATACTCCTCCACTGACCACAATGCTGCCTGGAGTGCCTGCCTGTTTATCCAGGTAACCGATTTAAAACTGCCATGCCTGCCTATTGTTTGTTATTTTAGGCCTTTGATAGCCTGTCTGCGGCCCCTACTTGCAATACTCCTCCACTGACCACAATGCTGCCTGGAGTGCCTGCCTGTGTATCCATGTAACCGATTTAAAACTGCCATGCCTGCCTATTGTTTGTTATTTTAGGCCTTTGATAGCCTGTCTGCGGCCCCTACTTGCAATACTCCTCCACTGACCACAATGCTGCCTGGAGTGCCTGCCTGTGTATCCATGTAACCGATTTTAAACTGCCATGCCTGCCTATTGTTTGTTATTTTAGGCCTTTGATAGCCTGTCTGCGGCCCCTACTTGCAATACTCCTCCACTGACCACAATGCTGCCTGCCTGTGTATCCATGTAACCGATTTTAAACTGCCATGCCTGCCTATTGTTTGTTATTTTAGGCCTTTGATAGCCTGTTTGCAGCCCCTACTTGCAATACTCCTCCACTGACCACAATGCTGCCTGGAGTGCCTGCCTGTGTATCCAGGTAACCGATTTAAAACTGCCATGCCTGCCGATTGTTTGTTATTTTAGGCCTTTGATAGCCTGTCTGCAGCCCCTACTTGCAATACTCCTTCACTGACCACAATGCTGCCTGGAGTGCCTGCCTGTGTATCCATGTAACCGATTTAAAACTGCCATGCCTGCCTAGTGTTTGTTATTTTAGGCCTTTGATAGCCTGTCTGCGGCCCCTACTTGCAATACTCCTCCACTGACCACAATGCTGCCTGGAGTGCCTGCCTGTGTATCCATGTAACCGATTTAAAACTGCCATGCCTGCCTATTGTTTGTTATTTTAGGCCTTTGATAGCCTGTCTGCGGCCCCTACTTGCAATACTCCTCCACTGACCACAATGCTGCCTGGAGTGCCTGCCTGTGTATCCATGTAACCGATTTTAAACTGCCATGCCTGCCTATTGTTTGTTATTTTAGGCCTTTGATAGCCTGTCTGCGGCCCCTACTTGCAATACTCCTCCACTGACCACAATGCTGCCTGGAGTGCCTGCCTGTGTATCCATGTAACCGATTTAAAACTGCCATGCCTGCCTATTGTTTGTTATTTTAGGCCTTTGACAGCCTGTCTGCGGCCCCTACTTGCAATACTCCTCCACTGACCACAATGCTGCCTGCCTGTGCATCCATGTAACCGATTTAAAACTGCCATGCCTGCCTATTGTTTGTTATTTTAGGCCTTTGATAGCCTGTCTGCGGCCCCTACTTGCAATACTCCTCCACTGACCACACCAATGCTGCCCGTGTACCCCTGGAACCTATTTAAAAGTTCATAGAGCCTAGTTATATATTTTATTTACTATTAATAAGGCCATGATGGACTACGCTGTACCACGCTACAAGCTAACCAGTCGACACTTCTTTTGCGAGAAACGCCATCCCAACCCTCCACCAGCATGTAAAAGACTGCATTGTCCATGCACTCTGGCAATCTGTGAGTACAAAGGTGCACCTGACAACAGACGCATGGACCTGTAGGCATGGCCACGGAAGATTACGTGTCCATTAAGGCGCAATGGGTTAATGTGGTGGATGCATGGTCCACAGGGGACAGCCTACTAAGTCTGTCTGCAGTCCCTAATTCAAATTGTCCTCCACTGTCTAAATCGGAGCTTCCACCTTCTGGCTTTCGGCCTATAGTATCAGATATTAAACTGCATTTGGCCTTCAACTTTGGTTACGGCCTACTAACGGTGTCTGCCCCTGCCTGGTGTTTGTCCTCAACTGAATAAAGCTGAGCTTCAACCTTCTGGCTCTCATTAAGTGCTGTGTTTTTAAAAATTGGTGGTTAGGGCCTACTAACGGTGTCTGCCCCTCCCTGGTGTTTGCCCTCAACTGAATAAAGCTGAGCTTCCACCTTCTGGCTTTCGGCCTATAGTATCAGATATTAAACTGCATTTGGCCTTCAACTTTGGTTACGGCCTACTAACGGTGTCTGCCCCTCCCTGGTGTTTGTCCTCAACTGAATAAAGCTGAGCTTCCACCTTCTGGCTTTCGGCCTATAGTATCAGATATTAAACTGCATTTGGCCTTCAACTTTGGTTACGGCTTACTAACAGTGTCTGCCCCTCCCTGGTGTTTGTCCTCAACTGAATAAAGCTGAGCTTCAACCTTCTGGCTCTCATTAAGTGCTGTGTTTTTAAAAATTGGTGGTGGTTAGGGCCTACTAACGGTGTCTGCCCCTCCCTGGTGTTTGTCCTCAACTGAATAAAGCTGAGCTTCAACCTTCTGGCTCTCATTAAGTGCTGTGTTTTTAAAAATTGGTGGTGGTTAGGGCCTACTAACGGTGTCTGCCCCTCCCTGGTGTTTGCCCTCAACTGAATAAAGCTGAGCTTCCACCTTCTGGCTTCCGGCCTATAGTATCAGATATTAAACTGCATTTGGCCTTCAACTTTGGTTACGGCCTACTAACGGTGTCTGCCCCTCCCTGGTGTTTGTCCTCAACTGAATAAAGCTGAGCTTCAACCTTCTGGCTCTCATTAAGTGCTGTGTTTTTAAAAATTGGTGGTGGTTAGGGCCTACTAATGGTGTCTGCCCCTCCCTGGTGTTTGCCCTCAACTGAATAAAGCTGAGCTTCCACCTTCTGGCTTTCGGCCTATAGTATCAGATATTAAACTGCATTTGTCCTGCAACTTTGGTTACGGCCTACTAATGGTGTCTGCCCCTGCCTGGTGTTTGTCCTCAACTGAATAAAGCTGAGCTTCAACCTTCTGGCTCTCATTAAGTGCTGTGTTTTTAAAAATTGGTGGTTAGGGCCTACTAACGGTGTCTGCCCTGTTGTGAACTGTGTTTCTGGGCTCCCTCTGGTGGTCACTAACGGTATTGTGTTAGGTATGTCTTGTTGCAGGCCTGAGCTCCAGCTGTGTCGTTAAGCAGCGGGTGTTTCCTATTTGAGTCTCCTCTGGACTCAGTCTCTTGCCTGGCATCGTTGTATTCAGACCTATTTGGTCTCCTCCGGATTCCTTTCAGTCTGCCTCATGCAAGAAAAGCTAAGTCTGTTTTGTACAATTTGGATCGTTTGCATTATTCAGTGTTTTTGTCCAGCTTGCTTTACATTTGATTTTTGACTCGCTGGAAGCTCTAGGGGGCTGATATTCTCCCTCCACACCGTCAGTCGATGTGGGGGTTCTTGAATGTTCAGCGTGGATGTTTTGTAGGGTTTTCTGCTAACCGCATAGTCCACTATCTATTTTCTGCTATCTAGACTATTGGGCCTCACTTTGCTGAATCTAGTTCATCTCTACGTTTGTGTTTTCCTCTTGCCTCACCGTTATTATTTGTTGGGGGCTTTCTATATCTTTGGGGTTCAATTTCTCTGGAGGCAAGCGAGGTCTTATTTTTTCCCTCTAGGGGTAGTCAGTTCTCCGGCTGGCTCGAGACGTCTAGAACCAACGTAGGCACGTTCACCGGCTACTTTTAGTTGTTTGTGTCAGGATCAGGTATGCGGTTAGCCCAGTTTTCACCTCCCTAGAGCAGTATTTATATTTTTGCTATCTTGCCAGAATATCAGAGATCCTCTGCCATTGGGATCATAACAGAATGCCAGGCCTAAAGAAAATGTTTAATGCATCGCAGAAGCGGGATTAAAAAGAAGTTCTGAGTTTTTTGGGTTTTTTTGTTTTTTTTTGCTGCAGTTTGCCTAGCTTCTTCCATCCCCTTTTTCTCTGAGTGGCTGAAACTCTGCTGCAGATATGAATGTCCAGACTTTGACTTCTAGTGTGGATCAGCTTGCTGCTAGGGTGCAAAGCATTCAGGATTTTGTTATCCATAGCCCTATGTCTGAACCAAAAATACCTATTCCTGAGCCGTTTTTTGGAGATAGATCTAAATTCCTGAATTTTAGGAATAATTGTAAATTGTTTCTGTCTCTGAAACCTCGTTCCTCTGGTGATTCCGCTCAGCAAGTTAAGATTGTTATTTCCTTCTTGCGCGGCGACCCTCAGGATTGGGCCTTCTCTCTGGCGCCAGGAGATCCTGCATTGGTGAATGTTGATGCGTTTTTTCTGGCACTTGGTTTGCTTTATGATGAGCCTAATCTTGAAAATCATCCTGAAAAAATGTTGCTGGTTATCTCTCAGGGTCAGGACGAAGCTGAGGTATATTGCCAAAAATTTCGGAAATGGTCCGTGCTTACTCAATGGAATGAGTGTGCACTGGCCGCAAATTTCAGAAATGGTCTTTCTGAAGCCATTAAAGATGTGATGGTGGGGTTTCCTATCCCTACAGGTCTAAATGATTCAATGGCTCTAGCCATTCAAATTGATCGACGTTTGCGGGAGCGCAAATCTGATAATCCTTTGGCGGTGCTGTCTGAACGGTCACCTGATTCTATGCAATGTGACAGAATTCTGACCAGAGCCGAGCGACAAAATCATAGACGTCAAAATGGGTTGTGTTTCTACTGTGGTGATTCAACACATGTTATCTCAGCATGCTCTAAACGTTTAAAGAAAAAAGTTAATCCTGTCGCCATTGGTACTTTTCAGCCTAAGTTTATTTTGTCTGTGACTTTAATTTGTTCATTATCTTCTTACTCAGTTATGGCTTTTGTGGATTCTGGTGCTGCTTTAAGTCTGATGGATTTGTCGTTTGCCAAGCGCTGCGGTTTTGTCCTGGAGCCTTTGGAAAATCCTATTCCTCTTAGAGGAATTGATTCTACGCCATTGGCAGAGAATAAACCTCAGTATTGGACGCAGGTGACCATGTGCATGACTCCTGTACATCAGGAGGTGATTCGTTTTTTGGTACTGCATAAAATGCATGATGTTGTCGTTTTGGGTCTGCCATGGTTACAGGCCCATAATCCAGTTTTGGATTGGAAAGCTATGACTGTGTCTAGTTGGGGGTGTCAGGGGATTCATGGCGATTCTCCATTGGTGTCTATTGCTTCTTCTACTCCTTCTGAGATCCCTGAGTTTTTGTCAGACTTTCAGGATGTATTTAATGAGGCCAGGTCCAGTGCCCTTCCTCCTCATAGGGACTGTGATTGTGCTATAGATTTGATTCCTGGTAGTAAGTTTCCTAAGGGACGACTCTTTAATTTATCTGTGCCAGAGCATGCCGCGATGCGGAGTTATATAAAGGAGTCTTTGGAGAAGGGACATATTCGCCCATCCTCGTCCCCTCTTGGTGCAGGATTCTTTTTTGTGGGCAAGAAAGACCGGGTCTCTGAGACCTTGTATTTATTATCGTCTTCTGAATAAGATCACTGTTAAATTTCAGTATCCTTTGCCATTGTTGTCTGATTTGTTTGTTTAAGGGATCCAGTTGGTTCACCAAGATAGATCTTCGTGGTGCGTATAACCTTGTGCGCATAAAGTAGGGAGATGAATGGAAAACGGCATTTAATATGCCTGAGGGTCATTTTGAGTACCTGGTGATGCCTTTCGGATTAAATTTCAGTATCCTTTGCCTCTGTTGTCGGACTTGTTTGCCCGGATTAAAGGTGCCAAGTGGTTCACCAAGATAGATCTTCGTGGTGCGTACAACCTTGTGCGCATTAAGCAAGGAGATGAATGGAAGACAGCATTTAATACGCCCGAAGGTCATTTTGAGTACTTGGTGATGCCTTTTGGGCTCTCTAATGCTCCTTCTGTGTTTCAGTCCTTCATGCATGACATCTTCCGGAAATATCTGGATAAATTTATGATTATTTATCTGGATGATATTTTGGTTTTTTCTGATGATTGGGAGTCCCATGTGAACCAGGTCAGGATGGTGTTTCAGGTTTTGCGGGAGAATGCTCTATTTGTGAAGGGCTCAAAATGTCTCTTCGGAGAACAGAAGGTTTCTTTTTTGGGTTTTATTTTTTCCCCTTCTACTGTGGAGATGGACCCAGTTAAGGTCCGTGCCATTCATGACTGGACTCAGCCCACGTCTGTTAAGAGCCTGCAGAAGTTCTTGGGCTTTGCTAATTTTTACCGTCGTTTTATCGCTAATTTCTCCAGCGTGGTTAAACCTTTGACGGATATGACCAAGAAGGGTTCTGATGTTGCGAATTGGTCTCCTGCGGCCGTGGAGGCCTTTTGGGAGCTGAAGCGTCGGTTTACTTCAGCGCCAGTCTTGTGCCAGCCGGATGTCTCTCTTCCCTTCCAGGTTGAAGTTGATGCTTCTGAAATTTGTGCAGGGGCTGTTTTGTCGCAAAAAAGTTCTGATGGCTCCGTGATGAAGCCATGCGCCTTCTTTTCAAGGAAATTTTCGCCTGCTGAGCGGAACTACGATGTTGGTAATTGGGAGTTGTTGGCCATGAAGTGGGCATTTGAGGAGTGGCGACATTGGCTCGAGGGAGCTAGACATCGTGTGGTGGTCTTGACTGATCGTAAAAATCTGATTTACCTCGAGTCTGCCAAGCGCCTGAATCCTAGACAGGCCCGTTGGTCGTTGTTTTTCTCCCGTTTTGACTTTGTGGTCTCGTACCTGCCTGGTTCGAAGAACGTGAAGGCTGATGCACTTTCTAGGAGTTTTGTGCCTGATTCTCCGGGAGTCTCTGAGCCGGCTGGTATTCTCAGAGAGGGAGTAATTTTGTCTGCCATTTCCCCAGATTTGCGATGAGGGCTGCAAAAATTTCAGGCTGATAGGCCTGATCGTTGTCCACCAGAGAGATTGTTTGTCCCTGATGGATGGACCAACAGAGTTATTTCTGAGGTTCATTCTTCGGTGTTGGCGGGACATCCTGGGATTTTCGGTACCAGAGATTTGGTGGCCAGGTCCTTTTGGTGGCCTTCCTTGTCGCGGGATGTGCGTTCTTTTGTGCAGTCCTGTGGGATTTGTGCTCGGGCTAAGCCTTGCTGTTCTCGTGCCAGCGGGTTGCTTTTGCCCTTGCCTATCCCGAAGAGGCCTTGGACGCACATTTCCATGGATTTCATTTTGGATCTTCCGGTGTCTTGGAAGATGTCTGTCATCTGGGTGGTGTGCGATCGTTTTTCTAAAATGGTCCATTTGGTGCCCTTGCCTAAGTTGCCTTCCTCCTCTGATTTGGTTCCTTTGTTCTTTCAGAATGTGGTTCGTTTGCATGGCATCCCTGAGAATATTGTATCTGACAAAGGATCCCAGTTTGTGTCCAGATTCTGGCGATCCTTTTGTGCTAAGATGGGTATTGATTTGTCTTTTTCGTCGGCTTTTCATCCTCAGACTAATGGCCAGACCGAGCGAACTAATCAGACGTTAGAGACTTATTTGAGATGTTTTGTTTCTGCTGATCAGGACGACTGGGTTACCTTTTTGCAACTGGCCGAGTTTGCCCTTAATAATCGGGCTAGTTCTGCCACCTTGGTTTCACCCTTTTTCTGCAACTCTGGTTTTCATCCTCGTTTCTCCTCGGGTCAGGTTGAACCTTCTGACTGTCCTGGGGTTGATTCTGTGGTGGATAGGTTGCAGCGGATTTGGAACCATGTGGTGGACAATTTGAAATTGTCACAAGACAAGGCCCAGCGGTTTGCCAACCGCCGCCGTGGTGTGGGTCCCCGACTTCGTGTTGGGGATTTGGTTTGGTTGTCTTCTCGGCATGTTCCTTTGAAAGTCTCCTCTCCTAAGTTCAAGCCTCGCTTTATCGGTCCTTATAAGATTTTGGAAATCCTTAACCCGGTGTCTTTTCGCTTGGACCTTCCAGCGTCTTTTGCTATTCATAATGTGTTCCATAGGTCCTTGTTGCGGCGGTACGTGGTGCCTATGGTTCCTGCTGTTGAGCCTTCTGCCCCGGTTTTGGTTGAGGGCGAGTTGGAGTACGTCGTGGAGAAGATTCTGGATTCTCGTATCTCTGTGCGGAAACTCCAGTATTTAGTTAAGTGGAAAGGCTATGGTCAGGAGGATAATTCCTGGGTTGTCGCCTCTGATGTTCATGCGGCTGATTTGGTTCATGCCTTTCACGCTGCTCATCCTGATCGCCCTGGGGGTCTTGGTGAGGGTTCGGTGACCCCTCCTCAAGGGGGGGGTACTGTTGTGAACTGTTTCTGGGCTCCCTCTGGTGGTCACTAATGGTATTGTGTTAGGTATGTCTTGTTGCAGGCCTGAGCTCCAGCTGTGTCGTTAAGCAGCGGGTGTTTCCTATTTGAGTCTCCTCTGGACTCAGTCTCTTGCCTGGCATCGTTGTATCCAGACCTATTTGGTCTCCTCCGGATTCCTTTCAGTCTGCCTCATGCAAGAAAAGCTAAGTCTGTTTTGTACAATTTGGATCGTTTGCATTATTCAGTGTTTTTGTCCAGCTTGCTTTACATTTGATTTTTGACTCGCTGGAAGCTCTAGGGGGCTGATATTCTCCCTCCACACCGTCAGTCGATGTGGGGGTTCTTGAATGTTCAGCGTGGATGTTTTGTAGGGTTTTCTGCTAACCGCATAGTCCACTATCTATTTTCTGCTATCTAGACTATTGGGCCTCACTTTGCTGAATCTAGTTCATCTCTACGTTTGTGTTTTCCTCTTGCCTCACCGTTATTATTTGTTGGGGGCTTTCTATATCTTTGGGGTTCAATTTCTCTGGAGGCAAGCGAGGTCTTATTTTTTCCCTCTAGGGGTAGTCAGTTCTCCGGCTGGCTCGAGACGTCTAGAACCAACGTAGGCACGTTCACCGGCTACTTTTAGTTGTTTGTGTCAGGATCAGGTATGCGGTTAGCCCAGTTTTCACCTCCCTAGAGCAGTATTTATATTTTTGCTATCTTGCCGGAATATCAGAGATCCTCTGCCATTGGGATCATAACACTGCCCCTCCCTGGTGTTTGCCCTCAACTGAATAAAGCTGAGCTTCAGTCTTAGGCTTTTGGCCTAAAGTATCAGATATTAAACTGCATTTGGCCTATTAGTGTGTTTGGGCCCTTAAAACAGTGTCTGCTGCTCCTGGGTTTGCTACTCCACTGAACAAGGCAATGCCGCCTGTTTAGTCCTGTTACCAATTTTGAACTGCATTTAGCCTACTTTATTCTTTGGCCCTATATCTGTTTCCTCCTCATCCTGCCCATTGCCCAGCCACTGCTAGATGAGTCTGCTGGTACATTGACCTAGACCACTACATTCCCCTTGCACTCTACACAGCCAGAATCTGACCCTGCTGAAAGTAAGGTTCCCCTTCCCGCATGTTATACCACCTTACACAGGGACAAAGAGGAAGGTGCAGATGAAAGTGCAGGTTCCTTCATCAGGTGGGGGGGGCATACTCGTTGGCGACGTCACTGGCACAGGGCCCCTCAGAGTACGCAAAAGTGTCGCTGCTGGTGGGAGGCGCCCCCGCCGTGCAAACACACCGCTGTACTTTGAGGGGCCCTGTGCCAGAGCCAATGCGAACAAGTGTGCCCCCCTGCTTGCTCAGGATCACAGCACTTGCAACGTTGAAATACTTACCTCTCCCTGCTCCACCGCCGTGACGTAGTCCACGATTCCTGGGCCCACTAAAACCTTGAACCAGCCCTACCCCCCACAACTTTTGCCAAATGACCCCCAAGTTCCATTGAACAACTATTATTATAAAGTTAATTAAGATTGACAAGCTTCAGAAACAAGAATGGATGTTTTTGGCATTAAAATGGGCACTGTAGGTGTTTTCCTGGCCTCCACTCACTGCCGACTATGCTTCCCCATTGACTTGCATTGGGTTTCGTGTTTCGGTCGATCCCCGACTTTTAGAGATAATCGGCCGACTGCATTCGACTCGACTCTGGACAAAGTCGGGTTTCACAAAACCCGACTCGATCTTTAAAAAATGAAAGTCGCTCAACCCTAGTTGTCACCCAGCAGGAGTACCGCTGGCAGCAGGCCCTACAGCGTGAGCAGAGTGAGAGGGAGGAGAAGCTCAAGCGCCGATCTGCGCACGAAAGAGACATGCAAGCCAAGGCCCGGGCCAGGAAGATAGGCCATGGGGACTGGGGGCCGCGGAGGTGCGGGACCGTTATGGTGTTTCGCCTTGATGCCGGGTGGGGTTTCATTGAGGAGCCCGATCTGTACCCGGAGGTCTTTGTGGATTGACGTGACGTAGAGTCCCATCTCATGGAGGGGCATCCAGGCTGTGACCTCTACCCTGGTGACCGCGTCACTTACACCAGACACTGGGGAGATAAGGGAGAGTACGCTCTCCACGTACACAAGCGTGAACTGAATGAAGGAAGACCGCCCTCTAGAGGCTCAGAGCCATTGCCACCGGAGGCTCCATATTGCCCAACACCGCTGCATCTGGCCAGGTGAGAGACACAGCTGCCCATGACAGAACACCCGATGTTCTGTGCTCCAGATGGGCAAGTGTACTAGTGGAATAGAGGACTGTCAGTACACAGACTCCCATTCAGAGTGCAGATGCACTGTACGTGATGCCTGGTAGCCGTTCATACCCGAGGGGACTGCCTCCACCAGTGCTACCTCCAGAACTGTTTAAATAATTCAAAAATCTTGAACTAACTGTAAATAGTTAATTGCTGCTATCATTCACTAAACCCGACTAGGGTTACCTCTTAAAGGGGTCATCAGTTCCAGGAGGATCCTATGTTTGCACATGTTTGTACCAGTTGTCTTAAAGAACATTGGAATCATGGACGGTGAATGATTCACAAACTTTGCTTGTATATACACTGTGTTCCAAATTATTGTGCAAATTGGATTTAAGTGTCATAAAGATTAAAAAATTTTGTTTTTCAAATAAACTCATGGATGGGATTGTGTCTCAGGGCTCAATGAATCACTGAAATCAATCTTAAACACATGTGATAATTAGCTTTCCAGGTGATTGTAACTAAAGGAAAACTACTTAAAAATGATGTTCCACATTATTAAGCAGGCCACAGGTTTCAAGCAATATGGGAAATAAAAAGGATCTCTCTGCTGCTGAAAAGCATTAAAGAGTGCAATGCCTTGGACAAAGTATGAAAACACTAGATATTTCACAAAAACTTAAGAGTGATCATCATACTGTGAAGAGATTTGTGACTGAAACAGAGCACATATGGAGTTCATGCAGATAAAGGCATAATGAGGAAGGTTTCTGCCAGACAAATTCATTAGATTAAGAGAGCAGCTGCCAAAATACCATTACAAAGCGTCAAACAGTTATTTGAAGCTGCTGGTGCCTCTGGAGTCCCTCGAACCTCAAGGTGTAGGATCCTTCAAAGGCTTGCTGTGGTGCATAAACCTACTATTCAGCCACCCCTAAACAGTGTTCACAAGCAAAAACAGTTGCAGTGGGCCCAGACATACATGAAGACTAATTTTCAAACAGTCTTGTTTACTGATGAGTGTCATGCAACCCTGGATGGTCCAGATGGATGGAGTAGTGGATGGTTGGTGGATGGCCACCATGTCCCAACAAGGCTGCAACGTCAGCAAAGAGGTGGATGAGTCATGTTTTGTGCCGGAATCATGGGGAAACAGCTGGTAGGGCCCTTTAAGGTTCCTGAAGGTGTGAAAATAACCTCTGCAAAGTATATAGAGTTTCTGTCTGACAACTTTCTTCCATGGTATAAAAAGCAGAAATGTGCCTTCAGGAGCAAAATCATCTTCATGCATGACAATGCACCATCTCATGCTGCAAAGAATACCTCTGAGTCATTGGCTGCTATGGACATAAAAGGAGATAAACTCATGGTGTGGCCACCATCTTCCCCTGACCTCAACCGTATAGAGAACATTTGGAGTATCATCAAGCAAAAGATCTATGAGGGTGAGAGGCAGTTCACATCAGAACAGCAGCTCTGGGAGGCTATTGTGACTTCATGCAAAGAAATACAAGCAGAAACTCTGCAAAAAGTCTCAAGTTCAATGGATGCAAGAATTGTGAAGGTGATATCAAAGAAGGGTTCCTATGTTAACATGTAACTTGGCCTGTTAGGATGTTTTGGAGTTAAATAGCTTTCTTGTTCAGTAAATGTGAACTCCTAATGCTGCAAATTCCACAAATGAGCATTTTCAGTTCTTTAAAACATATCAAATGTTTAGAAATTCTACTGTGCCTAATAATTTGGAATAGTGCATTTTGAGTTTTTATTCATTTTGGAGATTATACTGTTATCATTGGGAGGTTTCTTCCATAAAATTCAATGTATACTATAACGGGTGATGACTTTTATTAGACTGACTGTCATTTGCACCGACCATTTAGGAAAATCCGAGAAAAATATAATTTGCATAATAATTTGGAACATAGTGTAGTTTGCACCTTCTTAAAGGTGCTTCCTACTGGTTTTACAAAAGAAGCTTTTACAGAGGCTGCTTCTAAGAGACTGCTGCTAATCTTGTTGTCAGAACTGCTTTGTTTTACAGAGACCTGAAGAAATACCGTTGGCGCGGCAGGATTCCGGTTCTGGATACAAGCCTTGTAGCCCACCCAAGAACAACGTTTGGGGTTAATAACGGGTCCCTCGCATCGTTCCTGCTGTTATAATGTTATTAATTGACTTGAGCATTATTTGCGCTACCTCATTGAAAGACTTGAATGCTGTTTGAACCCTTAAAGGAAATGTTGAATTGTTGCACTTAGCCAGATAGAAAAGTTAATATATTAAGAAACTGATATAGTAAATAGTGATGAAACTTGAGATAGACTTGTGTTAATAAAGTAACCTGTGGGGGCTGGAGGAAAACTTTGCACTTGAAGAAGAATAAAAGTAATAAGATGTTGATTTGCACTTTGAAGCCTTAATAGATAGTATACCTGTTCGGGTAATCGTATTTCATAGTTAGTAAAAATACTGTTTCTATTTTGCTAGATGTACGCGTACAATGTAAATATGTTTTGTTTGCAACGTTCAAAAGTCCTCACCTTCCATAAAGGGAAGCATTAATTCGTATTAACTTGTTTTATTGTATTTCAAAAATTTGTATGTCTTTTGCTAACCTGTAAACTGTTGTTTTCTTTTCCCAGTCTGGGAGTACTGGATTTAACAGGGGGGGGGGAGTGCAGTGCCCCAGGGTCCTGGTCATTGCAGTAATGTCATTTTCCTCTAGGGGAGAGTGATATTACATTTGGAGGCAAAGAAGGACAACTGCATCCAGGTATCACAAACATGCAACGCATTTCACACTCTAGGCAACCAGGTGAGCTCTTGCTCCTATTTATTAGGTCACTCCCCACATAGGTAAAACTGGTTGCCTGTAGGGAAAGTTAGTTAGTTACTGGCTGATCTTCGCTCAGTTAGTTGGTCCCTGGCAGGGGTGGGATCCTGTCAGAGAATGAAGGAGAAGGACACGGAGCTGTGCATGCCCTCAGAGCTGCAGCTCCCAGAAAGAGACATTGAAGGCAGAACTGTATTGCAGCGAGCGTGCAAAGAAGTCGTAGCAAAGGAGTGGATACCAGAAGGGGACCAGCCCTACACAGGCTGCCTCCTTCTGAGGTGCAGGATCCCAGTAGCCGGAACACCGAGGGAGCAACAACCCTTTATGCCTTGCTCCAGAGACCGGCAGGACAACTAATTTCATGTTACCTGTCCGCCCTACACCCAGGAGGCACGGTGGCACCCCTTAGAGGCTGGGGCATGATAGAGTCCCTATAAACCGCCTCAAGCCACCAGTCATACGGGTTTGTCCTATCCTATACGGGGGACAGAGAGAGAGACATTACATCTGTGAGGACCTTATGTGAAGCCTTAGGCAGTAAGGAACTACAACCTTGCAGCGCTAGAGGAAGGTTACTGATTTCCACCTGGACAAGGAGACTCTGGACTTGCTTCCAAACCGGCCAGACTCTGCCTGCCCTGTGATCTGGTGCCCTGGACTGTGGATGCTGAAGTCCTCAGTAAAGGTAAAGAGACTGCAACCTTGTGTCCTCGTTCTTCACTGCGCCTCTCACCATGCACCATCTACACACCTAGAATCCCTGAGGATACACTTCACCTGTGGGAAGGTATACCATCTAGCTGCCATAACATCACCCCAGCGGACCCCTTAAAGCAGCGTCGGTCACCCTGACCGAATACCACAGGTAGCGTCACGAATACTTCCCTTTAAAGACCTTTCCATTTTACACGGATGTCCCAGGGCCACGGGCCTGGTCAGCCACCATGACATCCCCCTGTTAACCGAAGGACCCGGTTCAGAGTACCCCACGGCCCCATGGGGGCGCTCCACATGATGTAACGTGCACATGGGGTATTTTCCTCTGCAAGCTTCATGAAGCTGGAATGCTGAAGCGACATGGATTACAAAGAGTAAAACTCAAGGTAACATAAGTAGCATAAATTGAAATTGTCATTTTTCTAAACCACAAACTATGATTCATCAATGCTTTTACTCCAACACTTTGAAAACTTGCAACATTTTGCAACTTTTTATGTTTTCATGCTAGTGTTGAGTAGCTCTGACAAAATGGGTGGAGGGGGCATGGCAACAAATTTATTAAAGATGACCCTTCAGAGTTAGAGACCATGCAGAGCAGAATAAAACATTTTTTGGGTTGTCTTAATTTAGTTGCGGAGAATTTAGCTATCAAAAGTATTTGAACACTAATCAGTAAATTTTCATTATGTCCAAGTGGGTGTTATCAGATAATTTTGACGAGCGGCTTGAACTTCTTTTCCCTGTATAATCATGACCAATCATAAGCAGGCAGCAACACAATGGAGAAATTAGAACGCCCCCTACCATAGCTTAGAGCAGATTTCTTAATATATGACATTTAATAATACATCTGTGATTTACTGGTCTAACCACCTGTGTGAGTCGGTGAGGGGAGAGAAGCCACTGCAGCTGAGTTTAGCTATGTCATATTAGAAACCATTCTATCAGTTCTCTCCTTCTTATAGCACAGTCAACTGTTCTGTACTAACACCTCCCCCAAGCTGCATGTCGAGAGATATGTCAGTAATCACTTTTATTACTGCTGTGCTCAACTTGTAATTGCTCTACAGCGAGAGCAAAACCTTCTGTCATTGTTTCATACACAGGCATGATCCGGAGCAGTTAGGTTATGACTGTATGAAGCATCATGTCTGATTCCACTGCAGAGTGATTAAAAGTTACTTGAGCAGTGCAGACATAAGTGTAATTACTGATATACTCAGTCAGTAATCAAAAGAGTAAATAGAAGGATTTGGAATATGACACAGCTAAACTCAGCTGCACCACCCCCTCCCTCTCACTGACTTATGCAGGAGGTAAGACCAGTAGATCAGGTCTGTCTGGCACTATAAAGCTCACACACTGAGAAATCTTCTCAAAGCTATTTTGGAGCCTGTTTGCCTTTCCTCTGAGTTTTCCTGCCTGCTTATGATTGTTCAGCATCATACAGGGAGAAGTACACTTCCTTAACTCCCTCACCCCAAAACCTGTTTTCATTTTCCTTACCAGGTCAATTTTTGAAAATTCTGACCACTGTCATTTTATGAGGTCATAACTCTGGAACGCTTCAGTGGATCCCACTGATTCTGACACTGTTTTTTGTGACATAGTACTTCATGATAGCAGTAAAATTTATTTGGTACGACTTACTTTTTTTGTGAAAAAATTGGAAATTTGGCAAAATTTTAGAAAATTTTGCAA
The DNA here is from genome assembly GCF_051348905.1 of Ranitomeya variabilis. NCBI lineage: Eukaryota > Metazoa > Chordata > Amphibia > Anura > Dendrobatidae > Ranitomeya > Ranitomeya variabilis. The sequence continues at coordinate 175,193,475 of NC_135235.1, read as the reverse complement.
TTTTCAAACTTATAATTTTTATGCCCTTAAATCAGAGAGTCCTGTCACACAAAATAGTTAATAAATAACATTTCCCACATGTCTACTTTACAATTTTTGAAACATACCTTTTTTTGATAGGAAGTTATAAGGGGTAAAAGTTGTCCAGCAAGTTCTCATTTTTACAACAAAATTTACAAAAGCATTTTTTTAGGGACCACATCACATTTGTGACTTTGTCGGGCCTATATGATAGAAAATACCTAAAAGTGACACCATTCTAAAAACTTCACCCCTCAACATGCTCTAATCTACATTCAAGAAGTTTATTAAGACTATAGGTGCTTCACAGTAATTAATGGAATGTGGAAGGAAAAAATAAACATTTAACTTTTTTCACAAAAATTTTTCTTTAGACCCACTTTTTTTACTTTAGCAAGGGTAAAAGGAGAACATGGACCAAAAAATTTGTTGTGCAATTTCTCCTGAGCATGCCGATACCCTATATGTGGGGAAAACCACCGTTTGGGCGCACGGCAGGGCTCGGAAAGGGAAGGAGCGTAATTTGACTTTTTCAATGTAAAATTTGCTGGCATAATTAGCGGACACCATGCCGTGACTGGAGAACCCTTTATGTGCCGAAACTGTGGAAACTCCCCACAAGTGACACCATTTTGGAAACTAGACCCCTCAGGGAACTTATCTAGATGTGTGTTGAGCACGTGCAACCACCATGTGCTTCACAGAAGTTTATAACATTGAGCAGTGAAAATACACTTTTCCCAATAAATGTTTTTAGCCCCAAATTTTGTATTTTCACAAGGGTAAAAGAAAACAATGGACCCCAAAATTTGTTGTGTAATTTCATCTTAGTTCACCGATACCCCATATGTGGTCAAAAACAACTTTTAAGGCACAGTGCAAAGCTCAGAAAGGAAGGAGCGCCAAATTACAGTGCAGATTTTGCTGCACTGGTTTAAGGGTGCCATGTCACCTTCACAGAGCCCCTGAGGTGCCAGAACAGCAAAATCCCCATAAGTGACCCCATTTTACAAACCACACCTCTCAATGAATTTATCGAGGGGTGCAGTGATCATATTGACAGCACAGGTGTGTCACAGAATTTTATAATATTTGGTAGTAAACCCAATAAAGAAAAAAATGAATAAAGGTCAAAGGAGGAAATAAATATAAATAGAGGATAAGTGAAGCAAGAAGTTATGTATTAAAACATCGTTATTATGGATGCATGGTGAAGTGGTGGCACAACTAACAAGAGGTGCCTAAACATACAGGCAGAATACAATGTAGGAGAATGTGGTCAAATTCTGCTCTGCTGAATCATGTAGACCAAAGGTATTGTGAAAAAGTGGTCTTTATTCAACGCGTTTCTGAGTTTGTCCGGCGTCACACTGGCGTTTTAAACGGCCAAGTGCAATGCGATAAAAAATCACATTGCACTCGGACCAATGTTAAGCTATTGGGGAGCTCCCACCAGCCGACTTTTTGTCGGCCATTTTCGCATGCTGCAATTGTCTCGGACCGAGGAAAACTCTTGGCTCACTCGCACCCATATAAGCCTATGGGTGCGAGTGAGACAGTGCACATCACTTGGATATCATCCGAGTGATGTGCGTTATAAGCGGACCCCAGCAATGGAGGAGATGGAGAAATTCATTTCTCCGCCTCCTCCGCAGCTGTGCTCCGATCCTCCCTGTGCGAGAGAATTGGAGCACAGACGCATGACACTCGGCTCCTGCTCTGCTGCGAGCAGGAGCCGAGTGTCATTAGCATATCGCATCCGATGCTCTCGCATCGGATGCAATATGCCAGTGTGACGCCAGCCTTTAAAAGAACTCCTTCATCAGGAAATACGACATAAGAAGATTCTAATGCGTTATTCCTGATGAAGGAGTTCTTTGAAACTTCATACCTCGCCAGAGGTAGCCTGACTGCCATTAGGTACCGAGATGAGATCTTCATACACCTCATGCTGGGGGGTTGAAAAGATCTCATCTCGGTACCTAATGGCAGTCAGGCTTCCCCTGGCGAGCACATGGAGGGCTGTGCGGCCCTCCAAAGAAATGCCACCCCACACCATTACTGACCCACTGCCAAACCGGTCATGCTGAAGGATGTTGCAGGCAGCAGATCGCTCTCCACGGCATCTCCAGCCTCTGTCACGTCTGTCACGTGTGCTCAGTGTAAACCTGCATTCATCTGGTGTTCTGTGGCAAATGCCAAGCATCCTGCACGGTGTTGGGCTGTGAGCACAACCCCCATTTGTTGGCGTTGGGCACTCAGACCATCCTCAGGGAGTCGGTTTCTAACTGTGCAGACACATGCACATTTGTGGCCTGCTGGTGGTCATTTTGCAGGGCTCTGGCAGTGCTCCTCCTATTCATCCTTGCACAAAGGCTGAGGTAGCAGTCCTGCTGCTGGGTTGTTGCCCTCCTACAGCCCCATCCATGTCTCCTGGTGTACTTGCCTGTCTCCTGGTAGTGCCTCCAGCCTCTTGGACACTACGCTGACCGACACAGCAAACCTTCTTGCCTCAGCTCGCATTGATGTGCCATCCTGGATGAGCTGCACTACCTGAGCCACTTGTGTGGGTTGTAGAGTCCGGTAATGCTACCACGAGTGTGAAAGCACAACCAACATTCAAAAGTGACCAAAACATCAGCCAGAAAGCATTGGTACTGAGATGTGGTCTGTGGTCCCCACTTGCAGAACCACTCTTTTATTGAGTGTGTCTTGATAATTGCCAATAATTTCCATCTGTTGTCTATACCATTTGCACAACAGCATGTGAAATTGATTGTCAAACAGCGTTGCCTCCTAAGTGGACAGTTGGATTTCACAGAAGTTTGATTTACATATATATATATATATATATATATATATATATATATATATATATATACAGTATATTCTGTTGTTTAAGTGTTCCCTTTATTTTTTTGAGCGGTGTGTATGTATATATAAATGTATATATATATATGAAAGATAGATAGATAGATCGATAGAAGAACAGCCAGCAATTCCTGTGCACATACAGTAAAATCATACTGACAGGTTTGAATAGAACAGATAGAATAGATATACAGCTCTGGCAAAAATTAAGAGACCGCTGCACAGTTTTATGAAAACCAGCTTCTCTACATGTCTGACAGCCATTCCATTCCATTGTCAGTTGAATTCCAACCAGAGTACTCCTGATTCTACTTAATGTGCTTCTGAACTAAATCTTATTTAAAGAAGAAAGTATAGAAAACAATGATGTGGTGTTCACAGTCCTCTTTAAATAGAACAAGATGGATGGCAAAACAAGTGCTAGTAATATCCCAAAAGTAATAGGAATGAAAAAATAACTTTTAACCATGCCAAAGGAGTTGAATAGAAAATTCTTGAGTGAGGAAAAGAAGGGATCAATTCTGGCTTTACTAGCAGAAGGACACAGTGAGCATCATGTTGCCTCCATCCTTAAAATTTCGAAGATGGCAGTCCATTACAACAAGGTCAAGCAGCAGACATTGGTTACAACAATGCTACAGACTGGCGAGGGCGAAAATAACTCTCCACTGACCGGGATGACCGTCATCTTATTCGATTGTCACTCAGCAACTGCAGGATGACATCAAGTGACCTACAAAAGGAATAGCAAATGGCAGCTGGGGTGAAGTGCACGGTCAAGAACAGTTTGTAACAGGCTCCTAAAGGCAGGACTCAAGTCATGTAATGCTAGAAAAAAAACTTTCATTAATGAGAAGCAAAGGAGAGCCAGGCTGAAGTTTGCCAAAGACCATAAGGATTGGACCATAGATGACTGGAGTAAGGTAATCTCCGATGAGTCTAATTTTCAGCTTTGCCCAACACCTGGTCGTATAATGGTTACATGGAGACCTGGAGAGGCGTACAATCCATAGTGTCTTGCACCCACTGTGAAATTTGGTGGAGGATCGGTGATGATCTGGCGATGCTTCAGCAAGGCTGGAATTGGGCAGATTGTTCTTTGAAAATGACGTATGAATCAAGCCGCATACAAGGTTTTCCTGGAAAAACAGTTGATTCCTTCTGCTCAGGCAATGTTCCCCAACTCTCAGGACTGGTTTTTCCAGCAGGACAATGTGCCATGCCATACAGCTAGGTCAATCAAGATGTGGATGAAGGACCATCACATCAAATCCCTGTCATGGCCAGCCCCATCTCCAGACCTGAACCCCATTGAAAACCTCTGGAATGTAAGCAAGAGGAAGATGGATAGTCAAAAGCCATCAAACAAAGAAAAACTGCTTAAATTTGTGTACCAGGAATGGCATAAGGTCACCCAAAAGCAGTGTAAAAGACTGGGGGAAAGTATGCCATGACGCATGAAAGCTGTGATTAATAATCATGGTTATTCCACAAAATATTGATTTCTGAACTCTTCCTGAGTTAAAACATTAGCAATCCATTTTTTGTTATTTTAACCATTTCTCATTTTCAGAAAAAAAAATAAAAAATGTATTGCTTGGAAGTTTGGAGACATGTTGTCAGCAGTTTATAGAATAAAAGAACAATTTACATTTTACTCAAAAATATATCTATAAAGAGAAAAATCAGACAAACTGAACATTTTGCAGTGGTCTCTTAATTTTTGCCAGAGCGGTATACACATAGAATACATATATATATATATATATATATATATATATATATATATATATATATATATGTTAGTAACACACACATATATATATATATATATACATACTGTATATGTATTTATATTGCACAGAAAGATAGATAGAAGAAAAGCCGGTACTTCATCTGCCGGCTTCTGTAAAATCACTGCAGGAGCTGACAGGATAGAAGAGATGGATTACATACAGTAAAGACAAATGAAATATGTAGATATATAGATATCAGTGACAAATACAATTAGTACTGTGTGTGTGCAAATTGACGCATCTTATAAATGCGCCTTTTATGGGGTGGCTGAGTGCTGATGTTTTTAGCTGGAGGACAATATCCATGGCCCCTTCCTAAGCTATTAATATCAGCCCACAGCTGTCTGCATAGCCTTTTCTGGTTATTAATTATGGGGGGACCCTACGTCATTTTGGGGGTGTCACCATTTTAATAGCCAGTAAAGGCTAAGTACACAGTTGTGAGCTGATATGAATAGCCTGGGAAGCTCCATGGGTATTACCCCCTTCCCAGGTTATAAACATCTGCCTCCAGTCGCTGGCTTTCCCTCTGCTGGTTTTGAAAATTGAGCATCTCAGGAAGGGGTTTTCCCACAAACGTAAGTTAATTTTATTAACTAGAATTTGGAATAAAAATAAGATGAACAATTGGATGTGATTAAAAAAAGGTCCTGGGCTGAGATAATCTTATAAATGTGTCCCTACTGTGTAATGGCTGTGTCTGACAGTGCAGGATCATGGCTGATCATACCACAGCTCCTGGGCAGGGAAAGACGCAAACGAGTATACAGACATTACAGCAGGAGATCGCAGCTGATTGTTTTTGTAAGGCAAAACATTTCCCTGCCTGTTTTTAATCCCTTAAAGACCAGGGGTATTGACTGTTTTGCATTACAATTTTTTGCTCCCCTTCTTCCCACGGCCATAGCTTTTTATTTCTTTAAAAAAATGGCCATATGAGGGCTTGTTTTTTGCGGGACGAGTTTTACTTTTGAACGACACCATTGGTTTTACCATGTCATGTACTGTAAAACCGGAAAAAAAATCCAAGTGTGGTGAAATTGCACAAAAAGTGCAATCCCACACTTGTTTTTTGTTTGGCTTTTTAACTAGGTTCACTAAATGCTAAAATTAACCTGCCATTATAATTCTCCAGGTCATTACAAGTTCATAGACATGTCTAGGCTATTTTTTATCTAGGTGGTGAAAAAAAATTCCAAACTTTGCTAAAAAAAAAAATTGCGCCATTTTCTGATACCCGTAGCGTCTCTATTTTTCGTGATCCTGGGTTGGATGAGGGCTTATTTTTTGTGCGTCGAGCTGATGTTTTTAATCATACCATTTTGGTACACATACAATCTTATGATCGCCCATTATTGCATTTTAATGCAATCTCGTGGCATCCAAAATACATAATTCTGGTGTTTTGCTCATTTTTGATCATTGTTCTCGCTACGCCATTTAACGATCAGGTTAATCCTTTTTTTTAGTTGATATATCAGGCGATTCTGAACGCGGCGATACTAAATATGTGTATGTGTGTTTTTTTTATTGTTTTATTTTGAATGGGGAAAAAGGAGGGTGATTTGAATGTTTATATATTTTTTTTTTTTAAACTTTTTTTTACTTTTGGTATGCTTCAATTGTCTCTATGGGAGACTAGAAGCTGCCATAACTTGATCGGCTCTGCTACTAACAGGCGATGATCAGATCACCTGTATGTAGCAGAATTACTCACTTGCTATGAGCACAGACCACCAGGCTGCACCCATAGCAGTCTGGCAGTGACAACCATGGAGGTCTACAGGAGACCTCTTGTTGTCATGGTGACCCATCGTTGACCCGGGTTCATGTGACACGGGCACCAGGGCCGGCATTAGGGGCAGGCAGACCAGGCAGCTGCCTGGGGCCCCCGCTCACCCTGGGGCCCCCAGCTAGCAGCACATCATGTAGCCGCTATGGGGCCACTGTGAGGCAGGGGGGCCCGCTTGCCGCCAGCGCCAATTCCCCCGCCGCATTGAACTATACCGGCATCTGCCGGTACAGTTCAAAGCAATGATGGAGGAGAGAGCGTCAGCTAACGCTCCCTCTCCCATCATTCCCCGCTCTGCCTCTGACACACTGCGGTTGCGTGCGCACTGACTGTGTGCCAGCCGGCAGTGCAGTGTGATACAAGGAGGGAGCAGTGCAGGCACGAGGAGAGGTGAGGAGTGTGGTTTGTTTTTGTTTTTTTACTGGACTGTGGGGCCATTCTCGGGGGGAGAGATGTGAGCTGTGTTATATACTATGTGGGTTGTGTTATATACTATGTGGGCTGTGTTATATGCTACATGGCTGTGCTATATTCTATGTGGCTGTGCTATATACTATGTGGGCTGTGTTATATACTATGTGGCTGTGCTATATACTACGCGGGCTGTGTTATATACTACATGGCTGTGTTATATACTACGTGGCTGTGCTATATACTACGTGAGCTGTGTTATACTACATCGCTGTGCTGTATACTACGTTGGCTGCGTTATATACTACTTTGGCTGTGCTATATACTATGTGGGATGTGTTATATACTACGTGGCTGTGCTATATACTATGTGGGCTGTGCTATATACTATGTGGGCTGTGTTATATACTACATAGCTGTGCTATATACTATGTAGGCTGTGTTATATACTACGCGGGCTGTGTTATACTATGTGGGCTGTGCTATATATTATGCAGGCTGTGCTATATACTATGCGGGCTCTGCTATATACTATGCGGGCTCTGTAATATACAATGCGGGCTGTGCTATATACTTTGCGGGCTATGCTATATACTATGCGGGCTGTGCTATATACTATGGGGGGTATATTATATTCTATGGGGGAGGTGTTATGACCTGGTGGTTAAGAGGCCACACCGATATGACCTGGTGGCTAAAACGCAACATGGGACGAGCTCTGAGAAGGTGGAATCTCTACTGACCGCAATCCCTAATCCTAACAACAACACTAGTAATAGCCGTGGGATGTTCCTGACTCTCCCTAGACACCTCTTCACAGCCTAAGAATTAACTACCCCTAAAGAAGGAAATAGAAAGCTATCTTGCCTCAGAGAAAACCCCAAAAGGAAAGATAGCCCCACACGAATATTGACTGTGAGTGGAGAGGGAAATGACATACACAGAAATGAAATCAGTTTTCAGCAAAGGAGGCCAATACTAAACTTGATAGACAGAGAGAAAAGGATACTGTGCGGTCAGTATTAAAAACTACAAAAATCCACGCAGAGTTTACAAAAAATAAACTCCACACCGACTCACGGTGTGGAGGGGCAAATCTGCTTCCCAGAGCTTCCAGCTAGCCTGAATATCACATAGTGACAAGCTGGACAAAAAGAGACATATTTACAAGCAATAATGTCCAAAGCAAATGGACGAACAAGAACTAGCAGAACTTATCTTTTGCTGACAAGGACAGGCCATATGAGAAATCCAAGGAGAGAACAAAATTCAACCTAAGACATTGACAGCTGAACTAAAGCCCAGAGCAGGTTTAAATAACAAACCCAGGCAATGCGATCAGTGATGGCAGCTGCTACAGCTACCTAATGGAGCAGCAGTTCCACTCGAAACCACCAGAGGGAGCCCAAGGGCAGAACTCACAAAAATACCATTAGCAACCACAGAAGGGAGCTTCAGAACGGAATTCACAACAGTACCCCCCGCTTGAGGAGGGGTCACCGAACCCTCACCAGAGCTCCCAGGCCGATCAGGACGAGCCAAATGGAAAGCACGAACCAAATCGGCAGCATGAACATCGGAGGCAACAACCCAAGAATTATCCTCCTGGCCATAACCCTTCCACTTGACCAGATACTGAAGCTTCCGTCTCGAAAAACGAGAATCCAAAATCTTCTCCACCACATATTCCAATTCCCCCTCAACCAAACCGGAGCAGGAGGATCAACGGAGGGAACCATAGGTACCACATATCTCCGCAACAAGGATCTATGGAACACATTATGAATGGAAAAAGAAGCTGGAAGGGCCAAACGAAAAGACACCAGATTGATAATTTCAGAAACCTTATAAGGCCCAATAAAGCGAGGCTTGAACTTAGGGGAAGAAACCTTCATAGGAACATGACGAGAAGACAACCAGACCAAATCCCCCACACGAAGCCGGGGACCAACACACCGATGACGGTTAGCAAAACGTTGAGCCTTTTCCTGAGACAACGCCAAATTGTCCACCACATGAGTCCAAATTTGCTGCAACCTGTCCACCACAGAATCCACACCAGGACAGTCAGAAGGCTCAAGCTGCCCTGAAGAAAAACGAGGATGAAAACCAAAGTTACAAAAAAAAGGCGAAACCAAGGTAGCAGAACTAGCCCGATTATTAAGGGCAAACTCGGCCAACGGCAAAAAGGTCACCCAATCATCCTGATCAGCAGACACGAAGCATCTCAAATAGGTTTCCAAGGTCTGATTGGTTCGCTCAGTTTGGCCATTTGTCTGAGGATGGAATGCTGAAGAAAAAGACAAATCAATGCCCATTCTAGCACAAAAGGACCTCCAAAACCTAGAAACGAACTGGGAACCTCTGTCAGACACAATATTCTCCGGAATACCATGCAAACGGACCACATGCTGAAAAAATAATGGAACCAAATCAGAGGAGGAAGGCAACTTAGGCAACGGTACCAAATGGACCATCTTAGAAAACCGGTCACAAACCACCCAGATGACAGACATCTTCTGAGAAACAGGAAGATCAGAAATAAAATCCATGGAAATATGCGTCCAGGGCCTCTCAGGAATAGGCAAAGGCAAAAGCAACCCACTGGCACGGGAACAGCAAGGCTTAGCCCGAGCACAGGTCCCACAGGACTGCACAAACGAACGCACATCCCGCGACAAGGAAGGCCACCAAAAGGACCTAGCCACCAAATCTCTGGTACCGAAAATCCCAGGGTGACCAGCCAACACCGAACAATGAACCTCAGAAATTACCCTGCTAGTCCATCTATCAGGAACAAACAGTTTCCCCACTGGACAGCGGTCAGGTTTATCAGCCTGAAACTCCTGAAGTACCCGCCGCAAATCAGGGGAGATGGCAGAAAAAATCACCCCCTCCTTGAGAATCCCAGCCGGCTCAAGAACTCCCGGAGAATCAGGCAAAAAACTCCTAGAAAGGGCATCAGCCTTCACATTCTTAGATCCCGGAATATACGAGACCACAAAATCAAAACGGGAGAAAAACAGAGACCACCGAGCTTGTCTAGGATTCAACCGCTTAGCAGACTCGAGGTAAATCAAATTTTTATGATCAGTCAAGACCACCACGCGATGCTTGGCTCCCTCAAGCCAATGTTGCCACTCCTCAAATGCCCACTTCATAGCCAACAACTCCCGATTGCCGACATCATAATTACGCTCAGCAGGCGAAAACTTTCTGGAGAAGAAAGCACATGGTTTCATCAAAGAGCCATCAGAATTTCTCTGAGACAAAACGGCCCCTGCCCCAATCTCAGAAGCATCAACCTCAACCTGAAAAGGGAGAGAAACATCTGGCTGACGCAACACAGGGGCAGAAGTAAAACGACGTTTAAGCTCCTGAAAGGCCTCAACAGCCGCAGAGGACCAATTCATCACATCAGCGCCTTTCTTCGTCAAATCGGTCAGAGGCTTCACCACACTAGAAAAATTAGCAATAAAGCGGCGATAAAAATTAGCAAAGCCCAAAAATTTTTGAAGGCTCTTTACAGATGTGGGTTGAGTCCAATCATGAATGGCCTGGACTTTAACAGGGTCCATTTCAATAGCCGAGGGAGAAAAAATGAAACCCAAAAAAGAAACTTTCTGAACTCCAAAGAGGCACTTAGACCCTTTCACAAACAACGCATTAGCACGAAGGACCTGAAATACCATACTAACCTGCTTCACATGAGACTCCCAATCATCGGAAAAAACCAAAATATCATCCAAATACACAATCATGAATTTATCCAGATAATTCCGGAAGATATCATGCATAAAGGACTGAAATACCGATGGAGCATTAGAGAGCCCGAATGGCATCACAAGATATTCAAAATGGCCTTCGGGCGTATTAAATGCTGTTTTCCATTCATCACCTTGTTTAATACGCGCGAGATTATACGCCCCTCGAAGGTCGATTTTAGTAAACCAACTGGCACCCTTAATCCGAGCAAACAAATCAGAAAGCAAAGCTAAAGGGTACTGGAATTTGACCGTGATCTTATTGAGAAGGCGATAATCTATACAGGGTCTCAAGGAGCTATCCTTCTTGGCAACAAAAAAAAATCCCGCTCCCAATGGTGACGAAGACGGGCGAATATGCCCCTTCTCCAAGGACTCCTTTACATAACTCCGCATAGGGCATGCTCTGGCACAGACAGATTGAAAAGTCGGCCCTTAGGGAACTTACAGCCAGGAATCAAATTAATGGCACAATCGCAGTCCCTATGAGGAGGCAGGGAACTGGACTTGGGCTCATCAAATATATCCTGGAAATCCGACAAAAACTCAGGAACATCAGAAGAAGGGGACGAGGAAATGGACATCAAAGGAATATCACTATGTATCCCCTGACAACCCCAACCAGTTACAGACATAGATCTCCAATCCAGCACTGGATTATGTACCTGTAACCATGGAAAACCCAGCACAACAACATCATGCAAATTATGCAACACCATAAAGCGAATATTTTCCTGGTGTGCTGGAGCCATGTACATGGTCAACTGTGTCCAGTACTGGGGTTTATTCTTGGCCAATGGCGTAGCATCAATCCCCCTTAGGGGAATAGGGCTCCGCAAAGGCTCCAAGGAAAAACCACAGCGCTTGGCAAATTCTAAGTCCATTAAGTTCAGGGCAGCGCCAGAATCCACAAATGCCATAACAGAAAAGGACGACAATGAGCAAATCAGGGTAACAGACAAAAGAAATTTAGGCTGTACAGTACTAATGGTAACAGACCTAGGGACCCTCTTAGTACGCTTAGGGCAATCAGAAATAGCATGAGCAGAATCACCACAGTAAAAACACAGGCCATTCTGACGTCTGAATTTCTGCCTTTCTGCTCTAGTCAAAATCCTATCACATTGCATAGGCTCAGGACTCTGCTCAGAGGACACTGCCATATGGTGCACAACCTTGCGCTCGCACAGGCGCCGATCAATCTGAATGGCCAAAGACATTGACTCATTCAGACCAGCAGGCGTGGGAAACCCCACCATAACATCTTTAAGGGCTTCAGAAAGACCCTTTCTGAAAATCGCTGCCAGGGCATACTCATTCCATTTTGTGAGCACAGACCACTTTCTAAATTTCTGGCAGTATACTTCTGCTGCTTCCTGACCCTGACACAGAGCCAGCAAAGTCTTTTCTGCCTGATCCACAGAATTAGGCTCGTCATACAGCAATCCGAGCCGAAAAAATGCGTCAATATTGAGCAATGCAGGATTTCCTGGCTCAAGGGAGAATGCCCAGTCCTGCGGGTCACCACGCAGCAAAGAAATAACAATCTTCACCTGTTGAATGGGGTCACCAGAGGAACGGGGTCTCAGAGCAAAAAACAATCTGCAATTATTTTTAAAATTCAAAAATTTAGATCTATCCCCAGAAAATAAATCAGGAATAGGAATTCTAGGCTCTAATACCGGAGTCTGGACAACATAATCTTGGATTCTCTGTACCCTTGCAGCGAGTTGATCCACGCGCAAGGACAGACCCTGAACCTCCATATCAGCACCAAAATCCTGAACCACCCAGAGATTAAGGGGAAAAAAAAGACAAAACAAGCTACAAAGGAAAAAAAATGACTCAGAACTTTCTTTTCCCTCTTTTGAGATGCCTTTAACACATTGTGGGCCAGCTGTACTGTTATATAGTAGAATGAACAAAGAGCTAGCACTCGACTGCAGATAGAGTTTGATGGTGCAAATGAACGGAGTCCAAAGACCCACAAGTTATCAAAGAAAGTTAAATCACTGCACTCATCTTAGTTCAAGTCAATTTTGCTGAAGTGAATATTTTTATTGAAGGTGAAGTAGAGTCAAAAAGGCAAAAAAAATTAACGTTTCGGCCACGCTGTGGCCTTGATCACAAATGATACTGTAACAAAATAAAGAAAAACAGTGTATAAACATATTATACATACAGTGGTTAAATGTACAATATATACAAAATATACAGAGAACTGTCCATAAGATTATGGACGGAAATGGACTTCATGTCAAGATCCCCAATGGTAGATAAAAATAAATATTTCTTCAAAAGCAGAAAGACCTATGTTGAGTACAAGGACATAAAAACAGAGGATGGGTTTCTAGAAGATAGTACATAGACATCTGGAGAACGAAACTGCGTTAGGTAGAGATGGAATGACATACCCTTAGTGGTTTGTTCGTATAGCGTCAAGTGATAATAGGATAGTATACTCAAAATTAGAGGTGGCCCGGATTTCTCCTGTATGGAGGCAATAGGAGAATATGATATAGTATAGAAATATATGACCTAATAATGGTGAGACTAATCACACGTGGTCTGTGAAATTATTGCCGAACTCTGTACACCATGGTTTAATGACACACAGAAAGGTATTTACCCCAATAGTGAAAGAAAGGGCCCTCACTTTCAATAGTGACTGTACAGGACAGTATGTCTATGGTTTTGCGGCATCTGTAATGTGTTGGACTAGCTGTAATATAAATACACATATGGAAGATGAGCATGGTACTAGCGTTATTTATATAGGCCACATATTATGCATGTCGATGGTATTTATACCTTAGTCCTTATATTTATCTAATAATCCCGCGGGACCCGGACGTGGGAAGTGGAGGCAGAGATTTCCACGCTGGATTTAATTATTCCGTATGAGGTGGACGTGCCTGTAGAAAACCATGGGTGGGGATATATTATGGAGAAGTATAACCGCTTATAGTACTTATCTAATGTGCGTCCGTGGTCTCACATAGATGGGTGGCACCGTATAATCGCGATCTGGGGTCAAGGAGTCCGTTAGGCTGGTCCGATGAGGGGCGCCGACACAGACCGTGTCATGGCGATAGGAGCGGCATTGCCCTGTCGGCGGGGCCCCGTTTTAAATAGAGCACCGATCGGTCCTGAGACCGGAAATCAGTGCAGACGCCGGCGCCTGCGCAGTATACAGGGGTAGCGTGTATTACCGGCGCCTGCGCACTATGGAGGAGACCGGCGCATGCGCTGTGATAACTTGAAGAGAACGGAGCCGGCGCAGTGTACTGGGTGGCAAGTGTGTGCGGTACTAGCGTAAAGGGAACAGCGTTAGCGTAAGTGTTGTGCAGGGGGTCCGCCTGGGGTTGTCTGGTTATTAAAACCAGGTCTAAAGAAAGCTGTACTGTTATGACCTGGTGGTTAAGAGGCCACACCGATATGACCTGGTGGCTAAAACGCAACATGGGACGAGCTCTGAGAAGGTGGTATCTCTACTGACCGCAATCCCTAATCCTAACAACAACACTAGTAATAGCCGTGGGATGTTCCTGACTCTCCCTAGACACCTCTTCACAGCCTAAGAATTAACTACCCCTAAAGAAGGAAATAGAAAGCTATCTTGCCTCAGAGAAAACCCCAAAAGGAAAGATAGCCCCACACGAATATTGACTGTGAGTGGAGAGGGAAATGACATACACAGAAATGAAATCAGTTTTCAGCAAAGGAGGCCAATACTAAACTTGATAGACAGAGAGAAAAGGATACTGTGCGGTCAGTATTAAAAACTACAAAAATCCACGCAGAGTTTACAAAAAATGAACTCCACACCGACTCACGGTGTGGAGGGGCAAATCTGCTTCCCAGAGCTTCCAGCTAGCCTGAATATCACATAGTGACAAGCTGGACAAAAAGAGACATATTTACAAGCAATAATGTCCAAAGCAAATGGACGAACAAGAACTAGCAGAACTTATCTTTTGCTGACAAGGACAGGCCATATGAGAAATCCAAGGAGAGAACAAAATTCAACCTAAGACATTGACAGCTGGCATGAACTAAAGCCCAGAGCAGGTTTAAATAACAAACCCAGGCAATGCGATCAGTGATGGCAGCTGCTACAGCTACCTAATGGAGCAGCAGTTCCACTCGAAACCACCAGAGGGAGCCCAAGGGCAGAACTCACAAAAATACCATTAGCAACCACAGGAGGGAGCTTCAGAACGGAATTCACAACAGGGAGGCTGTGTTATATACTATGGAGCAGGTACGGACTGGGAGTGAAATTCAGCCCTGGCATTTGAAATCAGACAGGCCCATGCTGTTCTCATCCCCAAGCACAAAATGGGATAAATTACTAATATTACCCTTCATGGAGGAAAGTAATATTTAATAGTAGACCAATATTTCTAATGATACCTCCATCACAACTCTTAACAGTATTGGTGTCTTGAGAACACAGATTCTGTTAACAATGAAGTAGACAAGGCAGCCCACAACCAGAGAGGCCCTTCTGGCATTTGCCAGAATTGCCAGATGGCCAGTCCGGCCCTGCTATGGAGGGTATATTATATTCTATGGGGGAGGCTGTGTTATATACTATTGAGGGGGTATATTATAATCTATGGGGGAGGATGTGTTATATTCTATGGGGATATTTTATATTCTATGGGGGAAGCTGTGTCATACACTATGTGGCTGTATTATATATTTAGGCGTACATTATATTCTATGGGGAGGCTGTGTTATATACTATGGGGGTACATTGTATTCTGTGGGGGAGGCTGTGTTATCTACTATTGGGGGTATATTATATTCTATGGGGGAGGCTGTGTTATATACTATGGGCAGTATATTATATTCTATGGGGGAGGCTGTGTTATATACTAAGTGGCTGTGTTATATACTATGGGGGTATAATATATTCTATGGGGGAGGCTGTGTTATATACTATGGGAGTACATTATATTCTATTGGGGAGGGTGTATTATATACTATGGGGGTATATTCTATTCTATCAGGGAGGCTGTGTTATATGCTATGTGGCTGTGTTATATACTATGTGGCTGTGTTATATACTATGTGGCTGTGTTATATACTATTGGGGGTATATTATATACTATGGGGGAGACTGTGTTATATGCTATGTGGCTGTGTTATATACTATGGGGGTACATTATATTCTATGGGGGAGGCTGTGTTATATACTATGGGGGCTGCATTATATTTTATGGGGGGCTAAATTATATACTATGGGGAGGTGGGCTGTATTATATTCTATGGTGGGCTACATTATATTCTCTGGGGGGCTGTATTATATTTTATGAGGGATGATTGCATCATACTCTTTGATGGGGCTACATTATATTCTATGGGGAGGTGGGCTGTATTATATTCTGTTCAAGGCTACATTATATTCTATAGGGGGCTGTGTTATGATTTTCCCAATGGCAGGGAAATCAAAATAACAACGGACTAGCTCTCGGGTGATGGGAACTAAAGTGACCGTGACCTGAACCTGACACGACACTGGAAGTAGCCGGGGAGTGTTTCCTACGATGCCCTAGACACCACGCGCCAGCCGGAGATCTAACTACCCCTATCAGAGGAATATACAGGCCTGCCTTACCTCCAGAGATGAACCCCAAAAGGAGATAGCAGCCCCCCACAGATATTGACGGTGAGTCAAGAGGAAAAGACATACGTAGGATGAACAGCAGATTTAGCACAGTGAGGTCCGCTTACTAGATAGCAGAAGTACAGGAAAGAGTCACTTCACGGTCAACTTCAAAACACTACTCAAAAACACCATCCTGAAATTACTTTAAAACTCCAGTGACAACTCATGCCACTGGAGTGGCAATTCCAGTCCACGAGAGCTTCCAGCTACAGAGAGTCACATTGCAAATAGCTGGACAAAAATAGAATAAACTAGAAACAAAATTCAACTTAGCTGAACAGGATCTTGAGGCAGGAGAATGCAACAGAATGCTACTGATACATTGTTGGCCGGCATCAGACCAGCAGCCAAGCAGCCTTAAATAGGAAACTCCCCTAATGGGTGTCAACAGGTGATCAAGGATAGAAGAAGGCAAATAAGTGGCACTACCATAAAACACCACCGGGGGAGCCCACAAACAGAATTCACAACAGTACCCCCCCCTTAAGGAGGGGGCACCGAACCCTCACCAGAACCACCAGGGCGATCTGGACGAGCACTATGAAATGCACGAACCAAATCAGGAGCATGAACATCAGATGCTGTCACCCAAGAATTATCCTCCTGACCATAGCCTTTCCACTTAACCAGATACTGAAGTTTCCGTCTGGAAACACGGGAGTCCAAGATCTTTTCCACCACATACTCCAACTCACCCTCAACCAGCACAGGAGCAGGAGGATCAGCAGACGGAACAACCGGCACCTCATACCTCCGCAACAATGACCGATGAAAAACATTATGAATAGTAAAAGATGCTGGGAGGTCCAAACGAAAGGACACAGGATTGAGAACCTCCAGAATCCTATAAGGACCGATAAACCGAGGCTTAAACTTAGGAGACGAGACCTTCATAGGAACAAATCGAGAAGACAACCAAACCAGGTCCCCAACACAAAGACGAGGACCGACACGCCGATGACGATTAGTGAACTGTTGAGTCTTCTCCTGGGACAACTTCAGATTGTCCACAACCTGTCCCCAAATCTGATGCATTCTATCAACCACAGCATCTACTCCAGGACAATCCGAAGACTCCAATTGACCGGACGAAAAGCGAGGGTGAAACCCTGAATTACAAAAAAAATGGAGAAACCAAAGTGGCAGAACTGGCCCGATTGTTAAGGGCAAACTCTGCCAATGGCAAAAAATCAAGCCAATCGTCCTGATCAGCGGACACAAAACACCTCAAGTAAGTCTCCAAGGTCTGATTAGTACGCTCAGTCTGGCCATTAGTCTGAGGATGGAATGCAGACGAAAAAGACAAGTCGATGCCCATCCTGGCACAGAACGCCCGCCAAAATCTAGACACAAACTGAGTACCCCTGTCAGACACTATATTCTCAGGAATACCATGCAAACGCACAACATTCTGAAAAAATAGAGGGACCAGCTCAGAGGAGGAGGGCAATTTGGGCAAAGGTACCAAGTGAACCATCTTGGAAAAACGGTCACACACCAGCCAGATGACGGACATCCTACGAGAAACAGGAAGGTCAGAAATAAAGTCCATAGAGATGTGCGTCCAAGGCCTCTTAGGAATAGGCAAGGGCAACAACAACCCGCTGGCCCGGGAACAGCAGGGCTTAGCCCGAGCACAAACATCACAAGACTGCACAAAAATACGTACATCTCGAGACAAGGAAGGCCACCAGAAGGACCTAGACACCAGATCCCTGGTGCCAAAAATTCCAGGATGACCTGCCAACGCGGAAGAGTGAACCTCCGAAATAACTCTACTGGTCCAGTCATCAGGGACAAACAATCTACCAGGCGGACAGCGATCAGGCCTATCCACCTGAAACTCCTGCAAAGAGCGCCGCAGGTCTGGGGAGACAGCTGACAATATCACCCCATCCTTCAGGATGCCAGTAGGTTCGGAATCACCAGGCGAGTCAGGCTCAAAACTCCTAGAGAGGGCATCCGCCCTCACATTCTTAGACCCAGGCAGATATGAAACCACAAAGTTAAATCGAGAGAAAAACAACGACCAGCGCGCCTGTCTAGGATTCAGACGCCTGGCTGACTCAAGATAAATTAGATTTTTGTGGTCAGTCAAGACCACCACCTGGTGTCTAGCACCCTCAAGCCAATGACGCCACTCCTCAAATGCCCACTTCATGGCCAAGAGCTCCCGATTTCCAACATCATAATTTCGCTCAGCGGGCGAAAACTTTCGAGAGAAAAACGCACATGGTCTCATCACTGAGCAGTCAGGACCTTTCTGCGACAAAACTGCACCTGCTCCGATCTCGGAAGCATCTACTTTAACCTGGAACGGGAGCGAAACATCAGGCTGGCGCAACACAGGAGCAGAAGAAAAGCGGCGCTTAAGCTCCCGAAAGGCCTCCACAGCCGCAGAGGACCAATTAGCAACATCAGCACCCTTCTTGGTCAAATCAGTCAAAGGTTTAGCAATGGCAGAAAAACCCGCTATGAATCGGCGATAGAAATTAGCAAATCCCAAGAATTTCTGAAGACTCTTTAGAGAAGTAGGTTGTACCCAATCACAAATAGCCTGAACCTTAACAGGGTCCATCTCCATAGATGAAGGGGAAAAAATATATCCCAAAAAGGAAATTCTCTGAACCCCAAAAATACACTTTGAGCCCTTCACAAATAGAGAATTAGCTCGTAAAACCTGAAAAACTCTCCTGACCTGTTGAACATGAGATTCCCAGTCCTCCAAAAAAATCAAAATATCATCCAAATACACAATCATAAATTTATCCAGATATTCACGGAAAATATCGTGCATAAAGGACTGAAAAACGGAAGGGGCATTCGCGAGACCGAAAGGCATTACCAAATACTCAAAATGGCCTTCAGGCGTATTAAATGCGGTCTTCCACTCATCCCCCTGCTTAATCCGCACCAAATTATACGCACCACGTAGATCGATCTTAGTGAACCACTTCGCCCCCTTTATGCGAGCAAAAAGATCAGTCAGTAAAGGTAACGGATACTGGTATTTAACTGTAATCTTATTCAGAAGTCGATAGTCGATACAAGGTCTCAATGAACCATCCTTTTTACCCACAAAGAAAAACCCTGCCCCCAGTGGAGATAAAGAGGGGCGAATATGACCCTTTTCCAAAGATTCTCTGATATACTCCCGCATAGCAGTATGTTCAGGTACAGACAAATTAAACAAGCGACCCTTAGGAAATTTACTACCGGGAATCAACTCAATAGCGCAGTCACACTCTCTGTGAGGAGGGAGAGAATCAGTTTTAGGCTCCTGAAAGACATCATAAAAATCTGACAAATGCTGGGATCTCAGAGGGAGTAGATGAAGAAATGGGAACCAAAGGAGCATCCCCATGAATCCCCTGACATCCCCAGCTCAGCACAGACATTGATCTCCAGTCCAAGACTGGATTATGAATTTGTAACCATGGTAATCCAAGTACTAATACGTCATGTAGATTATATAACACAAGGAAACGAATAATCTCCTGATGGTCTGGGGACAGATGCATAGTCACTTGTGTCCAATATTGTGGTTTATTGCTAGCCAAAGGTGTAGAATCAATACCCTTTAAGGGAATAGAAACCTCCAGAGGCTCTAAATCAAACCCACAACGCTTGGCAAAGGACCAATCCATGAGACTCAGAGCGGCGCCAGAATCCACATAAGCATCCACAGTAACAGATGATAAAGTACAAATCAATGTCACGGACAAAAGAAATTTAGACTGCAAGGTACCCATAGAAAAAGATTTATCAACCTTTTTATCAACCTTCTTTATGCGTTTAGAGCATGCTGATATAACATGAGCTGGATCTCCACAATAGAAGCACAACCCATTTTTGCGCCTGTAATTCTGTCGTTCGCCTCTAGACAATACACTATCGCATTGCATATGCTCTGGTGCCTTTTCAGAGGTCACCGCCAAATGATGCACAGGTTTTTGCTCAGAAGATACCGCCATATGGTGCACAGGTTTTTGCTCAAAAGATACCGCCATATGGTGCACAGATTTTTGCTCAGAAGATACCGCCATATGGTGCACAGATTTGCGCTCCCGTAAACGCCGATCAATCTGGATAGCCAATTTCATGGCATCATTCAGACCTGTAGGCACAGGGAACCCCACCATGACATCCTTCACGGCATCAGAGAGACCTTCTCTGAAATTAGCTGCTAGAGCGCACTCATTCCATTTAGTAAGCACCGACCATTTACGAAATTTTTGGCAGTATATCTCAGCTTCATCTTGCCCTTGAGAAAGAGCTATCAAGGCTTTCTCAGCCAAAATCTCTAAATTAGGTTCTTCATAAAGCAACCCCAAAGCCAGAAAAAACGCATCTACATTTAATAACGCAGGATCCCCTGGTGACAATGCAAATGCCCAACTTTGTGGGTCACCCCGCAATAGAGAAATAACAATTTTAACCTGTTGCGCAGGATCACCAGCAGAGTGAGATTTCAGAGACAAAAACAATTTACAATTCTCTCTGAAATTCAAAAAACGGGATCTGTCTCCGGTAAAAAATTCAGGCATAGGGATCTTAGGTTCAGACATTGGAGCACGTATAACAAAATCTTGTAAGTTCTGGACCTTTGTAGCCAGGTTATTCAGACCTGCAACCAAACTCTGTGGATCCATGATTCAAACAGGTGTAACCAAAGCCATTCAGAGATTAAGAGGAGAGGGAAAAAAAAAAAGGCTGAAGACTGCAGTTTAAGCAAGGAGTACAAATAAGCACTAAGGTGCACTTTCCAAACACAGAAGGAAAAAAAACCTTTTCATATCCTTTCCTGCTTTAGTGCATAGTTTTAACACATGTGGGCCGGCCAAACTGTTATGATTTTCCCAATGGCAGGGAAATCAAAATAACAACGGACTAGCTCTCGGGTGATGGGAACTAAAGTGACCGTGACCTGAACCTGACACGACACTGGAAGTAGCCGGGGAGTGTTTCCTACGATGCCCTAGACACCACGCGCCAGCCGGAGATCTAACTACCCCTATCAGAGGAATATACAGGCCTGCCTTACCTCCAGAGATGAACCCCAAAAGGAGATAGCAGCCCCCCACAGATATTGACGGTGAGTCAAGAGGAAAAGACATACGTAGGATGAACAGCAGATTTAGCACAGTGAGGTCCGCTTACTAGATAGCAGAAGTACAGGAAAGAGTCACTTCACGGTCAACTTCAAAACACTACTCAAAAACACCATCCTGAAATTACTTTAAAACTCCAGTGACAACTCATGCCACTGGAGTGGCAATTCCAGTCCACGAGAGCTTCCAGCTACAGAGAGTCACATTGCAAATAGCTGGACAAAAATAGAATAAACTAGAAACAAAATTCAACTTAGCTGAACAGGATCTTGAGGCAGGAGAATGCAACAGAATGCTACTGATACATTGTTGGCCGGCATCAGACCAGCAGCCAAGCAGCCTTAAATAGGAAACTCCCCTAATGGGTGTCAACAGGTGATCAAGGATAGAAGAAGGCAAATAAGTGGCACTACCATAAAACACCACCGGGGGAGCGCACAAACAGAATTCACAACAGGGCTGTATTATATTTATATTTTATGAGGGGTGATTGCATCATGCTCTATGAGGGGGCTACATTATACTATATGAGGGGGGCTGCATTATATTCTATGGGGGTTACATTATACTCTGTGGGTTGGCTGCATTTTACTCGGAGGTGGCTGCATTATACTCTGTGTGGTGGTGGCTGCATTATACTCTGTGGGGTGGTGGCTACTATATGTGGGCTGCATTATACTGTATCGAGGACTATGGGGAATACATTATATTGTGAAAAAGTGAAAAACTGAGAGAACCAGGAAGAGAAGCTCGTTGTCACGTGACTGTAAGTATGAAAATCGCATATGAGTGAAGTGGCCATATGATGACTGCTGGAACCTGCAAGCAGAGCTGAATTCTGACAATGATGTTATTAAACGCTGCAGGGCTTCGTTTTATGATTAAAGGGTGCGTCCAGGTTTAAGACGAAAATGTGCAGTAGGTAGCAGGCTTCTGAATTCTCACTGTGCATGCACTGCACACTTTTAGGATTCTCCCTTGCATAAGAATGAGATTTGTATACTTCTGGTCACCTTCCGACTAAACATGTCCGGTCTCGCTTAATTCACTTTCATTGAGTGTGACCACGGATGTCTAGTCGGCAGTGACCACATTTATGCAAATCACCGGCACGAGAGAATCCTGTTAGATGCACTGCGCATTGTGAGAATTCAAACGTCTGCAGTCACATAGAATGACTGCAGACTCATCACAAACTTAGACAACCCCTTTAATGCACCTACTATAAATAAAAATATTAGAATTAGTCAGTATCACGAAAAAACATTTAAATCCATATACCTGATAGATGATGTTTTCTCTCAAGTAATTCTCTTACTTTTCTTCATCTTGTCCAGATGCCATGATGAGTTTTGTCATCCACAGCTCATCTTAGAAGACTTCAATCTTTGCGGGTCTTCTGCAGCACATCTTGACACGATGCCCTTAAAGATAGCAGTGTCATTACAATGCTACTGAATAAAAATATCTGCCCTATGCTGAGCCCCTGAATAAGTAAATGTCCATCACTATATTCCCTTTACAAAATATGACCCCCACACTGTCCCTTTTATGGTACATGCTCTCCACACTGCCCTCTCTTTTCCATACTGGGCCCCCTCTTTACACTGGGTCCCCCCTATAGGGCCCAGTTGGTATCCTATGCACCCCCCACCACACACACCCTTTTTGGTATATGGTCCTCTCTTTGCTGTGCCCTTACACTCTTCCCCCATGCTATCCCCCACACTACTTAGTCTCTATTCTGTGCCCACTCACACTTTTCTTCCCCCATACTGTCTCCTCGTACTATTCCGCTCAATAGTCTCCTCACACGTTTCACCCTTCCTCCTCATACATCTGCCCTCTCACTTTCCATGCTACCTCCTCACATATCCCTTTGACTCCCCATACTGTGTCTGCAACCATCTCATCACCCTCGCTCCCCATACTGTGTCTGCATACATTTTCCCCTCTTTCCTCATACTGTGTCCGCACCCATACCTCCACTTACCATACTGTGTCCTCACCCATCCTTCCATACATGACCCCCATATCACTCCTTCCTCCATATATTCTGTCTTCAAATTCAAATACACCCCCACACACATAGTAAATACCCCACACAAATAGTAAATACCCACACACAGTAAATACACCCTACACAGTAAATACATCCCCCACACACAGTAAATACACCCCACACACACAGTAAATACACCCACCCATACACAAAATACACCCCCACACACTAAATACACCACTTTTAGCACCATACCAGATCCCTATTCTGACAGGCAGGATCTCCGGTGTGTCAATTCACTCACCTGCGGTGCTTCCCTTCCTCATGCTCTGCATGCTTCCAGCAGAGCTTCTAGCCGGGCCTCCAGCCATGTCCTTACACCAAGCGTGCATGCGCTCCAGCCCTCTTAAAGGGTCAATGCGTGCACTTGCTATTTCCTCCCCAGCCAATGTGTCATGATCGTTCCAGGGTTTATTAGTGTCTGCCCTTTTTTGGACGGATCATATCAAGGGTTAACTTTGCTCTGCCTCATTCTGGGTTCAGGTTTGAAATTTAGCTCCCATAAATCTTGCTGGCAGTGTCAGCTATAGTTCTGCCTTCGGCGTGTGAACCTGACCCTGCTGGTAGCTCTTGATTTGCCCTGCTGTGAACCCTGACTTGTCCTTGTCCTGTGTCTTTTAACACCCGCTGTCTGCCCTTTTCCCAGCATTTCTCTGTCTGTTTATCTGCTTGATTCTCCGGTTCTGACCTCCTGGCTTGACTATTGACTTCGTTACTGTTTGTACCTATTGTACCGTATATCGCCCGTTCTGGTTTACTGATCTCTTGCTACATCCTGACTATCTGTCTGTCTAATCCTATTATACTTTCGTGCTATCTAATGCTTTTGACTTGGCTTGTCTGATCACTCTCTTGCCACTTGGTGGTGCCTGTTCTGCTGTCCTGTGTGTGCAGTCTCACTTTCCTCTCAAGCTCCCCCTGGTGGAGGTTGCGCTGTACTGCACTGCAGCAGCTTGACATTATAGCTGACCCATACATTTAAAGGGAGTTCTGCATCTTTTTTTCTCTGCTCTGTTTGCTATGGATCCGCTCCATATCTTGGTGGATCAAAAGAACAGTTTGACAGTTATGATAAAAGACCTGTTTGTGGAATAGAGGGCCTTGTCCTCGTCTCATAACCACCTGCAAAGAGAGCTTTCTGACACAGTTAAATCGTTGCAGACTGACTGTAAGCACTCTGACACTGTTGATGTATGTTTGCAATCTTCAGAACCTACTGTCAAGCTCCCAGATACCTTCTCTGGGGAGAGGGAGAGATTTCATACTTTTAAGGAGAGTTGCAAGCTTTTTTTTCTCTTAGACCTCAATCTTCTGGAGATGAGAGTCAGCGGGTGGGGATAATCATTTCCTTACTGCGGGAGGGACCTCAATCATGGGCGTTTTCTTTACCTGCTTTTGCCCCTGAACATGTGTCTGTGGATAGATTCTTTGAGGCTTTGGGACTTATTTATGACGAACCAGACCGGGTCAGGGTTGCAGAGGACATGATCATGAGTCTCTCCCAGAATGAACTCACTGTTGAACAGTATTGTTCTGAGTTTAGGTGGTGATCCGTTGAGGTGTCTTGGGGTGACTCTGCTCTGAGATGCCTGTTTGAGAGAGGACTTTCTGGTCATCTCAAGGACGTGCTGGCCCTTCACCCAGTTCCCTGGTGGAGGCCATGACTCAGGCCATTTGTATGGACCGGAAATTACGGGAGAGAAGAATTATCCAGCGTGAAATTCCTGTTTTGCCTGCCAAGTCTGAGGTGATGTCATTTAAGAAGACTATGGAAGTTGGTGCCATCAATTTCAAGGAGAAGGAGAGGAAACAGCGACGTGATGGGAAATTATGTTTTTATTGTGGAGATCCGGGACATTAGAAGAAGGACTGCCCCTCTTGTCCATCGAGTAACAAGCTGCCGAGTCTGGGTGATCTCTTGCTACGTCCTGACTGTCAGTCTAATCCTATTATACTTTCGTGCTATCTCGTGCTTTTGACTTGGCTTGTCTGACCACTCTCTCGCCACTTTGTGGCGTCTGTTCTGCTGTCCTGTGTGTGCAGTCTCACTTTCCTCTCAAGCTCCCCCTGGTGGAGGTTGCGCTGTACTGCACTGCAGCAGCCTGACACAATAACTGTGGAGCATTATGTATATATTGCTTCCTCCCCACTGGGGAGGTGCCTGAGCAACCTTCCTGTTCTGCAGTCTAAGTTGTGTAAGGTTGCGTACCAGGCCTTGCTGCACTCTGGTGCAGATTCTGCCTGCTGCACACTGGTGAAGATCCAGCCTGTTGCACTCTGACGGGCACTCTGCCTGCTGCACTCTGGTGCAGATCCTGCCTGCTGCACTCTGGTGCAGATCCTGCCTGCTGCACTCTGGTGCAGATCCTGCCTGCTGCACTCTGGTGCAGATCCTGCCTGCTGCACTCTGCTGCAGATCCTGCCTGCTGCACTCTGGTGCAGACCCTGTCTGCAGCATTCTGACACGCACTCTGCTTACTGCACCATCCAGTCTGTCCTACTGGGTCAAGCTGTTGAGCGTTCGTTGGTCTATCCTGGAGTGGCACCTGGTGTTCATAGGGAAGCAAGTCTAACCTCACCATCAGAGGTTCTAGTGAACAGTCCGGTGCTTGCTTAGTCACGCCCCTCCAGGCTCTTCGCAGTCCGAGGCACTGTGGTTCTACCAACCACATCTGTGACAACCACACACACACGCACACACACACACACAGTAAATATACCCACCACACAGTAAATGCCACCCGTCCACATAGTAAATATAATCCCCAGCCACACTTTATGACAAAGTCACTGAGGTTAATGGCTTCAGTGATGTAAAATCCACAAGCTTTTCCTTCAGCACATTAAGTGTTGCAAGGGGTTAACAGCCAATTTATATAAGGGCTGGTTTTTTTGTGGATAACCATAGAACAGGTGGGAGGTTGTCCACCTTAACTCCACTCCAGAGTGTGGTCTGGGGCTTAGATATCTGGCCTCCAGAGGCAGTCAGTGTTCAATATCTGTAGAGGAACACTCCAAGGAAGTTGTTGTGCTGAAACTAACCTGAACCGTGTGTGTTCTGCTAACTGTGAGTAGGAGGAACCCCGCAATCAGAAGGACTGTGCTTTGTGCAACAATCATTTTGTTTTCCTGTTTTTGCCCAGATGGCCATATTTGTTTTGCTTCAGCTTGGTTTATGCCTCTCATAATAAGTCAAACGAAGTTCTTAAAGAGACAGTGTTCCCGTATCTACCTCCATGTACAACTGAATGAGCCAATCTACCACATCCTCCACATGCAATAAATACCCCCCCCCCCCCGGCAGTAAATACCATCATATACACTATAAATACCCCCCCAACCCCATTGCATTAAATCTCCCCCATCTTCAGAGTCTTCAGCTCCACTTCCGTGGAGCACTTACCACCATGATCTCCACGCCAAAATCTTTAATATCATTACGCATTGTAAGATAACGCTTACTGCATGTGTTGGGGACACTCGCTTAGCAACGGGATTCAGTCACACAGGCACGTTTTTCTCACATAAACAGTCCATGCGGTTTATTATGCAGTCATAAACCTGGTTATGCACAGTTCATTGTATACTTCATAGAACACAATAGGCACCAACAGATGACAGTTAGATACATGTGCAGTATCTAAACATGCTGGACCTTACTCCGTCCAGTTACCATGGGTGACCGCACAGTTCATTAACTGACCCCCTGTCAATGCACATAGTTCCCCATACTCTGGGTTACTTCCTGGAGCTCCTGCTCCACACACTGACTCCTCATCAGTCCTTGTTCCCAGGGAAGCTGCCAAACTGGGATCACCATCCCAGACAGTGCCTTGCTCACTAGGCCACCTGACAGTCCAGATCCTCCGTCGGGCTGTGGCTTCCCTAATGCAGTGCTGTTGCAGACGCTGCATAAAACTTGGCTTTTCTGTGCGCTCTTCAGGACGTCCGTCCCCACCTGGGACAGTCCAACATACAGGCCACTGCGTGTGCTGTTCAAGACATCTGTCGCCACCTGGGACCGCCCAACACACAAGTCTCTCAGTGCGCTATTCAGGGATCTGATCCTACTCCTAGGATCTTCCAACACACAAGTCTTCAGATCCACAGCCTCTCAGTGCGCTATTCAGGGATCTGGTCCACACACAGGACCTCCCAACACACAAGGCTTCCAGGATCTACACACTCTCCATTACAGAGACCATGTGACCACACCATGGTCACATTATGTACCTGTAACCACTCCCATAGGTGGGAGGTGTGTGTGGTTAGCCAGACCTGCCCACCTCTCTAACTAACCCTGCAAGCCTCCCTTTACAACTATACAAATACTTGTGGGGCTGCAGGTCCCAGAACAACAACATTACTTCAGGCTTACAGCGCAGACTTCCTCTGCGACACATGCTGGCCATTTACAATCCTGCCGGTCACTATCTCATTATCACCATTTCAGTTACGCTTCCATTAATATACTGAGGAGCACACACAGCGCCCCCTAGCTGCAGCATGGGTCACTGCATCACAGCATGGACGGCCACCAAAAAACTAGCAACAGCTTTCTGTGTAGCAGTAACCCCAGGATGACCACTTAAAGCAAAATCATGAAATTCCTGTAGCACCCGCAATCTTGGGTACACAGGCACAAGTAATTTGGACCCTTTGGAAGCGGAAGGAGCCAACGACTGGATTTTATGAATCTCCTCCTCCAATTCTGAGGTTACCATAGACACCACAATACCCTGAGGAATAATGGCAGATGGAGGTTCTGGAGGAGAAATGGAATCTAGACTATCAGATAATGCAACAGCTTTCACATTCTTAGACCCTGACCTGAATGTAATAGAAAAATTAAACCGAGAAAAAAACAAGGACCATTTGGCCTGTCAGGGAGTTAACCTCTTAGCCATTTCAATTTAAGCTAAATTCTTGATATCAGTGATCACCGTAACTGAATGAACCACCCCCTCCAAAAAATGCCTTCATTCCTCAAAGGCCAATTTGACAGCAAGTAACTCCAGAATCACAATATCATATTTTCTCTCCACCGGTGAAAATTTTTTAGAAAAAAAAGCAGATGGACTCAGGTTAGTCAGAATGTTGGGCCCCTGTAATAAGACTGCCCACACTCTGATCTCCGAAGCATCCACCTCCACAATGAACAGTTCTGGAGATCGGGTTGGATCAGAATGGATGCAGACATAAAACACCCTTTTAATCTTTTGAAAGCTCTGATAGCACCCGGCTACCAAACTTTGAAATTCGCCCCCTTATGTGTAAGGTCAATAAGTGGTTTTAGCAATTTGCAAAAACCTCTTGATAAATGTTCTATAATAGTTGGTGAATCCCATAAAACGCTGTAAAGCCTTAAAATCACAAGGTTGATCCCAATCAATTATGGCCTGTATCTTCCAAGAGTCCATCTTAAACCCTTCTGCTGTCAGGATAAACCCCAAAAAAGAGATCTCCTGAACAGAAAAAAAACACATTTCTCTAATTTAGCAAACACAACACGGTCTCCCAACAACAGTTAGTCTCACTGACCTACTGAAGAAGTGATTGCGAAACGCACTTTGGGGCGTGTTTTCTGACTGAGCAGTCCACATTCAGGTATAGCACTTATGTGTTTATTTGTTTCAACCTTTCCCAGGCACAATGTTTTACTTGCCTAATTCAGGCTAAAAACTTTCTGCATTGCCTAGACTTTTTTAACCACTAGGGCACATTCCATGTAGGATTATATGTAGGATCACAAACTGTACCTCAGCATCATCTTCTTTGTTCTTTTGTGCACTATCCCTTTTTTATATTTTGGATTTATGATATGCTCTGTATTTTTGGTCATCACCATTTTGTGGTTCATATGCACTAGCACTTTATCCTATTGTGTTATAGGGATTATGATTATTGCCCATGTATTTAAATGAAAGTGCAACATCACTATACCTGTTACAACTTGGTTATTAGTAAGATTATCTGCTCGGCTGTCACTCTGTTTTGTTATCTCCCCTTTGAATTGCACATGATATATATATTTGTCTCATAACATTTTAATCTATTTATATCAATAAAAACTTATGATTTTATTGGGATTTTGCATTTCCCTTTTTTTCGGTTCCTTGGTGAGTGTTAGGGCTCATTTCCACTTGCGAGGAAAACGGACGAGTGCAATCCGATAAAAAATCGGATTGCACTCGGACCAATGTTATTCAATATGTGTCTTTTCATTTGCGATTTTTTTTCTCAGCTGAAATCGGACTGAGAAAAAAATCGCAGCATGCTGCGTATTGCTGCGATTCTCGGACGAGACTCACCAATGGAAGTCAATGGGTGCAAGAGAAAAATCGCACAGCACTCGCACCATGCGAGTTCTGTCCGATTTTTACGCACCGGTGTCCTTTGAAAAGCCGACAATTCAGCGCGGTGTACAGTAAAATCACACTGACAGGTTAGAATAGAGTAGATATATACACATAGAATAGGTATATATACATATACAGGTCCTTCTCAAAAAATTAGCATATAGTGTTAAATTTCATTATTTACCATAATGTAATGATTACAATTAAACTTTCATATATTATAGATTCATTATCCACCAACTGAAATTTGTCAGGTCTTTTATTGTTTTAATACTGATGATTTTGGCATACAACTCCTGATAACCCAAAAAACCTGTCTCAATAAATTAGCATATTTCACCCGTCCAATCAAATAAAAGTGTTTTTTAATAACAAACAAAAAAACCATCAAATAATAATGTTCAGTTATGCACTCAATACTTGGTCGGGAATCCTTTGGCAGAAATGACTGCTTCAATGCGGCGTGGCATGGAGGCAATCAGCCTGTGACACTGCTGAGATGTTATGGAGGCCCAGGATGCTTCAATAGCGGCCTTAAGCTCATCCAGAGTGTTGGGTCTTGCGTCTCTCAACTTTCTCTTCACAATATCCCACAGATTCTCTATGGGGTTCAGGTCAGGAGAGTTGGCAGGCCAATTGAGCACAGTAATACCATGGTCAGAAAACCATTTACCAGTGGTTTTGGCACTGTGAGCAGGTGCCAGGTCGTGCTGAAAAATGAAATCTTCATCTCCATAAAGCATTTCAGCCGATGGAAGCATGAAGTGCTCCAAAATCTCCTGATAGCTAGCTGCATTGACCCTGCCCTTGATGAAACACAGTGGACCAACACCAGCAGCTGACATGGCACCCCACACCATCACTGACTGTGGGTACTTGACACTGGACTTCAGGCATTTTGGCATTTCCTTCTCCCCAGTCTTCCTCCAGACTGGCACCTTGATTTCCGAATGACATGCAAAATTTGCTTTCATCAGAAAAAAGGACTTGGGACCACTTAGCAACAGTCCAGTGCTGCTTCTCTGTAGCCCAGGTCAGGCGCTTCTGCCACTGTTTATGGTTCAAAAGTGGCTTTACCTGGGGAATGCGGCACCTGTAGCCCATTTCCTGCACACGCCTGTGCACGGTGGCTCTGGATGTTTCCACACCAGACTCAGTCCACTGCTTCCTCAGGTTCCCCAAGGTCTGGAATCGGTCCTTCTCCACAATCTTCCTCAGGGTCCGGTCACCTCTTCTCGTTGTACAGCGTTTTCTGCCACATTTTTGCCTTCCAACAGACTTACCATTGAGGTGCCTTGATACAGCACTCTGGGAACAGCCTATTTGTTGAGAAATTTCTTTCTGGGTCTTAGGG
The DNA here is from genome assembly GCF_051348905.1 of Ranitomeya variabilis. Lineage (NCBI taxonomy): Eukaryota > Metazoa > Chordata > Amphibia > Anura > Dendrobatidae > Ranitomeya > Ranitomeya variabilis. The sequence continues at coordinate 175,162,257 of NC_135235.1, read as the reverse complement.
TACCGTCACACAGTGCAATTTTGATCGCTACAACGGCACGATTCGTGACGTTCCAGCGATGCATTTACGATATCGCTGTGTCTGACACGCTACTGCGATCCGGATCCCCGCTGAGAATCGTACGTCGTAGCAGATCGTTTGAAACTTTCTTTCGTCGTCTAGTGTCCCGCTGTGGCGGCATGATTGCATTGTATACGATAGGTTGTATACGATGTGCGCACAGTAACCAACGGCTTCTACATCGCAAATACGTCATGAAATTATCGCTCCAGCGCCGTGTATTGCAACGTTTGACCGCAGTATACGACACTGGAGCGATACTTATACGACGCTGCAACGTCACGAATCGTGCCGTCGTAGCGATGAAAATGGTACTGTGTGACGGTACCCTTACCCTCTTGCTTGAGGGTGTCAATGATGGCCTTCTTGACATCTGTCAGGTCGCTAGTCTTACCCATGATGGGGGTTTTGAGTAATGAACCAGGCAGGGAGTTTTTAAAAGCCTCAGGTATCTTTTGCATGTGTTTAGAGTTAATTAGTTGATTCAGAAGATTAGGGTAATAGGTCGTTTAGAGAACCTTTTCTTGATATGCTAATTTATTGAGACAGGTTTTTTGGGTTATCAGGAGTTGTATGCCAAAATCATCAGTATTAAAACAATAAAAGACCTGACAAATTTCAGTTGGTGGATAATGAATCTATAATATATGAAAGTTTAATTGTAATCATTACATTATGGTAAATAATGAAATTTAACACTATATGCTAATTTTTTGAGAAGGACCTGTATATATGTCAGTGAGACACCTATATATATATATTTATATTTAATGCAGCGCTAGATAGCATAAAAGCCGCTAATTCAATTGCCGGCTTTTGCTCTCTCCTTCACAAACCCGACAGGATATGAGACATGGTTTACATACAGTAAACCATCTCATATCCCTTCTTTTATTACATATTCCTCTTCACTAATGTAAGAAGTGTCTGTGTGTCAAATTGGGGGGCTCTAGCTATTAAATTAAAGGGTTAAATCGTGGAAAAAATTGGCGTGGGCTCCCGCGCAATTTTCTCCACCAGAGTGGTAAAGCCAGTTACTGAGGGCAGATATTAATAGCCTAGAGAGGGTCCATGGTTATTGGCCCCCCCCCTGGCTAAAAACATCTGCCCCCAGCCACCCCAGAAAAGGCACATCTGGAAGATGCGCCTATTCTGGCACTTGGCCACTCTCTTCCCACTCCCGTGTAGCGGTGGGATATGGGGTAATGAAGGGTTAATGTCACCTTGCTATTGTAAGGTGACATTAAGCCAGATTAATAATGGAGAGGCGTCAATTATGACACCTATCCATTATTAATCCAATAGTACGAAATGGTTAATAAAACACACACACATTATTACAAAGTACTTTAATGAAATAAAGACACAGGGTGTTGTAATATTTTATCATTCTCTTAATCCACCTGAAGACCCTCGTTCTGTAAAAAAGGAAAAATAAAAAATCAACAATATCCCATACCTTCTGGCGTTCTGGCAAGTCCCACGATGTAAATACATCTGAAGGGGTTAAATCATTTTACACACAGGAGCTCTGCTAAAGCAGCTGTGCTCGTGGTTGTAAAAATACGGGGAATGAATGGAGTGCAGGGGAATGTCCTGTAGTTACCTTGAGTCGCGGTGTTGCGCCCTCTGCTGGATGTCCTCATATGAACTCGAGCCTGGGAACTATACCTATTCTATGTGTATATATCTATTCTATTCTAACCTGTCAGTGTGATTTTACTGTACACAGCACTGATTTGCCGGCTTTTCAAAGGACACCGGTGCGTAAAAATCGGACAGCAATACGGATGTCATACGGATGTCATATGGATGTTGCGATAAAAAATCGCATGATTTTAGTCCATTTTTTCGGTCCGTAAATCGGACCGTTTTGTCTCTCGCATGTGGAAATGAGCCCTTAGCTTGATTCTATTGCTCTCAGTTCTTCTTCTGCCTGACCCTTTAGACCGTGCTCTGACTATCCCTTTGTCTTGTCCTTCGTCTTTTTTCCTGGTTATCTACATACTGTCTTGGGATTGACCCCGGAACATCTGAATCTACTGCCTCGAGGTCTGTCCATGAGTAGTGACTTGTGTCACATTACATCTGGCCCTATACTTTTTTTTTTACAGAACAACGGACCCAGTTCGTGCACTCTGTGATCAGGTGACGAATCTGAACCAAATAGTTCAGGATCTGGTCAGGGATCACCAGAGGCTAGAATAATCAGCTGCAGGGTCAGTTTAGTACTCTGGGTGACTCCCAAAGCACTCTGCTATTAAAAGTAGTTATGTTTCCTGGTCTCGCTGATGTAGAGGTTACCTCCCCCGAACCAGTTGTGGCACTTCTTGACAGATTTTCGGTGGGGAAAGATCAATTTGGGATATTTAACCCCTTTCTGCCACTTGACGTACTATTCCGTCCATGTGGGGTGGGCCCTACTACCCAAGGACGGAATAGTACGTCCAGCGCGATCAGCCGTGCTCACGAGGGGAGCGCGGCCGATCGCGGCCGGGTGTTAGCTGACTATCGCAGCTGACATCCGGCACTATGTACCAGGAGCGGTAATGGACCGCCCCCGGCACATTAACCCCCGGCACACTGCGATCAAATATGATAACAGTGTTCCGGCGGTACAGGGAAGCATCGCGCAGGGAGGGGGCTCCCTGCGGGCTTCCCTGAAATGATCGGTACAAGGCGATGTGCTCACCTTGCACTGAGCATCTCCTCCCTGCAGGCCCCGGATCCAAAATGGCCGCGGGGCTGCATCCGGGTCCTGCAGGGAGGTGGCTTCACAGCGCCTGCTCAGAGCAGGCGCCGGGAAGCCTCCAGGAGTGCACGTCAGATCGCTGATCTGACACAGTGCACAGCACAGTGTCAGATCAGCGATCTGTTACTTTACTGTGATGCCCCCCCCCGGGGCAAAGTAAAAATGTAAAAAAAAAAAAAAATTCCTAAATAAATAATAAAAAATATACTGTATATATATTGTTCCCATAAATACATTCCTTTATCTAAATAAAAAACAAATAATAAAAGTACACATATTTAGTATCGCCGTGTCCGTAACGACCCAACCTATAAAACTGTCCCATTAGTTAACCCCTTCAGTGAACACCGTAAAAAAAAAAAGAAAAACGAGGCAAAAAACAATGCTTTATTATCATACCGCCGAACAAAAAGTGGAATACCATGCGATGAAAAAAAAAAAAAGAAAATAAATAACCATGGTACCGCTGAAAACGTCATCTTGTCCCGCCAAAAATGAGCCGCCATACAGCATCATCAGCGAAAAAATAAAAAAGTTATAGTCCTCAGAATAAAGCGATGCAAAAATAATTATTTTTTTTATAAAATAGTTTTTATCGTATAAAAGCGTCAAAACATAAAAAATGATATAAATGAGGTATAGCTGTAATCGTACTGACCCAAAGAATAAAACTGCTTTATCCATTTTACCAAACGTGGAACGGTATAAACGCTCTTCCCCCAAAAGAAATTCATGAATAGCTGGTTTTTGGTAATTCTGCCTCACAAAAATCGGAATAAAAAGCGATCAAAAAATGTCATGTGCCCGAAAATGTTACCAATAAAAACGTCAACTCGTCCCGCAAAAAACAAGACCTCACATGACTCTGTGAACCAACATATGGAAAAATTATAGCTCTCAAAATGTGGTAACGCAAAAAACATTTTTTGCAATAAAAAGCGTCTTTTAGTGTGTGACGGCTGCCAATCAAAAATCCGCTAGAAAATCCGCTATAAATAGTAAATCAAACCCCCTTTCATCACCCTCTTAGTTAGGGAAAAATAAAAAAATTAAAAAAATGTATTTATTTCCATTTTCCCATTAGGGTTAGGGCTAGGGTTAGGGTTAGGGATAGGGCTAGGGTTTTGGCTAGAGCTAGGGTAAGGGTTAGGGCTAGGATTAAGGCTAAGGTTAGGGCTAGGGTTATGGTTAGGGTTGGGGCTAGGGTTAGGGCTACAGTTAGGGTTGGGGCTAGGGTTAGGGTTGGGGCTAAAGTTAGGGTTGGGGCTTAAGTTAGGGTTGGGGCTAAAGTTAGGGTTAGGGTTACATTTACAGTTGGGAATAGGGTTGGGATTAGGGTTAGGGGTGTGTCTGGGTTAGGGGTGTGGTTGAGGTTAACGGTGAGATTAGGGTTAGGGGTCTGTTTGGATTAATGTTTCAGTTATAATTGGGGGGTTTCCACTGTTAAGGGACATCAGGGGCTCTCCAAATGTGACATGGCGTCCGATCTCAATTCCAGCCAATTCTGCGCTGAAAAAGTAAAACAGTGCTCCTTCCCTTCCGAGCTCTCCCGTGCGTCCAAACAGGGGTTTACCCCAACATATGGGGTATCAGCATACTCAGGACACATTGGACAACAACTTTTGGGGTCCAATTTCTCCTGTTACCCTTGGGAAAATACAAAACTGGGGGCTAAGAAATAGTATTTATGGAAAAAAAAGATTTTTTATTTTCACGGCTCTGCGTTATAAACTGTAGTGAAACACTTGGGGGTTCAAAGTTCTCACAACACATCTAGATAAGTTCCTTGGAGGGGATAGTTTCCAATATGGGGTCACTTGTGGGGGGTTTCTACTGTTTAGTTACATCAGGGGCTCTGCAAATGCAACGTGACGCCTGCAGACCAATCCATCTAAGTCTGCATTCCAAATGGTGCTCCTTCCCTTCCGAGCTCTCCCATGAGCCCAAATGGTGGTTCCCCCCCCCACATATGGGGTATCAGCGTACTCAGGACAAGTTGGACAACAACTTTTGGGGTCCAATTTCTCCTGTTACCCTTGGGAAAATACAAAACTGGGGGCTAAAATATAATTTTTGTGGGAAAAAAATAATTTTTATTTTCACGGCTCTGAGTTATAAACTGTAGTGAAACACTTGAGGGTTCAAAGCTCTCACAACACATCGTGATGAGTTCCTTAGGGGGTCTACTTTCCAAAATGGTGTCACTTGTTGGGGGTTGCAATGTTTAGGCACATCAGTGGCTCTCCAAACGCAACATGGCTTTCCATCTCAATTCCAGTCAATTTTGCATTGTAAAGTTAAATGGCGCTCCTTCCCTTCCGAGCTCTGCCATGCGCCCAAACAGTGGTTTACCCCCACATATGGGGTATCGTCGTACTCAGGACAAATTGCACAACAACTTTTGTGGTCTAATTTCTTCTCTTACCCTTGGGAAAATAAAAAATTGGGGGCGAAGAGATCATTTTTGTGAAAAAATATGATTTTTTTATTTTTACGGCTCTGCATTATAAACTTCTGTGAAGCACTTGTTGGGTCAAAGTGCTCACCACACATCTAGATAAGTTCCTTAAGGGGTCTACTTTCCAAATCGGTGTCACTTGTGGGGGGTTTCAATGTTTACGCACATTAGGGGCTCTCCAAACGCAACATGGCGTCCCATCTCAATTCCAGTCAATTTTGCATTGAAAAGTCAAATGGCGCTCCTTCCCTTCCGAGCTCTGCCATGCACCCAAACAGTGCTTTACACCCACATATAGGGTATCAGAGTACTCAGGACAAATTGCTCAACAATTTTTTGGGTCCAATTTCTTCTCTTACCCTTGGGAAAATAAAAAATTGGGGGCGAAAAGATCATTTTTGTGAAAAAATATGATTTTTTATTTTTGCGGCTCTGCATTATAAACTTCTGTGAAGCACTTGGTGCGTCAAAGTGCTCACCACACATCTAGATAAGTTCCTTGGTTGCGCATGAAATAGCGTGACCGCGAGGTGCCTTGTAAGTCCGGTAATAGATTCTCTGTCTTTGCCAGCAGTGTGGGAGTCGGCATGCACTTAGCATCTGATTGGCCGAGGTCATTTAGGGAAGCACTGTTGTGATTGGGTTGGGATTCTTTGTGAAGTATGACTCACCAGGGGTAAGCCCCAGTTCGGCCACCTGATTGGTTGCTCCTGCTCTTAAGAAGCAGTGACGCCTTACCAGAGACACGCCCCCAGGACGAAGCAGATGCAAAACGCGCGTCGGGGTAACGGAGTCTCAGCGTACCACGAGGTTTCCAGTTTTTGCTTATGTACCCAGGTAATATGTATTGCATCGGACATTGTCTCCATGTGGATTCTCCATAGTGAGATACGCTTTTCGAAGTATAAGTGCAATGAGGATCTAAGCGGAAAATAATTTTTTGTCTGGCTTGATCCCTCTTGTAGTTGGGGCAAGGTCTTTTGTTCCCTTGAAACTTATGTGAGGTGTAGGTGACTATTTTGTGATCTGGTTACTGGGAGGCTATAAGGCTCAGGAATATATTAGAGGTAAATTTACACCATATTGAATGTCAGGTGATTGCCCATTATAATTGTGGGACAATTTATCATTGTGCTATGACCTGTCACAGGTTTCCTTATGGGGAGATGGGAATGCACAATACATATTGGCATCCCTAGGGATCTTACCAGCTATCTAGTCTGCACTGTCACTTTAATTCTATTGATTTTTGTATTATATTATATTTGATGCAAGACCATTTACATTAATTATGCATATTATGCAAGGAGATTGTGATTTACCTGGAATTGCGTAAGCAAAATTTTCGCTGGTCTCTGTATTGGTATTAATATTTTTGATTGTGAGTAGTGTTGAGCATTCCGATACCGCAAGTATCGGGTATCGGCCGATACTTGCGGTATCGGAATTCCGATACCGGGATTCCGATACTTGCCGCGAATCGGATACCGGAATCGGAAGTTCCCAGATTCAAACTGCACAAATTCAGCCAATGAGAATGATTCCAAGTGTGGGCACATCCTGTTCAGCATGGAGGGCATGAAACTACTGGCAAGGCTGTGATTGGCTGCTGAAATGATGTCATGATGCAGTTTAAAAGTCGCTGGCGCCATTTTGCGCTCACTCTGCTGTGAATTCAGTTAGTGACAGGACGCTGTTTGCTGACTGAGGGCCAGTTTAGAGATAGCGATTTGCTTCTTTGTGCTTTTCCAAGGCTAATTTAGCAACCGCTGTGTTCACCTACTAATCACCTTGCTTTTGCCTTGTAGCGCTGTTTTCACAGCGATCTGCAAGGTCTGTGTGTGTGTGTGTGTGTGAGTGCAGCCCACTCTCTAGTCTGAGTGCAGCCACATAGGCCATCCATAGCTGGTTGTATTCAGTTCAGGGAGGGTGGTACATTGCCTCATACTGTTCTTTTTTTTTTTTTTCCAAGTAGTGTAGTCTGCTGCTAATTTTTTCAAAAAAATTCTATTAGTGTCTTTCCACCCGTCTCCAGTTAATTTGTGGAAAAACACTACATAGGATAACGTAGAGGAGGGTTTTTGGGCCTTGCAGCGCCGTTTACGGCTGTCTGCACGGTCTCCGTGTGACTGCAGCTCGCCCTGTAGTCTGTGAGCAGCCATAGCCTGGTTGTCTCCAGCTCAGGGTTCTTCACTGCGTCATACAGCAAAATCAATTTTAATTTTGTTTTAAGTAGTGCAGGCTGCTGCACATTTTTTCAAAAAATTCCTATTAGTGTCTTTCCACCCGTCTCCAGCTAATTTGTGGAAAAACACTACATAGGATAACGTAGAGGAGGGTTTTTGGGCCTTGCAGCGCCGTTTACGGCTGTCTGCACGGTCTCCGTGTGACTGCAGCTCGCCCTGTAGTCTGTGAGCAGCCATAGCCTGGTTGTCTCCAGCTCAGGGTTCTTCACTGCGTCATACTGCAAAATCAATTTTCATTTTGTTTTAAGTAGTGCAGGCTGCTGCACATTTTTTCAAAAAATTCCTATTAGTGTCTTTCCACCCGTCTCCAGCTAATTTGTGGAAAAACACTACATAGGATAACGTAGAGGAGGGTTTTTGGGCCTTGCAGCGCCGTTTACGGCTGTCTGCACGGTCTCCGTGTGACTGCAGCTCTATCTGTTGTCAGTTCAGCCCCCAAAAAATAAATAAATAATAAAGTTCACCAAACACACCAGTGACACCACTTTACATTTGTGTAGGCCACATTAGCTCATATTAAAGTCTAGTCCACACTTTAGAAAATTAGTGTTTCTTATACCTGTTAGGAGTTGTTCAGGAATAAGCACACAAAGCCGTTAGTACTTTTCTGCTTATCTTTATCAGTCAACCAAGATGAAGAAGGCAGTGAGTAAGGCACGTGGGCGTGGGCGTGGGCGCGGAGCAGGGAGGGGACGTGGAGATTCTGTGCCTGCTGCGGGCACCGGTGACTCATCAGCACCCACTTTCACCAGGGAACAGTCATTCATGCGCAGCTTTGTCGCAGAGCGCCGTACACCGCTGCTGCGTGAAGAACAAATTGAAGCCGTTGTCGGATGGATGGCAGCTAATGCATCAACTTCAATTAGTGCCACATCCTCTCAGACACAGAGCACTGAAGAGCAGCCATCTGTCTCTTCACCACCTGCCAAATTGCCCAGGCAGACAGAGAGCCCAGGACAGGAGCCGTCTCTACTTCTGTTCTCTGAATCTCTTGGCTTGGAAACAGGGGGCCAGCCAAGCAGCATTGGAGAAATGGAAGAAGAGGCAGGGTGCAGTGATGCCCAACAGCTTTTTCTCTCTGAGTCTGAAGAGGCGGGTGGGCCAGTGGCTCCGGTCACCACATCGCAGGCCGCATCAGCTGATGATGACACTCAGGTGCCACTTACTGGTGCGTGCTCTGCTGCTGAGACTACCCAGGAGGAGCAGTTGGGGGCAGAGGGTAGTGTAGATGATGAGGTCCTTGACCCATCTTGGCGTGAGGGACAGGAAGGTGGTGGGAGCAGCTCTGAGGAAGAGATTCCCCGTATGGTCCAAAGAGGGAGAGGGAGGGGGAAGACTGCGGATCCTGCAGCCTCCACTTTGGCACCCGTTAGGAGCATGTCTCTTCCAAAAGCCAAAAAGGGCGCTCCCAAGACTTGCAGTGCCTGGTCCTTTTTTGACACAGTTGCAGATGACATTTGCTATGTCAAATGCAAGGTGTGTCATCACAAAGTGAAAAGAGGGAAAAGTGTCAGCAACCTCAATACCACAAATATGTGGAAACATGTGCGCACCAGGCACGCGGCGGAGTTACAGAAACGCACTGAAGAGCTAGGCCAACCAACAGCAGCAGCTACCACCTCTTCAGCTCGTGTTGCCTCTTCCTCCAGCTCACACGCAGCTGGTTCGGCTTCCTCCCAGGATCGCCGTGGAAGAACCTCTGGCCCTGTTGTCCAGAGACCCGCTGTAATTCCACCCGCAGCACCACTTTCCCAGTCATCCACACACTCCCAGCCCAGTCTACAGCCATCGGTAGTACAGGCATGGGAGAAAAGGCGGCCTTTCTCGTCAAACCACCCACGAGCACAGGCTCTGACTGCAGGCATTGCCAAACTTCTGTCACTGGAAATGCTGTCATTCAGGCTGGTGGAGACTGACAGCTTACGTGACTTGATGTCATTGGCAGTCCCACAGTACAATGTGCCCAGCCGCTTTTACTTCAGCAGGCAAGCCGTCCCTGCCCTGCACAAGCATGTGGAGGGACACATAAAACAAGCGCTACTGAACGCCGTCAGTAGCAAGGTCCACCTCACCACCGATGCGTGGACCAGTCAACATGGACAGGGGCGATACCTTTCCCTCACTGCCCATTGGGTTAATGTCATTGAGCCGGGTACAGATCGTGCGAGTGGCGCAGGACGTGTCCTGCCCACTCCAAGGATTGCAGGAATCCATTCTGTATGCATTAACTCCTCCTCTTACACCAGTTCCTCAGAATCATCGCTGCAGGAGCCGTCACAGTCCACCTCCACATGGACCCGTGATGAACGTTTACCTGTTACGACCGACATGAGCACAGCCGTGGCCAAACGTCAACAGGCCGTCTTGAAATTAATTTATTTGGGGAATCGAAGCCACACAGCGCAGGAGCTCTGGAATGCCATCAAGCAGGAGAGCGATGTGTGGTTTGTGCCAGCGAATCTCCAGCCAGGCATGGTAGTGTGTGATAATGGCCGAAATCTGGTGGCAGCTCTGGGCCTCGGCAACCTCACTCACATCCCATGTCTGGCACATGTGCTCAATTTGGTAGTGCAGAGTTTTTTGAGGGACTATCCGGATCTTGATGCACTGCTGCACAACGTCCGCCTAGAGTGTGCTCACTTGTGGCGTTCCAGCACGGCAAAAGCGCGCATTGCGGCTCTGCAGCGCCGACACCGCCTGCCGGAACATTGCATCATATGTGACCTACCTACCAGGTGGAATTCCACGTTACATATGTTGGAGCGGTTGTGTGAGCAGCAGCAAGCTGTAATGGAGTACCAGCTGCATCAGGCGCAAAGAAGTCACACTACGCGCCGTACAGACTTCACAACCACAGAGTGGGCCACTATGAATGACGTCTGCCAGGTTTTGCGTCCCTTTGATTATTCCACGCGGATGGCGAGTGCAGATGATGCACTAGTCAGCATGACTGTCCCCCTTATCTGCCTGCTTCAAAAATCACTGCAAGCGCTAAGGGATGATGTTGTGGAAGAGGTGGAGGATGAGGATTCAGCATTTCCATCATCTTCTGGACAGTCAGCGCCACGTGGTTCCTCACAAACGCGTAGGCAGGGGACAGTTTGTGAGGAGGATGATGAGGAGTCAATGGAGGAGGAAGACATCCGTCCAGAGGAGGGAGTTACACAATTGTCCAGTACTCAGTGTGTACAGCGAGGGTGGGGTGATGACGAGCGGGCAGAGATCACGCCTCCAGCAGGGGACAGCGTTTCTTGGGCAGTTGGCAGTCTGCAGCACATGGTGGATTACATGCTGCAGTGCCTGAAAAACGACCGCCGCATCGCCCACATTCTCAACATGTCTGATTATTGGGTGTTCACCCTCCTCGATCCTCGCTACCGGGACAACGTAGAAAGCCTCATCACACCGTTGAACCGGGAGCGAAAAATGCGGGAGTACCAAGACACACTGGTGAATTCCATCATCTTCTCCATTCCAACTGAGAGAAGTGCTGCTAGTGCATTACAAAGCAGCTCAGTGCGTCCAGGCAGTGGTGGAGGCTCTGCACAAAGAGGGAGCAGAAGCAGTGCCTCTGCCCAAGGCAAGACCAGTATGGCCCAACTGTGGCACAGTTTTCTGTGCCCGCCACAAAAGTCTACACCATCACAGACGGCTCCAGTCAGCAGGAGGCAACGGTTCCGTCAGATGGTGACAGACTACATGTCTTGCCCTCTTGCTGTACTCCCAGACGGCTGTTCACCTTTCAAGTTTTGGGTCTCAAAGCTGGATACATGGCCAGAGCTAAGCCAGTATGCATTGGAGGTGCTGTCTTGCCCTGTGGCCAGTGTATTATCGGAACGTGTCTTTAGTGCTGCAGGTGGTGTACTAACTGACCGTCGCATGCGACTATCCTCCGATAACGTTGACCGGCTTACTTTCCTGAAAATGAACAAGGCCTGGATCTCGCAGGAATTTGCCACTCCTCTTCCTGATTAAATAATTAGGTGACTGTCTACAGTATCCAGGTCTCCTGTTGTGTTCATCTTTCTACCACCTGAACTTTAATTCCTGGGCTCCAACACCGCCAGTTGAGGCTCAGAAGTGCCGTCTGCACAGTCAAAACATACGACCCAGTGTCAGTAACGTCAGCTGATCCCCAGCTGTGTAGCCGGCAATGTGTCCTGCGACCGCCACGCTGACACAACAACTGAAGTGTAAGGGAACCTGTCCCCCCCCTCCAGGCGTTTGTTACTGAAAGAGCCACCTTGTGCAGCAGTAATGCTGCACAAGGAAAAGGTAGCTATTTTTGTTTAGCTCCTTGCACACGCAGAACTTAACACTTATAAAATGTGTCCACTGATACCGTAAAACCGTCCCGGAGGTGGGACTTTCCTTCGTAATATGACGCAGCACAGCCGTCATTCCTACCCCCTTGGCGCCGTGCCCCGGCTCCTCAGTGTTGTTTGATTCCGTCCCGGAGCCTGCGCTGTTATGTTATCCCTTGGCCAGGCATACTTAACGCTGCCCATCTTCTGACATCATTTGGTGTCAGGCTGGCTGCGCCTGTGCGTCCACGGTTTCAGGGAACACATTTTATAAGTGTTTAGTTCTGTGTTTGCAAGGAGCATCATGAAAAGAGCCACCTTTTCCTTTTGCATCTTTTGTGCTGCACAAGCTGGCTCTTTCAGCTACAAACGCCTTGGGGGGGGGGGGTTAAAGGTTCCCTTTCGACTTTCTCCAATCAGGCTTCGGCCTACATTGTGTTCCTCTGCTTCTCCTGCTGTCCCTGGGCTCCAACACCGCTAGTTGTTGCCTGGTAGTGCTGTACGCACAGTCCCAACAGTCGCTCCTCTGTTATTGGGGTTCAGTAACGTCAGCTGTTCCCCAGCTGTGTGTGTGGCAATCCCTCCTATCTCCTCCACCTCCTCCTCCTCCTCCTGTCCCTGGGCTCCACACCGCTAGTTGCCATCCAGAAGTGCTGTCCGCACAGTCCCAACAGTCCCTCCTCTGTTATTGGGGTTCAGTAACGTCAGCTGTTCCCCAGCTGTGTGTGTGGCAATCCCTCCTATCTCCTCCACCTCCTCCTCCCCCTCCTGTCCCTGGGCTCCAACACCGCTAGTTGCCGTCCAGAAGTGCTGTCCGCACAGTCCCAACAGTCCCTCCTCTGTTATTGGGGTTCAGTAACGTCAGCTGTTCCCCTGCTGTGTGTGTGGCAATCCCTCCTATCTCCTCCACCTCCTCCTCCTCCTCCTGTCCCTGGGCTCCAACACCGCTAGTTGCCGTCCAGAAGTGCTGTCCGCACAGTCCCAACAGTCGCTCCTCTGTTATTGGGGTTCAGTAACGTCAGCTGTTCCCCAGCTGTGTGTGTGGCAATCCTTCCTATCTCCTCCACCTCCTCCTCCTGTCCCTGGGCTCCAACACCGCTAGTTGTTGCCTGGTAGTGCTGTACGCACAGTCAACAGTCCCTCCTCTGTTATTGGGGTTCAGTAACGTCAGCTGTTCCCCAGCTGTGTGTGTGGCAATCCCTCCTATCTCCTCCACCTCCTCCTCCTCCTCCTGTCCCTGGGCTCCAACACCGCTAGTTGCCGTCCAGAAGTGCTGTCCGCACAGTCCCAACAGTCCCTCCTCTGTTATTGGGGTTCAGTAACGTCAGCTGTTCCCCAGCTGTGTGTGTGGCAATCCCTCCTATCTCCTCCACCTCCTCCTTCCCCTCCTGTCCCTGGGCTCCAACACCGCTAGTTGTTGCCTGGTAGTGCTGTACGCACAGTCAACAGTCCCTCCTCTGTTATTGGGGTTCAGTAACGTCAGCTGTTCCCCAGCTGTGTGTGTGGCAATCCTTCCTATCTCCTCCACCTCCTCCTCCTCCTGTCCCTGGGCTCCAACACCGCTAGTTGTTGTCCAGAAGTGCTGTCCGCACAGAGCCAAACACCTCGCCAATGTGTTAGTGGGGTTCAGCACCGCCAGCTGTTCCCCTGCTGTGTATACGGCAACGTGTACTGCGACCGCCACGCAGGCACAACAAGTTAAATTTAAGGGAACCTGTCTCCCCCCCCCAGGCGTTTGTTACTGAAGGAGCCACCTTGTGCAGCAGTAATGATGCAAAGGGAAAAAGTGCCTCTTTTCGTGGTGCTCCTTGCACATGCTGAACCTAACACATATGAAAAGTGTCCCCTCCTACCGTGATACCGTCCGGTTGGTGGAACTTTCCTTTGTGATGTGACGCAGCACAGCCGTCATTCTTACCCCCTTGGCGCCGTGCGCCGCCTCCTCAGCGTTGTTTGAATCAGTCCCGGAGCCTGCGCTGTTAGGTTAGCCCTTGGCCATGCACACATTTTGCGCTGCCCGTCTTCTGACATCATTTGGTGTCAGGCTGGCTGCGCCTGTGCGGCCGCGCTGGACGAGATCCCGCCTCGTACTGTCTTCTGATTTAATCCCACTGGGGGCCTGAGATCCATGGACATGCGCAGTGCATATCTGAACCTCCACCTCTCACTCATCTCCCTACGGCTTCTTCAGACTGTGCGGTGTCAGCTGGTCCCTAATAGCATGCATGAAGAAGCCGTAGGGAGGTGAGGATATGCACTGCGCATGGCCACGGATCTCAGGCCCGCGGTGGGATTACATTAGATGACACTGCGAGGCGGGCTCTCGGCCAGCGCAGCCGCACAGGCGCAGCCAGTCTGACACCAAATTATGTCAGAAGACGGGCAGCGCAAAATGTGTCCATGGCCAAGGGCTAACCTAACAGCGCAGGCTCCGGGACTGATTCAAACAACGCTGAGGAGGCGGCGCACGGCGCCAAGGGGGTAAGAATGACGGCTGTGCTGCGTCACATCACAAAGGAAAGTTCCACCTACCGGACGGTATCACGGTAGGAGGGGACACTTTTCATAAGTGTTAGGTTCAGCATGTGCAAGGACCATAATTAAAAGAGCTAAGTTTACCTTTTCCAGCATTAGTGCTGTACACGATGGCTCTTTCAGCTACAAACGCTTGGGGGGGGGGGTTAAAGTTTCCCTTTCAACTTGCTCCAGTGCAGGCTTCGGCCTACACTCTAATCGCTCTCCCCCTCCTGCTGACCCTGGGCTCTAACACCGCCAGTTGGGGCCCAGATGTGCTGGCTGCACAGAGCCAAACACCAGCCAATGTGTCAGTGGGGTTCAGCACCGCCAGCTGTTCCCCTGCTGTGTAGCCGGCAACGTGTCCTGCAACAGCCACGCAGGCACAAGAACTGAAATTGAAGGAAACCTGTCCCCCCTCCCCCAGGCGTTTCTACGTTTTACAGCCACCTTGTACGACAGTAATGCTGCATGTGTGCAAGGTGGCTCAGAAACTTATTCTCCTTGCCCAGGTTGAACTGAACACGTCTAAAATGAGTCCTCTGCGACCATTAAAACGTCCCTCAGGTGTGATTTTCCTTTGTATTGACACGCAACAAGCTCCTTGGTAGCGCTGCCCATCTTCTGGCATCATTGTTTGGCTGCCTGCGCCTCTGCGGCCGCCTTGCCCCACACAACGCCCCTCGGTGTCTTATTTATTTGGACTGCGAGGGTGTGATTGATGGGCATGAACGGTGCATTTCTTCGCCTGTCCCTCATCTCCTTCCGCCTTCTTCGGACTGTGCGTCTTCATGGCCGTGGCATGCGATAAGGGATCAGCTGACGCCGCATAGTCTGAAGCAGGTGTAAGAACCCAAGCGAGAGGCGAACATATGTACTGCGCCAGGCCATGAATCCCAGCCCCGCAGTGTTTTAACAATGTTAAGACACTGCGGGGCCGGGATTCATGGTCATCGCAAACCGCAACGGCCGACATTACATGATGTCAGAGGATGGGCAGCGCTAACAGCGCAAGGCCAAGGGATAACACAAAAGCGCAGACTCCTGTGCAACAAATAACGATGCTCAGGAGGCCGCGCAAAGCACCAAGGTGGCATTTTTGACAGCTGTACTGCGTCTCTTTACGAAGGGAACTCACGCCTCAAAATCAGTTTGACTGTGTAAGGGCCTAAATGTTATACGTGTTCCTTTCAGCGTGTGCAAGGAGCAAAATTAAAAGAGCAACCTTTGACTTGTGCAGCATTACTGCTGCATAAGCTGTGGCTCTTCTAGTTTGTAACCCCTGAGGGGGGGTTAAAGGTTACCTTTGAAATTTGTTCAATTAGGCTTCGACCTACACTTTGCTCCCTCTCCTCCTCCTGCTGTCCCTGGGCTCTAACACCGCCAGTTGGGGCCCAGATGTGCTGGCTGCACAGAGCCAAACACCTCGCCAATGTGTCAGTGGGGTTCAGCACCGCCAGTGTTGTGGATTCTGTTTGTGGGCTCCCTCTGGTGGTTACTGCTGGTACTGGGTGACTTTGGTGGGTTGCGGCCTTTGGTTTCCACCTGTCCATCAGAGGCTGGG
This sequence comes from Ranitomeya variabilis, assembly GCF_051348905.1. NCBI lineage: Eukaryota > Metazoa > Chordata > Amphibia > Anura > Dendrobatidae > Ranitomeya > Ranitomeya variabilis. The sequence continues at coordinate 175,146,359 of NC_135235.1, read as the reverse complement.
TGTTTCCTATTTTACCTGGCCTTTCTGTCATTCCCTTGCCGGCTATCAATGTATTCAGATGTGCTCTGTTTGGTTCCTGCCTACCTGCTCCCAGATCTTTCAGGATAAGCTAAGTGCTGATTTTCAGTTGTTTGGTTTTTTGTCCAGCTTGCTTATTATGTCTCTATGCTAGCTGGTAGCTCTAGTGGACTGAGGTTCTCCCCATGTGCCATGAGTTGGCACATGGGGTCTTGTAATCTCAGGATGGTTTTTTTGATTAGGGTTTTTTGCTGACCGCTCAGTCCCCTTTTGTATCATTCTGCTTTCTAGTTTACAGCGGGCCTCAATTTGCTAAAACTATATATATCATCTCTATGTGTGTGCCTTCCTCTCATTTCACCGTCAATACATGTGAGGGGGCAACTATATCTTTTGGGGTTCATTCCTCTGGAGGCAAGTGAGGTCTTTATTTTCTCTGCAGTACTAGTTAGCTCTTAGGCTGGTGCGTGGCGTCTAGAACCAACGTAGGCACGCTCCCTGGCTATCTCTAGTTGCATTTGTCAGGCGTAGGGCAGCGGTCAGCCCAGGTTCCATCACCCTAGAGCTCGTCCGTTATCTATTTGTACTTTGCTTGTCCTGTGCTATCCCTAGCCATTGGGGATTCATGACAGTATAGCCGGCCCACAAAGTGTTAATTGTTTGGGCTGAAGCAGGAGAAAAAGAAGTGTTTAAGGGAAAAAAATTTTTTCCCTTCAGAGTTTTGCTGCCTAGCCCTTAATTGCTGTCTAGCTGCTTCTTACCTCCTCTTAACCCTTGAATGGCTCTGATCTTAGCTGTTTAACATGGATGTCCAGAGTTTGGCTTCCAGCCTGAGTAATCTCGCGGCAAAAGTTCAAAACATACAGGATTTTGTTGTTCACACTCCCATGTCTGAACCTAGAATTCCTATTCCAGAGTTCTTTTCTGGAGATAGATCTACCTTCCTGAATTTCAGGAACAATTGTAAATTGTTTCTTTCTTTAAAATCTCGCTCCTCTGGAGACCCTGCTCAACAGGTCAAGATTGTAATATCTTTCCTGCGGGGCGACCCTCAGAATTGGGCATTTGCATTGGCACCAGGGGATCCTGCATTGCTCAGTGTGGATGCGTTTTTTCTGGCATTGGGATTGCTCTATGAGGAACCTAACCTAGAGATTCAGGCTGAAAAGGCTTTATTAGCCCTCTCTCAGGGGCATGATGAAGCGGAAATATATTGTCAAAAATTTCGGAAATGGTCGGTGCTTACTCAGTGAAATGAGTGCGCCCTGGCTGCAAACTTCAGAAATGGTCTTTCTGAGGCCATTAAGGATATTATGGTGGGGTTCCCTACGCCTACAGGTCTGAATGAGTCTATGGCTATGGCCATTCAGATTGATCGGCGTTTACGGGAGCGCAAACCCGTGCACCAGTTGGCGGTGTCTTCTGAACAGGCACCTGAGACTATGCAATGTGATAGAATTCAGTCCAGAAGTGAACGGCAAAATTATAGGCGGAAAAATGGATTGTGTTTTTATTGTGGTGATTCAGCTCATGTTATATCAGCATGCTCTAAACGCACAAGAAGGGTTGATAAATCTTTTGCCATTGGTACTCTACAGCCTAAGTTCATTTTGTCTGTGACTCTGATTTTTTCACTGTCTTCCATTTCCGTCGATGCCTATGTGGATTCGGGCGCTGCCCTGAGTCTTATGGATTGGTCATTTGCTAAACGCTGCGGTTTTAGTCTGGAGCCTCTGGAAGTTCCTATTCCTCTGAAGGGAATTGACTCTACACCATTGGCTATGAATAAACCGCAGTATTGGACACAAGTGACCATGCGCATGACTCCCGTTCATCAGGAGGTGATTCGCTTCCTTGTACTGTATAATTTACATGATGTACTAGTGCTTGGTCTGCCATGGTTACAAACTCATAATCCTGTCCTGGACTGGAAAACAATGTCTGTGTTAAGCTGGGGATGTCAGGGGGTTCATGATTATGCACCTCCGATTTCAATCGCTTCATCTACTCCTTCTGAGATCCCTGCGTTTTTGTCTGACTATAGGGATGTTTTTGAGGAGCCTAAGCTCAATTCGCTCCCTCCTCATAGAGAGTGTGACTGTGCTATAGAATTGATTCCTGGCAGTAAGTTCCCTAAGGGTCGTTTATTTAATCTGTCACTGCCTGAGCATACTGCTATGCGGAATTATATTAAGGAGTCCTTGGAAAAGGGACATATTCGTCCATCTTCGTCCCCTCTGGGAGCAGGTTTCTTTTTCGTGGCTAAAAAAGATGGTTCCCTGAGGCCTTGTATAGATTATCGCCTTCTGAATAAGATTACGGTCAAATACCAGTATCCATTGCCATTATTAACTGATTTGTTTGCTCGCATTAAGGGGGCTAGGTGGTTCACTAAGATAGATCTTCGCGGTGCGTATAATCTGGTGCGGATAAAACAGAGTGATGAGTGGAAAACCGCATTTAATACGCCTGAGGGCCATTTTGAGTATTTGGTAATGCCTTTTGGACTCTCCAATGCTCCGTCAGTCTTTCAGTCCTTTATGCACAATATTTTCCGTGAATATCTGGATAAGTTTATGATTGTGTATTTGGATGACATTTTGGTGTTTTCTGATGACTGGGAGTCTCATGTTCTACAGGTCAGGAAGGTGTTTCAGGTTCTGCGGGCCAATTCTCTGTTTGTGAAGGGTTCAAAGTGTCTCTTCGGAGTCCAGAAGATTTCTTTTTTGGGGTACATTTTTTCTCCTTCTACTATTGAGATGGATCCCGTCAAGGTTCAGGCTATTTGTGACTGGACACAACCTACATCTGTTAAGAGCCTTCAGAAGTTCTTGGGGTTTGCTAATTTTTATCGTCGGTTCATTGCTAATTTTTCCAGTATTGTCAAACCATTGACTGATTTGACTAAAAAGGGTGCTGATGTTGCTGATTGGTCTCCTGCGGCCGTGGAGGCCTTTCAGGAACTTAAGCGCCGGTTTTCTTCTGCTCCTGTGTTGTGTCAACCAGATGTTTCACTTCCTTTTCAGGTTGAGGTTGATGCTTCCGAGATTGGAGCGGGGGCGGTTTTGTCACAGAGAAGTTCTAATGCCTCGGTGATGAAGCCATGTGCATTCTTCTCTAGAAAATTCTCGCCCGCCGAGCGCAATTATGATGTGGGTAATCGGGAGCTTTTGGCCATGAAGTGGGCATTTGAGGAGTGGCGTCATTGGCTTGAGGGTGCTAAACATCGTGTGGTGGTCTTGACTGATCACAAGAATCTCATTTACCTTGAGTCTGCCAGGCATTTGAATCCTAGACAGGCTCGTTGGAAGTTGTTTTTTTCTCGTTTCAATTTGGTGGTTTCATACCTGCCAGGTTCAAAGAATGTGAAGACAGATGCTCTTTCCAGGAGTTTTGTGCCTGACTCTCCTGGAGACTCTGGGCCTACTGGTATCCTTAGGGATGGGGTAATATTGTCCGCCGTATCCCCAGACTTGCGACGTGCATTGCAGGATTTTCAGGTGGATAAACCGGATCGTTGTCCACCAGAAAGACTGTTTGTTCCGGATGATTGGACCAGTAGAGTCATCTCCGAAGTCCATTCTTCTGTGTTGGCTGGTCATCCTGGAATATTTGGTACTAGAGACTTGGTGGCCAGGTCTTTTTGGTGGCCTTCCTTGTCTAGGGATGTGCGTACCTTTGTGCAGTCTTGTGAAGTGTGTGCTCGAGCTAAGCCTTGCTGTTCTCGGGCCAGTGGGTTGTTGTTGTCCTTGCCCATCCCGAAGAGGCCTTGGACGCACATTTAAATGGATTTTAATTCTGATCTTCCGGTTTCACAGAAAATGTCCGTTATCTGGGTTGTGTGTGACCGCTTTTCTAAGATGGTTCATTTGGTGCCCTTGCCTAAGTTGCCCTCCTCCTCTGAGTTGGTCCCTTTATTTTTTCAGAACGTGGTCCGTTTGCATGGGATTCCGGAGAATATCGTTTCTGACAGGGGATCCCAGTTTGTGTCTAGATTTTGGCGGACGTTTTGTGCCAAGATGGGCATTGATTTGTCTTTCTCGTCTGCATTCCATCCTCAGACGAATGGCCAGACGGAGCGAACTAATCAGACCTTGGAAACTTATTTGAGGTGTTTTGTTTCTGCTGATCAAGATGACTGGGTTGCTTTTTTGCCACTGGCCGAATTTGCTCTTAATAATCGGGCTAGTTCTGCCACGTTGGTCTCTCCTTTTTTTTGTAATTCGGGGTTTCATCCTCGTTTTTCCTCTGGTCAGGTGGAGTCTTCGGATTGTCCTGGAGTGGACGTGGTGGTGGACAGGCTACATCAGATTTGGAATCAGGTGGTGGACAATTTGAAGTTATCTCAGGAGAAGACTCAGCACTTTGCTAATCGCCGTCGCCGCGTGGGTCCCCGACTTTTTGTTGGGGATTTGGTGTGGTTGTCTTCTCGTTTTGTCCCTATGAAGGTCTCTTCTCCTAAGTTCAAGCCTCGGTTCATCGGTCCTTATAGGATCTCGGAGATTCTTAACCCTGTATCTTTTCGTTTGGATCTCCCAGCATCGTTTGCTATTCATAATGTGTTCCATCGGTCATTGTTGCGGAGGTATGAGGTGCCCGTTGTTCCTTCGGTTGAGCCTCCTGCTCCGGTGCTGGTGGAGGGAGAATTGGAGTATGTTGTTGAGAAGATCTTGGATTCTCGTGTTTCCAGACGCAAACTCCAGTATTTGGTTAAGTGGAAGGGTTATGGTCAGGAGGATAATTCCTGGGTGGTCGCCTCCGATGTTCATGCGACTGATTTGGTCCGCGCCTTCCATAGAGCTCACCCTGATCGCCCTGGGGGTTCTCGTGAGGGTTCGGTGACCCCTCCTCAAGGGGGGGGTACTGTTGTGGATTCTGTTTGTGGGCTCCCTCTGGTGGTTACTGCTGGTACTGGGTGACTTTGGTGGGTTGCGGCCTTTGGTTTCCACCTGTCCATCAGAGGCTGGGTGTTTCCTATTTTACCTGGCCTTTCTGTCATTCCCTTGCCGGCTATCAATGTATTCAGATGTGCTCTGTTTGGTTCCTGCCTACCTGCTCCCAGATCTTTCAGGATAAGCTAAGTGCTGATTTTCAGTTGTTTGGTTTTTTGTCCAGCTTGCTTATTATGTCTCTATGCTAGCTGGTAGCTCTAGTGGACTGAGGTTCTCCCCATGTGCCATGAGTTGGCACATGGGTTCTTGTAATCTCAGGATGGTTTTTTTTGATTAGGGTTTTTTGCTGACCGCTCAGTCCCCTTTTGTATCGTTCTGCTTTCTAGTTTACAGCGGGCCTCAATTTGCTAAAACTATATATATCATCTCTATGTGTGTGCCTTCCTCTCATTTCACCGTCAATACATGTGAGGGGGCAACTATATCTTTTGGGGTTCATTCCTCTGGAGGCAAGTGAGGTCTTTATTTTCTCTGCAGTACTAGTTAGCTCTTAGGCTGGTGCGTGGCGTCTAGAACCAACGTAGGCACGCTCCCTGGCTATCTCTAGTTGCGTTTGTCAGGCGTAGGGCAGCGGTCAGCCCAGGTTCCATCACCCTAGAGCTCGTCCGTTATCTATTTGTACTTTGCTTGTCCTGTGCTATCCCTAGCCATTGGGGATTCATGACACGCCAGCTGTTCCCCTGCTGTGTAGCCGGCAACGTGTCCTGCAACTGCCACGCAGACACAACAGACCCAAAGCTGCCGCCAGTGCAGGCTTCGACCTACACTCTGCTCCCTCTCCTCCTCCTGCTGTCCCTGGGCTCTAACACCGCCAGTTGGGGCCCAGATGTGCTGGCTGCACAGAGCCAAACACCTCGCCAATGTGTCAGTGGGGTTCAGCACCGCCAGCTGTTCCCCTGCTGTGTAGCCGGCAACGTGTCCTGCAACTGCCACGCAGACACAACAGACCCAAAGCTGCCGCCAGTGCAGGCTTCGGCCTACACTCTGCTCCCTCTCCTCCTCCTGCTGACCCTGGGCTCTAACACCGCCAGTTGGGGCCCAGATGTGCTAGCTGCACAGAGCCAAACACCAGCCAATGTGTCAGTGGGGTTCAGCACCGCCAGCTGTTCCCCTGCTGTGCAGCCGGCAACGTGTCCTGCAACAGCCACGCAGGCACAAGAACTGAAATTGAAGGAAACCTGTCCCCCCTCCCCCAGGCGTTTCTACATTTTACAGCCACCTTGTACAGCGGTAATGCTGCATGTGTGCAAGGTGGCTCATAAACTTATTCTCCTCGCACATGTGGAACTGAAAACACGTCTAAAATGTGTCCTCTGTGTGACCATTAAAACGTCCCTGAGGTGTGACTTTCCTTTGTAATGACACGCAGCAACCCCCTTGGTAGCACTGCCCGTCTTCTGACATCATTGTTTGGCTGGCTGCGCCTCTGCGGCAGCCCTGCCCGACACAACGCCCCTCGGTGTCTTATTTATTTTGACTGCGAGGGTGTGATTGACGGGCATGAGCAGTGCATATCTTCGCCTGTTGTCACTCATCTCCTTCCGTCTTCTTCAGACTGTGCGGCTTCATGGCCGTGGCATGCGATAAGGGATCAGCTGACGCCGCACAGTCTGTAGCAGGTGTAAGGACCCGAGCGAGAGGCGAACATATGTACTGCGCCAGGCCATGAATCCCAGCCCCGCAGTGTGAAACACTGTAAAGACACTGCGGGGCTGGGATTCATGGGCATCGCGAACCGCACCAGCCGACATGAAATGATGTCAGAAGACGGGCAGCGCATGGCCAAGGGATAACACGACAGCGCAGACTCCTGTACAGCAAATAACAACGCTCAGGAGGCTGCACCCAGCAACAAGGTGGGATTCTTGACATCTGTGCTGCGTCTCATTACGAAGGGAACTCTCGCCTCCAAACACAGTTTGACTGTATAAAGGGCTAAATGTTATACGTGTTTCATTCAGCGTGTGCAAGGAGAAAAATTAAAAGAGCAACCTTTGACTTGTGCAGCACTACTGCTGCATAAGGTGTGGCTCTTCTAGTTTGTAACCCCTGAGGGGGGGTTAAAGGTTACCTTTAAAATTGTTTCAATTAGGCTTCGGCCTACACTCTGCTCACCCTGCAGAGCCTGGGCTCTAACACCGCCAGTTGGGGCCCGGTACTGCTAGCTGCACAGAGAAAAACACCAGCCAATGTGTCAGTGTGGGTTCAGCAACGCCAGCTGTTCCCCTGCTGTGTAGCCGGCAACGTGTCCTGCAACAGCCACGCAGACACAAAGCTGCCGCCAGTGCAGGCTTCGGCCTACACTCTGCTCCCTCTCCTCCTGCTGACCCTGGGCTCTAACACCGCCAGTTGGGGCCCGGTACTGCTAGCTGCACAGAGAAAAACACCAGCCAATGTGTCAGTGGGGTTCAGCACCGCCAGCTGTTCCCCTGCTGTGTAGCCGGCATCGTGTCCTGCAAAAGCCACGCAGACACAAGAACTGAAATTGAAGGGAACCTGTCCCCCCTCCCCCAGGCGTTTGTATGTTTTCCAGCCACCTTGTACAGCGGTAATGCTGCATGTGTGCAAGGTGGCTCATAAACTTATTCTCCTTGCCCATGTGGAACTGAACACGTCTAAAATGTGTCCTCTGTGACCATTTAACCGTCCCGGAGGTGTGACTTTCTTTTGTAATGACACGCTGCAACCCCCTTGGTAGCGCTGCCCGTCTTCTGGCATCATTGTTTGGTTGCCTGCGCCTCTGCGGCCGCCCTGCCCCACACAACGCCCCTCAGTGTCTTATTTATTTGGACTGCGAGGGTGTGATTGATGGGCATGAGCAGTGCATATGTTCGCCTGTCCCTCATCTCCTTCCGCCTTCCTCAGACTGTGCGGCTTCATGGCCGCGGGATGCGATAAGGGATCAGCTGACGCCGCACAGTCTGAAGCGGGTGTAAGGACCCGAGTGTGAGAGGCCAACATATGTACTGCGCCAGGCCATGAATCCCAGCCCCGCAGTGTTTTAACTATGTAAAGACACTGCGGGGCTGGGATTCATGGTCATCGCGAACCGCACCGGCCGACATTAAATGATGCCAGAAGATGGGCAGCGCTAACAGCGCAAGGCCAAGGGATAAAACGACAGCGCAGACTCCTGTGCAGCAAATAACAACGCTCAGGAGGCTGCGCCCAGCACCAAGGTGGGATTCTTGACATCTGTGCTGCGTCTCATTACGAAGGGAACTCCCGCCTCCAACACAGTTTGACTGTATAAAGGGCTAAATGTTATACGTGTTTCATTCAGCATGTGCAAGGAGAAAAATTAAAAGAGCAACCTTTGACTTGTGCAGCACTACTGCTGCATAAGCTGTGGCTCTTCTAGTTTGTAACCCCTGAGGGGGGGTTAAAGGTTACCTTTAAAATTGGTTCAATTAGGCTTCGGCCTACACTCTGCTCCCCCTGCAGAGCCTGGGCTCTAACACCGCCAGTTGGGGCCCGGTACTGCTAGCTGCACAGAGATAAACACCAGCCAATGTGTCAGTGGGGTTCAGCACCGCCAGCTGTTCCCCTGCTGTGTAGCCGGCATCGTGTCCTGCAACAGCCACGCAGGCACAACAGACCCAAAGCTGCCGCCAGTGCAGGCTTCGGCCTACACTCTGCTCCCTCTCCTCCTCCTGCTGACCCTTTGCTCCAACACTGCTAGTTGGGGCTGTAGGAAGACAAGCTTGAATAGGTCCCCATCCTGGTTCCAGCACCGTCAGCTGGTTCCGGGCAGAGCCTTTGGCTTAGGTGCCTCCTTCTGGGTATCCGAGTTCCACCAACGTCAGGTGGTCCTTGGTAGTGCTTTCAGGCACGGGTACCTCCTGCTTAGTAACCGGGTTCCAGTAACGTCAGCTGGTCCTCGGTAGTTCCATTGGCTCTTGGACCTTCGGCTACCCATCCGGGTTCCAGTACCGTCAGCTGGTTCTCGGCAGTGTCTTTTGCTCTTGTACCTTCTGCTCCCCATCCTGGTTCCAGTACCGTCAGCTGGTTCCGGGCAGAGCCTTTGGCTTAGGTGCCTCCCTCTGGGTATCCGAGTTCCACCAACGTCAGGTGGTCCTTGGTAGTGCTTTCAGGCACGGGTACCTCCTGCTTAGTAACCGGGTTCCAGTAACGTCAGCTGGTCCTCGGTAGTTCCATTGGCTCTTGGACCTTCGGGTAGCCATCCGAGTTCCAGTTCCATCAGCTGTTTCTCGGCATTTTCTCAGCCTTCTTGTACCTTCTGCTACATTTCCAAGTTCAAGACCCTAAAGACGACGACCCGGAAGACCACCCCTAAGATGACGACGACACCAGAGACGACGACCACTGAGATGACGACGACCCTGGAGACGATGACCCTGAAGACCACCCCGATGACGACGACCCCGGAGACGACGACCCTGGAGACGACGACGACATGGGAGACCGAGAAGCAGAAGAACAAGAGGCTGCAGAACAAAGAGCAGAAGAACATTAAGCATAAGACTAAATATCAGAGCAAAAGATATTATCTAAATTATAAGCAGAAGAAGACTAAGCAGTGTATGGGGGTGAGTCCGTTCCTCCTCGTGGTGCCCCTGGATAAAGCCTGATGCTGCAGGCCAAACTGAACGCGGACAAATGTAACTCTTTTGTGACAGGCAGAACGGAAGGTGTAATCTTCAAACTTTTATAGATAACAACTACGGGAATGCCTGTCACAAATAAGAATATGATGAAGAAGTTGAATATGAAAAAGATAATAGTTAAATAAAAAGAATATGAACAATGTAAAAAAAAAAAAATATAGGTAGAAGAAGAAGAAGATGAATAAGGTGAAGATAGTTGATGTCAAAGAAGCTGATGATGAGGATAATGAAGAAGAAAGTGGGAGAAGTAAAAAAGAAGGTGAAGGACGTGGAAGTAGTGAAACATCAATATCTGAAAAAAAAAAAAAAAAAAAATAACATAGTCAAAATCTTTCTAACGCCGAACGTCATAAAAAAAAACTATAAAAACCTGCTATTCTATTTGTTTGGGCTAAACCTCTGTGCCTTTAATGTCTCCGCCACCTCCCCCAATACATCCTACATTATTCTTAGTTGTTTTCCTTCATGTAGAATTTACCTACAAGGAAAGAAAGGGTTTATTTTAATTCCGATATTTTCGTCCCATTGACTTGCATTGGGATCGGGTATCGGTATCGGATTAGATCCGATACTTTGACGGTATCGGCCGATACTTTCCGATACCGATACTTTCCGATATCGGAAGGTATCGCTCAACACTAATTGTGAGGCATTTTTTAACTATGTGTATTTTATGTGTTAATAAAGGTATTTGGTAAAAAATTTAACGCTTCATGACTATGGGAGTTTAATAACTCTAGTGTCAGTATGTTTTCAAGTTCCTTAGGGGGTCTACTTTCTAAAATGGTGTCACTTGTGGGGGGTTTCAATGTTTACGCACATCAGGGGCTCTCCAAACGCAACATGGCGTCCCATCTCAATTCCAGTCAATTTTGCATTGAAAAGTAAAATGGCGCTCCTTTCCTTCCGAGCTATGCCATGTGCCCAAACAGTGGTTTACCCCCACATATGGGGTGTCAGCGTACTCAGGACAAATTGTACAACAACTTTTGGGGTCCATTTTCACCTGTTACCCTTGGTAAAATAAAACAAATTGGAGCTGAAATAAATTTTGTGTGAAAAAAAGTTAAATGTTCATTTTTATTTAAGCATTCCAAAAATTCCTGTGAAACAACTGAAGGGTTAATAAACTTCTTGAATGTGGTTTTGAGCACCTTGAGGGGTGCAGTTTTTAGAATGGTGTCACACTTGGGTATTTTCTATCATATAGACCCCTCAAAATGACTTCAAATGAGATGTGGTCTCTAAAATAAATGGTGTTGTAAAAATGAGAAATTTCTGGTCAACTTTTAACCCTTATAACTCCCTAACAAAAAAAAATTTTGGTTCCAAAATTGTGCTGATGTAAAGTAGACATGTGGGAAATGTTACTTATTAAGTATTTTGTGTGACATAGTTGGATGTTGGAAAATTGCAAAATTTTCAAAATTTTTGCCAAATTTCTGTTTTTTTCACAAATAAACGCAAGTTATATCGAATAAATTTTACCACTATCATGAAGTACAATATGTCACGAGAAAACAGTGTCAGAATCGCTAAGATCTGTTGAAGCGTTCCAGAGTTATAACCTCATAAAGGGACAGTGGTCAGAATTGTAAAAATTGGCCTGGTCATTAACGTGCAAACCACCCTCGGGGCTTAAGGGGTTAAAGAATATGTAAATGAAAGTTTACGGAAGGGTGATATCCGTCCCTCCTCCTCACCTGTAGCTGCTGGATTCTTCTTTTGTGAAAAAAGAAGAATGGGGGGCTCCGCCGTTGCCTCAATTTCCGTGAACTAAACAAAATTGCTGTTAAAAATACTTACTCACTTCTACTCATCCCCAACCTATATAATCAGATTACTGGGGCCAAATGTTTTTCTAAACTTGTTCTTAAGGTACCTTCACATTAAGCGACGCTGCAGCGATAGCGACAACGATGCCGATCGCTGCAGCGTCGTGGTTTGATCGCTGGAGAGCTGTCACACAGACCGCTCTCCAGCGACCAACGATGCCGAGGTCCCCGGGTAACCAGGGTAAACATCGGGTTACTAAGCGCAGGGCCGCGCTTAGTAACCCGATGTTTACCCTGGTTACCAGCGTAAAATGTAAAAAAAACAAACACTACATACTCACCTTCGCGTCCCCCGGCGTCCGCTTCCTGCACTGACTGAGCGCCGGCCCTAACAGCAGAGCGGTGACGTCACCGCTGTGCTGTACTTTCACTTTCACTTTACGGTGCTCAGTCAGTGTGGGAAGCAGACGGCGGGGGACGCGAAGGTGAGTATGTACTGTTTGTTTTTTTTACATTTTACACTGGTAACCAGGGTAAACATCGGGTTACTAAGCGCGGCCCTGCACTTAGTAACCCGATGTTTACCCTGGTTACCAGTGTAAAACATCGCTGGTATCGTTGCTTTTGGTGTCAAACACGACGATACACGCCGGTCTGACGACCAAATAAAGTTCTGAACTTTGTTCAACGACCAGCGATATCACAGCAGGATCCTGATCGCTGCTGCGTGTCAAACTAAACGATATCGCTAGCCAGGACGCTGCAACGTCACGGATCGCTAGCGATATCGTTTAGTGTGAAGGTACCTTTAGAGGGGTTTATAATCTGATACGGATACGGGAAGGTGATGAGTGGAAGACAGCGTTTTTAACAACTGAGGGCTTATTCAAGAACGTTGTAATGCCTTTTGGTTTAACCAGTGCACCTGCTGTCTTTCAGAACTTTATGAATGACATTTTTTCTGATATCATTGGAAGGTTTATTGTGGTATACCTTGATGACATTCTAATTTTTTTCATCTGATCTCGATTCACACTATGAGCATGTTCGTTATGTTTTACAAAGTCTCAGGGAAAATTCTTTGCTCGCCAAATTAGAAAAATGTACTTTCTCTGTTCAGGAAATACAGGTGCATCTCACAAAATTAGAATATCATCAAAAAGTTAATTTATTTGAACTCTTCAATACAAAAAGTGAAACTCATACAGTACAGAGCAAAGGTTTGGACACACCTTCCCATTTAAAGATTTTTCTGTATTTTCATGACTATGAAAATTGCAAATTCACACTGAAGGCATCAAAACTCTGAATTAACACAAGTGGAATTATATACTTAACAAAAAGTGTGAAACAACTGAAAATATGTCTTATATTCTAGGTTCTTCAAAGTAGCCACCTTTTGCTTTGATGACTGCTTTGCACACTCTTGGCATTCTCTTGATGAGCTTCAAGAGGTAGTCACCGGAAATGGTTTTCACTTCACAAGTATGCCCTGCCAGGTTTAGCAAGTGGGAATTCTTGCCTTATAAATGGGGTTGGGACCATCAGTTGTGTTGTGCAGAAGTCTGGTGAATACACAGCTGATAGTCCTACTGAATGGACTGCTAGAATTTGTATTATGGCAAGAAAAAAGCAGCTAAGTAAAGAAAAACGAGTGGCCATCATTACTTTAAGAAATGAAGGTCAGTCAGTCCGAAAAATTGGGAAAACTTTGAAAGTGTCCCCCAAGTGCAGTTGCAAAAACCATCAAGCGCTACAAAGAAACTGGTTCACATGAGGACCGCCCCTGGAAAGGAAGACCAAGAGTCACCTCTGCTTTTGAGGATAAGTTTATCCGAGTCACCAGCCTAAGAAATCGCAGGTTAACAGCAGCTCAGATTAGAGACCAGGTCAATGCCACACAGAGTTCTAGCAGCAGACACATCTCTACAACAACTGTTAAGAGGAGACTTTGTGCAGCAAGCCTTCATGGTAAAATAGCTGTTAGGAAACCACTGCTAAGGACAGGCAACAAGCAGAAGTGACTTGTTTGGGCTAAAGAACACAAGGAATGGACATTAGACCAGTGGAAATCTGTGCTTTGGTCTGAGTCCAAAATTGAGATCTTTGGTTCCAACCACCGTGTCTTTGTGCGACGCAGAAAAGGAGAACGGATGGACTCTACATGCCTGGTTCCCACCGTGAAGCATGGAGGAGGAGGTGTGATGGTGTGGGGGTGCTTTTCTCGTGACACTGTGGGGGATTTATTAAAAATTGAAGGCATACTGAACCAGCATGGCTACCACAGCATCTTGCAGTGGCATTCTATTTCATCCGGTTTGCGTTTAGTTGGACCATCATTTATTTTTCAGCAGGACAATGACCCCAAACACACCTCCAGGCTGTGTAAGGGCTATTTGACCAAGAAGGAGAGTGATGGGGTGCTATGCCAGATGACCTGGCCTCCACAGTCACCAGACCTGAACCCAATCGAGATGGTTTGGAGTGAGCTGGACCGCAGAGTTAAGGCAAAAGGGCCAACAAATGCTAAGCATCTCTGGGAACTCTTTCAAGATTGTTGGAAGACCATGTCCGGTGGCTACCTCTTGAAGCTCATCAAGAGAATGCCAAGAGTGTGTAAAGCAGTCATCAAAGCAAAAGGTGGCTACTTTAAAGAACCTAGAATATAAGACATATTTTCAGTTGTTTCACACTTTTTTGTTAAGTATATAATTCCACATGTGTTAATTCATAATTTTGATGCCTTCAGTGTGAATTTACAATTTTCATAGTCATGAAAATACAGAAAAATCTTTAAATGAGAAGGTGTGTCCAAACTTTTGCTCTGTACTGTATATTAGATAGAGTCAGAGGCGTAGCTAGGGTTTTGGTTCAGGAAGGGCAAAGCTTCTAAGTGGGCCCCTAACCAGGTAACCTTGATTACAACTGGGTGACGCACCCTAATAGAGGAGGAGAACCACAGTAGATGACCGCACTGCTACTGAAAATATAATCCACTCCCCATAGGTCTCCATATAATATAATGCACTTCCCATAGGCAGACTCTATAGTATAATGCACTCCCCATAGGCAGACTCTATAGTATAATGCACTTTCAACAGGCAGACTCTATAGTATAATGCAGCCCCTAATATAATATATCCTAATAGGCAGCCTCTATAGTATAATGCACTTCCCATAGGCAGCCTCTACAGTGTAATGCAGCCCCTAATATAATGCAGCCCCATAGGCAGCCTCTATAGTGTAAGACTGAGGAGACCCGTGTGTCGTAAACAGTTCCCTCCCCCAATCCCGCAATGAAAACACAGACAAGCCTGAATGGCTTGAACAGGTCGGTCACAGTTTATTAATTACATACACAGAGAAGGGCAATTACATGTCATAACAGGCTCATTTCCAAAGGACCTGTCTGCGTCCGACAGGCGGGCAGCCAATGAGCGGTTACGAACATTTGCCCCTCTCTACACCTCGCTGTGACTTAATAACAACAGGATTATTATTTTATTTTTTTATATATATATTTTTTATTTTTTTATTTTTTTTTTAATTTACATTTATCCTATCAGCACAACACATTAATAAATATATAAGAAAGGGAGGGTGGGACAACAGTTTCCAGGGGTCAGCCGGGGGGAAAGAGAAAGTTGCTGATTTCGGGTTCCTGCATTTAATGTAGGTGTGGCCGGACTACCCTTCCCCTTTATTCCCATTGGTCAGTTGGTGTCCCAGTTAGTGCATCACCTGGGGGAGCAGTGGGAGGGGGAAATTGGGCACTGACAGTGTTTCCTTCTAGTTTTAACCTTATGGGCTCCACAGTCAGATGCATATTCCTTAATCAGTACTGTGCCTGCCATACAGCCTCTAATATAATGCACCCCCATAGGAAGTCTCTATAGTATAATGTAGCCCCTAATATATTGCACCCCTATAGGCAGCCTGTATAGTATAATGCACCCCCATAGGCTGCCTCTATAGTATAATGCATCCCCATAGGCAGTCTGTATAGTATGTTCCACCCCCATAGGCAGCCTGTATAATATATTGCACCCCTATTGGCAGCCTGTATAGTATATTGAACCCCAATAGGTAGCATGTATAGTATATTGCACCCCAATAGGTAGCCTGCATAGTATAATGCACCCCCACATGCAACTTGTATAGTGTAATGCACCCCCATATGCAGCCTGTATAGTATATTGCACCCTCATAGGAAGCCTGTACAGTATAATGCACCCCCATAGGCAGCCTGTATAGTATATTGCACACCCATATGCAGCCTGTATAGTATAATGCATCCCAATAGGTAGCCTGTATAGTATATTGCACCCCATGTGCAGCCTGTATACATAGTATAATGCACTCCCATAGGCAGCCTGTATAGTATAATGCACCCCATATGCAGCCTGTATACATAGTATAATTAGCCCCATAGGTAGCCTGTATAGTATAATGCACCCCCATATGCAGTCTGTATAGTATATTATATACACCAAATGCAGCCTGTATACATAGTATAACGCACCCCCATAGGTAGCCTGTATAGTATATTGCACCCCATATGCAGCCTGTATACATAGCATAATACACCCCCATAGGTAGCCTGTATAGTATAATGCACCTCCATAGGCTGCCTGTATAGTATATTGCACCCCATGTGCAGCCTGTATACATAGTATAATGCACCCCCATAGGTAGCCTATATAGTATAATGCTGTCACGGGGAGACTAGGTGAGCGAGAGCTAAATACCCGGGCCCCTGCAGTTTCCCTCAGACTAGGGAAATCCTGACTGACCCTCTACCTGGAGTTTACACTGAAGGTGTGCATGTCCAGGCCTCGAACCTCACCCTGACTCCTGTTTTAACCCTAGGCTGATACCTGCGCCCTCCACCCAGTGAAGAGGTAATATTACAATACCCACAGTTAGCACAGACAAGGATAAAGGAAAATATACACCACGCCGCAGTCACTCAGGAATACACTATAAATGTGCAGGGCAAAATAAATACAAATATAGGAAGGAGTAAATAAGACAGAGGAAAATACACCACCAGCAACGAATCTCCAACAACCAGCTCTCCACTCCAGACCGAGATAACAACGCACAAGACAGAAGCTATAATCGGCGACGCCCAATGAACAGGAGAACTATTTAAAGGCCATGGGAATGGCCCAGCTTCCAATCCGAGGACTAGGCAAATTAACCCCGGAACAGCCAGACAAAATCCAGCAGACGCCAATGAGCAAATAGTGGTCAAAAGCAGAATTACCGCTGTCTGTCGGACGACCTGGTCTGAACAGCGTCCGACATGACAGTACCCCGCCTTCTACGAGGGACCCCAGGGCCCTCACGGCTTATAGGACCCGGCTTGTCTGGATGGCGACGATGAAAAAACCTGACCAGCCGATCCACATGAATGTCCGAGGCTGGTACCCAGGACCTCTCCTCAGGCCCATAACCACGCCAGTGTACCAAGTACTGTAAAGTGCGACGCACTACACGAGAGTCAACCACCTTGGAGACTTCAAACTCCAAATTACCATCCACCAAGACTGGAGGTGGCATAGGCGCCGCGTCCACAGGACCCACCACCTTCTTTAGAAGAGACCTGTGGAACACGTTGTGTATCTTATACACCGTAGGGAGCTCCAATCGGTACGCTACTGGGTTAATGACGGCAGTGACCCTAAATGGACCAATAAAGCATGGACCCAATTTAAGGGATGGTATTTTGAGTCTTATGTTTTTTGTGGATAACCACACCCAGTCATCCACACTCAGGTCTGGACCTGGCACACGCCTACTGTCAGCCACACGTTTGTACCTAGCACCAACACTCAACAGGCGCTGCTTAACTCTCCTCCAGACTGATGACAATTGTGTTCCCAACTGGTCCTCCTCCGGAACACCGGAAGAGCCCCTCTGACTCAAGGTACAAAATTGAGGATGTAGCCCGTAAACACAAAAAAACGGAGACTCCCCAGACGACTCCTGGTGGTGATTATTGATGGCAAACTCAGCCAAAGGAAGAAAGGTAGACCACTCCTCCTGGTTATCAGAGACAAAGCAGCGTAAGTACTGTTCCAAATTTTGGTTCATACGCTCAGTCTGACCATTTGACTGAGGATGAAACGCTGAAGAATGAGATAACTTGATCCCCAGCCGTGAGCAAAATGCTCTCCAAAATTTTGCCACAAACTGAGACCCTCTATCAGACACGATGTCAGACGGAACCCCATGAAGTCTTACCACCTCCTGCACAAATACCTGAGCCAG
This sequence comes from Ranitomeya variabilis, assembly GCF_051348905.1. Classification (NCBI taxonomy): domain Eukaryota; kingdom Metazoa; phylum Chordata; class Amphibia; order Anura; family Dendrobatidae; genus Ranitomeya; species Ranitomeya variabilis. The sequence continues at coordinate 175,128,710 of NC_135235.1, read as the reverse complement.
AGTCTTAGCGTTAGGCAACGAAGGCAAAGACACAAAGTGCGACATTTTAGAAAACCGATCAACAATCACCAATATGACCGTGTTCCCAGCTGATGAGGGCAAATCAGTGATGAAATCCATGGAGATTTCCGTCCAAGGCTTACTAGGTACCTCAAGAGGAAGTAGTGTGCCAACAGGACGGGAGCGAGGCGTCTTAGCCCTAGCGCACGTGGTACAAGCTGACACGTATGAGACCACGTCCTGTCGGATCTTGGGCCACCAAAACCGACGTGATACCAACTCCAAGGTACCTCTAACCCCTGGGTGGCCAGCCAGGACAGCATCATGATGCTCCGCCAAAACCTTTAGGCGGAGATGAAGCGGTACAAAAGATTTGTTGACGGGAAGCTCAGATGGTACCTCCTCCTGAGCCTCGGCAATCTCAGCCTCAACCTCGGTAGTGAGAGCCGAAACCACAACACCCTTTTGGAGGATGGGTACTGGATCCTCCCGAGGTTCTGCCCCCGGGAAAACACCTGGACAGAGCATCCACCTTAGTGTTTTTAGAGCCCGGTCTGTAAGTGACCACAAAATTGAACCGCGTGAAAAACAATGCCCAGCGAGCCTTCCTGGGGGACAGACGCTTGGCTGACTCCAAATACAGCAGATTCTTATGATCGGTTATAACAGTTACCTGATGGACCGACCCCTCCAAGAAGTGTCGCCATTCCTCAAAGGCCAACTTAATTGCCAACAACTCCCTGTTGCCGATATCGTAGTTACGTTCGGCGGACGACAGTTTCTTGGAGAAATAGGCGCACGGATGTAAACCACTCAAAGATGAGCCTTGAGATAGTACCGCCCCCACACCAACCTCAGACGCATCGACTTCCACAACAAAGGGTTTAGATACGTCTGGCTGCACAAGAATGGGGGCTGAAACAAAACTGCTCTTAAGAAATTCAAATGCGCGCACAGCAGCCTCAGGCCAAACGGAGAAATTGGTACCCTTTTTTCTGTTAGCGGTTTAGCAATGATGGAAAAATCCTTGATAAATTTCCTATAGTAGTTAGAAAACCCAAGGAACCGCTGAAGTGCTTTCAGGTTATCAGGACGTTCCCAATGCAGCACCGCCTGCACCTTAGCGGCGTCCATTTTAAACCCAGAAGCAGACACAATATAACCCAAGAAAGGCAACTCTTGAACAGAAAATACACATTTCTCAAGTTTAGCATACAGCTTATTCTCTCTGAGAAGCTGTAACACCTGCCTGACATGATCTAAATGAGCATCACGGTCGCAAGAATATATGAGAATGTCATCTAGATACACGATAACGAATTTCCCCAAAACATGCGAGAACACATCATTGATGAAATGTTGGAACACTGCAGGTGCGTTAGTCAACCCAAACGGCATCACCAAATTTTCAAAATGACCCTCAGGGGTATTAAAAGCCGTCTTCCACTCATCACCTTGACGGACTCTTATGAGGTTGTACGCCCCCCTGAGATCAAGCTTGGTAAACCACTTAGCACCTGCCACCTGGTTGAACAAATCTGGTATCAGAGGCATAGGGTATGGATCACGTACCGTAATCTGGTTCAGCTCCCTGAAATCCAAACACGGGCGTAATCCGCCATCTTTCTTCTTCACGAAGAAGAACCCTGCTGCCACCGGCGAGGATGACGGCCTGATGTGCCCTTTGCTCAAGCTTTCAGCAATGTAATCTTTTAACGCTTGTCTCTCCGGACCGGAGATGTTAAACATCCTTGCTTTAGGCAATTTGGCCCCTGGTTTAAACCTGATAGAACAGTCATAAGGACGATGTGGCGGCAACTCTGAACAACCCTTCTCAGAGAACACATCCACAAAATCCAGAAGTGACTCCGGAACGCTTGAAGTCACCGCAGCCACACATGTGGCCAGGCAATTCTCCTGGCAGAACTCGCTCCACCGAATTATGTCCTGAGTTTTCCAGTCAATTACTGGGTTGTGCATAGACAACCAAGGAAAACCCAAAACCACCTGAGCAGGAAGATTCCTGAGCACCTTACATGTAACCCGCTCGGAATGTAGAACTCCTATGTGGAGTTTCACCTCAGCCACAAATTCAGTAATCTCCCCCTGAGAGAGAGGAGCAGCATTGATGGTGACCATGTGAATAGGATGAGACAGTTTTTCAATCCTAAAACCTGCTGTGCGCGCAAACTCCTCATCAATGAGATTTGTGGCTGAACCACTATCCACAAAAACAGTAATTGGCAGCTCACTGCCAGCAATAAAAACCTTAGCTGGGAGCATGCATTGAGAAACCACCATGGAGGATATACATAAGCTCAGATTGGTCTCCTCCACACAATCTGAGCCTAGCAGTTTTCCGCCGTTGCGTTTTTCTTAGACAGCAGAGGACAGATATTAAAGGGCCACTGTCACCCCCTCCAGCCGTTATAAACTAAAAGAGCCACCTTGTGCAGCAGTAATGCTGCAGTCTAACAAGGTGGCTCTTTTAGTTTTTGATTCATTTATTACCTCAATAAAGCGTTTTAAAAATTGGCCACACATACCAGATATTGTACCAGGAGGCGGTCCGAAGCGTCCTGTATGAATCCCCCAACTGCCGTCACTCTTCTCTTCAGGGCCGATGGTACCCGCCCCCTTCGCGTTGTTGCTTCTTAAATCCGGCGCCTGCGCTGTGCGTGCCTGCCTGGGGCCTGCGCAGTGTTCTTTGTCAGTCACATCTCAGATGCCGGGTGCCTGACTGCGCCCTGTTACTGAATCCCCGCCCCGCACTGTGTTATTCATTATGCACAGTGCGGAGCTGGTGTTCCTGGGAAGGCGGGGGAGCGTCAGAGATGGGAGAGCATCCGAGATGGGGGAGCACCTGAACAGCGCAGTGCGCATGCCCAGGAATGCCAGCCCCGCACTGTGCATAATGAATAACACAGTGCGGGGCGGGGATTCAGTAACAGGGCGCAGTCAGGCACCCGGCATCTGAGATGTGACTGACAAAGAACACTGCGCAGGCCCCAGGCAGGCACGCACAGCGCAGGGACCGGATTTAAGAAGCAACAACGCGAGAGGGGCGGGTACCATCGGCCCTGAAGAGAAGAGTGACGGCAGTTGGAAGATTGATAGAGGACGATTCGGATCGCCTCCTGGTACAATATCTGGTATGTGTGGCCAATTTTTAAAACGCTTTATTGAGGTAATAAATGAATCAAAAACTAAAAGAGCCACCTTGTTAGACTGCAGCATTACTGCTGCACAAGGTGGCTCTTTTAGTTTATAACGGCTGGGGGGGGGGTGACAGTGGCCCTTTAATAAAATGACCAGTTTTACCACAGTAAAAACAGGCTCCCTGCTTCCTGAGCTCAGGGGCTTGACGCTTGACATGTGACACCCCTGCGATTTGCATAGGTTCCATGGGCTCACCTGCAGCAACCTCACGTGAACCTAAACCTTCTCCCACAGGCGGCGTCTCATGCTCCCCCTGACGCAAACGACGATCAATGTGGACAACCAGACTCATAGTGGAATCTAGAGAAGCAGGAGTCTCGTACATCAGAAGGGCTTTTTTAACCCTTCCAGAAATCCCATGTATAAACTGACTCCGCAATGCTGGATCATTCCATTGTGTATCGATCGCCCAGCGACGAAATTCAGAACAGTTATCTTCTGCAACTCGCTCCCCCTGGCGAATAGTGCATATCTTAGATTCTGCTAGAGCCATTCTGTCAGGTTCATCGTAGATTTTCCCAAGAGAAGAAAAAAAACGCTCCACAGAGTCAAATGCAACAGAATCAGATGGCAAAGAAAACGCCCATGCTTGGGGATCCCCGCTTAACAATGACAACACCAGGCCCACACGCTGAGCCTCATTACCCGAGGAGATCGGGCGCATGCGGAAATATAGTTTGCAAGCTTCACGAAAAGAAACAAATTTACTGCGTTCCCCAGTAAATCTTTCAGGCAAAGGAAATTTAGGCTCAGCAACTCTTCCTGTCGCTCCAGCCTGCACATTAGATACTGCTAGTCCCTGTTGCTGCACTGCCCCCCTCAGCTCAGTGACCTGTAGGGACAGCGCCTCCAACTGGCGGGTTATGGAAGTCATGGGATCCATCACAAAACACACATAAAAAAAAAAGAAACCCCTTTTTTTTTTTTTTTTGTTGGGCCGATTATAATGTCACGGGGAGACTAGGTGAGCGAGAGCTAAATACCCGGGCCCCTGCAGTTTCCCTCAGACTAGGGAAATCCTGACTGACCCTCTACCTGGAGTTTACACTGAAGGTTTGCATGTCCAGGCCTCGAACCTCACCCTGACTCCTGTTTTAACCCTAGGTTGATACCTTCGCCCTCCACCCAGTGAAGAGGTAATATTCCAATACCCACAGTTAGCACAGACAAGGAAAAAGGAAAATATACACCACGCCGCAGTCACTCAGGAATACACTATAAATGTGCAGGGCAAAATAAATACAAATATAGGAAGGAGTAAATAAGACAGAGGAAAATACACCACCAGCAACGAATCTGCAACAACCAGCTCTCCACTCCAGACCGAGATAACAACGCACAAGACAGAAGCTATAATCGGCGACGCCCAATGAACAGGAGAACTATTTAAAGGCCATGGGAATGGCCCAGCTTCCAATCCGAGGACTAGGCAAATTACCCCGGAACAGCCAGACAAAATCCAGCAGACGCCAATGAGCAAATAGTGGTCAAAAGCGGAATTACCGCTGTCTGTCAGACGACCTGGTCTGAACAGCGTCCGACATGACAAATGCACCCTCATATGCAGCCTGTATAGTATATTGAACCCCATATGCAGCCTGTATACATAGTATAATGCACCCCCATAGGTAGCTTGTATATTATAATGCACCCCCATAGGCAACCTATATAGTATACTGCTCCCCATATGCAGCCTGTATAGTATATTGCACCCCATGTGCAGCATGTATACATAGTATAATGCACCCCCATAGGCAGCCTGTATGGTATATTTCACCCCATGTGCAGCCTGTATACATAGTATAATGCACCACCATTAGGCAGCCTGTATAGTATATTGCACCCCATATGCAGCCTGTATGGTATATTGCACCCCATGTGCAGTGTTGTGAATTCTGCTCTTGGGCTCCCTCCGGTGGTTATAAGTGGTAGCACTGCTGTCTCTGGATCACAGCATTTATCAGGTGTTTTCACTTTTTGCAATTCTGACTGGGCTATTTAGTCTTGCTTGACCCTTTAGTCAGTGCCAGTTGTCCATTGTTCCTGGAGGATTCACATCCCTGCCTGGTCTCTCCTGCTTTGCTGTTCTTTTCAACAAAGATAAGTTCTGGCCTTGATTTTTGCTGTCCACATGCTGTGGCCTTATTGTTCAGTTCTTTTCCATGTTTTTGTCTTGTCCAGCTTGGTCTGTATAAGGATTTCTTTAGCCAAGCTGGTATCTCTGGAGATGCAGATATACCCTCCATATCTTTAGTTAGATTTGGAGATTTTGTATTTTCTGTGGTGGATATTTTCTAGTGTTTTAATACTGACCGCATAGTACTCTGTCCTATCCTTTCTATTTAGCTAGAAGTGGCCTCCTTTGCTAAATTCTGATTTCAGTCTGTGTATGTTTTTTCCCTCTCCTCTCACAGTCAATATTTGTGGGGGGCTGTCTATCCTTTGGGGATTTTCTCTGAGGCAAGATAGTTTTCCCTTTTCTATCTCTAGGGGTAATTAGTCCTCCGGCTGTGTCGAGATGTCTAGGGAGTGATAGGTACATTCCACGGCTACTTCTAGTTGCGGTGTTAAGTTCAGGGTCTGCGGTCAGTACAGGTACCACCTTCTCCGGAGTACGTCTCATGCTGCTCTTAGGCCACCAGATCATAACAGTGCAGCCTGTATACATAGTATAATGCACCACCATTAGGCAGCCTGTATAGTATATTGCACCCCATATGCAGCCTGTATAGTATAATGCACCCCCATTAGGCAGCCTGTATTATATATTGCACCCCATATGCAGCCTGTATACATAGTATAATGCCCCCCTATAGGAAGCATGTATAGTATAATGCACCCCCATATGCAGCCTGCATAGCATAATGCACCCCCATAGGCAGCCTGTATAGTATATTGCACCCCCACATGCAGCCTGTATAGTTTAATGCACCCCCATAGGTAGCCTGTATAGTATAAAGCACCCCTATATGCAGCCTGTATAGTATATTGCACCCCATATGCAGCCTGTATATATAGTATAATGTACCCCATAGGTAGCCTGTATATTATAATGCACGCCCATGGGCAGCCTGTATAGCATATTGCACCCCCATATGCAGCCTATATAGTATAATGCACCCCCATAGGCAGCCTGTATAGAATAATGCACCCCCACATGCAGCATATATAGTATATTGCACCCCATGTGCAGCCTGTATACATAGTATAATGCACCACCGTTAGGCAGCCTGTATAGTATATTGCACCCCATATGCAGCCTGTATAGTATATTGCACCCCATATGCAGCTTGTATAGTATAATGCACCCCCATTAGGCAGCCTGTATTGTATTTTGCACCCCATATGCAGCCTGTATACATAGTATAATGCACCCCCATAGGAAGCATGTATAGTATAATGCACCCCCATATGCAGCCTACATAGAATAATGCACCCCCATAGGCAGCCTGTATAGTATATTGCACCCCCATATGCAGCCTGTATAGTATAATGCATCCCCATAGGCAGTCTGTATAGTATATTGCACCCCATGTGCCATTTGCATACATAGTTTAATGCACCCCCATAGGTAGCCTGTATAGTATATTTCACCCCATATGCAGCCTGTATATATAGTATAATGTACTCCATAGGTAGCCTGTATATTATAATGCACCCCCATAGGCAGCCTGTATAGTATATTGCACCCCCATATGCAGCCTGCATAGTATAATGCACCCCATAGGCAGCCTGTATGGAATAATGCACCCCCACATGCAGCCTATATAGTATATTGCACCCCATGTGCAACCTGTACACATAGTATGCACCCCCATAGGCAGCATGTATAGTATATTGCACCCCCATATGCAGACTGCATAGTATAATTCACCCCCCATTAGGCAGCCTATAGTATATTGCACCCTATACGCAGCCTGTATAGTATATTGCACCCTCCTATGCAGCCTGCATAGTATAATGCACCTCCACTAGGCAGCCTGTATAGTATATTGCACCCCATATGCAGCCTGTATACTATATTGCACCCCCATATGCCACCTGTATAGTATATTGCACCCCATTTGCAGCATGTATACATAGTATAATACACCCCCATAGGCAGCCTGTATGGTATATTGCACCCCCATAGGCAGCCTGTATAGTATATTGCACCCCATATGCAGCCTGTATAGTATATTGCACCCCATATGCAGCTTGTAAAGTATAATGCACCCCCATTAGGCAGCCTGTATTGTATATTGCACCCCATATGCAGCCTGTATATATAGTATAATGCATCCCAATAGGAAGCATGTATAGTATAATGCACCCCCATATGCAGCCTGCATAGCATAATGCACCCCATAGGTAGCCTGTATATTATAATGCACCCCCATAGGCAGCTGTATAGTATATTGCACCCCCATATGCAGCCTGTATAGTATACTGCACCCCCATAGACAGCCTGTATACTATATTGCACCCCCATATGCAGCCTGTATAGTATAATGCACCCCCATAGGTAGCCTGTATAGTACAATGCACCCCATAGGTAGCCTGTATAGTATAATGCACCCCCATATGCAGCCTTTATAGTGTAATTCACCCTCATAGGTAGCCTGTATAGTATAATGCACCCCCATTAGGCAGCCTGTATAGTATATTGCACCCCATATGCAGCCTGTATAGCATAATGCACCCCCATTAGGCAGCCTGTATAGTACAATGCACCCCATAGGTAGCCTGTATAGTATAATGCACCCCCATATGCAGCCTGCATAGTTTAATGCACCCCATTAGGCAGCCTGTATAGTATATTGCACCCCCATATGCAGCCTGTATAGTAAAATACACCCCCATAGGTAGCCTGTATAGTATAATGCACCCCATATGCAGCCTGTATAGTATAATGCACCCTCATTAGGCAGTCTGTATAGTATATTGCACCCCATATGCAGCCTGTATAGTATAATGCACTCCCATTAGGCAGCCTGTATTGTATATTGCACCCCATATGCAGCCTGTATACATAGTATAATGAACCCCCATAGGAATCATGTATAGTATAATGCACCCCCATATGCAGCCTGCATAGCATAATGCACCCCATGGGTAGCCTGTATGTTATAATGCACCCCCATAGGCAGCTGTATAGTATATTGCACCCCCATATGCAGCCTGTATAGTATAATGCACCCCCATAGACAGCCTGTATAGTATATTGCACCCCCATATGCAGCCTGTATAGTATAATGCACCCCCATAGGTAGCCTGTATAATACAATGCACCCCGTAGGTAGCCTGTATAGTATAATGCACCCCCATATGCAGCCTTTATAGTGTAATTCACCCCCATACGCAGCCTGTATAGTATATTGCACCTCCATATGCAGCTTGTATAGTATAATGTACCTCCATTAGGCAGTCTGTATAGTATGTTGCACCCGATATGCAGCCTGCATACTATATTGTACCCCATATGCAGCCTGTATAGTATAATGCACCCCCATTAGGCAGCCTGTATAGTATATTGCACCCCATATCCAGCCTGTATAGTATAATGTACCCCCAGTAGGCAGCCTGTATAGTATAATGCACCCCAATATGCAGCCTCTGTAGTATAATGCACCCCCATTAGGCAGCCTGTGTAGTATATTGCACCCCATATGCAGCCTGTATAGTATAATGCACCCCCATTAGGCAGCCTGTATAGTATATTTCACCCCATATACAGCCTGTATAGTATAATGCGCCCCCATTAGGCAGCCTGTATAGTATATTGCACCCCATATGCAGCCTGTATAGTATAATGCTCCCCCATTAGGCAGCCTGTATAGTATAATGCACCCCCATATGCAGCCTGTATAGTATAATGCACCCCCATTAGGCAGCCTGCATAGTATATTGCATCCCATATGCAACCTGTATAGTCTAATGCACGCCCATTAGGCAGCCTGTGTAGTATATTGCAACCCATATGCAGTCTGTATAGTATATTGCACCCCATATGCAGCCTGTATGCTATATTGCACCCCATATGCAGCCTGTATGCTATATTGCACCCCATATGCAGCCTGTATACTATATTGTATCCCCATAGGCAGCGTCTACAGTATAATACACCCCATAGGCAGATTCTATACCATGATGCACCCCCAAAAAATAGATCCAATACTCACCTCTCTTCCTCCGCTGCTCTGAGCTTCTGCTCATCTCCTGACAGCGGGCGCCTGGTAGTGACATCATCGCGCCCCCTGTCAGTGTCTGAGTCAGTGATGTCAGATGCTGACAGGGGGATGATGGGAGAAGGAGCGTAACACTCCATCTCTCATCAGTACGGTCAGCTGTATAGGCTAGATGTGGTACAGATGACCCTGCGATGACAGGCGAGGGACCCAATACTGGCAGCGGGCCCCCCTTCCCCACCTGCTCAGGGGCCCATAGTGGCAGTGCAGGGAGATTGATTCTCCCTGCTCTGCTGGAGAATGTAACTGTCACGGCCACTCCTTCCGCTCATACTTACCCACTGTGGCGCACTCCTCCTGCAGGCGCGCGTCCTCTCCTTCATTCTTCTAAGCTCCCTGGCTGTCGTCGGATGCGTGTGCGCACCGCCCACTCCAGCACTTCCTCTTTCTGATTTACAGGCGCTCTGTATCTCCTCTCTGTGATCCTGGAGGACCGTGACCAGGAAGTCCTCCAGCACTCCATGTATATAAGGCGATTCCTTCCTCTGCTCCTTGCCTGTCTGTCATTTGTGCTTCTGTGACTCAAGTCCACCTTTGTCTTTGCACTGCCTGTTTTGAGTCTCCACTCTGTCCAGCCAGTTCAGTTTCTCTGTTTCTCCCAGGCTTCCTTGTCTCCTCGTCCAGTCCAGCCCTCCCAGTGTCCTCTCCGTACTCTGTTAGTCTGGTGTCTCTGTCCTGTCCTGCTTCCTTTGTGTCTTCCCCTTCGCAGTGCTCCTTTGGTCTCGCCTGTACCCAGCTCTTACCTAACTGTACTTCATCTTACCCCGCTCTGTCTGTCCTATGCCTAGCTTCTCTATTTTGTACCTCCTACTACCTGTGTCCGGGTTCCAGCTTCTGCAGCAATAGTCTCCCTTGGGTCTGCCCCTAACGCTCCCTGTATAGGGGGTGGTCTACCTGGTCAGCTCACCCTTGGGAGGTTCATTGTCTTGGATCTGCGGGTCCACCCCAGGTATTCTAAAACATCTCACAATAGGACTGCACTCGGATGACATCTGAGTGCAGTCTGATTGTCACAGTAACTGTATTGGCGAAGTTCTTTAAAATTTCCTGGTAGACGGCAGCACTGACTATGGTCTTGATAAAACAGTGTACCTATACCAGCAGATGACATAGAGCCCCAAACCATCACTCATTGTCGAAACCTCACACGAGACCTCAAGCAACTTGGATTGTCTGTCTCTCCACTCTTCATCCAGACTCTGGGACCTTGATTTCCAAGATCTAGTGTGAAGTATCCACAATCAATGATGGTTTCGGGAGCAATGTCATATGCTGATGTAGGTCCCGGACTATCCCATTGTCTTGTCCTTCAGCTTTTGATCCGCTATCTCTTGTTATTAACCCTGGACTGTGACCTGACTTAAGCCTGTGTCTTTTCCCTTGGTTATCTACATACACTTTTGGTATTGCCCCTGGAACGTCTGACTCTTCTGCCTCGCTGCCTGTCTGTGAGTAGTGACTAGCGTCACATGATGATAGTGAACAAGCCATAACCCTAACAGGCTAATTAGGGTCTGAAACCTTGGTCAAAGTAATTTAAGCACACAAATCTCGAAGGGTGCCCAAACTTGAGCATCGGCTCATTTTCCTTTTTGTAATTTTTAAAATGTAAAAGATGAAAACATTTTGTTTGCCTAAAATACAAAGGAAATGTGCCATCTTTAACTTTAGAACTTTAGGCCTTTTAGAGATTATTCAATCTTCAACTTGCTTAACTGTTCACAATAACAGTAATTTTGACCAGGGGTACCCAAACTTTTACACGCCACTGTACATGTGTTGCCTCACAAACCGTTTGAAGTTCGGTTAACATCATATAACAACATAATAGGGTGGGAGCTACCAAACTTTCAAATAAACATTAAGTGGGCACCCACTCTGTGTGTAGGCGTGCTTCGGACACCTCAACACTGACACTCTTTTATAAGAACACAGGAACATAGGTGTGCAATTCTGACTCAAATTACTTTATCTTTTATCGTTATGGTAATTCATAAGAAACTGAAAGAGTTGGAACACTGACCCAGATCCAACTTGATGTGCCATTTTATTCCATGGTAAAACGTGACATCAAACCATATTAGAGTGCGGAGTGCAGCGGAGCTATGCAGATAAGAGAGCCTGATGGACTACGGCTGTTTCACGCTTGCTTAGTGCTTCTAACGGTCCATGGACAGCCTGTGGACCTTGAGATGGACGTTATGGTCTTTGAGTGCACTAAGCCTGCTGCAAGGAAAGATGGACTCAGAATTTCTAGTGCTAGAGGAGATAGCAAGAGGGATACTCTACCCAGACCGAGTACTAGGGCTGAAGTTATGTCCGGTACCTGTGGCAAAGACTGTAAACTATTGTGCCCTATCCTACATGCTTCATTGTAATGGCACTGCTCAGTAAACGTTTGACTGTTGTAAAGTATTCAGTGTCCCTTTGATTGTGTGCTGCGAAGGTTCTGGAAGATGAAAGCCTGGAGCCAGTGGAGGCCTATGAGCCACAACTAAGTGTGATGTACCTCACATACCGCAACATCCTGGGACTGGGACCAAATTTTCCTGTAGAATGCTAGAGCATACAGAAGCAGCAGCTCTTCCAAGGATACCTTGCTCAGGCACCATAAAAACACACATATACCACATTGTCTCATGATGTATGTCTTTAATGAAGGTTGGAAAACAGCACATTAAAAAAAGAATAAGTAGTCTGGTATTGAGAACAAAACAAAGCTAGCCACATTGGCAAATAAAGACTCAAACAAAAAACACACAACAAGAATACAGAGATTGGAAAACTAAAAAACAAAAATTCATTCACACAGTGAAACATACCTCAGGGTGACAAGAAGACGTTCTTCAACAGAAATACATCTTCGTACGTTTGTATTGCTGTGCGTAATCGCAGGTCGTAGCTCCTCCAGCAGATGGTAAAGTGTGGGGATGGTCATGTGACAATAGACAAATAATTTGTCCTGATGTTAGCTTAGCTCAACATGCAAGCACTGGAAGTGTTCTCTTGTGCTTCATGTGAAATCAGTGGATGATCCCACATTCTGCACCACCTCCTCTGATCCACTGTTAATGGGTACCATTCCACAAACTGTTGAGACAGCACCCATGTAATACACGTTTAGTTGTGTTCAATGTCAAATGGCAAGACATCATAACTGACCATGGCATGGAAAATCAGAAATACTAAAAATAGTGTAGGGGATATCTTAACAACAATATCTTGTAATGTTCCCCATATGAGGTCTAGGAAAGTGGCTTTTGATAGGTTTCAAACCAATCAGGCGCTAAAAGTGGATTTGACTGAAAACGTATGTTGAAAATCGCAAGCCATATGGATGACATACAGATTTCAAACGTAAAAAAATTAACGTTTAAAAAAATATGCATATTTTATGCAGAGTTTTTTTAATGCCAATACTCTGATAACATCTGTTACTGGACAGGCTACTCAACTCCCTTTCTTTGGCAGCCGCACAGCGGTCTGCCTTGTAGAGGTGTCTCAGAAAGAGCATGTGCTCCAGTGAAATGGACATGACTGCTGTTTTTATGTCACCTAGTACAACACATCTTTCTCAATCCACCATAACATCTCCGCCTGTACCTCACTCACAGTCCAGCAGTTTGTCCTGTTCTCTCTACTCCACCCTATCTCAGCACAGCAGCCAGCCCTCAGTCCTGCAGTTGTGGTCATGTAAAAGAATGTTTACACATGCCAAACCTAAGAGCTTGAACTCCACCATCTCCGTTCTGTTGGCCACAGAAATGCTGCCTTTGAATCTGGTTGATACAGACGGTTTCAGAAAGTTGATGGCCATCGCCGTCCCTCAGTACTAGTTGCCCCGTCGCCTTTACTTCTCATAGATAACTGTGCCATTCCCTGAAAAATTTTGTCTGCCAGGGTGCATTTCAACTGTGACACCTGGATGAGCAAACATGGGCAGGGGTGTTACATGTTCCTGACTGATCACTGGGTGACTCTGGTGGCTGTGGGGGCAGGTGGTCAAGGGGCTGCTCCACAAGTCTTGGAATCCCCATGGCTACATGGACAAAGCTCTGCATCTAACACTTCATCCACTGCTTCTGGCGCCTCCACCTCCTCTTGGGGCTCCACTTGCACCCTCAACCCCTCCCTTAATCACACACGCGTTCCAACAGTGCAGATAGAATCCCCCCACCTCCGTACTGCACAGCAATGGCTCACCAGAATCAGGTAGTGTTCAAATTAAAATGCCTTGGAGATCGCAGTCACACAGCTCAAGAGTTGTGGACAGACAGAATACTGGCATCATGAACAGGATCGCAGCCTGATGGGCCATCTACCTGAAGATCTCATTGAATGGAATGCATGGCTGGAAGAGTCTTTCCAAGGCTTGAAAAAGGCCCTCAATGGGGAAGAGGTCTTGGCATATTCTGTGTCACGAGTTTATCAAGACAGAGAGATGCCAGAAGACCGCAGTTTCTGATTTCTCCTTTTCCTGCATTGATCAGAAGCACTTCACCTTCGTATTTAAAGGTGTAAATTTCCTTTGGCAGTGCATTGGTTAATCTGCTAAGTTGAGAGATTCTGGAGAGTTAGGCTTTCAGCTTTGTACTGTTAGCCACTCCTATCTCCTATATAATCTGGGTCCCAGCTAGCACTCATTGTCAGAGTAGCTTTTGCTGCATGGCTGGAAGTTGTTGGTGGTGGTTATTAGAGTAGGCGGTTGGTGGATTTATCAGTGACTGTTGCTAGGTTTTGGGTATGTAGTAATTTCCTTTCTTCTCCTACTTTGGTTTAACCCCATCCTCCACTCCCAGATACATCCCTCTGTTATATATGTGTGTACATTTGAATGTTTGGTATTTTTAGTTACCGCTAGTGTTGAGCGATACCTTCCGATACTTGAAAGTATCGGTATCGGATAGTATCGGCCGATACCCGAAAAATATTGGATATCGCCGATACCGATACCCGATACCAATACAAGTCAATGGGACACAAGTATCGGAAGCTATCCTGGATGGTTCCCAGGGTCTGAAGGAGAGGAAACTCTCCTTCAGGCCCTGGGATCCATATTCATGTAAAAAATAAAGAATTAAAATAAAAAATATGGATATACTCACCCATCCGGCGGCCCCTGGACCTTACCGATTGTAACCGGCAGCCTCCGTTCCTAAGAATGAAGAGTTTAGGACCCTCGATGACGTCACGGCTTGTGATTGGTTGCGTGCCGCTCATGTGACCGCTCACGCGACCAATCACAAGCCGTGACGTCATCGAGGGTCCTAAACTCCTCATTCTTAGGAACGGAGGCTGCCGGTTACAATCGGTAAGGTCCAGGGGCCGCCGGACGGGTGAGTATATCCATATTTTTTATTTTAATTCTTTATTTTTTACATGAATATGGATCCCAGGGCCTGAAGGAGAGTCTCCTCTCCTCCAGACCCTGGGAACCATACACTGGGAACTTCTGATTCCGATTTCCGATACCACAAAAATATCGGAACTCGGTATCGGAATTCCGATACCGCAAGTATCGGCCGATACCCGATACTTGCGGTATCGGAATGCTCAACACTAGTTACCGCTGTTCGTATTACATTGTTAGTCTGGTTGGTGTTGGTCGACCTTTCATCTTGCATACCGATGCTAGCAACACGGGATGGACGGGAGGTCATCTTCCAAAAAAGAATAATATGATGAGGTCTACTATCTCAGGAAAGAGTGGAAAAGATTCTTCTTACATGAAGGTAAATTGATTCAATGCCACATCAACTCACGGATCCATGAAGTCGTATGGCAAGTGATGGTACCGAAAGTGGATATCACCATGGTCCTAACAGCCTACCAGAAACAGAGTGGCTACTTCAGCTGGAAGAAACTTGAGATGTTGCTACGTGACCGCTTCTACTGGACCAGCATGTGAAGCTCTGTTGTTGAGAACTGGTGCAGAGAATGTTTTCTAAAAGGGAAACATCTGCAAACCAGTGGTCTCCTCTAAAGCCGATTAACACCAGACAGCCATTTGAGATGGTAGCCCTGGACCATGTGAAGCTAATTCCTAGTCAATCAGGATATCAGTATCCATTGACTATTGTGAACCATTATTCCCGATTCCTAGTGTTCATACCAGTTAAGGATCTAACTGCTAAGTCAGCAGCTAAGGCCTTCAAAGAGCATTTTTGTAGCTATTGTGGTTACCCCTACCAGGTATTGACTGACCAAGGTCCAGGTTTTAAAGGGGACCTTTTCTAAGAATTGTGCGCATTATACGGATGTCGGAAAATAAGCATGACAGCTTACCACCTGCAAGGGAATGGATTATGCAAAAGAATGAATGTGGTTGCATTGCAAATATTGAAGACCCTGGAACAGCATAACCAGTGGCCAGAGAAGTTGCCTGACTTAGTGGACCTTTATAATCAAATCCTCATCAATTTCATTCACCTGTGCACTTGATAAGAGCAAGACCAGGCAAGTTGCCAGTAGATCACCAAAAGGGAGCCATCAGATTTGAAGATATCTTAACCCTTCCAATGTCCACGGAATTAAAAAATAACAGGAAAAAATAACAGGAACAGTATCAGAAAGTACAACAGTGCATTGCAGACCATCTAAACAAAGCAAGACAGAAGCAAGAGCAAGAATATAACAAACACGCGCCAGCGAGGCCACTGCAAGCTGGAGACCATGTAATAAAGTGCAAAGTCAGGACCGATAAATTGGATGATCAATGGGAAGCAGAGCTGTACACCATTTGTCTCCAAGAAAATTATGACAAAGTAGTTTCTCGTGATAATCCTAATCTGAATCGATCCCATCTATGTCAAGAAGAAATATCTGGGTGGACTGGACCTCCTAAACATGAAGAAGAGAGAAGACAAAAAATGCACACTGTACTTGATACATTCCCTGACAATTGGTTAAGATTTGTAGAAGCTGTATGTAATGTAGTGACAAGGGACTGTGGGCACCTAACTCAATCCCTTGAACTAGGGGCACCTTAGACTATCCCTGTCCCCCCGGATTACATCGGATGGTAGAGATGCCGGGGTCTTGTACCTTGTTATGCACTGTGAGGCCGTGACCCGTTACAGGTAGGGGGCGCTGTTTGTGCTCCCCAGGTTGTGCATGCAGACGGATGAAGTCAATAGGTGTGCATGGGAGTCACGGATTTCCGATCCGGGTTTTCCATATGGGTGAAGGCCACAGGTTTGAGTGTGTTAAAAGCCCTGCAGTAAGAGGTATGGGTGTGTCAGATATGTAGTGCATGTCAGTGTCAATCTGGTGTGTGCTGGTGTGCAGAGCAGAGGACTGCAGATCGCTGGCTGAGTGCATGGAGGCACAGGCCAGCAGAGCCAGCACCCAGGGCAGCTGAATAACCTGGCACCCGCAGCGTATACAGTGATGTAAGTTGTCCATGGTACTGGTCTTGGAGGTGGACAGTCCTGTGCCCAAAAGAGACAGATGTTGACAATCCTGTGCCCAGAGGTGGATGTCCTGTGCCCGAAGGAGTCAGATGTGGGCAGTCCTGTGCCTGGACGTGGATGTCCTGTGCCCGAAAGAGATAGATGTGAACAGTCCTGTGCCCGGAGGTGGATGTCCTGTGCCCGAAAGAGGACTAGCATGTGTAACGATTGCAAATAGGTGGATATGGTGCCCGGCTGCTATCCAGAGGATATCCTGGGCTGTGTTCAGCTGTGTGAGTAAAGAGTCTGTGATACAGCGATGCAGGACACACACGAGAACAAGTCAGAGGAAGGCTGGCGTGTGTAGTGTCTACAACATATGAGGCTGTGTGTACGGAGACTGTAATATGGCGTGCGGTCGCCCAGGGAAACTGGACAAAGGATGTCTAGCCTGTTTAGGGACTGCAGTTTAAAGCCATATGATATGTATTGCTATGAACTGGTGTGAACTGTACACTGATAATATACATTGAGGTTATAGCATTTGTGGGAATTGGACTTTAATGCTGTGAGGAAACACAGACTTTTGTGTTGGAACTTTGTGGGTCACTGCCTCTTCACTGCACATGATGCTACTACACTCTTACCCTTATGTGTTCCCTCCCCCACCCAGGGAATTGTGAGGCCGAAGTCTATAGGCAAACACTAACCAGACAGTTAGGCGTAAACAGACAGTGATAAAAGAAAACTACAATCATACAAATACACTCACAAAACAACAGAACGGAAAACAGGGGAGGAATAGGAATGAAGAAACCAAATGGGACAGGATATGGATAAATATGAAAATCAACTCCATGCAGAAATCTCCTGAAAAACTCTCCAACCGCCTACTCCAGACACTGAACTCTCCTTCAACTCCAAACCAAGTAGTGGAACCTATCACTGGCAAGGTCAGAAGCAAGGAGAGTTCTTATGCCTGCTGGGAATAACGAATTCAGAACAGCTCATACAACCCAATACAGAGAACTCCAAGAGTCCAACTAAGCGGTTTAACCATTGAGCACCAAAGCTCATTCTAAACACCACAGGGGAAAAACTGAAACTGACACCAGAATCTGCTCTTTTGAATCTCCCCATTTGCCCTAATCTACCTCACCACACTTCCACCTTAGTCTACAACATCATAGCGGCTGCAAAGCTACTGGTGCCGTTACATTGGAAATCAACAAAAATCCCCTCACTCTCACAACTACTAGCCAAAATTGACCAACTTTACAGAATGGCTGAATTAGCAGCCTCCGTGAACCACACGACCTTATCGTTTAAAGAAACATGGAACCCTTGGGTTCTCTATAAATCCAACAACCATCTGATACTTGAAGACTTACATTAAACAAAATCAACTGCAAAATAAGGTGCTCCCCTCCCCATCTACTTCCCTCAACCCTGACCCCTCCTTCTCTATTCTCTCTTCTTCTCTTTAGTCTATCCCTTTAAATAGAAATTAGACTGATTTCAAAAAATGATTGATAGCAGAATATATTACCTATCGTTTAGTTTAAAACTGGATTTTTATACCCTTCAATTGATTTCTGCTTGTTGTTCATACATTATATTGGTCTTACCTTTATACACTTCAAGTAACTTCAAAGCTTTATACTTATTTTAAGAGACCTTATTCGAAGACTCGTTTTTGATATTCTGTTAATTATTTCTTTTACTTCACGTATGTTTGTATATCTGCTCTTTTATAAAAATCAATAAAAAGAACATTGAAGAAGAAGAGCACCAAAGCAAAGAAAGTCAGAATTGCTAATAAGATGGTGAAGCCATTCTAACTACCACAAGTGTATATGTCACCAGACACTGCAATCCTCTGACCCCACTCTATCGCGGTATTCCTGTGACTCTGTAGTAATACCCATCTAAGTCATTAATCAAGAATTCCCAGGAATTGTGAAAGCTCCAGAGCCTGCCATATCCTTGGTAAGTCCCATGGTTAGAAGACACTTGCCTAATACACCCGGTATTGCCCTTATCTGCCGCTCAGAATGCAGTAGACGAGGTCAGCTTCCTATTGGATACAGACAGTAACTAGAAAAGGGTCTACCAGTCCTGAACATGTCAGTAAGACACCAAACTGTTATTTAAAATGTAAATATTTTACTATTTGCAACTTAGTAGGGACTTTCCTGCTCCCTCTATATAGGGTACTAAGGGGTGAGCATGAACTGTACCCATATATCCTTGTACCTATGGATTTGCCCCTTCAAAACCTGGCCCCTGCTGCACTCAGGAGCCATGGACTCTAAGCTGCCCTCCCTCTTCCAAGATCTTCGTTCAAGGGGGGGTTGTGGTTCCCATACCTGCCTTAATGCATTTCTCATGTTTACTATAGGTGTAAATTAACAAGTTTCTAACGTGCTCAATGTTTATAACTTATGCTCTGTTTATGTTGCAGGTTAGACTCGTGGATGAGCTAAAATTAAGATGGAGGGATTGTGGCGCCCTTTAAAGTCAGGTGTCACAAATGTCTGTGCCCCTGGGTTGAGTGGTGCTGGAGATCAAGGAGGCCAGTCGATGCCTTCGCTGTGGGCGCTGTCGGGATTCCAGCAAAATATCTCCAGCCACATGCAACATTATGTCCTGCGTGGATTAAAAGGTCTCCAACTGTCAGACAATGCCAGTTAGGTATCAGAAGAGGGATGTTTTGTTCAGAGGAGTAGCTAAGGTTTTGGTTAGGGTGGGTGAACCTTCTGAATAGGCCCCTAACTAGGTAAGATAGATTACAACTGGGTGACGCACTCTAAGACTGCTGTCACACTAGCAGTATTTGGTCAGTATTTTACATCAGTATTTGTAAGCCAAAACCAGGAGTGGGTGATAAATGCAGAAGTGGTGCATATGTTTCTATAATACTTTTCCTCTATTTGTTTCACTCCTGGTTTTGGCTTACAAATACTGATGTAAAATACTGACCAACTACTGCTAGTGTGACGGCAGCCTAATAGTGGGTGTAGGAGAACCTCAGCAGATTACTGCGATGTTGTTGAAAATAATCTCTATATAAAGTCCAACATTGATATTACCGCCATGTGGTGACATATAGTGGTACATACCAGTCCTACGAAACATATAAGACATTACAGCACAGTTATAGATGGTGACTAGTGATGAGCGAGTATACTTGTTGCTCGGGTTTTCCCAAGCACACTCGTGTGGTCTCTGCGTATTTATGACTGCTCAGAGATTAAGTTTTCTTCGCCTCAGCAGCCTGATTTACAGCTGTTAGCCAGCTTGATTACATGTGGGGATTCCCTAGCAACCAGGCAACCCCTACATGTACTCAGCCTGGCTAATAGCTGTAAATCATTCAGCTGCCATGATGAAAACTAAATCTCCGAACACTAACAAATACTCGGAGGTCACCCGAGCATGCTCGGGAAAACCCGAGCAACGAGTACACTCGCTCATCACTAATGGTGACTTATTGCTGGCGTTCTTTCTGATGGTATTGTTCACTTTTCCCGTATTTTCTAACTGGCCCAGACCAACATGAAACTTCTACAGCCAGGACTTGGCTGCAGAGATTACAACAAAGACATATTTCACGTCTCATTTTTTCAGTACTGTCCCCAATAGTACTATTCCTAACCTGCACAAACTCCTTATTCTGCTGATACCCCAATACTGAGCCTCTGCTGCCGTATGTGTCTCTATTACTGCACCTACAGTATGTTACTGTGTGCCCTCTATATTCTAAATCAATCCTCTAGAATATAGTAATGCTGTGTGCAAGTGCCCTAGGAAACAGTGCCCACATTTTGTCCCCTAGAAAGTGATAATGCACTATGTGTGCCCCTTTGACAGTCACAATAATCTGAGTTCCCCAATAACAATAAGTTCCCACTTTACATTAATTAATGTCCCTAGTCTCCCCCCTGTACAGCTCCCCTCTACACAGTATGATGCTCTCTTATACACAGTATAATGCCCCCTCACTGTAAATATACTGACCTCTTAGTATCTCCCAAACTGTTTGATGGCTCCAACACTGTATGATGGCCCCGTCACTGTAATCTCCACATTGTATGATGGCCCCCTAGATAGCCTCCATATAATATAATGCACCAGATAATCCTCAATATAGTATAAGACATTCCCCATAGGCCTCTATATAGTATAATGCACTCCCCATGGGCAGACTCTAAATAGTATAATGCACTCCCCATAGGCAGACTCTATATAGTATAATGCACCTCCATAGACAGACTCTTTATTGGATAATGCACTCTCCATAGGCACAATCTATATTGTATAGTGCACCCCCAGGCAGACTCTATATTGTATAATTCTCTCCACCTAGGCAGACTCTATAGTATAATGTACCCACCATAGACAGTCTCTTTAGTATAATGCACCCTCATAAGCAGACTCTATAGTATAATGCACTCACCATAGGCAGACTATAGTATAATACACTCCCCATAAGCAGACTCTATATAGTATAATGCACCCTTCATAGGCAGACCCTATAGTATAATGCTCCCCCATAAGCTGAATCTATAGCATATTGGACTTTCCATAGGCAAACACTATAGTACAATGCAGCCTCCCATAGGTAGACTCTATAGTATAATGCACCCCCCCATAGGCAGACTCTATATAATATAATGCACCCCGCATAGGCAGACTTTATATAATGTAATGTAGCCCTCCATAGGCAAACTCTCTCTATAGTACAATGCAGCCTCCCATAGGCACACTCTATAGTATAATGCACCCCCCATAGGCAGATTCTATATAATATAATGCACCCCCATAAAAAATAAATAAATCCAATACTCACCTCTCCTCCTCATTCCTCCTCTGCACCAAGCGCCCGCACATCTCCAGACAGCAGGCGCCGAGTATTGACGTCATCACGACCCCCTGTCAGTGTCTTTGTCAGTGACATCTGACGTTGAGAGGGGGATGATGGAAGAGGGAGCATAACGCTCCCTCTCTCATCAATGCGGTCAGCTGTATCTGCATCTAGCCGATACAGTTGAACTTGCGATGACAGGTGGGAGGGGGCGGAAAATAGCTGGGTTCATGACATCAAGAGGGGCTGTTGGCTTAGTGTTCTGAATAACTGTGGAGAACTGTAATCATCATTGTTATCATCAACTGCTCCAGTAAAAGCAATTTTTTTTTCCTATTGCACCTGAGGTCTGGATATTTTTTATTTGTGGTGCTGTAGCCCTTCCACAACTTCTCTAATTTTATTCTGCCAAGGACAATCTGACGGCTGTCGAAACCACCGTGACTGCTCCAGCTTGATGGAGGCAGACCCAGACAGAGAACAGTGCATAAGTTATAGCAGAAATATATACTCCAGTCCATGGCTGGAGGACCGAATTTACATATTTTGACGCCCTAGTGAAAAGCACATAATTCTGCACCTTCACCCCCTTCAAAAAGTTGATTTAAAATTATCAACTTAAAGGGAACTTGTCACCCCTAAAATCAAAGGTGAGCTAAGCCCACCAGCATCAGGGGCTTATCTAAAGCATTCTGGAATGCTGTAGATAAGCCCCCGATGTATCCTGAAAGATGAGAAAAAGAGGTTGGATTATACTCACCTGGGCGAGCGGTCCGATCCAATGGGCATTACTATCTGGTCCGGGGCCTCCCATCTTCTTACGATGACGTCCTCTTCTTGTCTTCACACTGTGGCTCCGGCGCAGGAGTACTTTTTCTGCCCTGTTGAGGGGAGAGCAAAGTACTGCAGTGCATAGGTGCCGGGCCTCTCTGACCTTTCCCGGCACCTGCGCACTGCAGTACTTTGTTCTGCCCTCAACAGGGCAGGCAAAGTACGCCTGCGCCGGAGCCACAGCGTGAAGACAAGAAGAGGACATCATCGTAAGAAGATGGGAGGCGCTGGACCGAACCGCGACACCCATCGGACCGGACCATAGCGGGAACGCCCCTGGGTGAGTATAATCTTACCTCTTTTTCTCATCTTTCAGGATACATCGGGGGCTTATCTACAGCATTCCAGAATGCTGTAGATAAGCCCCTGATGCCGGTTGGCTTAGCTCACCTTCGATTTTGGGGGTGACAGGTTCCCTTTAATATGTAATAGTTTATTTTTTAAACATTTAAGCAATTAATACAATCTTTCTAATATTTAAACATTATACTTTGAAAACATTATATTTTGAATTCAAAACTGCACTACTACACTTCATGTGAAATTGCATGTCATTAACACCTACAAAAAAACTTTCCAACAAATTTCTGGTGTAAGTTAGGCGACTAAAGTTGTGTAACTTTTGAAAAATTTGGCTTCGCCCATCTCCATCCCGCCCATGTTCTTCCCACTTTGGTGTTTCTGGCCAAGACTTGATGAACAACTTCGAGATACACAAACATTTTGTGACTTTGCAAAGTGATTGTGGCATAATTCTAGCAAAAACGCTGTGATGAATTGGGGATTAAGAGCATTGGTGGATTCAGTACACAAAGAACACTGAAGTTTCTTTGGCAATTGTCCTTTCTGTATCGCAGTCTTACACTATGTGTGACTGTGCTGACTGGGGTGTTACAGCAACGGGGCCTGTGATTGTAAGGCCACGTTCACACTTTGAATATTTGGTCAATATTTTACCTCAGTATTTGTAAGCCAAAACCAGGAGTGGGTGATAAATACAGAAGTGGTGCACATGTTATTATTATACTTTTCCTCTGATTGTTTTACTTCTAATTTTGGCTTATAAATGCTGAGGTAAAAAAAGACCAAATACTAAACGTGTAGACGTGTGCTAAACGTAAGCAGGCTAAGGCTGGGGTCTCAGGTAGCATTTGTTGTGTGTAACACATTACGGTATGGCTGCTTAGAAGATGATTGAAGTTAGATTTTATGAAATGGCTTCTTAGAAGCGCACTACACCCGCCAAATGGTATGTTATACCTTAGCCTTAGGATTGTCCACCACTCCTGAGCCAGTGGTTTGTGTTTGCCCCCATGCTAAAATTTGCCAGCCAGCCCCTGATTAGTAGATATGTAGAATTCAAGCGGGAAAAGGGTGATAAACCACTTGGAATCACTATTGTAACACCAAATATGGAATTTTCCTTTAACATGTAATTTACTCTTTGTGTGTGAAAGAGAAATAGCTAATTCCTTTTGCCTGTGACCAAGCAAGACAGGGCCAGCTGTATAGATGGGCAACGTAAATTTACTGCTCAATTTATTTAATGTATGTGGATGTAAATTTAAAAAACAGCATTTTATATGGCCTTTAAAAAATAATACTGAAAATTTCTAATTATTTGGTTATGTCTCCTGTATATACAGTATGTCACCCCTAACTACAGCACACTAGGCCTGTCACGAGGGTGTCATGCCCCCCTGGAAGACCTAGAATTAGATGGTTATGTGGGATAATAAATCACAGGTCTTCTTTAGAGATGCTGTGATTCATGTCCTATTATAAATGGAATTCCTTTCCTTCGGTGCTAAGAGGGTTAAGGACTCTTTCCATGCTGCCTGAGACCATACAGCCTGGTTGTTCTCACCTTACATTTCTGTCCCATGCCTCATGGGGTGGGTGAGAAGACAGATTAAGGTTGAACAGGAGCATAGCAAGATCGGAGACCCTGGCCGCTATACCTTCAAGAGTACATCTGGGACAGGGATAGTTAGGGTCCCAGTTCCAGGGACAATTTGAAGCCCCTCTCCTTTACCGAAGACCGTCACAGAGTGACAAGGCCATAGCCTATATAAGAAAACTTGGCACTCAAAAAGTGAAAAAAGGAAGTTCCGTTTATTTTGTGTCCAGACAATGTGTCGTTATTAAACATTTTCTGTCCATCCACACCTACGGAGGTCACACGCCGCAGACGCGCTTGTCCTGGCATATACCCCCTCTGGCATTCAGCGCATACCCACAGCGACGGTCGCCGCATGCCACAGATGCGCTGTTTCCACATACCTAGGCATCCAGGCACCTAACCAATAGCCATTTTTGAAGCATCTTTATATTAATATTATTATTATTTATTTATATAGCACCATTAATTCCATGGTGCTGTACATGAGAAAAGGGTTACGTACAGAGTTATAGATATCGTTTACAGGAAACAAATTTACAATGACAGACAGAGGGGAGAGGGCCCTTTCCTTGCGGACTTACATTCTACGGGATAATGGGAAGAGACAGAAGGTCAAGGGTGTGGCAGCTCTGGTGGTGGTGAGGCAGCAATTCTGGTGGTGGTGAGGCAGCAGCTCTGGTGGTGGTGAGGCAGCAGCTCTGGTGGTGGTGAGGTGGTGGTGACGTGGCAGCTCGGGTGGTTGTGAGGCGGCAGCTCGGGTGTTGGTGAGGCGGCAGAATGGTCATTGCAGGCTGTAGGCTTTCCTGAAGAGATGGGTTTTCAGGTTCCGTCTGAAGGATCCGAGGGTGGTGGATAATCGGATGTGTTGAGCCGTGGAATTCCAGAGAATGGGGGATATTCGGGAAAAATCTTGGAGGCAGTTGTTTGAGGAACGAATAAGTGTAGAGGAGAGTAGGAGGTCTTGGGAGGATCGAAGATTACTTGAGGGAAGATATTGGGAGATTAGTTCAGAGATATAGGAAGGGGACAGGTTGTGGATGGCTTTGTAGATCAGTGTTAGTAGTTTGAGCCGGATTCGTTGGGGAATTGGGAGCTAGTGGAGGGATTTGCAGAGGGGAGAAACAGGGGAGTAGCGAGGAGAGAGGTGGATTAGCCGGGCAGGAGTTGAGGACAGACTGGAGTGGTGCAAGAGAGTTAGCAGGGAAGCCACAGAGGAGGGTGTTGCAGTAATCGAGGTGGGAGATGATGAGGGCATGCACAAGAGTTTTAGTAGATTGTGGGCTGAGGAAGGGACAGATTCTGGCAATGATTTTGAGTTGGAGGCGACAGGAGGTGGCAAGAGTTTGGACGTGTGGTTTGAAAAACAGGGCAGAGTCGAGAGTTACCCCGAGGCAGTGGATTTCAGGTGCGGGAGAGAGCGTGATGCCAATTACCATAATAGATAGATCAGGTAGGGGGGATATGCCAGATGGGGGAAAGATGATGAGTTCGGTTTTGTCTACATTGAGTTGAAGGAAGTGAGAGGTGAAGAAGGAGGATATAGCTGATAGACACTCCGGGATTCTGGACAGCAGAGAGGTGACATCTGGGCCAGAGAAGTAGATCTGAGTGTCGTCCGCATACAGGTGGTACTGGTACTGGAAGCCATGGGACTTTATGAGTTGTCCTAGGCCAAGGATATAGATGGAAAAAAGTAGGGGGCCCTAGGACAGAGCCTTGAGGGACTCCAACAGAGAGAAGGTGAGATGAGGAGGTAGTGTGAGAGTGGGAAACGCTAAATGTGCGGTTTATATGAGGCGAATTATATTCCACTTCATCACTATACTACTGAACCAGACTATTCTAATGAAGGTCCTGTTGTGGACCGAAAACGCTCAATAACAACACATTGTCGCCGGGCCGATTAGTGACGCTATTAACCTGCAGATTAATGCCATGTCTGCAGGTTATTAGCATTTTTGTGGGTGACAAGTTTCCTTTAATCCTAGTGAACCAAATACAATTGATGAATTGTCCACATAGTGGTAAGTATTTTTTGTTGCTTTCTGTACAAATTAGAGCAAAAGAAGAAAAAATTGTCAAGCTGCAGAAAAATTGCTTCTTGGATAGAAAAACTCCTTGATATTGTACAGCACCGCACAATACAGCAGCACATAAAATGCCTACAGCACTGCAGTGCATCAACGTTGTTCCTCTGAGTGATGTAAATGTTATTCAATGGCTAGAACTGGTTAATATGCACTGCATCATAAAATCTACACAGAAGCAATTGGTCTCTTTATCTTTGTTATACTAAATTGTAAAATAATTGTGTCGGGGCAAGATTCTTTGACAATCGCTAATTTATAAGTATCACAGGTTCTACCAGTGAAGCCTCCCTTACAGACTACACAGAGCTCCTGTTCTCAGAAGGGCAGTTGAACAAGGAGAATGTGACCAGACCTGTCCATCAACCTCCTCCAATTAAAAAGCAGCTTCCTCCTGCACAGTGTTATGCCATTGGAGGGGGATGATGAACAGGTCTGGTCACATGCCCCTCTATCAGAAACCAATTTAAAAAGGAGAACTTGGCAATCTGTGAAGAGGAGAATCTGTATTTCTTAAATTTTAGTAAGTGCAACAAAATTATAATCCCGGCACATTTGTTAAAGTATGTTTGTCAACCCCTTTAGTATTCACTTAGAAATGCAACCATTACATGCAAAAAAAAATATTTTGCAGCCTTCCATTGTGTGTCAAAGCAGTGATTTGATTGCCTTGGCCAATTGGCTTTGATTACTGGGTTTTTTTTTTAGCCTCCCAGGAGTTAGATTGATCTGTGAACATGCGAATAACTTTAAATGAGACACTTTTCTGCCCAAGACTCTGAGAAGAAATACAAAAGCTGATCAGTGGTAAAGGGCCACAGCATTCATCCTACTCCTACTGTCAGTAAGCCAAAATGACACAGTGCATGCCCATGTTTCTCAAATGAGTTCTATTCATTTTTTTTTTTACTGGTGGAACACAGCACATTATAGCTTGTGGCTGTTTTCACTTGGTCTAGTATGTTTTCAAGCAGCAGAGTCATGTTTGTTTGCGTTTATTCCGAATTGTGGACCAAGGTCATACATTTAGATGAATGGGTCTATGATGTAAACAAACAGCACACAGATGCCATCCATGTTGCATCCATTTGCTGGTTGTTACAAAGACGCACATGTGACAGCATTAAGCCACGTTTACAATAGAAAACACCATTCACACAAGTGATTGAGTATGTGAAGAATTCTCAGATTGAGAACATGCTTTATGAGGTTGTTGTCGATTTTCCTATTGTGTTGACCTTTATGAAAGCTGGGTCAACATCCACAGGTAAATCTCTCTGTTAATACAAGCAGATTTACATGTGAATTTTTCAGTTTACTCTGTATAAAGGATCAGTAGCATAAGACCTACACCCTACAATTTAAATTAAAAAAAACGTTGCACTGTGTACACAATGCTGGATTCCTATTGTATTGTGAATATTGTTTAATAATACTGGAGACCATTTAGGGTGTGTTCACATTGCAACCACAGATTTTTGAACCATGTTTTTCATCATGGCTAACCATGCACTAGTGTGCTGTGTAAAAAAATAAGGAGAATTCAAGTACACTGTTTTTCTCGAGTAAAGCATTTAACATTTAATATTAGTGTCAAGGATAACAGCCCGGGAGAGGCGCAGATCCCACCACTGTTACCAGTTTGCAGACAATGAGAAAAAGAAGTACAGGTATCTACTTTAAAATTATTACAAAAATCATTAATTAAATTATATCAAAACATCATAATAAATAGTTAACAGAAAATTACATAGACAAAGGAATTTCGAGAATGAAGGACACGAACAATACAAGGTCATAGGCAAACGCCAATTATGTGGACCGGGAAGTTAACCTCCTTTTGACACTATACCATAACACTGTATATTATGGTAATCCCACTCAATATGGCCAATAATAAGAACACTTCAATTGTAAACACTCCACACAGGAATAAAAATTGCCAATATTGCTGTAATTCAGCAAATAAATATCACAGAGCCATATAGTGGAATTTTACCCCTTGTGTGCCAACTGACCACACAGCCCCAACGCGCGTTTGGAGTGTGAAGTGTTTACAATTGAAGTGTTCTTATTATTGGCCATATTGCAGTGGGATTACCATTATATACAGTGTTATGGCACATTGTCCATAGGAGGTTGACCCATATAATTTGTGTTTGCCTATGACCTTGTATTGTTCGTGTCATTCATTCTCGAAATTCCTTTGTCCGTGTAATTTTCTCTTAACTATTTAATATGATGTTTTGATGTAATTTAATTAAACATTTTTGTAATAATTTTAAACGGGTTATCTGTACTCCTTTTTTTCATTGTCTAAATTCATGTCTTGGATTATACCTGTTGCTTTTGATTTCCTTAAATGCCATGTGGCCTTTAAATTTGGTGGTATAATACCCATTTTTGTTCTGAATTTCCTGTTTAAAGCATCTCAATGTTACCAGTTTGTCACAGATGACATAGGAAAGATCACATAGATCTCACCGCTGTCACCAATTTGTCAAGGGAACACAACTCTGCTGCCTCCAATCGTCATGGCAATTACACAAATGACTGATGAGGGATGGATGTGGCTATAGCTGCTTCCACTGCTAGGCCAGTTATTGGGGAGCTTAGTGAGCATATGGTATATGCACCTCTGATTACAGTTCGTGGAATATATATATGTGGCACCCCAGGAGTCTGGTTGCCACCGTGGCTTTGCCTCCCTCACAGGTAGTAATGTTATGCCTGGAAGGAAGGAGGGGTCCCCGTACCAGGTGTCAGTAGGAGAGAAGTGGAGCAGAACCTGGTGAGTGGAGCTGTAATTAAACTTGCCCCAGAGCTGAGAGCTAGGAACCGGATACCGGAGTCCGTGGTTGTGTGGGTACTGAAGTCCCGGCAGCTAAATCCGAAGGGCAGAGGACTGCAGGTCTCCTGGCCCGATCTAATACCCAGCAGCATACCAGAGCCTGGAGCCAACACAAAGAAGCGACACCTGTGATAGGCTCGAGCTGCCTGCCATGTGGGCAATGGTTAGTTTTTAAAAACAGAGAGAGACAGTAAGCAGCAGGAGGGTGAGCTGTTAGGCAGCAAGGAAAAAAAGGGAAGACAGCACAGAAGGAAGGCCTCCGTACGTACCTGGTCATGTGTATCCAAAAATTGCTTCCAGGCTGCCCAGCTCTCCATTACAATCTGTTACCAGTACCCCGGTCTGTACTATCAACAATCAAGTAAAGGAAAAGAAAACTACAGCCCTTGTGTCATTCAGTGATCTCTTGCGCCATGAGTCCTGCATCACAAGGTAAATGAAGCTTGAAACGGGACCAGTAGCTCTGGGGCTCCGCTCCACCTGTGGGGAGCAGAATCATCCCAGCTGGGTCATCATCAGCCTCAGCGGCCTCCTTTAGCAGCGTCGACCATCCGTTACCGAACACCACAGGTGGCGTCACGTTAAATCCCATATACATATTCCCCATTTTACGGCACAGCCAGGGCCAAGGAGTCGGGTCACGGCCTTGTGACTTCCCCAAAGAACTGTCCGACCCGGTTCCGAGTACCCCATGGCCCTGGTGGCCTTGTCATTTTGGCATCATGAACAGGATTTCATAGCCTGGTATTACCGGGTGCTGTGTGCCATAGATTTTATTGAACTGTATTACAGCTGCGATTACTGTGCCACAAGACATGCAGAAAGCAGGAGGTCCCGATTGGAAACCCCTTGGACCTCAATCCATCCTGCCTGCGGAGCAGCCGCTTACTACAGTAACGATACCCAGAGCCTGGCTGAGGTTCAATAGGAGGGAAGGAGATGCCCAATCTAGGAGAGGATCGGGGCCATGGCCACAGTCACCATAATGCCTTTTTCTCTAGTCACCTTCCACGACGGCATATGGAGGTTGCCTCTTTGCCCTAATGGGGAACAGGAAATACGGAGAGGTTAAAAGGCCCTCCCACCTCCCACTTGCCAGTGTCTTTCCTGTTCCCCATGGGACAGAGAGAGGTTCCATGTGCTGTGATGGCCGGCGACTACAGGACCTGACTGGGCTTTGCCTCTGCTAAAAGCCGGGCAGCATGGGTCGTGTCTCACCTCCCCCTTCTTGCTGCTCCTGTCGCGCTACTCTGCGGTGTCCTCGGGACCTTCTCCTGGCCTTCCCGCACCCCCTTGAGGGTAAAGCAGGCCAGTGATCCCAACCGGAGTCCTCTCCAAGCTCTCCGGTCTCCTCTCCCTCTGCGCGCTCTGCCGGCGTCCAGGAAGTGATCGCGCGCGTCACTTCCAGTTTCTTCTGCTACTGAACACAGCACTTCCACCAGCAGCACCTCGTGCAGGATGCCGTTCCTCTACCCAGGACCAGGAGGGGAGGAGGGAACCAACTTTCGCTGGGGGCAGGGACCTACTGTCCGGAATAAAACCTGCCTGAAAACGTCGCAGGTAAGACTGTCCTGATGGAAGGCATTACCTGCCCTGCGCCTGCAGAGCCCAGTGCTGCCCCTGCCACAGTCAGTGTGGCAGGGACGGGGGTCCGTAGATAGATAATCTAGGGTTTTTTTGGTTTATCTGACACCACTCTCCCTCTCGTTCCAGGGAGACAAGTCTACCCCTAAAACTTCTATAAAGAAAAAATGTGCCATCTGCAATATTAAATTGCCCTCATTATGGGATAAAAAACTCTGCCGATCATATACTGACAAAATAGTCAGAGCAGAGCAGCCTTCTCTCTTGGAAGAAATCCACTTGCTAGTCAAGCAAGAGGTGTAGTCTTCCCTGGCGTCCTTTACCCCTCCACCCCCACCACCACTTTCTCCAGCAAAGAAAAGAAAGATTCAGGTTGAGGATTCTGAGTCTGAATCAGACCTCTCCTATGCCTCATCCTCAGGTAGACGGGAGGAACCCATGTCTCCCATAACCTCTGAAACCAGAAAATATCTGTTTTCCTTGGATTGGATTGAGGATCTAGTATCTGCCGTACGCAGCACTATGGGGCTGGAGGAGGAGTCAGAACCACAGTCCATTCAGGACCAGATGTTTGGTGGAATAACCAAGGGGAAACATGTAGGATTCCCGGTACACTCTAATATAACTGACATGATTAATCAAGAGTGGGAACTGCCAGAAAAACGCCTCAGCATTCCCTCTGAGATGAAGCACAGATTTCCCTTAGAAGGGGATTCGGTCAAATGGGACATTCCAAAGGTCGACTTACAAGTGGCAAGAGTTGCAAAAAGAACAGCTCTTCCATTTGAAGACTCCTCTCAATTGAAGGACCCAATGGACAGAAAAATTGAAAGTCTATTGAAAAAATCCTGGGAGACTTCTACGGTAGCCTTAAAAGCCAATATCGCTTCGACCTGTGTAGCTAGAGCCCTCTTCCGCTGGTTAGGGGAGCTGGAGTCACATATATCCCAAGGTACTTCTAGGGGTGAACTGCTGGACTCTCTACCCAGCCTTCTTAGGGCTACTGGGCTTTTGGCGGATGCCTCCATGGAGACCGTCAGAGTTGCTGCTAGATCTCTAGTACAAACTAATTCAGCTAGAAGAGCTCTTTGGCTCAAGATGTGGTCTGGGGATATCACCTCCAAAGCCAAATTATGTGCTATAGCATTTAAAGGTGACTATGTTTTTGGGCCTTCTCTAGACGAGATCTTGGAAAAGGCAACAGATAAGAAAAAAGCTCTTCCAGAACAAAAAACCCCTAAGAAAGGTTTTTTCGTCCCTCACAGCCCCAAACCTCTCAAAGAGGAAAAGGCAAGTCTGGGAGGTGGAGCTATCCGAAGGGCGGGGGGAAAAATATCCTTATCCCCCAACAACAGCAATCCCAACAGGAAAAGCAGTGACTTCGACCCAGTGGGGGGGGAGACTCTCAGATTTTTTCCATTAGTGACAAAATATCACCAGTTGCCCCTGGGTCCTCAATGTCATCAAAGAGGGCCTGTTAATAGAGTTCACTTCCTCCCCTCCACGGGGTCTAAAGGTCACCTCCCTTCCCTCCCTAAGAGACCAAAAGATATTGCTAGCAGGTCTCAGAGATTTAACAAAATCAAATGTGATATCTCGAGTTCCGGAATCAGAAAGAGGTCTGGGACATTCAGGCGAGTCTCGTATCATTATAAATCTGAAAGGACTTAACCAGCATGTGAAATACCGAAGGTTTAAAATGGAATCGGTAAAAACTGCCATTCCTTTGATAAGTCCTTACTCCTTCATGTCGACTATCGACCTAAAGGATGCATACTTTCATATTCCTATTCACCCAAAACACGGAAAATATCTTAAGTTTGCGGTACAAGGGAAACATCTGATAGAACATTATCAATTCAACGTCCTTCCGTTTGGAATATCCTCTGCACCAAGAGTTTTTTCCAAGATAATGGCGGAGGTAGTATCCTTTATCCGGAATCAAGGCATCTGTATAGCGCCTTATCTGGACGACCTGCTAATAGTAGCCTCCACCAAACTGATACTAGAGTCTCATGTATCAAAGACTCTCAATGCTCTAACATCTCTAGCATGGGTCCCGAATCTGAAGAGATCCCAGCTACGGCCCTCCAAATCCAGGAAATTCCTGGGAGTCCTCCTAGACTCTGCAAAGCAAATGTCTTTTCTTCCAGAGGACCACCGTTTAACCTTGGTAACAAAGGTCAAGACATTCAGAGACATAAGATCTCCTACGCTCAGGGAAGGCATGTCACTTCTAGGTTCCATGACAGCCTGTATCCAATCAGTAGCCTGGGCTCAGGCCCACTCCAGAACCCTTCAGGTGCATATTCTGCAGAATTGGAACGGCCATCCCAATTCATTGAACAAAAGACTATATACGCCGGGTCGAGTCAAAGCCTCCCTAGCATGGTGGATAAACCTTAAAAATCTTAAAAAAGGGGTCAGTTGGACTCAAGTCCGGTTGACTACAATTACAACAGATGCCACCAAGAGAGGCTGGGGGGCCATGATAACCAATATCCCCTCCGAAGGACACTGGGACAGGGCAACGAGCAGGAAGTCATCCAACTACATTGAACTAAAAGCTGTAGAGGAAGCTCTTCTAGCAGGGGGTCAACTTATCAGGGGACATCACAATCAAATATATTCGGACAATATGAATGCAGTTGCTCACATCAGACACCAGGGAAGTACGAAAAACAACAACTTAATGAACATATTTACCGGAATATGCTCCTGGGCAGAGAGATACCTACTGTCTTTGACGGCAGTTCACCTGAAAGGCTCTTCCAACATCCAGGCAGACTATCTGAGTCGCCAGGATATACAGCCGGGAGAATGGAGCCTGAGCAACCGGAGCTTCAAGATGCTCGTAGACAGGAGGGGTCTACCGGAAATCGACCTTTTTGCATCTCGCCAAAACACGCAGGTCAAAGCCTTCTTCTCTTTAAACCCCAGAGACGGCTCCAGAGGGGTAGATGCTCTAGCCCAGAGGTGGAATTTTCACCTGGCCTATGCATTCCCACCGATCCCAATATTAGCAAAGGTCTTACGGAAAATCCGAGAAGAACAAACACCAACTATATTGGTAGCCCCGTTGTGGCCAAAAAGGAGCTGGTACAACCTGATTATCGACATATGGGTAGACGGCCCGGTCCAGTTACCAGTAGAAATAGACCTTCTCTCACAGGGACCAATTCATCACCTGGATCCTCACAAATGGAATCTGGCGGCATGGTTACTGAAGCCCAGGTGCTGAGGGCTAAAGGGCTATCAGACTCAGTGGTTGCTACACTTCAAAAATCAAGGACACCAGTAACCAATGCTATATACAATAAAGTTTGGAAGAAATTTTCATCTTTCTGTCTCCCTGAACTACCAGATCCCCTCAATCCGAATTTGTCGCAAATTCTAGATTTTCTACAAAAAGGCTTAGAAATAGGCCTCAGGCCTAGCACTTTAAAAGTCCAGGTCTCCGCCCTCTGTTCTATTTTTGACCAGGATCTGGCAGATCATCGCTGGATTAAGAGGTTCATGACGTCAGCTTCCAGAATGAACCCTAAAACACAATCGCTGGTGCCCCTATGGGACCTTAATTTAGTGTTGCAGGGGCTTACAGGTCCACCCTTTGAACCTTTATCGTCCTGTTCTCCACAAAATCTCATTTACAAAACAATTTTCCTGGTGGCTGTAACCTCGGCAAGAAGAGTAGGAGAACTCCAGGCCCTCTCAATGAGAGAGCCCTACTTGTCCATTAGAGATGACTCCATAGTACTAACTCTCGATCCCTCCCTTCTTCCAAAAGTAGTCTCAAAATTCCACCGCTCCCAGGAAATTGTTCTACCGTCCTGCCAAAATCCAGCAAATCCAAGAGAAAAAAGTTGTCATACTCTTGACGTCAGACATGTTGTACTATACTACTTAGAGCAAACCAGCTCTTATAGAATTGATCAAAATCTATTTGTCCATCCCTCCGGACAAAATAAAGGGAAAAAAGTAGCAAAAAGCACTATTGCTAGCTGGATCAAGAAAGCTATAGCGGAAGCATATCTTGCTCAAAACAAAACACCCCCAGTGGGGATTAAGGCCCACTCGACCAGATCCACTTCAGTCTCCTGGGCAGAAGGAGCAGGCGCCTCCGCGGAACAGATCTGCAGGACAGCTACGTGGGCTTCTTTACATACCTTCTCCAAGCATTATAGATTGGACATCTTGCCCAATAAAGACTTAGTCTTCGGCTGGAAAGTTCTCCAGGCTGTTGTCCCTCCCTAGCACCAAATTAGTTGTTATTCCTCCGTATGCCGTCTTGGAAGGTGACTAGAGAAAATAGAATTAGACTTACTGGTAATCTGGTTTCTAGGAACCTTCCACGACGGCGCTAATTCCCTCCCTATACTCCTGGATAAAAATCTGGGATTCAAGGTAAACCGATGCTATGGTTTTCAGTTATAAGTCACTGGCAAGTGGGAGGTGGGAGGGCCTATTAATCTCTCCGTATTTTCTGTTCCCCATTAGGGCAAAGAGGCAACCTCCGTATGCCATCGTGGAAGGTTCCTAGAAACCGAATTACCGGTAAGTCTAATTCTATTATCCATGCCATATATCCCAGGGGCGGCCTGGCTACCTCAGTACTCAGGGGAGTAGCATACTCTCAGTGACTTTAAGGAGAGACTGCATAATTTATTCAAAGTGTACCCCCTGTCAGAGAGCCAAACAGTCAGCATCCTTATTAACATTTGCCAGCTATCCGATGCGGCCCAGAGGGAGGTGAAGTCCTGGCCAGACACCGACAAAAGAACTGTTAGGGTATGTTTCCACGGTCAGGATTGGCTCAGTATTTGCTCAGAATTTGATGCAGGTAAAATATGCACCAAATCTGTATCAGAGTTCACTGGCAGGTCACTTGTGTTTTTGATGCGATTTTTACATGCGTTTTTGATATGTTTTGATGCGTTTTCTTCATGCGGATTTGTATGCGTTTTTTTTGTAAGCTAAATAAACATATTATTTAACAAAAAAAAAAAGATTTGTGATGTCATTTCTGGTCCAACCTCCTTTTTTACATTTGTCCAACCCACACTCCATTACATAGATAGATAGATGGATGGATAGATAGATAGATAGATCTATCATCTATCTATACAGTAGATCTATCATCTATCTAGCTCATTCCATCTATCTATCTATCTATCTCATTCCTTCCTTCTATCTATCTATCTATCTATCTATGTATCTATCTATTTATCTATTCCATATCTATCTATAGATAGTTAGATAGATAGTGTGAGGCAGTGACCCCTGTTACAGCTAGGGGGCGCTGTATGTGCTTTGCAGAATGTGCATGGAAGCATAGTGAGGCCATGAGGGCGTACTACAGACACAGGTGTGGCTGTAATTAGAATAGTGAAGCAGTGACTGATTAAAAAAGCCCTGTAGTAGTGGAGGAGGTGTCAGTGTGTTCTTGGAAGCAGACAGGGCAGTTGTCTGCAGAGCTCTCTCTGTGTGGAGCAACACAGAGGCTAAAGAAACCAGAGAGACTGACACCCTGCGTCTTGGGCTGTCTTATGTGTACCCAGCTGCACTCCAGAGGATAAAGAGTGCAGTTTGCTGAGTGAGCACAGAGACTTGTTACCGGCGTGCGGTCACCCAGGGAAACTGGACAGAGGGAAGTTCGGCCTGTGTATTGACTGCATCATATAGCCATGCATTATTAATGGACTGTATGAAGAAGCTGTATACTATATTGACTGTGTGAAAGTAACACAATAAAAGAACGTTTTGTTTGAACTTGTTTGGGTCACTGCCGTTTCACTGTGTATGGTCCTACCGCTGCATCACATATGGTGGAGAATGCGGGCATGTGAACTAAGGCATACCCCCAGAGAGTGCTGCAGATTGTTGTGCGAGTCTGCTGGAAAAATGGAGGAACTTTTGGAGCAGGTTGTGCTCAGTCAGCAAAGGCTTCAACAAGAGACGCTGCAGTTTCAACATTCCCAGCAAGAGATTTTGCAGCAGCAGCAGTGGCAGCAGGAGACAATGCAGAGGGAGCTAGCAGAGCTTCAATGATATAAAGTGGAGACCTCTAATGTGAGGGGTGAACAGCAGAGTCCTGAAGAGACCTCAAAGGTAAGGGGCGATCATTGGGTGTACCAGTGGTCCTATGTAGAGACTCGGTCTGCCAGGTCTCAAGCAAGTGACTTGTTGCAATTGGTGGAGGAGTGGCTCCAGCCTGAGTTCTGTTCTCCGTATGAGATGATGGAGAAAATTGTGGCTGATCGGATGGTGAGGGCTCTGCCGGCCGCCATGCAGCTTTGGGTCGCGCTGAGGGACCTAGGCCACCTGGAACTGCTGATAGAATTGACTGAGCAGTATAAATCCACTCAGGACGTTGCACCAGAGCCCGGGCTGTCATGGTTCCCAATGGCAAGAGAACGTCAGAGAACATAAATAACAGAACAGCTCTTGGGTGATGGAATCTCGAGCTGACCGTGAGCTAAACCTACCACACAACTAACAGTGGCCGGGTGGCGTACCTACGTTTTATCCCTAGACGCCTAGCGCCAGCCGGAGGACTAACTAACCCTAATAGAGGAAAAGACAGACCTGGCTTACCTCTAGGGAAATTCCCCCAAAAAGGAGACAGAAGCCCCCCACATATATTGACGGTGAGTTCAGAGGAAAAGACATACGCAGTATGAAGGTAGGTTCAGCAAAGCGAGGTCCGCTTACTAGATAGCAAGAAGATACAATAGGGAACTTCACGGTCAGCTGAAAACCCTATTAAAATACCATCCCGAAATTACTTTAAGACTCATGTGTCAACTCATGACACCGGAGTGGCAATTTCGGCCCACAAGAGCTTCCAGCTACAGAAAAATAACATAACTGTGAACTGGAACAAAAATGCAAAACAAACTTAGGACTAAGAGTCCAACTTAGCTGATAGTAGTCTAGAAGCAGGAACATGCAACAGAAAGGCTCTGGTTACATTGATGGCCGGCACTAGAATAACTGAGCAGCAAGGCTAAATAGGATACACCCATATCCTGATGGAAACAGGTGAACAGAGAAAGTGAAGCACACAAGTCCAGTACCACCAGTGACCACCGGGGGAGCCCAAAAACCAAACTCACAACAGTACCCCCCCCCTCAAGGAGGGGGCACCGAACCCTCACAAGAACCACCAGGGCGATCAGGACGAGCCCTATGAAAGGCACGGACCAAATCAGAGGCATGAACATCAGAGGCTGTCACCCAAGAATTATCCTCTTGACCGTAGCCCTTCCACTTGACCAGATACTGAAGTTTCCGTCTGGAAACACGGGAGTCCAAGATCTTCTCCACAACGTACTCCAATTCACCCTCAACCAACACCGGAGCGGGAGGCTCAACGGAAGGCACAACCGGTACCTCATACCTGCGCAATAATGACCGATGGAAGACATTATGGATAGAAAAAGATGCTGGGAGGTCCAATCGAAAGGACACGGGGTTAAGAATCTCCAAAATCTTATACGGGCCGATGAACCGAGGCTTAAACTTAGGAGAAGAAACCCTCATAGGGACAAAACGAGAAGACAACCACACCAAGTCCCCAACACGAAGACGAGGACCAACACGACGACGGCGGTTAGCAAAATGCCGAGTCTTCTCCTGGGACAACTCCAAATTGTCCACCACCTGTCCCCAAATCCGATGCAACCTATCCACCACAGTATCCACTCCAGGACAATCCGAAGACTCCACCTGACCGGAAGAAAAACGAGGATGAAACCCCGAATTGCAAAAGAAAGGAGAAACCAAAGTGGCAGAACTAGCCCGATTATTGAGGGCAAACTCCGCCAACGGCAAAAAGGCAACCCAGTCATCCTGATCCGCAGACACAAAACACCTCAAATAAGTCTTCAAGGTCTGATTAGTTCGCTCAGTCTGGCCATTAGTCTGAGGATGGAACGCAGACGAAAAAGACAAATCAATGCCCATCCTAGCACAGAACGCCCGCCAAAATCTAGACACGAACTGGGTCCCCCTGTCAGAAACGATATTCTCCGGAATACCATGCAAGCGAACCACATTTTGAAAAAACAGAGGAACCAACTCGGATGAGGAAGGCAACTTAGGCAAGGGCACCAAATGAACCATCTTTGAAAAACGGTCACACACCACCCAGATGACAGACATTTTCTGAGAAACAGGGAGATCAGAAATAAAATCCATAGAGATGTGAGTCCAAGGCCTCTTCGGAATAGGCAAAGATAACAACAATCCGCTAGCCCGAGAACAACAAGGTTTGGCCCGAGCACAAACATCACAAGACTGCACAAAAACTCGTACATCTCGAGACAGGGAAGGCCACCAGAAGGACCTAGCCACCAAATCCCTGGTACCAAAGATCCCGGGATGACCTGCCAACACAGAAGAATGAACCTCCGAGATGACTCTACTGGTCCAATCATCAGGAACAAACAGTCTACCAGGCGGGCAACGATCAGGTCTATCCGCCTGAAACTCCTGCAAAGCCCGTCGCAGGTCTGGGGAAACAGCAGATAATATCACCCCATCCTTAAGGATACCTGTAGGTTCAGAATCACCAGGGGAATCAGGCTCAAAACTCCTAGAAAGGGCATCCGCCTTCACATTTTTAGAACCTGGTAAGTATGAGACCACAAAATTAAACCGAGAGAAAAACAACGACCAGCGCGCCTGTCTAGGATTCAGGCGCCTGGCAGACTCAAGATAAATCAAATTCTTGTGATCGGTCAATACCACCACCTGATGTCTAGCCCCCTCAAGCCAATGACGCCACTCCTCAAAAGCCCACTTCATAGCCAAAAGCTCCCGATTACCAATATCATAATTTCGCTCGGCGGGCGAAAATTTTCGAGAAAAGAACGCACAAGGTCTCATCACGGAGCAGTCGGAACGTTTCTGCGACAAGACCGCCCCAGCTCCGATCTCGGAAGCATCGACCTCAACCTGAAAAGGAAGAGTAACATCAGGCTGACGCAACACAGGGGCGGAAGAAAAGCGGCGCTTAAGCTCCCGAAAGGCCTCCACAGCAGCAGGGGACCAATCAGCAACATCAGCACCCTTTTTGGTCAAATCAGTCAAAGGTTTAGCAACATCAGAAAAACCAGTTATAAATCGACGATAAAAATTAGCAAAGCCCAAAAATTTCTGAAGGCTCTTAAGAGAAGAAGGTTGCGTCCAATCACAAATAGCCCGAACCTTGACAGGATCCATCTCAATGGAAGAGGGGGAAAAAATGTACCCCAAAAAAGAAATCTTTTGAACCCCAAAAATACACTTAGAACCCTTCACACACAAGGAATTAGCCCGCAAAACCTGAAAAACCCTCCTGACCTGTTGGACATGAGAATCCCAGTCATCCGAAAAAATCAAAATATCATCCAGATACACGATCATAAATTTATCCAAATATTCACGTAAAATGTCATGCATAAAGGACTGAAAGACTGAAGGGGCATTTGAAAGACCAAAAGGCATTACTAAATACTCAAAATGGCCCTCGGGCGTATTAAATGCGGTTTTCCACTCATCCCCCTGCTTAATTCGCACCAAATTATACGCCCCACGGAGATCAATCTTAGAGAACCACTTAGCCCCTTTTATTCGAGCAAACAAATCAGTCAGCAGTGGCAGAGGATACTGATATTTGACTGTAATTTTATTCAAGAGTCGATAATCAATACACGGCCTCAAAGAGCCATCTTTTTTAGATACAAAGAAAAAACCGGCTCCTAAGGGAGATGAAGAAGGACGAATATGTCCCTTTTCCAGGGACTCCTTAATATATTCTCGCATAGCAGCATGTTCAGGTACAGATAGATTAAATAAACGACCCTTTGGAAATTTACTGCCCGGAATCAGATCTATGGTACAATCGCAATCTCTGTGAGGAGGTAGTGAACCAAGCTTAGGCTCCTCAAAAACATCACGATAATCAGATAAAAATTCCGGAATCTCAGAGGGAATAGATGACGAAATGGAAACCAAAGGTACGTCCCCATGAGCCCCCTGACATCCCCAGCTTAACACAGACATTGCTTTCCAGTCAAGGACTGGGTTATGAGATTGTAACCATGGTAATCCGAGCACCAAAACGTCATGTAGATTGTACAACACAAGGAAGCGAATCATCTCCTGATGGTCTGGATTCATATGCATAGTCACTTGTGTCCAGTATTGTGGTTTATTACTAGCCAATGGTGTAGAG
Organism: Ranitomeya variabilis; assembly: GCF_051348905.1. NCBI lineage: Eukaryota > Metazoa > Chordata > Amphibia > Anura > Dendrobatidae > Ranitomeya > Ranitomeya variabilis. The sequence goes on along the minus strand of NC_135235.1, from coordinate 175,087,531 downwards.
TCAATACCCTTCAGAGGTATAGGAACTTCCAGAGGCTCTAGATCAAACCCACAGCGCCTGGCAAAGGACCAATCCATTAGACTCAAAGCGGCGCCAGAGTCGACATAGGCATCCGCGGTAATTGACGATAATGAACAAATCAAGGTCACAGACAGAATAAACTTAGACTGTAAAGTGCCAATTGAAATAGACTTATCAACCTTTTTTGTACGTTTAGAGCATGCTGATATAACATGAGTTGAATCACCACAATAGAAGCACAACCCATTTTTTCGCCTAAAATTCTGCCGTTCGCTTCTGGACAGAATTCTATCACATTGCATATTTTCTGGAGCCTTCTCAGAAGACACCGCCAAATGGTGCACAGGTTTGCGCTCCCGCAAACGCCGATCAATCTGAATAGCCATTGTCATGGACTCATTCAGACCTGTAGGTGCAGGGAACCCCACCATAACATCCTTAATGGCATCAGAGAGACCCTCTCTGAAATTCGCCGCCAAGGCGCACTCATTCCACTGAGTAAGCACAGACCATTTACGAAATTTTTGGCAGTATATTTCAGCTTCATCTTGCCCTTGAGATAGGACCATCAAGGCTTTTTCAGCCTGAATCTCTAAGTTAGGTTCCTCATAAAGCAACCCCAAAGCCAGAAAAAATGCATCCACATTGAGCAACGCAGGATCCCCGGGTGCCAATGCAAATGCCCAGTCTTGAGGGTCACCCCGCAGCAAGGAAATTACTATCCTAACCTGCTGTGCGGGATCTCCAGCGGAGCGAGATCTCAGGGAAAGAAATAATTTACAATTATTTTTGAAATTCAGGAAACTAAATCTATCCCCGGAGAAAAATTCTGGTATAGGAATTCTAGGTTCAGATATAGGAGCATGAATAACAAAATCCTGTAAATTTTGAACCTTCGTAGCAAGATTATTCAAACCTGTAGCCAAACTCTGAGGATCCATTTTAATCAGGTGAGATCAGAGCCATTCAAGGATTAGAAGGAGAGAGAGAGACAAAGGCTGCAATTAGAGCAGAAATGCAACTAAGTCAACTATAGAGCAAGCTCAGAGGAAAAAAAAAAAATAAAATCTGCAGACTTCTTTTTCTCTCCTTTCTTCTGCCAACGGTTTTAACACTGGGCCGGCCATACTGTCATGGTTCCCAATGGCAAGAGAACGTCAGAGAACATAAATAACAGAACAGCTCTTGGGTGATGGAATCTCGAGCTGACCGTGAGCTAAACCTACCACACAACTAACAGTGGCCGGGTGGCGTACCTACGTTTTATCCCTAGACGCCTAGCGCCAGCCGGAGGACTAACTAACCCTAATAGAGGAAAAGACAGACCTGGCTTACCTCTAGGGAAATTCCCCCAAAAAGGAGACAGAAGCCCCCCACATATATTGACGGTGAGTTCAGAGGAAAAGACATACGCAGTATGAAGGTAGGTTCAGCAAAGCGAGGTCCGCTTACTAGATAGCAAGAAGATACAATAGGGAACTTCACGGTCAGCTGAAAACCCTATTAAAATACCATCCCGAAATTACTTTAAGACTCATGTGTCAACTCATGACACCGGAGTGGCAATTTCGGCCCACAAGAGCTTCCAGCTACAGAAAAATAACATAACTGTGAACTGGAACAAAAATGCAAAACAAACTTAGGACTAAGAGTCCAACTTATCTGATAGTAGTCTAGAAGCAGGAACATGCAACAGAAAGGCTCTGGTTACATTGATGGCCGGCACTAGAATAACTGAGCAGCAAGGCTAAATAGGATACACCCATATCCTGATGGAAACAGGTGAACAGAGAAAGTGAAGCACACAAGTCCAGTACCACCAGTGACCACCGGGGGAGCCCAAAAACCAAACTCACAACACCGGGCATGGGGCTAGTAACTGTTCGGTAACATCTAAGCCCATGGACTGTGGGAACACTGGTCAGGAGTCTATGTGTGCCCAGCCTGTCTGTATCACCACTACGGGCACAGCTGGCGGTGAACCAGAATTGTGCCAGGTACTTCTGAATGGGTGGCGATCAGAGGCTCTCCTGGACACGGGGAGTAAAGTGACTCTGGTCCATCGTTCCCTTGTTGCTGGGGACAACACCAACAGACAGAATGTGGAGGTGATGGGTATCCATGGGGAAATCCGGGAGTACCCGTCCACGGAGGTCAATGTTTCTACACCATGTGGAGACATTAGACATGTGGTGGGAGTGGCAAAGACCCTTCCCTATGGGACTGTGTTGGGAAGAGATTTTCCCCTGTTTTGGTCCCTGTGGGAGACAAGGGTAAACCCTCTCAAGGAAAAAGTTATACCGGGTGCAGAACCCAAAGATATTGAAATACCTGCCATAGGGGTCGCCAACCTAGGGACAGAATGTAATCCCGATAGGCTCCCCCTAGAGGTAGCGGCAGGAGAAGCTAAAGATGTTGTTTCGGGCGTAGAACCCGAAGATCCTAAGATGTATGCCACAGGGGTCGCCAATTTAGGATTAGAGTGTAATCCCGATAGGCTCCCTCTAGAGGTTGTGGGGACCCCATTGAACCCTGAGCTGGAGGTGTTCCCTGGTGAGGTTGGGACAGCTCAGATCCAGGGTCTCTTCCGGAGACGCAGATATAAAAGACGCAGGTATGAGAAGAGCCGAGAGTGTATGATCGTAAAGGCGACTGGGGACGTGCGCACGAGGAACCCTCTGGCACCGGTCAAGGATGGGGCCGGGGGTCAGGGTAAATTTGATAGATTGCTCGCTAGACAGCAGTGTTGGGAGGCTCTGGTTCGGGTGCGGCGTAGATCTGTTGTGTTTCAGCATGATATAGTCACTGAGGCACGGGTAAGGGTACAGAGGAAGCGATACCAGGGGCCCGAAAGCAGATACTTAGGTGACAGGATGACCCTTGGGGTTAGTGAACCTGAAGTAAACAAAGTAAAGACCACCCAAAACTGGCCCAAATCTGCGGTTAATCAGAAAAGAGGGTTTGGCTTCTGCAATGGAGATCGGGGTGGGTGGTCCCGTAATGAAATATGGAGGAGAAACGCAAAGGGGAGGTATGCGTGCTTTGATCGATGGTTCCGGTCCCTACTTTGGTTTCTTAATATAGTAAGCGGGGATGTCAGGGGGGCATACGGATGCCCTGTCTTTTGCCCTTACGGGTTAACAAATGTTCAACCCCACAGGTATGAACAGGGGGGAGGATATGTGAGGCAGTGACCCCTGTTACAGCTAGGGGGCGCTGTATGTGCTCTGCAGAATGTGCATGGAAGCGTAGTGAGGCCATGAGGGCATACTACAGACACAGGTGTGGCTGTAATTAGAATAGTGAAGCAGTGACTGATTAAAAAAGCCCTGTCGTAGTGAGGGAGGTGTCAGTGTGTTCTTGGAAGCAGACAGGGCAGTTGTCTGCAGAGCTCTCTCTGTGTGGAGCAACACAGAGGCTAAAGGAACCAGAGAGACGGACACTCTGCGTCTTATGTGTACCCGGCTGCACTCCAGAGGATAAAGAGTGCAGTTTGCTGAGTGAGTACAGAGACTTGTTACCGGCGTGCGGTCACCCAGGGAAACTGGACAGAGGGAAGTTCGGCCTGTGTATTGACTGCATCACATAGCCATGCATTATTAATGGACAGTATGAAGAAGCTGTATACTATATTGACTGTGTGAAAGTAACACAATAAAAGAACGTTTTGTTTGAACTTGCTTGGGTCACTGCCGTTTCACTGTGTATGGTCCTACCGCTGCATCACAATAGTTAGATAGATAGATCTATCTATCTATCTATAGATGTATCTATAGATATATCTATCTATCTATCTATAGACACATATATATAAAAAACACAAAACTGAAAATAGAAAAATAGAGTCGGGTGCAGAGCCCCCCAGGCATAGACCAAACCTCAAATGTAGGAATCCAAAAAATGGAGGCAGCACACCATTAGTAGTGGAAAAAGCAGAAGCTACTTTTATTAGCCCATCTCAGCAACATTTCGGTTCTGGTAGATGTAAACCTTTTTCAAGCAATGAATAGGTGTATGTGACAAGTATATATAGGGTGCAAGTAATTACAAAGCTTAAGATCAATCACATTGAAAAGAGCATATTCGATCATATATAGTAATACAAAAAATGTGCAAAATGTGACTTCTATCAATTACATCAACATGAAATATAGTGCCATAAAGTGCATATAGTGAACTTCATATAAAAACATTTTACAAGCCAACAATCAGCGTACAGCTGTATTCTGTTAATGAAATCATCATAGCCATGGCTCACCCCACTCAGAATATGTAAACACACGTGCTGTTCGGCGTCCTGCAGTTCTAACTGCGCATGTCAGGAAATCACATCCATTAGACAAAAAGCGGTGCCATCCCACGCATGCGCAGAAGATATAAAGGCACATATTCTGCCATCTTAACTATTGGCGCTGCGACCAAGCCATACTACGCATGCGCCTAGGGCATAATTGCCTCAAGAGATTCCATAGTGTTTGTGCGCCAAACATCAGTGCAATTCTACCTCCATATCTTGCGAAAAAAAAAAAAAACACGTCAAGTGTTCAAATCCTGATATATGGGGGACCTCACAGTATTGGCATCCCAGAAATGTACCATATAAGGGATTCTCTCCAATAGCAAAAGACCTGAGTGCGTGTACATACAGTGGGGCCACCCAAACAGTAAAACCGGGATGCACATCTCCTCGAGAAACACACACCCCGGCCTCAACCTTGTATTAGGTGAAATCCTCCACTAAAGCCACACAAATCACAGGAAGGATGCAATCTATACAGAACTTATATCCATACACTTCATGTCCGAGTTCAAGGCAGAGTAAAATGACGAAATACGGTGCGCACACCCCTTCATTAGCTGGGGTTGATGACACACCGCACATGAAGGGAGAGGCACATACCCCACCAAGAGAATGTGCCTCAACCCCTATTCCCAGGCTTATAATAACCCTTAAGCCTATAGAACTCATACAAAGACAAAAGGATATAATCCAGAAAAAAAATTTAATTGGAGAAATCCAGTTTTAATGGCAATTTCAATATTAGAAAATGAATACAAAAGATCAGAAAAACAATCGGCGGCATATAGCAGATCCACAGGAACTTCAGAATGGGATGAGCCATGGCATGGGACATAGTTCATAAAGATATTCCATTTTTCAACCAATCTAGAAAAAGAGAATAATAAAATGTATTTGATATATAATAGAACCATCCCTATAGAGAAAGAGAAAAAGTCCAGAGAAACAATAAAAGAAACACGCCATATAAATATATTCTACAAAACTGTATGCAGTTTATAGTCAACATTTAACCCATGAGGTTTTAGAGTGTTCAGTTTACGAATCCATAATAATTCCCTGGTTTTGAGCAACTTAATTCGGTCACCCCCCTCAATGGAGGGATATGATCTATGATGCGGAATTTAAGGCTTTTCTCAGCACGCTTTTTCTCCACAAAATGCTTTGAGAAAGGTAAATCAAGTTTCTTTTTTCTAATGGTGTACCTATGGTGATTTATCCGGGTTTTAAAATCCCAGGTTGTTTCACCCACGTACCACAATTTGCATGGGCATTCCAACAAGTAAATTACGTATTCGCTGGAACAAGTCAAGAAACAATTCATTTGTGAGATCGGATGACGAAAACTATCCCCCTTCAACATATTCATGCAATTAACGCATCCTAAACATGGGTAACAACCCATTCTTTGTTTACCAGTAAGGGACGTCTGTGTTAACAGTTTCTTGGGACCAGAGTCCAAAAGAACCAATTTTTCTTTGATATTATTAGACCGTTTGTAAGAAATTAAAGGGGGCAATTGAAATTCTACAACCTCAGGAAGGCATTTATGCAACATGGGCCAGTGCTTTCGAATTATCCCTGTTATTTCACTGCTTTCCTCACAGAAGGTTGTGACCAGGGGAATTATGGCCAGGGCATTGCTGTCTTTTTTTCTTTTTCTGCAAAAAGTGGTCCTATCTACATCCTTCACTCAGCACGGTGGCTCAGTGGATAGCACTGCAGCCTTGCAGCGCTGGGGTCCTGGGTTCTAATCCCACCTTGGACAACATCTGCAAGGAGTTTGTATGTTCTCCCCGTGTTTGCGTGGGTTTCCTCCGGGTACTCCGGTTTCCTCCCACATTCCAAAGACATACTGATAGGGAATTAAGATTGTGAGCTCCATTGGGGACAGTGATGATAATGTGTGCAAACTGTAAAGCGCTGCGGAATATGTTAGCGCTATATAAAGATTATTATTATTATCCCTACACCTATCCGAGATATTTTTTGGATACCTTCTTTGTATAAATTTGTCCGTCATCAACTCCAATGATGCTTCAAGTCTACTATCATCACTTACAATTCTTTTCACACGTAGAAACTGGCTAAAAGGTAAGGACTCAATCAATCTGCGAGGGTGAGAACTTTCATATTTTAGCAGATTGTTCCTATCGGTAGGTTTCACATACATCTCTGTGGAAAAAATCCCATTTTCATGTTTCACAAGAACATCTAGAAATTGAATCTTTTTGTCAGAGTGAACTGGTGTAAATTTTATGTCATTGTCTAGACCATTCAAAAATGTCTTAAAGTCCTCCAACTCAGCAACAGTCCCTTTCCAAAGGAGGACATCGTCTATGTATCTCCACCACTCCAAAACATTACTGAAGTGGTGGGACACACAGACGAGGTCCTCCTCCATGGCCATAATAATCAAGTTAGCATAAGCAGATGCCATGTTGGCACCCATTGCTGTGCCTCTCTTCTGCTCAAAGAAATCATATTTGAACAGGAAATAATTATTTTTCAAGACAACTTCCAACAAAGTAATTATAAAATTTATCGAATCAGGTGTGTATGTTGTACCCATAAGCTTTCTCCGAACAGAAGTTAGGCCTGTATCATGATTAATAGAGGTATATAATGAGACAACATCAAACGATGCCAAAATGACATCCTGTTCAACTTTAACCTTATCAAGCTTACATAAAAAATCTGTTGTTTCCTCAAAGAAAGAAACAGTCTGTCTAGATAAGGGCCCCAAAATTTTATCTAAAAAGATTCCGATGTGACTGAAAATTGAATCACACCCCGATACGATCGGTCTACCGGGGCAATATATTGGGATTTTTGGCAATATATATATTACTGGTGTAATAGGTTTGTCTACTAACAAAAATTTGTATAGGTTATCATCTATTATTTTATACTTTTTTGCCTCATCCAATATTATTTTAATTTTCTTTTCAATTTTAAACTTTGGATCGCCCGACAACCTTTCATATACATTGATGTCTGCCAATTGACGTAAAATCTCAGCCTCATATTTGCAAGTGTCCGTGACGATGACACCACCACCATTATCGGCCGGCTTGATGGTGATGTCGCCGTCATGGATCAACTTTGCTAGAGCCAAATTTTCTTCACGGGTCATATTTCGAAACCTGAATCTATTTCTATCATATGTCTATCATATGTCTATCAATATCCTTATTTACAGCAGTAATGTAGGGCTTCGATGACTGGAACATTTATGACAGGAACAAAATCACTCTTGTTAAACAACATCAGATCACGTGAACTAAACACAGTGTTCGTAGGTATAGATTCACCTGGGTTCTGTGTGAACCAACATTTCAATTTGATAGTTCTAAAGAATTCAAACAACTCTACTTCCAATTTAAACCAGTCCACATGACTATTTGGACTAAATGAAAAGCCCTTACTAAGCAAAGATATTTGGCTAGCAGATAATACTTTGGAAGATAAATTTACCACAGGGTTGAGGCCATGTGCACACGTTCAGTATTTTTCGCATTTTTTTCGCGTTTTTTCGCTATAAAAACGTGATAAAAACGCAAAAAAAACGCTTACATATGCCTCCCATTATTTACAGTGTATTCCGCATTTCTTGTGCAAATGTTGCATTTTTTCCGCGAAAAAATCGCATCGTGGAAAAAAAAGCAACATGTTCATTAAATTTGCGGAATTGCGGGGATTCCGCACACCTAGGAATGCATTGATCTGCTTACTTCCCGCACAGGGCTGTGCCCACCATGCGGGAAGTAAGCAGATTATGTGCGGTTGGTACCCAGGGTGGAGGAGAGGAGACTCTCCTCCACGGACTGGGCACCATATAATTGGTAAAAAAAAAAGAATTAAAATAAAAAATAGTCATATACTCACCTTTCGATGGCCCCCGCAGTCTTCCCGCCTCTCAGCGGTGCACGCTGCCGCTTCCGTTCCTATAGCTGGTGTGTGTGAAGGACCTGCGATGACGTCGCGGTCACATGACCGCGATGACGTCGCGGTCACGTGACCGCGACGTCATCGAAGGTCCTGCACACACACACCATCTATAGGAACGGACGCCGCTGAGGAGATCGGCTGTCTGCAGGTGAGTATAACCATTTTTTTAATTTTTTTAAACATTCTATGTTTGACAAGTGTGACCAACCTGTCAATCAGTTTTCCAAGCGATGCTACAGATCGCTTGGAAAACTTTAGCATTCTGCAAGCTAATTACGCTTGCAAAATGCTAAAAAAAACTGGAAAAAAACGGGAAAAAAATGCAAAAAAAAAATGCGGATTTCTTGCAGAAAATTTCCGGTTTTCTTCAGGAAATTTCTGCAAGAAATCCTGACGTGTGCACATACCCTGAGTCTTTCTTTTTCAGGGTTGTTTGCCGTTGCGGAAGTATGGCCAGTTTCTGCCTTTTCTCTGATTTGTCCACGATGGTGCTTCCTGCCTCTTCTACTTCTGCATTTCCGGAGTGGTCCTCCAATGGATCCTGTAAAAAAACATTCTCATGAGCAATGGCACAGTTAGTACATAAGGTTTTGGAATTTAATTTAGACGGAACACCACCTTGATCTACTTGATATTTTTTGTTATAATTTTTATTGGTCTTAGAAGCATCCATTTGCCAATTATAGATTCTTCCAAGGCGATAATCCTCAGCATCTCTGTTCCATTTCTTCCTCTTAATGTCTTCTAATTCCTCTCTAGTTTTTTTTTTAACGGGAATCAGTTGTTTCTTTAAACTGTTTCCATAGATCATCTCCCAATTGTTCCTTAAGTGTACCCTCAGTGCTAAGAATACTCCCATGCAACTCCTGGATCTCTTTCTGTAAAAACTCCATGTTTAGCAATAAAATATCCATAGCAAATTTGTTAGACAAAGCAAAAAAACGTTCACAAAAACCATTATCAGTGGAAAATAAATTTGGCCGTATATTGGAGCGCAAGCCCCTTGGTATTCTTTATTGTACAAAATATTCCTTCAAAGTCATAAGGTGCAATTGCAATGTAACCAATCGCTTATTATCATTTCAATATTTACGTTTCAATTCCAAAAGGGTTTTTTTTCTGATCTTTTGTATTCATTTTCTAATATTAAAATTGCCATTAAATCTGAATTTCTCCAATTAAAATTTTTTTTTTCTGGATTATATCCTTTTGTCTTTGTATGAGTTCTATAGGCTTAAGGGTTATTATAAGCCTGGGAATAGGGGTTGAGGTACATTCTCTTGGCGGGGTATGTGCCTCTCCCTTCATGTGCGGTGTGTCATCAACCACAGCTAATGGGGGGTGTGCGCACCGTATTCTGGCTTTTTACTCAGCCTTGAACTCTGACATGAAGTGTATGGATATAAGTTCTGTATAGATTGCATCCTTCCTGTGATTTGTGTGGCTTTAGTGGAGGATTTCACCTAATACAAGGTTGAGGCCGGGGTGTGTGTTTCTCGAGGAGATGTGCATCCCGGTTTTTACTGTTTGGGTGGCCCCACTGTATGTACACGCACTCAGGTCTTTTGCTATTGGACAGAATCCCTTATATGGTACATTTCTGGGATGCCAATACTGTGAGGTCCCCCATATATCAGGATTTGAACACTTGACATGTGTTTTGTCGTTTTTTTTTTTTGCAAGATATGGCAACAGAATTGCACTGATGTTTTGCGCACAAACACTATGGAATCTCTTGAGGCAATTATGCCCTAGGCACATGCGTAGTATGGCTTGGTTGCAGCGCCAATAGTTAAGATAGCAGAATATGTGCCATTATATCTTCTGCGCATGCGTGGGATGGCACCGCTTTTTGTCTAATGGATGTGATTTCCTGACATGCGCGGTTAGAACTGCAGGACGCCGAACAGCGCGTGTGTTTACATATTCTGAGTGGGGTGAGCCATGGCTATGATGATTTCATTAACAGAATACAGCTGTACGCTGATTGTTGGCTTGTAAAATGTTTTTATATGAAGTTCACTATATGCACTTTATGGCACTATATTTCATGTTGATGTAATTGATACAAGTCACATTTTGCACGTTTTTTGTATTACTATATATGATCGAATATGCTCTTTTCAATGTGATTGATCTTAAGCTTTGTAATTACTTGCACCCTATATATACTTGTCACATACACCTATTCATTGCTTGAAAAAGGTTCAGATCTACCAGAACCGAAACATTGCTGAGATGGGCTAATAAAAGTAGCTCCTGCTTTTTCCACTACTAATGGTGTGCTGCCTTCGTTTTTTAGATTCCTATAGACAGATATATCTATCTATAGATAGATATATCTATAGATATTTCTATCTACTGTATCTATCGATATATATATTTGTCGATAGATAGATAGATAGATAGATAGATAGATAGATAGATAGATAGATAGATAGATAGATAGATAGATAGATCGATCTACTGTATCTATAGATAGAAAAAAATCTGTTAGGCCGGGGTCACACTTTACGAGAAACTCGCACGAGTCTCGCACCTCAATACTCGGCACTGCCGCCGGCACTCAGACCGGAGCATACAGCTGCATAGAAATACATGAAGCCACACACTCCGGGCTCCTGCACAATTTTCAAGTCCAGAGTGGGAAAGCCGGCAACTGGGGTCGGTGTTTATAGCCTGGGAATGGGTTAATACCCATGGATCTTCCCAGGCTATGAATATCAGCCCGCAGCTGTCTGCGTAGCCTTTACTGGCTATTAAAATAGGAGGACTTCCCCAAAAAATGACGTAGGGTCCCCCTATAATTTATAGCCAGAAAGGCTACGCAGACAGCTGCAGGCTGATATTCATAGCCTAGAGAGGGGCCCCCCTGACTACAAATACCAGCCCCCAGCCGCCCCAGAAATGGCGCATCTGTAAGATGCGCCAATTCTGACGCTTAGCCTCTCTCTTCCCACTGCCATGTAGCTGTGGCATATGGGATATAAGGGGTTAATGTCACCTTTGAATTGTAACTTTGAATTGTAAGGTGACATTAAACCGGCTTAGTAATGTAGAGGTGTCAATAAGACACCTATCCATTACTAATCCTATTTGGTAAAGGGTTAATAAAACACACACATGCAGAATAAAGTATTTTAATTAAATAAAACACCACACAGTATTGCCATCTGTATTACACTGGTAATAGCCATCGATCTTCTGAAAAAAAAAATAAACCAACAGTATACTCCCTGGTCCGATGCAGTCCTTAATAATGAGTGTCCCACGACGAGTCCAGCTCTGCTGCATCTGGATGCCTGATATCCAGACATAGCAGAGCTTGTAGATGACCATCGGAGATCTCCGGCGATCACCTACACTCTAGCTCTTGCGGTCAGCTGACCATGAGAACTAGCCTAGGGTGACCGGAGATAACCCCTGGTCACGTGCACGGCAGTTCTCGCGGTAATCTAAGTAATCGCGAGAACTGCAGTGGACGCGGACTTCCGGCATTGTGACAGGTAAGACCTTATTTAAATTAATAGACATGCGTAGTAAGCTGCATTTACGCAGTTACTACGCATGTGAATAATTATTAGATGCAGTTTTACCGCATCTAATGATAGTCTATGGTAAATTTACGGTGCATTGTAAACAGACATGCTGCATTCTGAAAAGACTTGATGCATGTCCGTTTACACGGGTCTGTCGCCTGCGTCTTTTAATGCATAGTGGAGACGGGATTTCATGAAATCCCCTCCACTATGCTGTAACATCTGAATGCTGTGTGTTTGACGCTGCAGCTGTACGCAGCGTCAAACACGCAGCGATTCATGACCATGGAAACATACCCTTAGGCAAATCCTGGCCTGGCTGAAGGATACTTTTGACACCCGCACAGCAGTGAAGATTAAAATGAAATTCTACTGGTGCAAACAAAGGGCGCAGGACACTGTACGGGACTATGCCCTAAACCTGCAAAAGGCGCTGCAGGCCATTAAACAGGTAGACCCTGACAGTGTGCGAGACGAAGACAGATCAGTTTACTGAGGCGCTCCTGTCTACCGCTCACTGGACACAGCTGCGCATTATGGCCCTGCAAAACCCTGACCTGGACATAGCACGATTTAAAGACAGGGCCATCCGGGTGCTGAGAGAACCAACCCCAAGTGGCACTGCACCCCTCCAGCGCCCAGACATCACATACCACCAGGAGGCGGCGTCCTTTTCCCCGGCACCCGTGAAGGCCGATGCGCAGACCCTAGATAATGACTTCTCTGCAGGTCTACGTCTCCAGGTCCAGGAGCTGACCAAAAGCGTGGCAGCACTAACCAAAACCGTGCAGTCCATGCAAGTGTCCCCAAAGGAGAAGATCCAGCTGGCCTCCAGTCCAGATGACGTCCCGTGGCGACAGCAAAGGAGAATCCCACCTACCAGAGGGAGAGACAACGATCGCTACGACCAGGATGGACGACCAATCTGTCGCCGCTGCAACAAGGCGGGGCACATTGCAAGATTCTGTAATTTAAACAAGCAACCCCTGGGGCAGAGGGCCAGCCCCCAGGAATAAGACCTATGAACACTTTATTGCACACTGGCTTCCAGGTGACAATGATGCTGTCACGCTCGCGCCCAGACTGGTTGGCGCGGGGTTGTGGCCCCACTGTGCCACAGACCAGACTACCCTGGAAGGGGCGTAACTAAGTAGCTTCCTCGGTATTCGCTGGAGCCTCTGATGGTGAGGTCAGACTTGTGCGGCAGGAAGCTACCAGGTACCACTCCAGGGTGGTGTCTGGCTGTGGCTGCTGATCCCACCGGAGGACACGGAACATAGGCAAGTGGGCACGGCTGGCACTCTGGCAGAAAGGCGGGCTTGGCTGGGACACAGGCAGACGGATGGGTACAACAGAGACACTGGCAGGCAGGTGGTCATGGCTGGCTATCTGGCAGGCGGGCACAGCTGGCTCTCTGGCAGGACAGGTAGACAAGGCTGGTACACTGGAAGGCAGGCATGTATGTAAAACAGGTAAGAACCTGTTCAGACAGGAGGACTTATGAATAGGTAGAGAAAGACCGCAAGAGCGGAGGCAAAGCGAAAGCACAGGAGCTAGAGCCAAGAACAGAAACGCAGGAGCCAAGAGCAGGAGGCGGATCCAAGTGCGGAAACACAGGAGGCGGAGCCAAGAGCAGGAGGCGAAGCCAAGTGCGGACATGCAGCAGGCGGAGGCAGAGCCAAGTGTGGACACGCAGGAGACGGGGCCAAGAGCAGGAGGCAGAGCCAAGTGTGGACATTCAGGGGGTGGAGCCAAAGCAGGAGGCAGAGCCAAGTGCAGAGACGCAGGAGGCGGAGCAGGGAAGAACTGCAAGAAGCGGAGCAGGGAAGAACCGCTAGGAGCGGAGCCACAGAGTGCAGAGCTGAGAGCAGAGCAAAGTCAGAGTGCAGAGCAAAGCTACAGAGAGCAGAGCCAAGAGCAAAGCCACAGAGTGCAGAGCTGAGAGCAGAGCAAAGTCAGAATGCAGAGCTGAGTGCAAAACCACAGAATGCTGAGCAAGGTCACAGAATGCAGAGCAAGGAGCAAAGCAAGGTTGCAGAGAGTAGAGCCAAAAGCAGAGCAAAGCAAGACACAGAGTGCAGAGCAGAGCAAAGCTAGATACAGACTGCAGAGCAGAGCAAAGCAAGACACAGAGTACGCACAGCAGAGAAAGCAAACCAAGACAGGGATATAAACGAATACAGGAACAGGACTAAACTAAGACAGAGTCAGGAACGGGATGAGGCACAGAAACACGGACACAAGCCAGGGTACGACACACCACTGGGTGGAGGACATAGGCCAGGGTACGAAGCCCCACTGGGTGGCTACACAAGGACACAAGCCAGGGTACTAAGCCCCACTGGGTGGCAAACACAGGACACAGACCAGGGTACAATGCCCCACTGGGCGGCGGATGCAAGAGTAACAGAGACAGGAACTGGCACCTCAGCAGCTAAGAACTGACTGAGGGAGAAAGTTTCATAGGCCCCCACCAATGGGTGGGGATGTCTTAAATACAGGAAGATTCATGGCGATTGGCCAGGGACACCGTAGCAAGGTGCACACAGTCTCTATAAGAAACAGGAGTTGCCGGCGCCGCCCCCTATGCACACAGACAGAGCATGCACAGAGCAAGCAGCAGACATGAGGCACACAGCATGGAGCTGGCAGCAGAGATAAGTCACAAGGCCCAGAGAAATAAGTGAGTTTGAGTGTAATGCAGGTGGGGGATGGGAGGCCATGCAGTGATGCCAGCAGGGTTGTTACAGAAGCCATATATCCTTTTTAAATGGTATTGGCTGATTCAGACATCACTCGCAGCCCAGATGAACACTTTAACATCTTTGCCAGCAATGGTCAGCCCTTGCCTCAGGTGGGGTATAAGGAGGTGACCATCAAGGTTGGCCGAGTTGAATTGCAGTCGTAAGGTTTGATTATAGTTGATATTGACAGACAAGAATGCCATCTTATGATTACTCTAGGCACCAATGTAATAGAGAATTGTCTTGGAGAAATTATTGTTTTGTTACAACAGGTAGCCGCCCGTCCAGTCAGCAGCGTGTCCTGCAAAAGGAAATCAGAGCCCTGATGCGGAGTCACAGCTAGAGCTGTCTTGTGGAGAAGTCAGCAGTGTCAGAGTGAGTGATCCATTCCCCATTGCAATACCCCCTAGGAGTGAAATGTTGATTTGGTGTCGGGCAGCAATAGGTCTCAGGGGTCAAGATTACCAGGCTCAGGTAGAACCCGTGTACTCTAATAGTACCATCCTGACAGTCAGAGGGGTAGTCAATGTCTGCAAGGGGAGGGTACCAATACGTATCCTGAATTGTGAGGAGAAAGAGGTCCATTTACCCCGGTATGCCACCCTTGCTAAGCTGTTCACTGTCAGTAATAATGCAATAAAGGCCGTGGAACCTTTGCTTCCGTCCGACCAGGTGGAGGACAATGGCTCTGACAGGCAGCTGGAGGATTGGTGTCAGAAGCTACACATAGGTACTGACTCCACCCCTTCGCACAAAAAGCATGGGGTTTACCGGGTGGTTCGAGAATATGAGCGGGTCTTTAGCAAACACCCTCTAGACTTTGGGCTGGTAAAAGGGGTCCAACACCATATCCCCACTGGAGATCATCCGCCCATTAAAGAGAGGTACTAGCCTGTGCCCCCAGCTCACTATCAATGTACCAAGGGTATGTTACGGGAGATGAAGGAGACTGGGGTAATCAGAGATAGTTGTAGTCCCTGAGCAGCTCCGTTCTTGTTAGAAGGAAAGATGGCACAATGACGATGTGTGTTGACTAAAGGCAGATTAACCGCATTACACATAAAGATGCCTACCAGTTACCACAAATTGAGGAATCATTAGCTGCACTGAGATCTGCTAACTATTTCTCCACTTTAGATCTCACCAGTGGGTATTGGCAGGTTCCCGTGGCAGAAGCAGACAGAGAGAAGACAGCGTTTACGACACCAATGGGCCTCTGCGAGTTCAACTGCATGCCATTCGGGCTCTGCAATGCATCGGGAACATTCCTGCAGTTAATAGAATGCTGCCTAGGACATAAACACTTCTAAACCGTTTTGTTGTATCTGGACGATGTCATCATCTGCTCAAAGATTTACGAAGACCACCTGGAGCACCTGGCCGAGGTGTTTGAGGCCTTATCCGGTTTTGACCCGAAAGTAAAGCCATCCAAGTGCCACCTGTTGAAGCCCAAGGTGCAGTACCTAGGTCACCTGGTAAGCGCCGAAGGTGTGGCACCAGACCCCGAAAAAGTCACAGTGATCAAGGACTGGCCAAGACTCTCCACTGTCAAGGAAGTGCGGCAGTTCCTTGGGCTGGTAGGTTACTACAGGTGATTCATAAAGGGCTCCACCATGATAACAGCACCCATGCAGGACCTCTTAATAGGCCAGTCCAAGGAGGCCAAGAACCCGAGTCCTCCATTTGAGTGGAGTAAAAGAGAAGAAGAATCTTTCACTAGGTTGAAGATGGCTTTTACAGCAGATGAAGTACTGGCCTACCCTGACTATGTCCAACCCTTTATACTATATACAATGCCAGCAATGTGGGATTGGAAGCAGTGCTGCCCTGGTACATCAAGGCAGAGAGAGAGTGATTGCCTACACCAGCAGGAAACATCGTCCCATGGAAAGGAACCCGACAACTATAGTTCCTTTAAACTGGAGTTTCTCGCCATAGACTGGGCGGTAACAGATGGCTTCAAGCACTACCTGGCTTCAGCGAAGTTTACCATTTATACGGATAATAATCCACTGACCCATCTTGAAACGGCGAAGCTAGGTGCGTTAGAGCAGCGATAGATGGCTCGGCAGTCCAACTACGAGTTTACCATCAAATACTGGGTGGGGCATAAAAACGCTAATGCTGATGTGCTGTCCAGGATGCCCAACTTGCCGGATGGGAGAGAAGACCTGGAGGAACTCGAAGAAATCGAGTTTCTAGCCTTCCACCGCCCCGGTGCAGCCCAGTGCTTCCATTGCGTGAGGGACAAGCGCTATGCCGTGCAAGAGGCAACAATTAACCCATTGCCCCACCATGGATGGGCAGAAACACAGGACAGCGATCCGGCAGTCCGCCTAGTAAAGGAATTGCTGACACAAGCTGATTCGCACCCTGGTCCAGATGTTCCACAAAAGACCCAACAGTTGTGGAAGGAGAAGGGCAAGCTATTTATCTATGAGGGGAAGCTGTGTCAGAGAAGTGTCAACTTCCGAACCCACGAACTGACCTGGCAGGTGGTAGTCCCGAAGTGGGGTGCACCAATGGTCTTAGAAGAGTACTACAATGGAGCAGGACACTTCAGGTGGAAGAAGTTGGAAGTCTTGCTACGTGAGCGATTCTACTGGGTTGGCATGAGGAAAGCAATTGAGAAATAGTGTCGAGAATATGGTCCTTGCAACTTGAGATGGAAAGACTGTGATAGCTAGAGGGCTCCCCTACAGCCCATAGTCACCAAACAACCGCTTGAGCTGGTAACCTTGGACCACATGAAGCTGGCCCCAAGCAGGTCAAGCTATGTCTACACCCTCACCATAATAGACCACTAATCCCGGTTCCTGGTAGTAGTGCCAGTGAAGGATCAGACGGCGAAGACGGCAGCCAAAGCATTTCAACAACACTTTTGTCGCCCGCGCGGTTACCCTGAACGAGTGCTTACCAACCAAGGCCCAGCCTTTGAAGCAGGAGTGTTCCAGGAGATCTGTAACCTGTACGGCTGCAAGAAAATAAAAAACGCCGTATCATCCCCAGACCAACGGGTTATGCAAGAAAATGAACCAGGTAGTAATAGACCTGTTGAAGACTCTGCCCCTGGAAGAGTGTAGCCTGTGGCCAGAGAAGTTACTGGATTTGGTAGACTTATATAACCACATCCGGGTGAACTCCACCAATTGGACACCCACCTACCTAATGAGGGCAAGACTGAATGAATGAATGGCAAGTTACCCATTGACTTGGACATGGGAGTTTTAACACCAGAGACGACATCACCAGATGCAGACTGAGATACGGAACGGCAGCAGCAATATCACGAGATGCAAGAATGTGTAGAGAAAAGTTTGTCCCAGGCAAGACGGAGGCAGGAAAGAAATTATAATCAGCACGCCCCTGTAGTTCCCTTGTCACCTGGAGAACAGGTACTCAAAAGGAAGATATGAGCTCACAAACTAGATGACCAGTGGGAGGCTGAGCCATACACCGGTTTACCTTCAGACTTTGATAACACAAAGGTGTGCCTCATCAGTAAAGATGGAGGAGAAACCTCAGCAGCAGTGTCAAGGGATCATCAAAAACCATGCTCTGACCAATTAAAGGAAAGGATTAAAGACCAAGACATTCTTCAGCCAATGGAAGAGGTGGAGGAAAAGATTAGCACAGTACTCGGGGAGTTACCTCCAAATTAGCCATAGTCGTGTCTGTTTTGACCTTTCTCCAGCTAGTAGTGCCAGAAAGAGATGCGACTCAAGACCAGCCTGAAGACCAGCGGGCTCAAGCAGCAGATGCCACACCAGCAGCAGAGCAAACGAATCCACCCCCTGCCAGCGTCAAATCTTTCATGTCCATGGTGAGCATCAGTGGTCGTAGAACATCAGGTATACCCGTGCTACGTAGAGTCACCAGTAGTGCAGCCAATAGAGGGCGCACTACACCAGTCATCAGGAACTAACAATGGACAATGATGCGTGGACTAATCGTCATCAGGACTATTTTTGAGCTGTGGTTTTTGTAATTTTTATTTTTGAAATCTTGTAAATAGTTATGATTGTTCTCTTGTTAATTTGTTTACTATTTGTTTCCTCAGTCCGGGAGTACTGAATTTCACTAGGGGAATGTGGCACCACAAGAGTCTGGTTGCCACAGTGGCATTGCCTCCCTCACAGGGAGTAATGTCATGCCTGGAAGCAATAAGGAGTCCCCTTACCAGGTGACAGTAGGAGAGAAGTAGAGCAGAACCTGTGGAGTGGAGCTGTGATTAAATTTGCCCCAGAGCTGAGCGCTAGGAACCGGTTACTGGAGTCCCTGGTTGCATGGGTACTGATGTCCTGGCAGCTAAATCCGGAGGGCAGGGGACTGCAGGTCTCCTAGCCCGATCTAATACACAGCCTGGAGCTGACACAAAGGAGCGACACCTCTGATAGGCTCGAGCTGCCTGACATGCGAGCAACAGTTAGTTTTTAAAAACAGAGAGAGAGAGTTAGCAGCAGGAGGGTGTGCTGTTAGGCAGCGAAGAAAAAAAGGGAGGACAGCGCAGAAGGAAGGCCTCTGTACCTACCTGGCCAGGTGTATCCAAAAATTGCTTCCAGGCTGACCAGGTCTCCATTACGATCTGTTACCAGTACCCCAGTCTGTACTATCAACCATCAAGTAAAGGAAAAGAAAACTACAGCCCTTGTGTCATTCAGTGATCTCTTGCGCCCTGAGTCCTGCACCACAAGGTACACGAAGCCTGGCATAAATGGGACCGGTAGCCCTGGGGCTCCACTCCACCTGTGGGGAGCAGAATCGTCCCAGCTGCATCTGATCAGCCTCAGCGGGCTCCTTTAGCAGCGTCGACCATCCATTACTGAACACCACAGGTGGCGTAACTTTAAATCCCATATACAAATTCCCCATTTTATGGCACAGACAGGGCCACGGAGTTAGGTCATGGCCCCGTGACGTCCCCAAAGAACTGTCCGACCCAGTTCCAAGTACCCCAGGCCCTGGTGGGCGTGTCATATATATATATATATACTGTATATATACCCCATACAGTCACTGCCAACTCCACAATAACATAAAAAAGGAACCACTTCTAGCTGCCACCACCATTCACTCACGCAGGCCAATTGGAAACCTATTACAGGTAGCATATGGGTTCACGAGTGCAGTTTACAGAACAAGAGGAACAGTGCTTTTAAATTTTATATATGAAATCCAGAAAGGTAGGCAGTGTTTATAAAAATATACAAGAAAATACAAAATGGGAATAATACAATACAATTTATACAATTGCATGAAATAAAAAGAAATAACTGCAGAAAATTACTAAACTTTATATAACGGAAATTGCTCAGAACTTAGCAGAGGGAAGTACACAGAGGGACCACCCTCACAGCAAACTATGACTTCCAGAATGAACAATGACCTAAACCCAAATACTGCTTTTTATTTGCTCAAGGTTATGCCCAGATACATACCCTTGATGACCTCATGGGGGCTGATTGTGGATGTGCGAACTCCATTAGAATTTTAGGAGATACCCAACTTACAGAATATCTTCACCCCTGGAGGTCCTAAGCAGTAGATATTGTCGTCGTATTTCTAATTTTGATTTTACCTTTATAAAGAGATCATGCATGACCTGGATAGCACCATTCTTTTGACCGTTTTTAAATTGGAGGGGTTAGAATGATCTTACAGTGATGTGAGAAAATGCGTTTGGTTAGTCCATTTGCTATGATGCTGAAAATATATCTCCCATAAATATCGGATCAATGCAAACCCCAATATTCATATCTGGACCCCAGAGACAGAGTGTCTAACTGCAATTGTCCAGTTTTTCTTTGAAAAGAACAAGAGTTACTCTGAAGGTGTTAGATTTTTCACTTCTCTGCCTCTTGAATAAACAGATCTGGAGTCAATGTCTTGGGTCGTGTCAGAATGGTCATGAAACCCAATCTTTTTAAGGCAAATATTCTTTTTTTTTCTTCTTGATATACACTTTGAATTCACAGGGCAAGGGTACTTTTGAGCAAATCTATTCATCATAGTGCTACATGGTGCCTTTGTATAAGGTCCTTTCTGGTGGCCCAAGCCTGATGAATAACTATAGTCAATGTGTTATGACCTAGCCCTAACACTCATACAGGGATGAACAAACCAGGGGAGATGGTAAACCTGCGCACCACAGGTTAATGTACAGACTAGACAAATGCTTAACATGACTCTGATTTGTCCCTATCTGACCGCGGAAGTTGGCATCCTAAAATTATTAAATGGCGCCCTCACTCAACGGCTGACCCTGAGTGTCGTTAACTGCACCATCAACTATATACAAAGTGTAACCCAAAACAACAACACAATGTAGTGCACATAGACAGAGGGTGAGACAGAGGGCTTAAGATGTGTTCACTAGTGATGAGCGAACGTGCTTGCCACTATTCGGTACTCGCCCGAGTATCACTATGCCCGGTGTACTCGGCAAGCAGCAAGCATTTCCGGGATTATTCGGCAGTAACTGGTGTCTCCACCCAGTGTTTTTGGTGGACTTTAGAGACCCAATCACGATGCAGAGTTTGTCTGCCAGGCCATGAAATGCCGCAGCCATCTTTGTTGTGGTCATGCAGTGATTTGGCTTGGCAGCACAGCATCATCCCGAGTATAAGAGACCTGGCACCGCCCTGCTCGCCGCATTCAACTCCAGATTCAGTGAGAGTAGGGAAAGCTGCTGCCGAGATAGGGTCAGAATTGTGGTTTTTAGAGGTAGTGTAGGTCTGAAACTCTTACATCCACAACTCCTGAGAAACCAACAGTCCTTTTTAGGGCAAATTTTTGGGCCCCGATATTGCAGCGCTAGGCAGGCAGGGCACAGTATATCCACATCAGTGCAAGGGCTGCAGGCACTGTATGTGCATCCATTGCTCTCACTGCATCCTTCCCAAAGCTCCATAACTGCCTGCTGCTGCAGCTTATTTACTATATACCAATTATTTTATTTTTTTTCAAAAATTCACCCCCCAGCAAAAAATCTACAGTCTGTTCTGTCAGACCGAGGCTTGTTGAAAAATCATAGTTTTTCAGGCATACGTAGGATAGTTGTGTGTGCTACCCTTGTGCCATTTTTTGTTTTGTTTTTGTGTGTTTTAAATTCACCGAAAAAGGCCTCATATATCTGCTTGCTCCAACTTTGGGCATTGTAGGCCGGTGCACTTATTTTTTGGCTGTCTTATACTTAAATTCTATACAGCACTATTTAGCATTAAAAAAAATTGAAAGGCCACAGATTTCCCAGTGTGGTATTTCTGTGAGAGCCCTCATATATCTCTGCTCCAAGTTTGGGCATTGTAGGCCAGTGTACATATTTTTGGGCTGTCTTATACTCCAATTCTATACAGCACTATTTTGCATAAATTTACTTCACACAAAAAAACCCCCCAAAATTTAATACAGTCTGTTAGGTCAGGCTGAGACCTTCCTGGTGTTTGGGTTTGAAAAATCATAGATTTGCAGGCATACTGATGAGATATTATTTTGCTACTAATAAAGACATTTGTGTTGAGCATTTGAAATAGTGCAGTAGTCCATGGTGCATCCAGAGGACGAGTCCGTGGGCAAGGTGAAAGTGGGCAACAACAAAGACCAACATCTTCTCGCTCGACCTTCCTGTCCCAGTTTCTAGGGGACCGCAGCACTCCACTATTGAAGCCAGAGCAGTGTGAAATGGTTGTTGGTTGGATAGCGGATAATGCTTCCAGTCACTTAGCCACCACCAGCACCTTGTCTTCCACACGGTCAAGTCTGAGTAGACATGAGTGTGGCCAGGATATTCCTCACCCTGATCCTCCTTCCTCCCACCATGCCGAGTGCCCTGAGACAACTGATCCCACACTTGAACACTCTGAAGAGCTGTTCAGTTTTCCATTTCAAGATTCAGAAATCACTTGAAGTGGGTAAAGATGAGATCGCATATAGAGCTGCCCAAAGCTTTGACCAGCCCCGGTCATCCGAAGGCGATGGTGGGAAAGTGTCACAAGAGGTGGACAATGATGAGACACAATTGCCAGAAAGTCAGGAGGAGGAGCAGGGAGCGGATGTGGAAGACGAGGTGGTGGATGACATAGTGACTGACCCAACCTGGCAGTAGGACATGCATAGCAAGGAATAGCAGCACAAATGGGGAAGGGGCAGATCCCACCAACAGGCAGGAAGAAGCAGTGTGGTGGCCACAGACAGAAGGCGTGTAACCGTTCCCAGTAACACCAACATGAGGGAAGTTGCCATTCCAACATTAGATCTTCCCGAGTCTGTTTATTTTTTAAAGACTCTGCCGATAATACCAAACAGGCCATTTGCAGCACCTGCCATGCCTGCTTCAGCAGGGGTAGAAAAACAACCAGCCTGACCACCACCAGCATGACCAGGCACATGCAAGCAAAGCACCAGACTTTGCAGGCCAAACCCCAGGCTCCAGGACCACTGTCTGCTGGTCACACCACTGCTTCTTCCACTGTTTTGCATAGAAGCCAATCTCCAGTACACCATGCATGTGAAGATGCCTCTAGCCATGCACATGTTGCGGCCCACAGTCAAGCAGCACCATCAGCAAGCGCGTCCACGTCCTTGTCCGAGCACAGCATTCAGTTGTCTATAACCCAGTCTTTGGAATGCAAGCGGAAGTACCCAGCCAACGCCCCACAGGCCACAGTCCTCAATTCTAATATTTCTCTTCTGCTTGCGCTAGAAATGCTGCCTTTTAGGCTTGTTGAGACGGAAGCTTTCCGCAACCTGATGGCGGCGGCCGTCCCAAGGTACTCGGTCCCCAGTCGCCACTATTTCTGCCGCTATGAAGTATTGGCATTACACCAGCATGTGTCCCACAACATTACCCGTGCCCTCAACAATGCTGTTACAGGGAAAGTCCACCTAACCACGGACACATGGACAAGTGCTTGTGGGCAGGGACGGTACATCTCAATGACGGCACACTGGGTTAACATAGTGGAAGCCGGGACCCAGTCAAACCTTCGGATGAAGTAAGGAAGGCGTTCCAGCTCCATAAAATTCAAATGCTTTATTTCTCCATTAAAAATTGGTGTAATACAAACAGTCCTTGCCTTAGCGCAAAAGTCCAAGTACAGAGTACATGCGACGCGTTTCGATCGTACCCGATCTTAGTCAATGCATGATTTTCTGAGATTTGCAATGATTGTTATCTAGTGTTCATGGACCAATCCAGTGATCAATGCTGGTCACATGGTTATTACCACAGGTCCTGAACACATGAACTTCGCCGCAGCTGCGGAAATTGCACACAAGTGTGGTTAAAATACTGAATGACATATCATAAATATACATACAAAACAATCAACAATGCAAAGATTAATACAAAGATAAATTCAAAGAATAAGAATGGAATAAATTCAGCAGTAATGGTACATAATTTCATTTTTACGATTCAGGCCAAATGGATATCTGGTTCGCAAATTATATATCCAAAAAGCTTCTCTGGTTAGGAGCTGTCTTTTGATATCTCCACCTCGCTGTGACAGTTTAGTTTGTTCTATGCCCTGGATTGTCATCATAGATGTATTACCTGAATGACACATGATAAAGTGTTTGGCAGCAGCTGATATATTTTTACCTTGGATATTAGTGCTTCCTAGGTCCCTTAAATGCTCTGTGAATCTAGTTTTCAGCTTTCTCGTAGTGCACCCTATGTATGACAAATTACATTCTCTACAGTAAATTTTTTATACTACATTCTTTGAGTGACAATTAATAAGAATGGAACACATCCTCCCCACGCCGAGGATTGCTGGCCCTACGTCAATCAGGGTTGCCCCCACAGTCTACAGCTCCTGCACCACCTCCTCCTCTTCTTCATCCTCCTTTTCTGAAATCAACACATCAGTCAGAAGCTGAAAGCACTCCAGCACTGCCTCAGCCAAGCGGCAACAGGCTGTGCTGAAGCTAATCTGCATAGGTGACAAACTGCACAATGCAGAAGAGTTGTGGACAGCGCTGAAAGAGCAGTCAGATGTTTGGATGACACCGCTGAACCTACAGCCCGGCATGGTCGTGTGTGACAATGGCCATAACCTAGTGGCGGCTCTGAGGCAAGGTGAGCTCACACACGTACCTTTCCCATGTGCTTAACCTCGTGGTTCAACGTTTTCTGAAAATCTACCCAGAGCTGCGGGATCTGCTAGTGAAAGTACACCGTCTGTCTCCCCATTTTAGAAAGTCAGCTACAGCTTCAGCAGCCCTTGCCATGCTTCAGCAGCGTTTGCAGCTTCCAGCTCACCGACTGTTGTGTGATGTCCCCACGCGCTGGAACTCTATGCTGCATATGTTGGAAAGGATTTATGAGCAGAAGAGGGCCGTTGTTGACTACTAACATCAACAAGGCCATCGAATTTCAGGTCAGACTCTACACATAAGACCTCAGGAGTGGACATGGATGTCAAACATATGTAACATCCTCCAAAACTTTGAGGACTGCACCAAGATGGTTAACGGCGATGATGCCATAATTAGCGTCACCATCCCACTTCTCAGCATTCTGAAAACCTCTCTGCTCACAATCAAAGAGGATGCATTGCAGGCAGAGCACGAGGACATGGAGCAAGGATTCGGAAACATACAGGGGGATTACACTCAGCCCAGCCTCATGTCTTCTCAATGTGGATTGGTAGGCAATGAGGAGGAGGAGGAGGAAGAACAGGAGCTACTTTCATGCGCTATTGATGGTACTACAAACACATCTGTATTAGCTTCTCTTAAGTGGGTATGGCCTATGGACAGGGAGGAGGAGGATGAGGAGGAGGACAGCATGGTCAGTCTTCCTGTTGGTGAGGACACGGAAGTCTTGCCTGTTAGCAGTCTAGTGTGATAGAAATATATATATCATGCAGATCTCACTTGCATGTGTACTCCTCTATAATCATATATACTCATATATCCACAGCTAATATCTACTCAGCTAGTTTATAATCAATTGCTCAACTTGACCACATGAGCTAGGCCAAATGGTTCCTCGGTACTTTCCAGACACCCAAAAAGCGGAACAGTACCAGATGTATTAAGTGATGATCAGATGTCTCAATTTTGTCCTAGATGCAGAGAGCTACACTTTAGTTGCTTAATCAGCATTCATATGTGCATTAATCACAATATTCCATATATATTTAGATAACCAATAACAGAGGAGCTAGACAATATGGTAATTAACTAACCACCCCTAACCACTCCTTTCTATATGCAATTATAAAACTATGTATGTACGATAAATCATCAGTATTGATGGAATGCTTTTCTGTCACAATGGTGTACAATCCATTCTTGATGAGCGCTCAAAATACTCAGTCTTATTGGGAACGGCCGCAGCACACACAGGGATAGATTTATCCAACCCAAATTTCCATAACATCTGGCGCCCAATGTGGGGCGATGGATGAAACACACAGGGGACCCTGCTGACCGGAGAGATGGAGGTGTTGGCTACGGCCTTGGTTCACGGGATGGAGACAGCGAAGCTCCATAAGTAAGGTAAGAAAATGTTATCATCTTACCTGAAAGTCCCCTGTGCCCAGTCCAGGTCTATACCTCTTGCCGGTCAGGTGTGGTCACCACCGCTTTCCCAGGTAGTTTAAAAAGTCCAAGCCCATATCTAAACCCTGGGATATAAGTCAAGGTGTCTGCTGTGTGCCGTGTATGGGTATGTGTCCACGTTCAGGATTGCTTCAGGATTTGGTCAGGATTTTATGCAGGTAAAATCCTGACCAAATCTGCACCTGAGGTTACTGGCAGGTCACCTGCGTTGTCCTTGAGTTTTTTCTGCAATGTAAGAACATGCTGCGTTCTTAAAAGACGCGCCGCATGTGAGTTTTCTCGGGTGTGCCGCATGCGTCTTTTACTGCATAGTGGAGACAGGATTTCATGAAATCCCCTCCACTATGCTGTAACATCTGGATGCTGCGTTTTTTATGCATGCTGCTCAATGCTGCGTCAAAAACTCAGCGTTTCCTGAAGGTGGACACATACCCTTTGTGTTCTGTGTTTGTGTAAGATCCGGGAGACAGTTGGAATGGTGACTGTTTTGCTTGTGGTTGCTGGGTAACAGACCGCAGGAGGTCAAATCGCTCAATAAGTTATTGCAGGATTCCCATGCATAAGAAGGACAGGTAGTCCCGGGGCAGGTGGTCCCAGGCTCCAGGCTCGGGTAGTGATAACTTAGAGGGCTACTGCAGATTCCCGTAGTGCCGGCGAGCCAGTTAGGATGACCGGACCGGGGTGGTAGATTTCCCGCTTGTGTTTCTCACTCTGGTGGCCCGGGCACAGGTGTGCCCAGTGCGATTGGCAGTAGTCTGTTCCCAGAGCAACCTGCACGTGTCACAGAATAATAAAGAGGGCATATCGATTCTTCCGGACATCTGTATCTGTTTGTGCATGTCACGTATTGCTGCTTTAAGTGCATACAATAGTAAAGGAATGTTTTTTTCTCTTTTCCAAACTTCCCCTTCTCCACTCTGCTAGCAGAGATATATCCATTGTAAATCACACTATCACATCTGTTTTTGCAAAGTTTCCTGTTTCTGCATTCTGAGTAGTGCTACAGTGTAACAATTTTTGAAGAAGTGAAACTAAATGGTATCTATCATTTTTGCTGTGACATACTTGTTTTCAGATACGTTATTTTAGCGGCTTTAGATACAGCAGCATAAGAAAAGGGGAAGTGTGTGTGTCTTACTGCTTGTGAGCACAGACAAAGTATAAGGGAAGCTGTTTTAACTTTTTTATTCTTTGAAGTTTTTCCTTCAGTCTCTACTTTTTCCTTTTTAAAGTTTTTCTTTCTGTATCAAAATTTTAAGTTTTTGGATGTGTACCAAGTTTTTGATGGTTTTCTTTTCTTTTGGTTTCAATTTCTTGTACCAACTTTATGAAGGTTTTCTTTTCTTCTTGTTTTTTGTGTTTTTATATACCAATCTTTCTGAAGTTTTTTATTGTTTTCATTTTCCTTTTTGTTTGTTTTTCATTTTTGTTTTTGCCATGGGGAATAAGGTGGCCAAGCAGGAGGAGGGTCTTTTTCTTCCTGGAGAGAAAACAGCCCCCCAGATAATGGCAGAACAAGAAGTTGTTAAGTATGTGAAGAATTTTAGAAGGTATAAAGTATGTGAAATCCATAAGAATGGCAGACTTCAAGCTGCGGAATGGCATGACGTAGAAAGGAAAATAAGGGAAGTTAGCTGATGTTAAATTGCTGAATACTAATACATGGTATAAAGTAGCAGCAGAGCTTACATTGTTTAGGTGGTACAGAAAGATATGTGAACAAACCAGGAAGTGATTTTTATGTGTATAAATGGGGAAAGGTGTTAAACCATCAGCGCCTCCCCATACGGGGATGGGAAAATGTTGGATCTGTGCAGTCTGCTCTCAGCAGAATCCATGGTATAGGGAGTTTTTTGCACAGTATGTGGCATGCCCCGTCCCTCCCTACAGGGAGAAGGCATCATTGTTCCAACCATGCCCTCTAAGACTGCACAGAGGGGGGAGGAATTCTCTTCTCTATCCTCCTTTTTCTCTGTCACTCTTTCTCTCCCCCTTCTTCTCTCTCTCTCCTTTCCTCTCCTCTTTCTCCACACTTTTCTCTTCTCTCTCTCTCCCTCTCTCTATCTCTCCTCCACACCTCTCTACTCCTCCTTCTCTCTCTCCTCCACACCTCTTTTCTCCTTTTTCACTCACCCTCTCTCTCCTCCCTCTCCACTCCCCCACCACACCTATCTTCTCCCCCTGTTTCTTCTCCACTTCCTTCAACCTATCCTCCTGTTCCTTCTTCTCTTCTCTCTCTCCACCTCCTTCTGCACACCGATTCTCCTCCTTTCTCTTCACCACACCTTTCTATCTCTCTCTATCTCCTCTGTTGTGAATTCTGCTTTTGGGCTCCCTCCGGTGGTTGTAGGTGGTAATGCAGTTGCCCCTGAGTTGCAGTCAGGTGTATCTGCTGATTGCAGTTCTGACTGGGGTATTTAGGTGTGCAGGATTCATTAGTCCTTGCCAGTTGTCAATTGTTGTTGGGAGATGTAGGACCTCTGCCTGGTTCCTCCTGCCTTTCTGCCAAATCAGCAAAGATAAGTGTCTGGTTTTTTTTCCTGTGGCACACATGTTGTGCTATTCTTCGTGTTTTCTTGTCCAGCTTAGATTGTGTCGGTATTTTCTCAGTCTTGTTGGATTCTCTGGAGTGGCAGATATATATTCCATGTCTTTAGTTAGATTGTGGAACTTTTTGTATTATCTGCTGTGGATATTTTTGGAAGGGTTTTAATACTGACTGCCTAGTAATCTGTCCTATCCTTTCCTATTTAGCTAGAGTGGCCTCTTTTGCTAAATCCTGTTTTCTACCTGTGTGTGTCTATTCTTCTCCTACTCACAGTCATTATTCGTGGGGGGTTGCCTATCCTTTGGGGGTCTGCTCTGAGGCAAGGTAGCATTCCTATTTCCATCTATAGGGGTATTTAGTCCTGCGGCTCCAAGGTCACCAGATCATAACACTCCTCATTCTCCTTTTCCAGACCTCTTTCCTCCTTCTTCACTCATCTCACATTCCCTCTCTCTTCCACACCTCCCATCTCTCTCCTCCTTCTGTTCCTTTTTCTCACTCCTCACCTCCTCCTTCTATACACCTTTCATCAACCCCTCCTTCTTCTTCTTCTTCTTCTTCTTCTTCTTCTTTGGCTGGTCCAACGCCCAATTCAAACAATGTGGTGCTTACAGCACAAGGCACCCCTTCTATGTCCCTGGCACAGTCCAGCCATTGCCAGTTGTGATATCGGGGAAAGAAGGTGAAAATCCCCCTACACACAATGCAGTAGGCAACCCCCAGACACATCAGGCAGCAGACAGCTCAGCCCTGGGAGCAGAGGGGGGAGGACTGACATTACCATCTGTGTTGTGAATTAGACTTTTTTGGCTCCCTCTTGTGGTCACTAGTGATATGACTCTGGGATTGTCTTTCCCTAGTTTGGCACCCACCTGGGTCGTTAGTCCAGGGGTGTTGCTATATAAACTTCCTGAATTCTCAGTCTGGTGCCTGGCATCGTTGTAATCAGTTCCTTTCTGTTTGCTCCTGTCTGCTGGTCGTGGTTCTTGCAAAATTAAGCTAAGTCCTGCTTCCTTGTTTTTTGGTTATTTGCATTGCTCTTATTTATTTGTCCAGCTTGTACTAAATGTGATTCCTGATTTTGCTGGAAGCTCTAGGGGGCTGGTATCCTCCCCCTGGGCCGTTAGACGGTTCGGGGGTTCTTGTATATCCAGCGTGGAAATTTTGATAGGGTTTTTGCTGACCGTATAAGTCATCTTACTATATTCTGCTATTAGTCAGTGGGCCTCTCTTTGCTAAATATCTAGTTCATTCTTACGTTTGTCTTTTCTTCTTACCTCACCGTTATTATTTGTTGGGGGCTTGTATCCAACTTTTGGGGTCTTTTCTCTGGAGGCAAGAAAGGTCTATCTTTTCCCTTCTAGGGTTAGTTAGTTCTCCGGCTGGCGCGAGACGTCTAGAACCAACGTAGGCACGTTCCCCGGCTGCTGCTATTTGTGGTGCTAGGATTAGTTATACGGTCAGCCCAGTTACCACTGTCCTATGAGCTGGTTTTTTGTGTTTGCAGACTTGGTAATTACTTCTGAGACCCTCTGCCATTGGGGTCATAACAGTATGCCAGGCCTAAGTTGAATGTTTAATGCATTGCAGAAGTGGGATAATAAGAAAGGAAATTCTGAGTTTTTTTTTTTTTTCTTTCTTCCTCCCCTTTACCTCTGAGTGGCTTGTGCTTGCTGCAGACATGAATGTCCAGACCTTGATTACAAGTGTAGATCAGCTTGCTGCTCGTGTGCAGGGCATACAAGATTTTGTTATTAGTAGTCCTATGTCTGAACCTAAAATACCTATTCCTGAACTGTTCTCTGGAGACCGATTTAAGTTTAGGAATTTCAGGAATAATTGTAAATTGTTTCTGTCTCTGAGACCCCGTTCATCTGGAGACTCAGCTCAGCAAGTTAAAATTGTTATCTCTTTTTTGCGGGGCGACCCTCAGGATTGGGCTTTCTCGCTAGCGCCAGGAGATCCGGCATTGGCAAATATTGATGCGTTTTTTCTGGCGCTCGGATTGCTTTACGAGGAACCCAATATTGAAATTCAGGCAGAAAAAGCCTTGCTGGCTATTTCTCAGGGCCAGGATGAAGCTGAAGTGTATTGCCAAAAATTTCGGAAATGGTCCGTGCTTACTCAGTGGAATGAGTGTGCTCTGGCTGCAAATTTCAGAAATGGCCTTTCTGAAGCCATTAAGAATGTGATGGTGGGTTTCTCCATTCCTACAAGTCTGAATGATTCCATGGCGCTGGCTATTCAAATTGACCGGCGTTTGCCGGAGCGCAAAGCCGCTAATCCTCTGGTGGTGTTGTCTGAACAAACACCTGATTTAATGCAATGTGGTAGAATTCAGACTAGAAATGAACGGAAAAATCATAGACGTCAGAATGGGCTGTGTTTTTACTGTGGTGATTCTACACATGTTATATCAGCATGCTCTAAACGCCTAACAAGGGTTGTTAGTCCTGTCGCCATTGGTAATTTGCAACCTAAATTTATTTTGTCTGTGACTTTAATTTGCTCATTGTCCTCCTACCCTGTTATGGCGTTTGTGGATTCAGGTGCTGCCCTGTCTTATGGATCTGTCATTTGCCAAGCTGTTGTGGATTCTGTTTTTGGGCTCCCTCTGGTGGTTACGACTGGTACTGGGTGACTTTGGTGGGTTGCGGTCTCTGGTTTCCACCTGTCCATCAGTGGGCATTTGAGGAGTGGCGTCATTGGCTTGAGGGTGCTAGACATCGTGTGGTGGTCTTGACTGATCACAAAAATCTGATTTACCTTGAGTCTGCCAGGCGTTTGAATCCTAGACAGGCTCGTTGGTCGTTGTTTTTTTCTCGTTTCAATTTTGTGGTTTCATACTTGCCAGGTTCAAAGAATGTGAAGGCAGATGCTCTTTCCAGGAGTTTTGTGCCTGACTCTCCTGGAGACTCTGGGCCTACTGGCATCCTTAGGGATGGGGTAATATTGTCCGCCGTCTCCCCAGACTTGCGACGTGCATTGCAGGAGTTTCAGGCGGATAAACCTGATCGGTGTCCACCAGAAAGACTGTTTGTTCCGGATGATTGGACCAGTAGAGTCATCTCCGAGGTCCATTCTTCTGTGTTGGCTGGTCATCCTGGAATATTTGGTACTAGAGACTTGGTGGCCAGGTCTTTTTGGTGGCCTTCCTTGTCAAGGGATGTGCACACCTTTGTGCAGTCTTGTGAAGTGTGTGCTCGGGCTAAGCCTTGCTGTTCTCGGGCCAGTGGGTTGTTGTTATCCTTGCCTATTCCGAAGAGGCCTTGGACGCACATTTCCATGGATTTTATTTCAGATCTCCCTGTCTCACAGAAAATGTCCGTTATCTGGGTTGTGTGTGACCGCTTTTCTAAGATGGTTCATTTGGTACCCTTGCCTAAGTTGCCTTCCTCCTCTGAGTTGGTCCCTTTGTTTTTTCAGAACGTGGTTCGTTTGCATGGGATTCCGGAGAATATCGTTTCGGACAGGGGATCCCAGTTTGTGTCTAGATTTTGGCGGACGTTTTGTGCTAAGATGGGCATTAATTTGTCTTTCTCGTCTGCATTCCATCCTCAGACGAATGGCCAGACGGAGCGAACTAATCAGACCTTGGAAACTTATTTAAGGTGTTTTGTTTCTGCTGATCAAGATGACTGGGTTGCCTTTTTGCCACTGGCCGAATTTGCCCTTAATAATCGGGCTAGTTCTGCTACTTTGGTTTCTCCTTTCTTTTGTAATTCGGGGTTTCATCCTCGTTTTTCCTCTGGTCAGGTGGAGCCTTCGGATTGTCCTGGAGTGGACGTGGTGGTGGATAGGCTACATCAGATTTGGAATCAGGTGGTGGACAATTTGAAGTTGTCTCAGGAGAAGGCTCAGCAGTTTGCTAATCGTCGTCGCCGCGTGGGTCCCTGACTTCGTGTTGGGGACTTGGTGTGGTTGTCTTCTCGTTTTGTCCCTATGAAGGTCTCTTCTCCCAAGTTTAAGCCTCGGTTCATCGGTCCTTATAAGATCTTGGAGATTCTTAACCCTGTATCTTTTCGTTTGGATCTCCCAGCATCGTTTGCTATTCATAATGTGTTCCATCGGTCGTTATTGCGGAGGTATGAGGTGCCCGTTGTTCCTTCGGTTGAGCCTCCTGCTCCGGTGCTGGTGGAGGGAGAATTGGAGTATGTTGTTGAGAAGATCTTGGATTCTCGTGTTTCCAGACGTAAACTCCAGTATTTGGTTAAGTGGAAGGGTTATGGTCAGGAGGATAATTCCTGGGTGGTCGCCTCTGATGTTCATGCGACTGATTTGGTCCTTGCCTTCCATAGAGCTCATCCTGATCGCCCTGGGGGTTCTCGTGAGGGTTCGGTGACCCCTCCTCAAGGGGGGGGTACTGTTGTGGATTCTGTTTTTGGGCTCCCTCTGGTGGTTACGACTGGTACTGGGTGACTTTGGTGGGTTGCGGTCTCTGGTTTCCACCTGTCCATCAGTGGCTGGGTGTTTCCTATTTAACCTGGTTTTCCTGTCATTCCCTTGCCGGCTATCAATGTATCAGTGTGTGTCTCTGTTACCTGCTCCTAGGCCTTCAAGACAAGCTAAGTCTGTATTTCCCTGTTTCATGATTGCTTTCATGTTTTTTAGTCCAGCTTGCAGATATGTAATTCTCTGCTGCTGGTTGCTCTAGTGGGCTGAAATTACCACTCATGTACCATGAGTTGGCACATGAGTTCAAGTAATTTCAGGATGGTATTTTGAAGGGTTTTTCAGCTGACCGCGCAGTTCACCTTTTGTATCCTCTGCTATCTAGCTTAAGCGGGCCTCATTTTGCTGAATCTGTTTTCATAACTACGTTTGTGCCTTCCTCTCATTTCACCGTCATTATATGTGGGAGGCTGCTATCTCTGTGGGAATATTTCTCTGGAGGCAAGTGAGGTCTGTTATTCTTCTGATAGGGGAAGCTAGATCTCCGGCTGGCGCGAGACGTCTAGGGGCCCCCAAGGAACGTCCCCCGGCTACTGTTAGTTGAGTGTTGAGGTTCAGGATCGCGGTCAGCTCAGGTTCCATCACCCTAGAGCTCGTCCTGTTTTTGCCCGTGTTATGTTGACAAATTCCCTGCCATTGGGAATCATGACAGTATAGCCGGCCCACAAAGTGTTAATTGTTCGGGCTGAAGCAGGAGAAAAAGAAGTGTTGAAGGGAAATTTTTTTTTTTTTTTTCCCCTCAGAGTTTTGCTGCCTAGCCCTTAATTGCTGTCTAGCTGCTTCTTACCTCCTCCTAACCCTTGAATGGCTCTGACCTTAGCTGTTTATCATGGATGTCCAGAGTTTGGCTTCCAGCCTGAATAATCTTGCTGCAAAAGTTCAAAATATACAGGATTTTGTTGTTCACACTCCTATGTCTGAACCTAGAATTCCTCTGGAGACCCTGCTCAGCAGGTCAAGATTGTAATATCTTTCCTGCGGGGCGACCCTCAGAATTGGGCATTTGCATTGGCAAAAAAACACCATTGGAGGAAAACCTCCACTAAACTCAAAAAAAACACCAGAACACAGGCATGGTGCACCCTGGGTAGTGCAATTGTTGGAGGCCTTGAACAGGTAAGCATGCCTGTGTTCTGGTGTTTTTTTTGAGTTTAGTGGAGGTTTTCCTCCAATGGTGTTTTTTTAGATTAGGACTGCCAAGATACAAGGACCCTTGACGTGGGTTGGCAGCTTCAATATTGTGGCCATAATATCAACCAATACCTTGCATACATTGTTATGTTTTTGGTGCACTGTACATTTTTCCAGGGTGCGCCTGGGCCCTAGATGGCTCTGTACACTGTGGCCTCTGTTCACACAGGATGCATCATGGTTAGCCCGCTATATCTATGGCGTCATTAATAGGCTTTTCACCATATACTTTGCATTCCTGTGTGAACATGCCACATACAGACTATTTTTTTGCATGGGTGCTCCAAGCAGCCAATTCCTGATTGTAGGTTGGCTGCATCGGTATTATTTGCACCTGTGTTGTTTGCTATCTTTACTTGGGCCTGGTGCACCCTGGGTAGTGCAATTGTTGGAGGCCTTGAACAGGTAAGCATGCCTGTGTTCTGGTGTTTTTTTTCATTTGCATTGGCACCAGGGGATCCTGCATTGCTCAGTGTGGATGCGTTTTTTCTGGCACTGGGATTGCTCTATGAGGAACCTAACCTGGAGATTCAGGCTGAAAAGGCTTTATTGGCCCTCTCTCAGGGGCATGATGAAGCGGAAGTATATTGTCAAAAATTTCGGAAATGGTCGGTGCTTACTCAGTGGAATGAGTGCGCCCTGGCTGCAAACTTCAGAGATGGTCTTTCTGAGGCCATTAAGGATATTATGGTGGGGTTCCCTGCGCCTACAGGTCTGAATGAGTCTATGACTATGGCCATTCAGATTGATCGGCGTTTACGGGAGCGCAAACCTGTGCACCAGTTGGCGGTGTCTTCTGAACAGGCACCTGAGACTATGCAATGTGATAGAATTCAGTCCAGAAGTGAACGGCAAAATTATAGGCGGAAAAATGGATTGTGTTTTTATTGTGGTGATTCAGCTCATGTTATATCAGCATGCTCTAAACGCACAAAAAAGGTTGATAAATCTTTTGCCATTAGTACTCTGCAGTCTAAGTTCATTTTGTCTGTAACTCTGATTTGTTCACTGTCATCCATTTCCGTCGATGCCTATGTGGATTCGGGCGCTGCCCTGAGTCTTATGGATTGGTCTTTTGCCAAACGCTGCGGTTTTAGTCTGGAGCCTCTGGAAGTTCCTATTCCTTTGAAGGGAATTGACTCTACACCATTGGCTATGAATAAACCGCAGTACTGGACAGAAGTGACCATGCGCATGACTCCCGTTCATCAGGAGGTGATTCGCTTCCTTGTACTGTATAATTTACATGATGTACTAGTGCTTGGTCTGCCATGGTTACAAACTCATAATCCAGTCCTGGATTGGAAAACAATGTCTGTGTTAAGCTGGGGATGTCAGGGGGTTCATGATGATGCACCTCTGATTTCAATTGCTTCATCTACTCCTTCTGAGGTCCCTGCATTTTTGTCTGACTATCGGGATGTTTTTGAGGAGCCTAAGCTCAATTCGCTCCCTCCTCATAGGGATTGTGACTGTGCTATAGAATTAATTCCTGGCAGTAAGTTCCCTAAGGGTCGTTTATTTAATCTGTCAGTGCCAGAGCATACTGCTATGCGGAATTATATTAAGGAGTCCTTGGAAAAGGGACATATTCGTCCATCTTCGTCCCCTCTGAGAGCAGGTTTTTTTTTGTGGCTAAAAAAGATGGTTCCCTGAGGCCTTGTATAGATTATCGCCTTCTGAATAAGATTACAGTCAAATATCAGTATCCATTGCCATTATTGACTGATTTGTTTGCTCGCATTAAGGGGGCTAGGTGGTTCACTAAGATAGATCTTCGCGGTGCGTATAATCTTGTGCGGATAAAGCAGGGTGATGAGTGGAAAACCGCATTTAATACGCCTGAGGGCCATTTTGAGTATTTGGTAATGCCTTTTGGACTTTCTAATGCTCTTTCAGTCCTTTATGCACAATTATTTCCGTGAATATCTGGATAAGTTTATGATTGTGTATTTGGATGATATTTTGGTGTTTTCTGATGACTGGGAGTCTCATGTTCTACAGGTCAGGAAGGTGTTTCAAGTCCTGCGGGCCAATTCTCTGTTTGTGAAGGGCTCAAAATGTCTCTTCGGAGTCCAGAAGATTTCTTTTTTGGGGTACATTTTTTCTCCTTCTACTATTGAGATGGATCCCGTCAAGGTTCAGGCGATTTGTGACTGGACACAACCTACATCTGTTAAGAGTCTTCAGAAGTTCTTGGGTTTTGCTAATTTTTATCGTCGGTTCATTTCTAATTTTTCCAGTGTTGTTAAACCTTTGACTGATTTGACTAAAAAGGGTGCTGATGTTGCTAATTGGTCTCCTGCGGCTGTGGAGGCCTTTCAGGAACTTAAGCGCCGGTTTTCTTCTGCTCCTGTGTTATGTCAACCAGATGTTTCACTTCCTTTTTGAGGTTGAGGTTGATGCTTCCGAGATTGGAGCGGGGGCGGTTTTGTCACAGAGAAGTTCCGATGGCTCGGTGATGAAGCCATGTGCGTTCTTTTCTAGAAAATTCTCGCCCGCCGAGCGCAATTATGATGTGGGTAATCGGGAGCTTTTGGCCATGAAGTGGGCATTTGAGGAGTGGCATCATTGGCTTGAGGGTGCTAGACATCGTGTGGTGGTCTTGACTGATCACAAAAATCTGATTTACCTTGAGTCTGCCAGGCGTTTGAATCCTAGACAGGCTCGTTGGTCATTGTTTTTTTCTCGTTTCAATTTTGTGGTTTCATACTTGCCAGGTTCAAAGAATGTGAAGGCAGATGCTCTTTCCAGGAGTTTTGTGCCTGACTCTCCTGGAGACCCTGGGCCTACTGGCATCCTTAGGGATGGGGTAATATTGTCCGCCGTCTCCCCAGACTTGCGACGTGCATTGCAGGAGTTTCAGGCGGATAAACCTGATCGGTGTCCACCAGAAAGACTGTTTGTTCCGGATGATTGGACCAGTAGAGTCATCTCCGAGGTCCATTCTTCTGTGTTGGCTGGTCATCCTGGAATATTTGGTACTAGAGACTTGGTGGCCAGGTCTTTTTGGTGGCCTTCCTTGTCAAGGGATGTGCGCACCTTTGTGCAGTCTTGTGAAGTGTGTGCTCGGGCTAAGCCTTGCTGTTCTCGGGCCAGTGGGTTGTTGTTATCCTTGCCTATTCCGAAGAGGCCTTGGACGCACATTTCCATGGATTTTATTTCAGATCTCCCTGTCTCACAGAAAATGTCCGTTATCTGGGTTGTGTGTGACCGCTTTTCTAAGATGGTTCATTTGGTACCCTTGCCTAAGTTGCCTTCCTCCTCTGAGTTGGTCCCTTTGTTTTTTCAGAACGTGGTTCGTTTGCATGGGATTCCGGAGAATATCGTTTCGGACAGGGGATCCCAGTTTGTGTCTAGATTTTGGCAGACGTTTTGTGCTAAGATGGGCATTAATTTGTCTTTCTCGTCTGCATTCCATCCTCAGACGAATGGCCAGACGGAGCGAACTAATCAGACCTTGGAAACTTATTTAAGGTGTTTTGTTTCTGCTGATCAAGATGACTGGGTTGCCTTTTTGCCACTGGCCGAATTTGCCCTTAATAATCGGGCTAGTTCTGCTACTTTGGTTTCTCCTTTCTTTTGTAATTCGGGGTTTCATCCTCGTTTTTCCTCTGGTCAGGTGGAGCCTTCGGATTGTCCTGGAGTGGACGTGGTGGTGGATAGGCTACATCAGATTTGGAATCAGGTGGTGGACAATTTGAAGTTGTCTCAGGAGAAGGCTCAGCAGTTTGCTAATCGTCGTCGCCGCGTGGGTCCCCGACTTCGTGTTGGGGACTTGGTGTGGTTGTCTTCTCGTTTTG
This sequence comes from Ranitomeya variabilis, assembly GCF_051348905.1. Lineage (NCBI taxonomy): Eukaryota > Metazoa > Chordata > Amphibia > Anura > Dendrobatidae > Ranitomeya > Ranitomeya variabilis. The sequence continues at coordinate 175,049,411 of NC_135235.1, read as the reverse complement.
TCCCTATGAAGGTCTCTTCTCCCAAGTTTAAGCCTCGGTTCATCGGTCCTTATAAGATCTTGGAGATTCTTAACCCTGTATCTTTTCGTTTGGATCTCCCAGCATCGTTTGCTATTCATAATGTGTTCCATCGGTCGTTATTGCGGAGGTATGAGGTGCCTGTTGTTCCTTCGGTTGAGCCTCCTGCTCCGGTGCTGGTGGAGGGAGAATTGGAGTATGTTGTTGAGAAGATCTTGGATTCTCGTGTTTCCAGACGTAAACTCCAGTATTTGGTTAAGTGGAAGGGTTATGGTCAGGAGGATAATTCCTGGGTGGTCGCCTCTGATGTTCATGCGACTGATTTGGTCCGCGCCTTCCATAGAGCTCATCCTGATCGCCCTGGGGGTTCTCGTGAGGGTTCGGTGACCCCTCCTCAAGGGGGGGGTACTGTTGTGGATTCTGTTTTTGGGCTCCCTCTGGTGGTTACGACTGGTACTGGGTGACTTTGGTGGGTTGCGGTCTCTGGTTTCCACCTGTCCATCAGTGGCTGGGTGTTTCCTATTTAACCTGGCTTTCCTGTCATTCCCTTGCCGGCTATCAATGTATCAGTGTGTGTCTCTGTTACCTGCTCCTAGGCCTTCAAGACAAGCTAAGTCTGTATTTCCCTGTTTCATGATTGCTTTCATGTTTTTTAGTCCAGCTTGCAGATATGTAATTCTCTGCTGCTGGTTGCTCTAGTGGGCTGAAATTACCACTCATGTACCATGAGTTGGCACATGAGTTCAAGTAATTTCAGGATGGTATTTTGAAGGGTTTTTCAGCTGACCGCGCAGTTCACCTTTTGTATCCTCTGCTATCTAGCTTAAGCGGGCCTCATTTTGCTGAATCTGTTTTCATAACTACGTTTGTGCCTTCCTCTCATTTCACCGTCATTATATGTGGGAGGCTGCTATCTCTGTGGGAATATTTCTCTGGAGGCAAGTGAGGTCTGTTATTCTTCTGATAGGGGAAGCTAGATCTCCGGCTGGCGCGAGACGTCTAGGGGCCCCCCAGGAACGTCCCCCGGCTACTGTTAGTTGAGTGTTGAGGTTCAGGATCGCGGTCAGCTCAGGTTCCATCACCCTAGAGCTCGTCCTGTTTTTGCCCGTGTTATGTTGACAAATTCCCAGCCATTGGGAATCATGACACCAAGCGCTGTGGTTTTGTTCTTGAGCCGTTGGTAAATCCTATCCCTCTTAGAGGTATTGATGCTACGCCATTGGCGGAAAATAAACCGCAGTTTTGGACACAGGTAACCATGTGCATGACTCCTGAACATCGGGAGGTCATTCGTTTTCTTGTGCTGCATAAAATGCATGATTTGGTCGTTTTGGGTCTGCCATGGTTACAGACCCATAATCCAGTCTTGGATTGGAAGGCAATGTCTGTGTCAAGTTGGGGCTGTCAGGGAATTCATGGTGATTCCCCCCCAGTGTCTATTGCTTCCTCTACTCCTTCGGAAGTTCCTGAGTATTTGTCTGATTATCAGGATGTATTCAGCGAGTCCAGGTCCAGTGCTCTCCCTCCTCATAGGGACTGTGACTGCGCTATAGATTTGATTCCAGGTAGTAAATTTCCTAAGGGAAGATTATTTAATCTGTCTGTACCTGAGCATACCGCAATGCGTTCGTATATCAAGGAATCTCTGGAGAAGGGGCATACCCATCCATCCTCTTCCCCTCTTGGTGCGGGATTCTTTTTTGTGGCCAAGAAGGACGGATCTTTGAGACCTTGTATTGACTATCGGCTTCTGAATAAAATCACTGTTAAATTTCAGTATCCTTTGCCTCTGTTGTCGGACTTGTTTGCCTGGATTAAAGGTGCCAAGTGGTTCACCAAGATAGATCTTCGTGGTGCGTACAACCTTGTGCGCATTAAGCAAGGAGATGAATGGAAAACTGCATTTAATACGCCCGAAGGTCATTTTGAGTACTTGGTGATGCCTTTTGGGCTCTCTAATGCTCCTTCCGTGTTTCAGTCCTTTATGCATGATATTTTCCGGAAGTATCTGGATAAATTTATGATTGTTTATCTGGATGATATTCTGTTTTTTTCTGATGATTGGGACTCGCATGTAGAGCAGGTCAGGATGGTGTTTCAGGTTTTGCGTGAGAATGCTTTGTTTGTTAAGGGCTCAAAGTGTCTCTTTGGAGTACAGAAGGTTCCCTTTTTGGGTTTTATTTTTTCCCCTTCTGCGGTGGAGATGGACCCAGTCAAGGTCCGAGCTATTCATGATTGGACTCAACCCACGTCAGTTAAGAGTCTTCAGAAGTTCTTGGGTTTTGCTAACTTCTACCGTCGTTTTATCGCTAATTTTTCTAGCGTTGTTAAACCTTTGACGGATATGACCAAGAAAGGTTCTGATGTTGCTAACTGGGCTCTTGCAGCCGTGGAAGCTTTCCAAGAGTTGAAGCGCCGGTTTACTTCGGCGCCTGTTTTGTGCCAGCCTGATGTCTCACTTCCCTTTCAGAAGTGGATGCTTCTGAGATTGGGGCAGGGGCCGTTTTGTCACAGAGAGGCCCTGGTTGCTCTGTAATGAGACCATGTGCTTTTTTCTCTAGGAAGTTTTCGCCCGCTGAGCGGAATTATGATGTTGGCAATCGGGAGTTGTTGGCCATGAAGTGGGCATTTGAGGAGTGGCGTCATTGGCTCGAGGGTGCTAAGCATCGTGTGGTGGTCTTGACTGATCACAAAAATCTGATGTATCTCGAGTCTGCTAAACGCCTGAATCCTAGACAGGCCCGTTGGTCATTGTTTTTCTCCCGTTTTGACTTTGTGGTCTCGTATTTACCAGGTTCAAAGAATGTGAAGGCTGATGCTCTTTCAAGGAGCTTTGTGCCTGACTCTCCTGGAGTCGCAGAACCTGTTGGTATTCTTAAAGAGGGAGTAATCTTGTCAGCCATTTCTCCGGATTTGCGACGTGTGTTGCAGAGATTTCAGGCTGGTAGACCTGACTCTTGTCCACCTGACAGACTGTTTGTTCCTGATAAGTGGACCAGCAGAGTCATTTCCGAGGTTCATTCCTCGGTGTTGGCAGGGCATCCGGGAATTTTTGGCACCAGAGATTTGGTGGCTAGGTCCTTTTGGTGGCCTTCTTTGTCACGGGATGTGCGGTCATTTGTGCAGTCCTGTGGGACTTGTGCTCGAGCTAAGCCTTGCTGTTCTCGTGCCAGCGGGTTGCTCTTGCCCTTGCCTGTCCCGAAGAGGCCTTGGACACACATTTCCATGGATTTCATTTCAGATCTTCCGGTGTCTCAGGGCATGTCTGTCATCTGGGTGGTATGTGATCGCTTTTCCAAGATGGTCCATTTGGTATCTTTGCCTAAGCTGCCTTCCTCTTCCGATCTAGTTCCTTTGTTCTTTCAGAATGTGGTTCGTTTACACGGCATTCCTGAGAATATCGTGTCTGACAGAGGATCCCAGTTTGTTTCCAGGTTCTGGCGATCCTTCTGTGCTAAGATGGGCATTGATTTGTTGTTTTCGTCTGCCTTTCATCCTCAGACTAATGGACAAACGGAGCGAACTAATCAGACTCTGGAGGCTTATTTGAGGTGTTTTGTTTCTGCAGATCAGGATGATTGGGTGACCTTCTTGCCGTTGGCTGAGTTTGCCCTTAATAATCGGGCTAGTTCCGCTACTTTGGTTTCGCCATTTTTCTGCAACTCTGGTTTCCATCCTCGTTTTTCCTCGGGACATGTGGAGCCTTCTGACTGTCCTGGGGTAGATTCTGTGGTGGATAGGTTGCAGCAGATTTGGAATCATGTGGTGGACAACTTAAAGTTGTCACAGGAGAAGGCTCAGCGTTTTGCCAACCGCCGCCGCGGTGTGGGTCCCCGACTTCGTGTTGGGGATTTGGTATGGCTGTCTTCTCGATTTGTTCCTATGAAGGTCTCCTCTCCTAAATTTAAGCCTCGCTTCATCGGTCCTTACAAGATATTGGAAATCCTTAATCCCGTGTCCTTTCGCTTGGATCTTCCTGTCGTTTGCCATTCACAACGTGTTCCATAGGTCTTTGTTGCGGCGGTACGTTGTACCTGTGGTTCCTTCTGTTGAGCCTCCTGCTCCGGTGTTGGTTGAGGGCGAGTTGGAGTACGTGGTGGAGAAGATCTTGGATTCTCGTCTCTCCAGGCGGAGGCTTCAGTATCTGGTCAAGTGGAAGGGCTATGGTCAGGAGGATAATTCCTGGGTGGTTGCCTCTGATGTGCATGCGGCCGATTTAGTTCGTGCCTTTCACGTTGCTCATCCTGATCGCCCTGGTGGTCTTGGTGAAGGTTCGGTGACCCCTCCTTAAAGGGGGGGTACTGTTGTGAATTAGACTTTTTTGGCTCCCTCTTGTGGTCACTAGTGATATGACTCTGGGATTGTCTTTCCCTAGTTTGGCACCCACCTGGGTCGTTAGTCCAGGGGTGTTGCTATATAAACTTCCTGAATTCTCAGTCTGGTGCCTGGCATCGTTGTAATCAGTTCCTTTCTGTTTGCTCCTGTCTGCTGGTCGTGGTTCTTGCAAAATTAAGCTAAGTCCTGCTTCCTTGTTTTTTGGTTATTTGCATTGCTCTTATTTATTTGTCCAGCTTGTACTAAATGTGATTCCTGATTTTGCTGGAAGCTCTAGGGGGCTGGTATCCTCCCCCCGGGCCGTTAGACGGTTCGGGGGTTCTTGTATATCCAGCGTGGAAATTTTGATAGGGTTTTTGCTGACCGTATAAGTCATCTTACTATATTCTGCTATTAGTCAGTGGGCCTCTCTTTGCTAAATATCTAGTTCATTCTTACGTTTGTCTTTTCTTCTTACCGTTATTATTTGTTGGGGGCTTGTATCCAAATTTTGGGGTCTTTTCTCTGGAGGCAAGAAAGGTCTATCTTTTCCCTTCTAGGGTTAGTTAGTTCTCCGGCTGGCGCGAGACGTCTAGAACCAACGTAGGCACGCTCCCCGGCTGCTGCTATTTGTGGTGCTAGGATTAGTTATACGGTCAGCCCAGTTACCACTGTCCTATGAGCTGTTTTTTTGTGTTTGCAGACTTGGTAATTACTTCTGAGACCCTCTGCCATTGGGGTCATAACACATCTGCTGATAATGTACAACTTCAGCACCGGTCAGAGCTGCCTACATTCACACCAACATAGAACTGTAAGCCTATGCTTCAGCAAGGGGGAGACATCCTCATATAAAAAGGCAAATTCTAAGTCCAAAATCAGCCAGTGTATGACCCCAGCACACGCTATCACAACTATTTCTCTGATGAAGATGAGGAGGGAACATCATACATGCTGCCCAGTACTAGGAAAAGAAACCCACAGGCACCAACAATGCAGGGGCAGATAGAGGCACCACTATTACACTATGTGCACTTCACCCCAAGTCAGGTGACAATCTTCCAGACCCAGGGATGCATCCCATGCCATTTTACCGAAGAATGTAGCAGAACCAGCGAACATATGCATCCACCTGGAATGATCTCTGGGCTATAAATGGAAATAAAAGCAGGTGATGCACTCTGGCCAATCATGAAGGAACATTTCAAACTTCCAGCAGAATTAGATGTACATGCTTGGGAGTCAGGGCCACAGCTAATTGGACAGCTCAGAGAGTGGGCCAAAGGCAGATTGGTAGGACAAACCCTCAGCTTACATGACATGAGCCAAGACAAGACAGAGTCTGTAAAGAAGTTTCATGGCAGAGTAATGCAAGTTTTCCAAAATGTGGGCTTCACCATTCATGACCAAATACACAGGCAAATCTTGGCACAGGCCTTTGTGCATGGACTGAGACAGCCAAGTAGGAAACCACTAATAGTGGCTAGGCCCGAGAACAGGTCAATAGCAGTGGACTGACCCAGCAAAATGGGTTATGTGCGCCTAGGAGACTGTTTATTGCCGATTGTTGCCAAAACTGCCACCATCATAGCACCACAAAGAGTACGAAGAAGGAAACAGCTGCCGAGCTGCTGAGAACGCTGGAAGGGGAGCCAGAAGTGAAGACGCTGCAAAGTGACGAGCGACACGCCGGAAGAACCGCTGCAGACTCCGGAGAGGAGACACTGACCTCAATATTGTTAGCAAAGGGGAAGAAGTGATGGCAGATGCAGCTGCAGCCCCTGTAATGCCCCAAGACCTCGGGTTGGATGCAGCTGCCGGTCTCATGGCACCCCTGGGCCTCGCCGTGGACGCACCTGCAGGCCCCATCTTACCACAGCTGCTTCAATCAGCAGGCCAGACCCCGCTGCCGCTACAGTGCCCATCATGCCATTGTCCACAGTAGCCAAAGGGATTGAGTCCCAACCAGGAGTGCAGAAGATGGCCCCTCTCATGGTGACCACTGACCTGGAAGCGCAACCACCCTGCAAAGACAGAAGAAGTGTCAAGTGTTGCAACTGTGGCAAATTTGGCCATTTCCGGAACCAGTGGAGAGCACCCATGCAATCCAAGAGTTGGTCCAGAGAAACAGGTCAATGAAGAAGTACAGAAAGTAGTGAAGTACCCCGTCCATAGGACAGGGGCAAGCAAGCCAGGTCCACAAGACAATACGCTCCTGACATGCAAAACCCCATCTGCAGGACCAATCCCCCAAATTACCCTGAAAGTGGATGGCGGTGTCAGGTCTTTTCTTCTGCACACTGGTGCAGCCAGAAGTGTGATGAGACCTTTGGAACTCACTGATCCCACCTGCCTATCAGAATCCTCTGTGTCTCGCATGAGCATTGATGGTCAAGTCAGATATTCTCAGCTTACAAAGCCTCTGAGCGTGTGCACTCAGCCAGGACACTCTAACATGTCCCAGTTTGTGGTGTCAAGAACCTGCCCATTCAACCTACTGGGGGCAGACCTACTACAAAATCTAAAGGCAACCATAGTGTTCCAGGAAGATGGGACCATGACCCTTTCTTCACCTCTGACCCAGGAAGAGTCAGTCATGCTGGCTGCCCTACAGGAACCTCAAACAACCGATGAGGCCTACCCAAGGAGGTATTGGACGTAGTACCAGAAAGTCTATGGTCTAAGGGACCCCAGGACATGGGAAAACCTCAAGTTGCCCCAGTACGGGTGTCACTCAAGCCAGGTACCCCGTACCCTCGTAAGGCCCAGTATCCCCTGTCCATCGCCTAGAGTCAAGCTGCCTCTGACCAACTGAAGGTCTACCTGGAAATAGGATTCATTGTTCCTTGCACATCGCCTTGCAATACCCCGCTTTTCCCAGTCAAGAAAAAGACTGTAAAAGGAGAGCCAGCCAAGTTCACAATGGTACATGACCTGAGAGCTGTGAATGACGCCACAGTGTTTGAAACTCCAATTGTGCCGAATCCGCACACTCTGCTCTCAAATGTGCCTTACACAGCAAAAGTGTTCACAGTGACCGACCTGGCTAATGCTTTCTGCAGTGTTCCCCTTCATCCGGAAGACCAGTTCCTGCTTGCCTTAACGCACCAGAGGGCACAGCACACATGGACAGTGATGCCACAGCAGGCCCAGAACAGCCCTTCACAGTTCACCAAAGCAATGTCCACAGTCCTCACCAACAGGGTCACAGAACATGCAGAAGTAACCCTGCTACAATACGTGGACAATCTACTCCTTTGTGCACGTTTAAAGCCCATTCCTTGTTTCTCCTATTCTACCTGGCGGAGCAGCACTGCAAGGTCTCAAAGAACAAAGTCCAGTGGTGCCTGAAGCGAGTTACATTCCAGTGATACCGTATTGCTCACCAGACGAAACACCTGACAGATGACCAGAAGACCACAGTGGAGAAGATGGTTACTCCAACAACTCCAAAGGCGCTAAAGGCCTTCCTTGGTCTAGTTTCGTATTGCAGAGCCTGGATCCCTGATGCCTCAGTCCTAATGCAGCCTCTGTGTGATTACGTCAACGTAACCCTGTTCCTCCTGATAGATGCAGCCTTCAGCTCGTTCAAGATGTTAAAAGGCTCTGTAGTCTCAGCGCCAGCACTAGGCCTACCTGACTATGAGAAGCCATTCCGTCTCTACCTGATGGAAATAGAAGGCCTTGCTACTGGAGTCCTGACACAGCTTCAGGGGGAAAGCAGAGATCTTTAGACTACTTTTCAGCTCGCCTGGATCCAGTTGCAAGGGGAGCCTCTTCCTCCTGCATGAGAGCAGCAGTTGCAGCACACGCCCTCCTGGACAGGACTGCTGACCTCATTTGAAAAACCATTGGAAATCCTGGCTCCGCATGACATCTCAGCAATCCTCAACCAAACCCAGCCAAAACATCTCTCCACCGCCAGGCATCTTCACCTCCAGTGCTCTCTACTCCTGTCTGACAATGTCACCATCTCCAGATGCACAGTCCTCAACCTGTCCACTCTACTCCCACTCCCAAGGGGGGATACAGATATGGACCCTCAGATCAAAATTCTGATCAAAATCTGCATGATACCTTCCGTAGGTATCTGGATTTGCTCCGGACAGCTGACCATGATTGCCTCAGCATCATGCAACAGAAAACAGCAGGACGACCCAAGGTGGCAGAAGAGCCACTGACCAACCCAGAGTTAATCCTCTATGTGGATGGCTCCAGATTTGCAGATGATGAAGGAAGATTCCACACGGGATGTGCAGTGACCAGCAATCAAGAGATCCTGTGGTCCAGAAGTCTGCTGCCTAGTCTGTCAGTCCAGGAAGCAGAACTGATAGCGCTAACGAAGGCCTACCAGATGGCAGAAGACAAGACTGCAGACAAATATACCAATTCGAGGTACTCGCATGGCATAGCACACGACTTTGGACCCATTGGGCTGCAAGGGACTTCATCACAGCAACCGAACAACCGTGAAGCATCATGGAGCCATCAAGGACCTGCTGGACGCACTCCAACTTCAAATAATTGAGGCAGTACTAAAAGTCAAAGCACATGGAAAATTGAACACAGTAGAGGCACCGGGTAATATCATGGCGGATATGGCAGCCAAAAGAAGCAGCCAAAGGAAGACAATATGAAGAAGTGCGAGAGGTCGTAGAGCCGGACGGCTACTACATGACGACTGAAGACAAGAAACCTGACCAGATGACGTCCTGGGATCTGCTCAAAAAGCTGCAAGAGCAAGCCCCAAAGGACAAGAAGGAATGCTGGATGTGGAAGGGAGCAACACATGAAGAAGGAAGGGTATACGCAATGGACTACAAACCCTCTTTACCCCGAAACATGTACCCTATGGTGGTCCAGTGGGCACATGGGCCCACACACAGATCAAAGACACAGATGAATGATCTGATTGGTGATTACTGGTTCGTTCCAGGGATCTCCACCCTAACAGCCAAGTTCACTTGCAGCTGTTTGACCTGCGGCAAATGCCACCATGGAAGAATGGAGAAAGTTCCCACACATCATCTTGCCAGACCACTGTACCCCTTCCAGAGGATCCAGATAGACCACATCCAAATGCCGCCAAGTGGAGGATTTGAATATGCCCTTGTGGTCGTGGACATGTTCTCAGGATGGCCAGAAGTTTTCCCAGTGAGGAACCAGTCAGCAAAGACTACTGCAAAGAAGCTACTCTCAGAGATGTGATATGCAAATATGGGGTCCCAGAAGTGATAGAGAGTGACCAGAGACCCGCATTCACAGCAAATCTCACACGAGAGATCTGGTCATCAGTAGGGTCATACTTACAATCCCCAGAGTAGCAAGAAAGTAGAAAGACTGAATGGGACACTTAAGAACAGGATGTTGTAAGTTGCCCAAGAGACACGCAAACCATGGCATGAGACACTCCCAATCACACTACTTAGTGTAAGGCACACTTCCAGAGGCCCAGAAAAGCTGTCACCATATGAAATTTTGTTTGGGTCTAGTCACAGGTTAGGGGTATTCTTTCCCTCAGCAGCTGACTATGCAATATGATACTTTGTCTGCTTACACTGTGTTCCAAATTATTATGCACACAGAGTTTAGGAGTGATAAGGTTAGAATTTTTTTGTTTGTTATTTAAACTCATTGATGGTGATGTGTGTCAGGGCTCTTTATATCACTGAAAGCAATTGCAGATACCTGTGCAAATTAGTTTGGCAGGTGTGTCCAAATAAAGGCAAGACTACTTAAGAAGGCTGTTCCACATTATTAAGCAGCCTACATTTTAGGCCAAAATGGGAAAGAAAAAGGATGTGTCGGCTGCTGAGAAGCAACAAATTGTGGAGTATTTAGGTCAAGGCATGACTACAATCAACATTGCCAAGACACTTCATCGTGATCATCGCACATCAAAAAGTATGTAGCTGATTCCCAGCACACACGTGTGCGTGCTGATAAGGAAAAATTGAGGACCCTTTCCAACAGGCAATTGCGTAAGGTTAAAAGAGCAGCTGCAAAAATGCCTGGTCATAGCAGCAGACAAGTTTTTGAAGCTGCTGGTGCCTCCAACATCCCCAGAACAACAAGATGCAGAGTGTTATGACCCCAATGGCAGAGGGTCTCAAAAGTACATACCAAGTCTGCAAACACAAAAAACCAGCTCATAGGGCAGTGGTAACTGGGCTGACCATATATCTAATCCTAGCACCACAAATAGCAGCAGCCGGGGAACGTGCCTACGTTGGTTCTAGACGTCTCGCGCCAGCCGGAGAACTAACTAACCCTAGAAGGGAAAAGATAGACCTTTCTTGCCTCCAGAGAAAAGACCCCAAAAGTTGGATACAAGCCCCCAACAAATAATAACGGTGAGGTAAGGAGAAAAGACAAACGTAAGAATGAACTAGATATTTAGCAAAGAGAGGCCCACTGACTAATAGCAGAATATAGTAAGATGACTTATATGGTCAGCAAAAACCCTATCAAAATTTCCACGCTGGATATTCAAGAACCCCCGAACCGTCTAACGGCCCGGGGGGAGAACACCGGCCCCCTAGAGCTTCCAGCAAAATCAGGAATCACACTTAGTACAAGCTGGACAAAAAATAAGAGCAAAGCAAATAACCAAAAAACAAGGAAGCAGAACTTAGCTTAATTTTGCAAGATCCAAGACCAGAGAATAGCATACACCAAGTATGGACCCAGCCAGTGGAAAGAATAGCAGAGAACTATTTTTAGTATATATATATTTTATTAAATGGTAAGAGTAGAAGTACAATAAAAACAGTATTAAAAAATTGAAATCCTATGTATGTATATATATATGTATACTTCTTTTATATATATTTTTTCATATATATTTTTTCACGGGCACATATCAAAAAAATATTAATTTTATATATATATATCTAGTGTATAGTACGATATATCATTACATAGGGCTGGTTTGTATATATATATACTGGATACCCCTATCATGAATATAAATAAATAAAGTAGGGATCACATGCAACATACAAAGTTAAGAAAATTGAATAAAAAAGTGGAATTATTAAAAAGTGGAAATATATAAAAAATTAATTAATTAATCATATGTATGCCACCATGTACATATGGCATGTAAAGAAAAAAAGTGCAAATAGTGCCAATTAGTGCAAATACAATGTGCAAAGGCAGAGATTCACAAGAAGAAGTGCTAAATGTGCATATGATCCAATGCTACTTACTTATAAAGCTAGGGAAATTATCTCCAGAACCGCCACAGAGTTTGATAATGTGCTCCCCGACACGTGTTTCGGACCCAACAAGTTCCTTCGTCCCTGGCCTTTACAAAGTTGCAGAAAGCTCAGGGAGAACTAATTGAGATGTTAAAGGCCCAAGAAGATTACAAAGAAACAGCAGATAAACATCGTGAAGCTCCTCCTACCCTTCAGGTTGGTGACAAGGTTTGGCTTTCTACAAAAAATCTGAAAACAAACGTCTTCTAAATTGGGTCAAACATTCATAGGAATTTTTCACATTTCTGTGCAAATTAACCCAGTTGCTTTTTGTTTTAAAACTTCCTAACAGCCTGAAAATGCATCGTGTATTCCATGTATCAGCCACCTCCTCCACCAGAAAAAGTCCATGGTGAAGAAGAGTACATTGTGGATAAAATTCTGGACTCTGGATTTATAGGAAAATTGCAATATTTGGTGCAATGGAGGAGTTACGGACCAGAAGATAATTCATGAGAGCCAGTGGGCAATGTTTAAGCAGCTCTTGTGCACCCAGCGGCAGCTCTTCCCTCTGAGCTATTCAGCTCAGTGGACAGTTCCTTTCTAAATCAGATACTAGTATCTAAGGGTACCGTCACACAGTGCCATTTTCATCGCTACGACGGCACGATTCGTGACGTTGCAGCGTCGTATGATTATCGCTCCAGCGTCGTAGACTGCGGTCACACGTTGCAATACACGGCGCTGGAGCGATAATTTCATGACGTATTTGCGATGTAGAAGCCGTTGGTTACTGTGCGCACATCGTATACAACCTGTGTCACACGATGCAATCATGCCACCACAGCGGGACACTAGACGACGAAAGAAAGTTTCAAACGATCTGCTACGACGTACGATTCTCAGCGGGGTTCCGGATCGCAGTAGCGTGTCAGACACTACGATATCGTAACGATATCGCTAGAACGTCATGAATCGTGCCGTCGTAGCGATGAAAATGGCACTGTGTGACGGTACCCTAAGTTGTTCCTGATGGTCTCCTCCATGAGTTCCTGAATGTCCTCACCCTGAGATCCTGATTTGCTTAAACCCTGTGTAACAATTATAGTGGTACACTCAGGAATCTCTTGGCTTGAGACAAATAAGGCAGCTGAACCAAAGTGCAGTGTAAAGTCTGCGTTGCAGGCAGAGTCAGTATTTATATGCACAAAAGTGGGTGCCGCATGTGCACAACAGTTCAAGTGAATGACAAGCACAGTAGCGTAGCTACTGGGGGGGCAGAGGGGGCCATCGCCCCGGGCCCTGTCACATGAAGGGGCCCACCGGGAGCCAGGGCCACTTCAATGACGAGGCAGAACACAGCATAGGAGCAGAGCAGTATAATGTCTGCTCTTATCTGACCGAGACTCTGCAAGCTGGCTATTAGCACAGTGGCCGGCTGCAGAGTCTCCCTCCTGCAGTGAATGGTTTCGCCCGTCTGACCTGATCATGAAGCTTTTCCCCGGCTGCAGTTTTCTTCACTCTGTGCATGCTGGGATTGGCTCAGGCACGCTGGGTCCTAGTGCCCACAACTTGCATGAATTTCACCTAGACACTTCCTGGTTCTGCCTGCAAACTTTATCAGTAAGTGGGGATGGAAGATTTTAGGTTTATTAAATTCAGGTATGTCACTGTGATGTGAATGTGAGACCATTGAGGTATTGTGGGAGCTGAAAGGGGGTGAGGGGGACAGGGTAATGAGGGGGTGGATGTGAGACCATGGGGGTATTGTGGGGGAGGGGAGACAGGGCACTGGGGGGTGAATGTAAGACCATGGGGGTGTTGTGGGGGCTGAAGGTGGGTGAGGTGGGACAGGGCACTGAGGGGGTGGATGTGAGTTCATGGGGGCATTGGGGCTGAAGTGGGGGAGGGGAGACAGGTCACTGGGGACTGAATATTATAATGTTTAGCTATGATATTATATGTACTCCATAATGTAATATTTGCTGTCTGGGGAGGCTGGAGATGGGGGGGGTAGGGAACTTTTGATGCGTACCACCTGAGTCTTTTATAAGTATTAGTATACAAAGCCCCCATACAGTAACCAAGAGCTGCATCACATTTACAGCACCACTCCAGCATTTTTTTTTTTATTTCACTGCTGGAGCGGTGCTGAAAATCCCCGTCCCCTGCCCCCTGTCTGATACCTTCTGGCTTTTTCATCTGTTTTTGTCTCCCCTCAGCTCCGTCTCCTGCAGTTTGTGGCCTGTCCGCTGCTCCAGTGTTTCATGGAGCAGCGCAGAGGTCACTAATCAATGTGAGTCTGTGGGAGCCTCGTTCTGGCCTCTTTCTCACTCTCAGGCTATGTGCACACGTTGCGGATTGGCCGCTGCGGATTCACAGCAGTTTTCCATGCGGTGTACAGCACCATGTGAACCTATGGAAAACCAAATCCACAGTGCCCATGGTGCGGAAAATACCATGTGGAAACGCTGCGTTGTATTTTCCGCAGCATGTCAATTCTTTGTGCGGATTCCGCAGCATTTTACACCTGCTCCTGTATAGGAATCCGCAGGTCTAAAAACGCAGGCGAAATCCTCACAAAAAACGCAGGAAATCCCTGGTAAATCCACAGGTAAAACGCAGCACGTTTTACCTGTGGATTTTGCAAAAACGGTGCGAAAAAATCCGCACACGAATCCGCAGCATGTGCACATAGCCTCATAGTCTTACATTGAGCGCTTGTGACATAGCTTCTAACTTCTGGCCAGTCAGAAGCTGCGCTCACAAGTTTGAGCCGCGGCACTGCAGCAGTGCCACAAAATAGTGACTACGCCGGAGGATGAGTAAGTGACCGGGGACGGGGACTTGCACTTAAAACACCACTCCAGCGGTGGAAAAAAAACCCTGCTAGAGTGGTGCTTTAATAATTTAATAATAAGCAATTTATTACTATAAAGTTGATAAAGGCTTGGAATAAATGTCTGCAGTCACTTTATGTGACTGCAAACTGCCAAATCATGACAGGGAGCTGCGGTCCCATCATACTGTGTATAAGGGAGCTGCGGGCTCATCATACTGTGTATAAGGGAGCTGCGGGCTCATCATACTGTGTATAAGGGAGCTGCGGGCCCATCATACTGTGTATAAGGGAGCTGCGGGCTCATCATACTGTGTATAAGGGAGCTGCGGGCCCATCATACTGTGTATAAGGGAGCTGCGGGCCCATCATACTGTGTATAAAGGAGCTGTGGGCTCATACTGTGTATAAGGGAGCTGCGGGCTCATCATACTGTGTATAAGGGAGCTGCGGGCTCATCATACTGTGTATAAGGGAGCTGGGAGCCCATCATACTGTGTATAAGGGAGCTGGGAGCCCATCATACTGTGTATAAGGGAGCTGCGGGCCCATCATACTATGTATAGGGGAGCTGTGGGCTCATACTGTGTATAAAGAAGCTGTGGGCCAATCATACTATGTATAAGGGAGCTGGGAGCCCATCATACTGTGTATAAGGGAGCTGCGGGCTCATCATACTGTGTATAAAGAAGCTGTGGGCCCATCATACTGTGTACATGGGAACTGTGAGGGACATCATACTGTTTGACGGAAGCTGCGGGCCCATCATACTGTTTATAAGGGAGCTGTGGACCCACCATACTGTGTATAGGGAACTGTGAAGGCATATTGTGCATATGGGAGCTGTTGGCCCATTACACTGTATATAGGGGAGCTCTGGGGGGGGCATTATCCTTTCTATAGTGGAGCTCTGTCAGCATTATACTGTGTAAAGAGGAGCAGTGAGAACATCATGCGGTGTATCGGGGAGTTATAGAATCATCATACTGTGTAGAGGAGAGCTGTGGGGGCCTTATACTGTGTATATGGAAGCTTTGAGCTCACCATACTGTGTATAATGGAGCAGTACATGAGGGAACTCAGGGGACATTATTAAATGTAAAGTGGGCACTTAAGCATTATATTGTTATAGGGGCACTCAGAGTATTGCAACCATCAAAGTTGCATATCGTCACAATATGGCGGTAAAATCAATGTTCGTGTTTGTATATAGATTTATTTTCAATAACAGAGCGGTCATATTCTGAGGTTCCACTATATTCACAATTACAGTATGCAACCGTAACTGTAATCAGGGTTAACTGGTTAGGGGCCCACTCAGATGTTTCACCCCCCCTAAGTTGAAACCCTAGCTACGCCTCTGGACAAGCAGGGTCCTTCGTAGGAGTAGTTCTTTTGCAGCTCTGCTGCGTGTAAAGTCTTATGGGCGTAGCACTCTCTGGGGAAAAGCAGATCATAAGACACAGTTTATACCAAGGCTGGCAGTCACTAGAAAAGAGTCTGGAAGCAGTGCAGAACTACGAGTTCAGAAACAGTCAAAAAAACTGGCAACAGATACCAAACAAGATTAGCTGTAGCAAGCTGAGACTACATGTCCAAGCAGGCAGGAGAAGAATGCAGAGTAACACAGGCAAAACAGCTTGTAGCACGAGCATCACTGCGAGCTGGGAAGGTTTGCTGAGAAGGCGAAGCCTGAGTATCTGAAGAGGGAAAGTCTCTTGCAGCACAAGCCAGGAATTCTAGCAGAATACGCAAGCAAGAACTGGGAGGGGAACTAGGGTTATAAAGAAAGGGAACGCAGATCACATGAGCAGAAGCGAGGCAGAAGACGCCATCTTGGGAAAGGGCAATAAGTACCACAGATGAAACAAGGAATCTGTTGTCCTGACACCCTGTGATCTCCTGATTAAACACCCTACTTAATCCTAGCACTGTACTTCCTTTCAAGATTATTGAACTCCCAGCCTTTAGTCTAACTTCTTTCCACCTGCTGCATAACCTCAAGATTCTACTGCTGCTACTGCGTACCAACCTTTGACTATCTCCTGACTACGATTCATAGCTATCCTCTGTTGTGAATTCTGCTCTTGGGCTCCCTCCGGTGGTTGTAAGTGGTAGCGCTGCTGTCTCTGAATCGCAGCATTTATCAGGTGTGTTCACTTTTTGCAATTTTGACTGGGCTATTTAGTCTTGCTTCACCCTTTAGTCAGTGCCAGTTGTCCATTGTTCCTGGAAGATTCACATCTCTGCCTGGTCTCTCCTGCTTTGCAGTTCATTTCAACAAAGATAAGTTCTGGCCTTGATTTTTTACTGTCCACATGCTGTGGCCTTATTGTTCAGTTCTTTTCCATGTTTTTGTCTTGTCCAGCTTGGTCTGTATAAGGATTTGTTTAGCCAAGCTGGTATCTCTGGAGATGCAGATATACCCTCCATATCTTTAGTTAGCTGTGGAGATTTTGTATTTTCTGTGGTGGATATTTTCTAGTGTTTTAATACTGACCGCATAGTACTCTGTCCTATCCTTTCTATTTAGCTAGAAGTGGCCTCCTTTGCTAAATTCTGATTTCAGTCTGTGTATGTTTTTTCCCTCTCCTCTCACAGTCAATATTTGTGGGGGGCTGTCTATCCTTTGGGGATTTTCTCTGAGGCAAGATAGTTTTCCCTTTTCTATCTCTAGGGGTAATTAGTCCTCCGGCTGTGTCGAGATGTCTAGGGAGCGCTAGGTACATTCCACGGCTACTTCTAGTTGCGGTGTTAAGTTCAGGGTCTGCGGTCAGTACAGGTACCACCTTCTCCAGAGAAAGTCTCATGCTGCTCTTAGGCCACCAGATCATAACAATCCTCCCATCTACACGGCTGCTCCGTTATTGGCCTCTGGCGATTCTCTGACTATGCTACCTGCTGGTGCTGCCCCCTAGTTGTTGCAATATCACTACCCCAACTCAGGCAGGATCTAACAGATATGATTCCTGCTTATCCTTCCAACTATGCTGCTGCTCCATGAACTGACCTCTGGCTATCTCCTGACTACGATTCCTGCTTATCCTCCCAACTACACTGCTGCTCAGTTACCGACCTCTGGCAATTCCCTGACTATGCTACCTACTGGTGCTGCCCCTAGTGATTGCAATTTCACTTCTCCAACTCAGGTCAGTCCCTAACATTCTGGAACAAATGAGAAACAAATTAATTGAGATCTATCAATCTGGAAAATGTTATAAAGCCATTTCTAAAGCTCTGGGACTCCAGCGAACCACAGTGTGAGCCATTATCCATAAATGATGAACACATGGAACAGTGGTGAACCTTGACAAGAGAGAAGCAACGACTCATCCAAGAGGCCACAGAAGACCCCACGACAACATAAAAAGAACTGCAGACCTCAGTTGTCTCATTTAAGGTCAGTATTAATAACTCCACCATAAGAAAGAGACTGGGCAGAAATAGCCTGCATGGCACTTAGCAGACAAAAACCACTGCTGAGCAATAAGAACAAAGGCTCATTTCAGTTTTGCCAGAAAACATCTTGATGATCCCCAAGACTTTTGAGAGAATACTCTGGTGACTGACGAGACAAAAGTTGAGCTTTTTGGAAGGTGTATGTCCCATTATATCTGTGTGGAAGCAATACAGCATTTCAGAAAAGGAACTTCATACCAACAGTAAAATATTGTGGTGGTAGTGTGATTGTCTTGGGCTGTTTTCATGCTTCAGGACTTGGAAGACTTGCTGTGGTAAATGAAACCATGAACTCTGCTGTCTACCAAAAAATCCTGAAGGAAAATGTTGGGCCATTTGTTCATGACCTCAAGCTGAAGCGCAGTTTGGTTATGCAACAGGACAATGATCCACAACATACCAGCAAGTCCACCTCTGAATGGCTTAAGTTATTGCAAACGCTTGATTGCAGTTGTTACTGCTAAGGGTAGCCCAACCAGGTTTAGGGGTCAATCACTTTTTCAAACAGGGCCCTTTAGGTTTCGATTTCTTTTTCCCATAATAATAAAGACCTTCATTTAAAAATTACATTTTGTGTTCACTTGTGTTGTCATTTGTCTAATATGTAAATTTGTTTGGTGATCTGGCTGGTGGGTGTGGAACCACTGCGCCATAGGTCGAGCTTGCTCTGTTGGGGTGGGACTAAGTGTCTACCATGAAGGCAGATTTTAATGGACTCAGAAAGAGGGTACGAAAGGTCCAATGGCTGGATGTTCTAAGATTTTGCTAAATGAAATTCTCACTGTACAATCGGTAGCAATCCGGAGAAGGAAGAATTGGAAGCATTTAAAGAGACCAGGATGGATGAACACAGAACTTAATCACTTGTTAAAAAGAGAAAAAGAAATGTATATTAAATGGAAAGAGGGGGGCATATCTAAAGAAGAATATAATGCTGTTTGCAGGGAATGCAGGGCAAGCGTTAGAAGTCAGGCTTGCAAGGGAGACCAAAAGCAACAAAAAAAGATTTTGGGGGTATGTCAAAAGCAAAATAAAAGCCAAAGATGCTATAGGATTTTAAGAAGATGAAAAGGGTGAAGTGGTCTAAAATTGTAACAGGTAGGATGGTGGAACCTCTGTGGCAGGGCCCAAGGAAAGCTAGGAGAGGAGTATCTAAGAGCCTCTCCTAATCCGATCTCGGATACACAGCTCACGATACCGTGATCCGAGGACAGACAAAGGAGGTGGACCAGGTGCTACACCAGGACTGATCTCGGTAGATGGCAGCTGACCCCCTAGGAACTGGTAACAGGGATAACCTGTAGGAAGGTACTGTAGATGCAAGAAAGTGCTGTAGGAACATGGGAACCATGGATTCTAACTCGACCGGCTGATGTACAGATGAGCTCTAAAAGGTGCAGCTGGACCGGCTGATGCACCGATGAGCTCTGGCAGGTGCGGCTGGACCGGCTGATGTATAGATGAGCACTGGCAGGTGCAGATGGACCGGCTGAGGTACAAGTGAGCTCTGATAGGTGCAGCTTGACCAGCGGATGTACAGATAAGCACTGGCAGGTTCGGCTAGACCGGCTGAGGTACAGATGAGCACTGGCAGGTGCAGCTGGACCAGAGTATATATAGATGAGCTGTGGTAGGTGCAGGCAGAACTGGCTAACAAACAGGCATGCGGGTAAGGCTGATAGACAGGTAGGCAGGCATGGATAATAGACAGGCAGGTATACAAGAATACGAGCACGGGGACCTGAGAACTAACAAGAGTGTTTAGGAACAAACTTAAAATGTTGCACAGGCACCTCCGTGTTGGAAGAGGTGCCTTAAATAGTAAGTGTCATCCAGCAATTGGCTGGGGAACCTATAGAAGGATGCGAGTGACCCATTTGAGAGAGGGAAAGCGCATGCCCTAAGCACAGTGCCTGGTGACCTGTGTGTGGTGCGCACACCCTGGGCATGTGCAGACCAGGAAGAAGGAGACAGGGGTCGCAGTGGTGAGTACGCTGGCATCTCTGCCAGAGGAGAGTGACAGAGGGCAGAGACGCCGGTGCTACAAACATGATGTGGAGAAGGCCAAATTTTTAAATTCCTATTTCGCATCTGTGTTCTCTAAGAAAGCAATTGTATCATCAACTGATCTTCACGATGTTATTGAAGGAATAAAAGAATTCACACTATCAATAAACAGACAAATGGTGAGGGAACACATAGCTAATTTAAATAAATTTAAATCTCCTGGTCCAGATGAATTACATCCGAAGGTACTGAAAGAGATAGCATATAAAATTGCCAGAATCTTTGAAAAATCCTGGAGAACAGGAGAAGTCCCAGAAGATTGGAAAAGGAAAAATGTTGTCCTTATCTTCAAAAAAGGAAAGTAGATGGAGCAAGGAAATTGCAGGCCAGAGAGCCTTACTTCTATACCGGGAAAGATCTTTGAACAAATTATTAAACAGCATGTGTGTAAGTACTTGGATAGTAAAATAGCAATTACCCAGAGCCAGCATGGGTTTGAGCAACAAAGTCATGCCAGAGTAATCTAATTTCCTTCTATGATAGAATCACTGACTGGGTGGATCAAGAAAATGCAGTAGATATAGTATATCTCGACTTCAGCAAAGCATTACATAAAGTGTCTCATAATATCCTTAATGAAAAGACAACCAAGTATGGGGTTGACAAGACTATGGATAGATGGATTTATAACTGATTCAGTGATCGTACTCAAAAAGTGGTAATAAATGGTTTCACATCCAACTGGAAAAGTGTTTCAAGTGGGGTACCACAAGGCTCTGTCCTGCCCCCAGTGTTGTTCAATATTTTTATAGATGATCTAGAAAAGGGAACTGAAGGTAAACTAATCAAATCTGCAGACAATGCAAAGCTAGAAGGGACAGCTAACACTAGAGAAGATAAAAGGATCGAGATAAGCTTGAATAAAGGGTAGTGACTAACAGAATGGTATTTAATAGAGAGAAATGCAAGACTATATCTAGGCAAGAAAAACAAAAATTTCATCTACAGAATGGGAGGAATAGAACTAAGCAACAGCACCCCTGAAAAAAAATGTGGGTATACTAATAGATCACAGACTGCACATGAGTCAAGAGTGTGATGCAGCAGCAAAAAAGGCAAACACAGTTCTGGGATGTATTAAGAGAAGCATAGAGTCTAGATCACATGAAGTAATTATCCTCCTCTACTCCTCCTTGGTCAGACCTCATCTGGAATACTGTGCCCAGTTTTGGGCACCACTGTTTGAAAAAGACATTAAAAACTGGAGTTAGTACAGAAAATAGCAACCATGATGTTGAGCGGATTGCAAAGTATGTCCTAAGAGGAACGGTTAAAGGATCTGTGAATGTTTAGCTTACAAAACAGAAGGCTAAGAGGAGACATAGCAACCTACAAATACTGTATCTGAAGGGATGTCACAGTGTAGAGGAATCATCCTTATTCTCATTTGCACATGGAAACACAAGAAGCAATTGGATGAAAGGGAGATTAGATATTAGAAAAAACATTTTGACAGTGAGGGAGATTGATGAGTGGAACAGGCTGCCACGAGAGGTGGTGAGTTCTCTTTCAATGGAACTATTTAAACAGAAGGTAGACAGACATCTGTCTGAAATGGTTAATTAAACCCTGCATTGAGAGGGGGTTGGAAACAATTACCTTGGAGGTCTCTTCCAACTCTATCCAACTCTAATATTCTATGATTCTACCAGGTATTCACTAGATTCTCTGATCGTGAAGATAGGCTGGGCTTTCTGTGAACACCAGGTACCACTCCAGGGCAGTCTTCTGGACTGCAGCACATGACCCAAAAGTCAGAGGCACAGGCACAATGTACAGAAGGGTGAAGACAAAGTCGTGGGTAGACAATCCGAAGTCAGGGCAGACAGGACATGTTTGATACACGTAGCTGAGGTCAGGAGCAGAGAGGTCAGACTGGACGAGTAAACAAGCCAGGTTGATAACAAGAGACAGAATATAAAGGAATGCATAAACAAGGTGCCGGCATGCTAGGAACCAACATTCGGGTGGGGAATTGAGGGTGGAGTATCTTGATATACAGTATCACCTGGTAGCAGGTGATATGCTGGGAAAGCAAATCTGTGCAGGACAGAGTGGATACAAAGTCGAGTTTGACCGTGCACCCTCCACACCTATGAATCAAAGTCAGCATAAGGAAACTCAGAGCCATGGTCAGGATACTGGGTGGAGCAGAGCGAGACACACAGTGGCGCTTAGAAGGCGTATGAGTGGCCAGCATAATATTTTGTCAAGGGATGTGATTACTATAGTGTACTACAATGGCCTTTGTTGTCTTGGTCTTGACTGACAGATAATTGTCAAAAAAATAGAGCGGAAATACAATAGGTATTTCACACACTGGATAATTCACACATACCTGCTTGACTTAACAGTGTAAAGACAGATGAGTACTATATACTGAAACTTGACTTTTATTTTAATAAATTGCTAAAATAAAGTACACAAAAAGTGGTGCATAAAATGTGCATGCATATACAAGTCAATTCACAAAAACAGATACAAAAGGTGCCTGTCCAGCAATAACTATTGAAGTATACCAGGTCCACATTAGCACTGAGCCTTGACTGCCGCTCTGATAGTATGTGTGTCTCAGACCTACACTAACAGTCCCCAAAGCCCTCATAGTAGGCATGAAGCAGGGTCCATGTCCTAAAAAGGGTAATACACACCAACACAGGAACCTAAACCCTATCTCTCGTTTGCCAACAACTAAATGTTAGCATCATTTAACCGCTTCACCCCGAAGCCTGTTTTCACCTAAGTGACAGGGCCAATTTTTACAATTCTGACCACTGTCACTTTATGAGGTCATAACTCTGAAACGCTTCAACGGATGGAAACGTTGGTGGACAGCCATTTTCAGGTCTCTCCAGAGATGCTCATTTGGGTTTAGGTCAGGGCTCTGGCTGGGCCAGTCTCATCAGACCAGAGAATCTTATGTCTCATAGTATGGGAGTCCTTCTTATGTTTTTTAACGAACTCTATGCAGTCTTTCATATGTCTTGCACTGAAGAGAGGCTTCTGTCGGGCTACTCTGCCATAAAGGCCTGCCTTGTGGAGGCTGCAGTGATAGTTGACTTTGTGGAACTTTCTCCCATCTCCCTACTGCATCTCTGGAGCTCAGCCACAGTGATGTTGGAGTTCTTCTCTCACCGAGGCTCTTCTCCCATGATTGCTCAGTTTGGCTGGAAGGCCAGGTCAGGTCTAGGAAGACTTCTGTTGGTCCCAAACTTCTTCCATTTAAGGATTATGAAGGCCACTGTGCTCTTAGGAATCTTGAGTACTGCAGAAATTCTGTTGTAACCTTGGCCAGATCTGTGCCTTGCCACAATTCTGTCTCTGAGCTCCTTGACCAGTTCCTTTGATCTCATGATTCTCATTTAGGCTGGACTCACATTACCTTACTGGCATCCGTTAGACGGACTACGTTATACCATGGCATAACGCAGTGTAACGTAGTCCATTAAGGCTGCCATTGAGTCCAATGTCGGACGCATCGCTAGCGCACGCCCACAATGGCCGTACACTAGCGATGTGCTGTCATTGAGTGACGGACCCTGGGATGCGGGCTGCAGCGTTTCCAGGTCCGTCACTGCTAGCACAGATAGAGCATCTGCTAGCTCTATCTGCGCTAGCATGTGACACATCGGCACTTGCGTTAACAGCAGCCCGTTAACGCATGTGTTGAACAGGCTGCTATTAACGCAATGTGAACCTGACCTTAGTCTGACATGCACTGTGAGCTGTGAGGTCTTATATAGACAGGTGTGTGCCTTTCCAAATCAAGTCCTATCAGTTTAACAAAACACAGATGGACTCCAATGAAGGAGTAAAACCATCTCAAGGAGGATCACAGGGAAATGGACAACATGTGACTTAAATATGAGTGTCTGAGCAAATGGTCAGAATACTTATGACCATGTGATATTTAAGTTATTAATTTTTATTAAATTAGCAAAAATTTATACATTTCTGTTTTTTACAGTCAAGATGGGGTGCAGAATGAACATTAATGTGAAAAAGTAAACTTTTTTGAATTTACCAAATGGCTGCAATGAAACAGAGTGACAAAATTTAAAGGGGTCTGAAAACTTTCCGTACCCACTGTATACCATATATATATAACTAAACATAGGCTAAATAGTTTCAAGTTAAATTTATGTACGGTATGAGGTAGCCAAGATGATTGTCTATAAATGATGGTAGTCTCTCTCACGTTCAAAGCAGTAGTGGATGGTGAGAAATGGAGCCTGAAAGTCAAAAGTTAAAAAAATTGTTACCCTTTTGCTCATCAGTGTATATAATTATATATGTCCTGAATCCTGGTGTCATACCGTTAACGGCGATAAAGGGGCAGGACGGCGTACTGGGACCCGCACCTGTCCCTGCCACTATAAAGGGGCCCTGGCTTACCCTTATCTCAGGGGTACCTATAATGGATAGGAGGCCTGAGCCGCCAGCGTATCCCTGTCTCCTGTGCAGGCCCTATCAGTGGCCCCCTCTCCCCCCCAGGGAGGAGGACTGCACCAGTGTATTAATATGACAAGTAAACAGGGTATGCAGACAAGGTAACTAAAATCTCAAACTCACCAAATGCTCACACAGCCACAGAGGAAACACAGAGAAGGGAAGAGGGGGGAAAAACTAGGAAGGAAAACAGGTTTAACATGCAACCAAAACAGCAGACAACAATCTCTGTAGATAAACCTCCAAGCTCCTAACACCACGCTCCTTCCCACTTCAAGCCAGGCAGCAGAACTGATCACTGACAACAGTTTTAGTCAAAGCTGAGTCTATATAGGAGAGGAGATTACAAAAAACAATTCAGCTGAGAGACCAAGCTCTCAGCAACTTCAGCAACAAGGTTTAACTCTTGCCCTGCTGGCACAAGACAGCCAGGTCAGAATTCAGAAGAGCTTTGGTTCACCGTGTGTGAACGAGGCCCAGAGCGCTGCGGTTCTCTGGAACCTCTCTGTCCCGGTAGCCCCATGATACCTGGTATATTTTTCCTTTAAATTTGCTATAGATCTCACGCACAGTGTGAGAAAGGCACTGTGCAACACGAAGGGATGAGGGGTAAGGAGCCAAACACTAGGGAAGAGGTTAGTGGAGATCCCTAGGCAGATCTAAAATCTCCCTGCCTGACCCTGGCAATCAGCCCTGCTTAGAGAAGGACGGGGTATGCACTCGTCAATCCCCACTATAACTAAAGACAGATGGAATAGACAAACAAGGGGAACACTTATCTTGAGTTGACTCAGAGAGAAAACACAGATGTCCTCCAACAGCACCAAAGAGGAAGATAACTGACTGCTATAGCTCCAAGCCTCAACAGGGGGAAATGGAAATATCACCGGCGATTACCAGAAGCAGCCAGGAAGTCTATAAACAGCCAGGTCCAGGTGTGTCAATTATAGCTGGGGGGAGGTTGCCACTGGGTCCAAGAGTCAGAAGGACTAGAAAGGTGTTTGCAAAAGCAACCACAGAGACCTTCTGCAGCCAGATGCTGTGCTACTGTCTGCAGCCTCTGACACACCCTTGACAATATACAGGTGCTTCTCACAAAATTAGAATATCATCAAAATGCTAATCTATTTCAGTACAAAAAGTCAAACCCATATAGAGTCATTATGAACAGAGTGATCTATTTCAAGTGTTTATTTCTGTTAATGTTGATGATTATGGCTTACAGCCAATGAAAACCTAAAAGTCATTATCTCAGAAAATTAGATTAACTAAAACACCTGCAAGGGCTTCCTAAGCATTTAAAAGGTCCCTAAGTCAGTTTCAGTAGGCTCCACAATTATGGGGAAGACTGCTGATTTGACAAATGTCCAGAAAGCAGTCATTGACACACTCCACAAGGAGGGTAAGCCAGAAAAGGTAATTGCTAAAGAAGCTGTATCCAAGCATATTAATGGAAAGTTGAGTGGAAGGAAAATGTGTGGTAGAAAAAGCTGCACAAGCAACCAGAATAACCGCAGCCTTCAAAGGTTTGTTAAGAAAAGGCCATTGAAATGTTTGGAGGAGATTCACAAGGAGTGGACTGCTGCTGGAGTCATTGCTTCAAGAGCCACCACATGCAGGGGTATCCAGGATATGGGCTACAAGTGTCACATTCCTTGTCTCAAGCCACTCCTGACAAATAGAAGACACCAGAGGTCTTACCTGGGTCAAGGGGAAAAAGAACTGGACAAGGTGCTGTTGTCAGATTAAAGTAAATTTTGCATTTCATTTGGAAATTATGGTCCCAGAGTCTGGAGGAAGAGTGGAGAGGCACACGTTCCAAGCTGCTTGAGGTCTAGTGTTTCCACAATCAGTGATGGTTTGGAGAGCCATGTCATCTGCTGGTGTATGTCCACTGTGTTTTATCAAGAGCAAAGTCAGCACTGTCGTCTACCCAGACATTTTAGAGCACTTCATGCTTCCCTCTGCCGACAAGCTTTTGGAAATGAAACTTTAATTCTCCAGCAAGACTTGTCACCTGTCCACACTGCCGAAAGTACTAATATCGGATTTAAAAACAATAGTATCACTGTGCTTGATTGGCCAGCAAACTTGCCTGACCTTAACCCCATAGACAATCTATGGGGTATTGTCAAGAGGAAGATAAGAGACACCAGACCGAACAATGCAGACAAGCTGAAGGCTGCTATCAAAGCAACCTTGGCTTCCATAACACCTCAGCAGTGCCGCAGGCTTTTCGCCTCCATGCCACGCCGCACTGATGCAGTACTTGAGGCAAAAAGAGCCCCGACCAAGTATTGAGTGCATTTACTGAACATGCATTTTAATAGGCCAACATTTCATATTTTAAAATCATTTTTCAAACTGCTGTTATAAAGTATTCTAATTTACTGAGATAATGACTTTTGTGTTTTCATTGGCTGTAAGCAATAATAATCAACATTAACAGAGATAAACACTTGAAATAGATCGCGCTGTTTGTAATGACTCTTTATGATATACGAGTTTCATTTTTTGTATTGAAAAACTGAAATTAATTAACTTTTTGATGACATTCTAATTTTGTGAGAAGCACGTACCTGTATGTTTCCTATCCTGGGCCCCATCCTGGTATATACAGTGGGGCAAAAAAGTATTTAGTCATTCAGCAATAGTGCAAGTTCCACCACTTAAAAAGATGAGAGGCGTCTGTAATTTACATCATAGGTAGAGCTCAACTATGGGAGACAAACTGAGAAAAAAAAATCCAGAAAATCACATTGTCTGTTTTTTTATCATTTTATTTGCATATTATGGTGGAAAATAAGTATTTGGTCAGAAACAAACAATCAAGATTTCTGGCTCTCACAGACCTGTAACTTCTTCTTTAAGAGTCTCCTCTTTCCTCCACTCATTACCTGTTGTAATGGCACCTGTTTAAACTTGTTATCAGTATAAAAAGACACCTGTGCACACCCTCAAACAGTCTGACTCCAAACTCCACTATGGTGAAGACCAAAGAGCTGTTAAAGGACACCAGAAACAAAATTGTAGCCCTGCACCAGGCTGGGAAGACTGAATCTGCAATAGCCAACCAGCTTGGAGTGAAGAAATCAACAGTGGGAGCAATAATTAGAAAATAGAAGACATTCAAGACCACTGATAATCTCCCTCGATCTGGGGCTCCACGCAAAATCCCACCCCGTGGGGTCAGAATGATCACAAGAACAGTGAGCAAAAATCCCAGAACTACGCGGGGGGACCTAGTGAATGAACTGCAGAGAGCTGGGACCAATGTAACAAGGCCTACCATAAGTAACACACTACGCCACCATGGACTCAGATCCTGCAGTGCCAGACGTGTCCCACTGCTTAAGCCAGTACATGTCCAGGCCCGTCTGAAGTTTGCTAGAGAGCATTTGGATGATCCAGAGGAGTTTTGGGAGAATGTCATATGGTCTGATGAAACCAAACTGGAACTGTTTGGTAGAAACACAACTTTTCGTGTTTGGAGGAAAAAGGATACTGAGTTGCATCCATCAAACACCATACCTACTGTAAAGCATGGTGGTGGAAACATCATGCTTTGGGGCTGTTTCTCTGCAAAGGGGCCAGGACGACTGATCCGGGTACATGAAAGAATGAATGGGGCCATGTATCGTGAGATTTTGAGTGCAAACCTCCTTCCATCAGCAAGGGCATTGAAGATGAAACGTGGCTGGGTCTTTCAACATGACAATGATCCAAAGCACACCGCCAGGGCAACGAAGGAGTGGCTTCGTAAGAAGCATTTCAAGGTCCTGGAGTGGCCTAGCCAGTCTCCAGATCTCAACCCTATAGAAAACCTTTGGAGGGAGTTGAAAGTCCGTGTTGCCAAGCGAAAAGCCAAAAACATCACTGCTCTAGAGGAGATCTGCATGGAGGAATGGGCCAACATACCAACAACAGTGTGTGGCAACCTTGTGAAGACTTACAGAAAACGTTTGACCTCTGTCATTGCCAACAAAGGATATATTACAAAGTATTGAGATTAAATTTTGTTTCTGACCAAATACTTATTTTCCACCATAATATGCAAATAAAATGATAAAAAAACAGACAATGTGATTTTCTGGATTTTTTTTTTTCTCAGTTTGTCTCCCATAGTTGAGGTCTACCTATGATGTAAATTACAGACGCCTCTCATCTTTTTAAGTGGTGGAACTTGTACTATTGCTGAATGACTAAATACTTTTTTGCCCCACTGTATGTGTCTTATCCTGGGCCCCCATTTAACAATGTGGATGAGACCCTTGCTTTCGACATTGTGCCTAAGTGCAAAAACTTATCTACACCAAAATACAGGATGCAACTGCTTTGATTATTTCATTTTTAAATTTTTATGCATTTTTTGAGCAATTTTGAAGCAGTGTTTTTTTTAATGCATTGTTACTGCAAAAATGCTGATTCTGCATTTAAAAACATATTGCATCTATTGCATGCATATCTACTTTGCTTGAACTGTTAAACACAGCAATTTATCAGCAGAAAAAAAAACAGTGGGAAAAAATGCAGTGTAAAAAGCCTAGTGTTTACTCTATGTGGGAACATGGCCTTAGACTGCTTTTACGCCACTGCTTTTCTGAAAAAAAATATTTATTTAAAAAAAAAGTTGTAAATATAAAAAAGGTGAAAAAAAGAAACTTGAAAATGTTTTAGAAGACGCCGGTAATTTTTCCCCTGAAACATCTGATTTGCGTTTTTTCACGTTTCCTGAAGCCTTTTAATGACATCTTTGGCTGCCAGAATTATTTTTAATATTGTATAAACAAGAAAAAGTCTCCTGAAGAATGGTCAGATCACTTCATTTAGCTGCTTTTCACCTTTACAAACCAGAAGCAGTTAAATGAAGCTCAAAACACTAAACATATACACAGCAAGTCATTTTTAAATATAAATGCATATATTCATTGTTTTTAGAATTTATTTAGCATTTTTTTAGTTGCTTGCCTGAAACAAACATCTAAGGTTTTTTTTTAATTACTCAAAAATTATGCCAAGAAGTGGAGATTGCGTAAAATAATATCACACATATGGTAACTTCCTGATAAATCTGCTCCCTTTCCAGCTCAAGTGATCTTTGCTGGGCTGTCCTGCAGTGACAGCGTCTCTGGTTAGCCATGTGACTGTTGCTGCCAATCACTGTATTCAGCAGTAGAGATAAGCGAATTTGCTTGGATTCGGCTCCGAATACGATCGGATTT
Organism: Ranitomeya variabilis; assembly: GCF_051348905.1. Taxonomy (NCBI): domain Eukaryota; kingdom Metazoa; phylum Chordata; class Amphibia; order Anura; family Dendrobatidae; genus Ranitomeya; species Ranitomeya variabilis. The sequence goes on along the minus strand of NC_135235.1, from coordinate 175,019,841 downwards.
GAATATTGTTTTTGCAATATTCGTCGAACACAGCCGAATGTCATTATCGTCAATGGGAGTAGAAATTACCGAATATGTTTGGAATCGATCATAAGACATACGTTCAGCACGAATATTGTTCGAATATGGCCCGAATGTCAAAATCAGATTCAGGGCCCAAATTCGCTCATCTCTATTCAGCAGTGCACCACTGAGGCCACTAATTGGATGCTGTGGTTATTTGATAGTTAGGGCACTGCAACAATAATATGCTCAACTTCCTAAAGTTACTGCTGCAGCCAATGACTGGTTATTGACTGCAGCGTTCATGAGGATAGTAAGGGACATCAGTGCTGCAGGGCAGGCCAGATCAGCAGGGTGGATCGGAGTAAAAGTGTTACAGCTTTTAACCGCTTCGTGACCACCAACGGTAGATAAATGTCGGCGCTAGCAGGGCTTTGTGCAGCGCAAACGTATCTCTATGGTTGGTGGTCTCGCAGCGCTCAGGGCCCCCAAAGTCTTGCAAGCGCTGCGATTCCTGTGCTGAGCCGTTGCTCTAACAGGTGACATCATCGGGACCTGATCAGATCAGGTCCCAATCATGTTAACCTTTTGCTATCTTCTAAATGCATTTAGAAGATAGCACTGGGAGACCCCTGCTATACTCACCTCTCCGACGCCCCCCGTGATGAGATCTGATCATATCACGAGGGATCCCGTGTTGTCATGGCAGTCGGAGGTCACGTGATGACCTCCGGGTCTGCCAGCTATGATGGTCTGTTAGACAGCCTGCAGCTCAGTCTAACAGATGATCTGCCTATGTACACTCCCTGACAGAAGTTATGTCACTTATCCATGTTATGTAAATAAAAGCTTATAACCTGACGTTAAAATCATCCATTGGTTGTATATATTATTCTTTTGAAAGCTGAAACCCTCCGAAATGTGGTCTAGGTTAAGAAAATAAATTGGCATCAATACAGAAGTATTAGTCAGTTAATGGACACAGAATTGTCAGATTTTGGCAAGACAAAAGTTTTGTTTCCCACAGAACGTAATGTGATATTCAAACAAATAATTAACTTAAAATACAAATATATGTTGCATAACATTGGTGATTGAAGTTGTGGTGCTATTAGAGTCACATTTAATATTTTGTGTGACTTCCATGAGTTTGAAGGACTGCATCCATGCAGTTCAACAATGATTCATACAATTTATTAATGATGTCATCAGGAATAGCAAAGAATGCAGTCTTACATGCCTCCCAGAGTTCATCTAGATTCTTTGGTTTTGTCTTCCAAGCTTCCTCTTTCATCCTACCCCAAACATGCTCAATGATGTTCATGTCTGGTTACTCGGCTGGCCAGTCTTTGAACACCTTGATCTTTTTTGCCTGGAGGAACTTTGTTGTAGAGATGGATGTATGAGATGGAGAACCATCCTGCTGCAGAATTTGACCCCTTTTATGATTTGGAATATAAGTGGTAGCTAATACTTTTTGATATTTTAGGCTATTGATATTGCCTCCTATTCCACCTTGCAAATGTTTTGCACACCCCCATTCTGAATGTAACCCAAGACCATGATCTTTCCACCACCAAATTTAACTGTTTTCTGGGTGTATTTTGGATCCATACGGGCTCTAGTAGGTCTCCTGCAGTATTTCCGGCGGCTGTGGTATAATTCTACTGAAGATTCATCAGAGAAATCCACCTTTTGCTACTATTCCAGCATCCATCTGTTTAGCAGGCTGTGGGACTTTGAAAATGCCACACGGTTTTTTATTTGCCTTTTGTTTAGTGCTGGCTTCTGGGCACTGTTTTGACCATGGAGGCCATTTTGAGACAGAATCCTACAAACTGTTCTAGATGACACAAGGACTTGAGGTGAACAGGCCTGTTGGAGCTCTGCTGCAGTGGAAGAGGGGCTTGCTTTGGATTTTCTAACCAACAAACGTTCCTCCTGAGCAGTCGTCTTGCGGGGTCTGCCGGACCTGGGCTTGTCAAACACATCTCCAGTCTCTTCAAATCTTTTTTTAATTCTTTGTACTTGACCCTGAGACACATTAAAGGTGCCAGTCACCTCTGCAGTGGATCTGGTCTTTAGCCTCTTGATAATCCAGGCTTTGGTCGCAGGGTTGATTTTTGGCATGTTGTCAGAGCTCAAGTTGCAGTTCAATCTATAGATTATCTATCTATCTATAGACCTATTTATCTATAGATCTATCTATTTATAGATTTATCTATCATATCTATCGATATATCTATCTATAGATTATCTATCTAGCTATTATCTATCTATCTATCGTATCTATCGATATCACTATCTATTATCTATCTATAGATTATCTATCTATCTATCTATCTATCTATCTATCGATAGATAGCTAGATAGATATACCGATAGATAGATAATAGATAGATCTATAGATAGATAGATAATAGATAGATAGATAGATCTATAGATAGATCATAGATAGATCTATAGATAGATAAGTAGATCTATAGATAGATCTAAAGATTGATAATAGATAGACAGATAGATAGATAGATAGATAGATCTATAGATAGCTAGATAGATATAGCTATAGATAATACCAATCCCGATGTTTAGTAAAACACATAATAAAATGTTACATAAAGAGTTAGTCCGGGATCACACATGTGAGAAACTCGGACGAGTCTCGCATCTTAATACCTGGGACACTTGGGAGCGGAGCTTGCGGCTGCATGTATTTCTATGCAGCTAAACGCTCCGGTCTGAGTGATGGCAGCAGTGCCGGGTACTGAGGTGTGAGACTCGTGCGAGTTTCTCGCAAGTGTGACCCTGGCCTTAAATGCAATATCTGTTAAATTTAAAAGCTAATTGAAAAAAAAATGGCATGGGATCCAGTGCAATTTTCTGCGCTAGAGAGGGAAAGCCAGCAACTGGGGGCCGATGTTTATAGCCTGAGAAGGGGTTAATGCCGATGGATCTTCCCAGGTTATAAATCTCAGCCCGCAGCTGTATACTTAGCCTTTACCAGCTATTTTAGTAGGGGAGCCCCAAAAAAATGACGTGAGGTCCCCCTATAATTAATAGCCAGAAAAGGCTATGCAGACAGCTGCGGACTAATATTCATAGCCTAGAGAGGAACCATGGCTATTGGCCCCCCAGCTACAAATATCAGCTCACAGCCACCCCAGGAATGGCGCATCTCTAAGATGCACCAATTCCGGCACTTAGCCTTTCTCTTCCCACTGCCCTGTAGCAGTGGCATAAGGGGTAATAGAGGGTTAATGTCACGTTCCTATTTTAAGGTGACATTAAGCTGGCTTAGTAAAGGAGAGGCGTCAATAACGCGCATACGCGACACATTTCTGGATATGCAGGTCTGCCGCCTGCGTCTCTGAATGTATAGTGGAGATGGGATTTCATGAAATCCCCTCCACTATGCTGTAACATCTGGACGCTGTGGGTTTGACCCTGCGGCTGTACGCAGTGTCAAACCCGCAGCGTTTCTTGACCGTGGAAACACAGCCCTATAGTTTTATTTTTGTATTGGAACACCACAAAAAAACAGAGGGAAAAAAGGCAAATGTGACATAATTTCACACAAAGCACCAAAAATGGGCCGGACAAAATTGTTGACACCTTTCCAAAACAACTTGTGGGTAAACAACTTTGTTTCAAGTATGTGATACTCGTTCAAACTCATCTGTGGCAAATAACAGGTGTGGGCAACATTAAAATCACACCTGAAAACAGATGAAAAACGGAGGTGACTCAATATTTGCATTTTGTGTAGGTGTGTGCCACAGTAGGCAGAAAGAGGAGCAGTGAACTATTTGAGGACTTTGAGAACCAAAAGTTGAAGCATATCAACAATCTCAAGGTTACAAGTCCATCTCCTGAGATTTTGATGTTCCTTTGCTCATGGTACGGTGTGTAGTAATGTGGACTGTCTTACCCTGTTCCTGCCTCTGAAGACAACTGACACGCTATGTGAATACCGTTGTGCGGTTTTATATGTAAAAGTAATGTGTGTCTAATTTAATGTATTACGGCGATGCACAGTCTAAAAGGTGTGAATGCATAATTTGAGTATAGCACAGGATAAGCTTAGGATAGCTCATAATATAGGATAAGGATACGTAGGTTTAGCATGAAAGATAGGAAATTGTTAAGAATAGGATTAGCCCAGTGGGAGGGCACTTTTGCTGATAAGAAAGGGGGTACTTACTGGTTAGAGGAAGTTCAGTGTCAGACAGTGAAGTGTGGAGGAGAGTTTAGGCTCAGGTGGGGTGGGTTGCTAGGGGCATCATGGGCCAAATGTTCAGGGCAGTGGGCGGCCAAATGGAGATCCCTGATGAACATTCCAGTGACGTCTGGAGCCTAGTGCTCAGGCCAGGTACCATGAAGTGGGCCTGGTCTTCTGACATCATGAGGTTGGTGGACATGGAGTTACATGAAGGGCAGGTGGCAGGTCCCAGGTGCACTGCCGCAGTGGACAATGAATCTCTGGGACTGATGGAGTCAGCGGGTTTAGGGTCATCCAAAATGAAAGTTTTGAAGAAAAGAAGAAGAGTTGTGTAAGGACGAAGGAAGTGTGAATTGTTGTGCCCTATCCCACCTGTATCCACCTGATGAACTTGGATTGTTTAGTAAAAGTTTGACTGTTGCAAAGAACCTAGTGTCCCATGCATTGTTAGCGGCAGCTCCTGAGGATGGAAACATGGAGGCAGTAGAGACCTGTGGCTTATAAGTGAGTGTAATGCACCCCACACCCTACAGCACACTGGGACACTCCTTGTCTGCAAAGTGTGCAACCGGTCAGCAGCTCGGTCACGACTACTGCTGTGCAGCACTTTACAGGTGTGCAACATAATCAAGAAGTTTTAAACCCATGGCACTGTAGCTAATTTCCCTGGATGTGAATGGAAGTGAAAAATTTATGAAAGGTTAATCCGGATGGTGGATAAGCAGCCCCAATCAAGTTGCAAAGAAATTCAAGCTGTCCTGCAGGCTCCCGATGCATCAGAGTGAGCACAAACTAGCCGTCAACATTTAAATGAAAAGAGACATAAACAAGCTGGAATACAGTTTGCCAAAATGTACGCGAGCAAGCCAAAATCTTTCTGGTAAAGCATCTTGTGGACAGATGAGACCAAGATATGGCTTTTTGCTAAAACACCTCATTCTTCTATTTACCAAAAACGGAATGAGGCCTACAAAGAAAAGAAAACAATACCCACAGTCAAATATAGTGGAGATTCAAAGATGTTTTGGAGTTGTTTTGAGGCCTCTGGCACCTGGGTGTCTTGACTGTGTTCAAGGCATCATGAAGTCTGAAGATTACCAAAGGATTTTGGGTCGCAATGTTATGCCCAGAGTTAGAAAGCTGGGTTTGTGTCCAAGGTCATGGGTCTTCCAGCAGGACAATGACCCCAAACATACTTCAACAAGCAAAAATGGGTCCAGCTCACCATAATAGGCATCCTTACATGGTTGGTGCACAGAAAAGAGCATATGGCATTCACATAAACAGGAGAAAATCCAGCTCAATTAACTTGTGTGAACAAATGTCTTTCTTTATTCAGAAAAAGTGCTCAATAGAGACTAAAACAGAATCAGCGATGCAAGTTACATAATATGCGACACTGTAAGCATCATGATTAAGGATGCAGAGTCACCAGAAACGCCTTGATGTTGCATATCATGTAACTTGCATAGCTGATTCTGTTTTAGCCTCTATTGAGCACTTTTGGTGAACAAAGAAAGAAGTTTGTTCACAAGTTCGTTGAGCTGGATTTTCACGTGCTTGTATGGATACTTCAAGAGGCACCCAGGTTATAGGAAGCGATTGATCACAGTTATTTATTCCAAAGGGTGTGCAACCAAATATTATGTTGAGGGTGCCAACAATTTCATCTTGCCCACTTTTGGAGTTTTGCAAGAAATTATGTCCAATTTGCCTTTTTTTTGTTATGTCAATACACACAAAGGAAGTAAACACGTGTATAACAAAACATGTGTAATTGCTAAAATTTTCATGAAGAAATACTTAATTTCTGAAACAATTTTAAGGATGCCAACACTTTCAGTCATGACTGTATTCTTTATTTTGATATGCTAATTTTCCATCCAAAATTCCATTGCTTTTGCAGCCTGTGAGAATCTGTCCTTAAAAAAGGCCTATCTGCTCTCCTGACATGTCTGGGTAAGTACCGTAAACTAATTTAATCATAAATAATAATTCTTGAGCATCTTCACTTGAAATTCTCCGTTCTAATGGACCTCTGTTATTTTTCCTACAAGTTTATAAATCAACTGGATGTTACCATTCCCCTTCTGAGAGGGCTATCTCTCTACATAGTCTGACAATGTCCAGTCAGTGCTGCCTGTGCCAGACTCTGTAGATCTTACCCCCTTTCGCAGTAGAATGATAACCACCATTTGTGAATTTAGTAATATGTTTCTAGGAGGAAAAATAGAGAGATTCTACAAAGTATTGTTATTCTACAAGTATTTACTAAAACAGACGTACAGTGGGGCAAAAAAGTATTTAGTCAGTCAGCAATAGTGCAAGTTCCACCACTTAAAAAGATGAGAGGCGTCTGTAATTTACATCATAGGTAGACCTCAACTATGGGAGACAAACTGAGACAAAAAAATTCAGAAAATCACATTGTCTGTTTTTTTATCATTTTATTTGCATATTATGGTGGAAAATAAGTATTTGGTCAGAAACAAACAATCAAGATTTCTGGCTCTCACAGACCTGTAACTTCTTCTTTAAGAGTCTCCTCTTTCCTCCACTCATTACCTGTAGTAATGGCACCTGTTTAAACTTGTGCATAGGAGACAATTCATTAAAATTTTTACACCTTAAGAAGTCGCAATATTTCTGCACAACTCTAAAGTTGCGAGAAAATATATTGACTTTTGGCATTTACACGGTTGTCTCGGCAGATACCTTTTGCATATCTAGTTTCTGTAAGCGCTTGCACTTTATTAGATATCTGTATTTACTGTAGTAGTATACATATATTTTTTACTATTAATTCAATACATTTTCTACTAATTACTATTTTATGTACTAAGCACTTTTGTTTTCCTACTTATCTACCTCCATTAGTGGAGACATTGTATTTTTGTAGAATAGAATCTATATATTAACTTGTACCATTTATTCTACTATCATTTATTTTTTATATCTTTTTACCAACTGCTGTATTTTGGAGCCATTTTTCAATATATTTTGATCCATAGGATTATGCAAACATAACCACAGCTAGTTTAATCTTTTTACCTTTTGGAGTACCCCTTAAACAGAAGCTTGCCTGCCAGATACTCCTATTAACCTATTGTGAAGATGCCTGGCCGTTGTACTGAAAGTGTGGCACCTGGGAGAAGATGACCTTTGTTTCCGCCACTGTCAGTCATACAGGAGCTCCCGGAGCAACTACAGTCACCACGCACAACATTGAGAGTTGCAGCTATAAGCATGTCCTGGCACTGCCTGACAGTCAAATCTACTCTGATGCAATGCAAAGCTTACAGTGAGTCAAAGTGCCGAACATGCTTCCAGCCACCGCAGACAATACACTGGGCGGTGACGATAGCTGTGCCGACACACCTCCATGACAAAACGTCCAGGAGCAATAAAGTACATTTTCTCCCAGTGGCTGCACTTTCAGTACAGTGGCCAAGCACCTCATAACGCTATTAGCCTGTGGATTAACCCTATATATACAGTTTAATAGAGTTATCGGACATGACAGGTTCCCTTAAAGGGTTTTTTCCTAGCTGATCATTTTGATGACTTATCGTTGGATAGCTCATCAATATCAGATCAGTGAAGGTCCAATATCCAGCGCCCCGATTAATTTGCTATGATTAGCTTCTCTAGTGGCTAAATGTAAACATAAAATGGAGCTGTCCTTTTGTGCTCTTTATACTGTTTTTATTGGGCCGCCGCTGGAGCTAATAACAGCTGATCAGTGGGAGTGCTAGGTGTTGAAGGCCCACCGATCGGAAATTTATGATGACATAACCTAACAATATCCCTAATAATAGGGATAGGCAATCAATATTATATGCTTGGGCAATCCATTTAGGGCAAATGACTGATAATAGCAGTGTGTCAAAATTTTGACCTTATCTGTTGGAATTTGTATCCATTAGTCAATTGTTTCATGAACTTTATATTACATAAAAGCAAATTAGCAGTTAGGCTGGTTTCACACTTGCGTTTTGATCTGCAGCGTTTTTACCGAAAAAAAACGCATGCGTTTTTTTCCCTATGTTTAACATTAAAAACGCATGCGGTTTTTTTGTACGCGTTTTGCCGCGTTTAACGACGCATGCATTTTTTTGCTGCATGCATTCTTTTGCAGAAATGCAACATGTAGTAATTTTCAGAGGCTTTTTTTGCCGCAAAAAAACGCATGCGTTCATTTGCGTTTGATTTGCGGCAAAAATACATTGATGTATATGGAAACGCATGCGTTTTTGCGTACATGCGTTTACTTGCGTTTTAAACGCATGCGTTTTTATAGAAAAAAACAAGAATACACCCTGATAAGCCACCCCCCACCATCAGGGTGATAAAGGGATCCTAACCGTAACCCTAATCCTAACCCTAGGGATCCAAATCCTAACCCTAATCCTAACCCTAGGGATCCAAATCCTAACCTTAACCCTACCCCTAACCCTAACCCTAACAATATGACAGTGAATACTCTCCGAGTTTATATTTTTAGTACTCTATAGCAATACCGTATATCTTGGGGTGTCCACATTGAACAAAGCTTTTTATTAGAAGAATGTCCTGGTCTCCAGGATCCCTAGGGTTAGGGTTAGGGTTAGGGTTTGGATCCCTAGGGTTAGAGATAGGGTTAGGGTTAGGGTTAGGGTTTGGATCCCTTTATCACCTTGATGGTGGGGGGTGGCTTATCAGTGACCTGGTGACCAGGACATTCTTCTATAAAAAGCTACCCCTAACCCTAACCCTAGGGATCCAAACCCTAACCCTACCCCTAACACTAACCCTAACCCTACCCCTAACCCTAAACCTAACCCTAGGGATCCTAACCCTAACCCTATCCCTAACCCTAACCCTAGCCCTAGCTAATTCTATTAATAGTGGGTTTTCTAGTTGATTTTGATGATTGGCAGCTGTCACACACTTCTCAGCATGCGTTTCAAAAACGCAAACGCAGGAAAAAACGCATGTAAACGCGTCAAAACGCCACGTTTTTTTTCTGCATGCAAAAACGCATGCGTCTAAAAAACGCAGCGTTTGCACGCGTTTACATGCGTTTTTTCACCACATGCGTTTTTTTTACAAACACTGCAGATCAAAACGCAAGTGTGAAACCAGCCTTACTCAGATGTTGTAATTTTGGTGCTGGTGGATGCAGGTCAATAATGCCATATACACCGAAAGGTATCTGCCATTGTGTACCAGAAATGATTATTGTGTACTGCTGTATAGAGATTTTGTTATTTCCGATTGTTAATTTAGTAGAATAGTTATAGTAATTAAATCGGTCAGAAGTGGTCCACTCAATAAAATGGATGGTGCTCAAAGGAATAAAGTAGAATATAAAAATGGTAACCCTTGGCGCTCAATCAGTCAAACTAGTTCAATTATTCAATAGTTTCAAATTTTTAATGAACAGCCGGACATCATAGGACCACAGGCATTATTCAATCCAATGTTTCGGCAACAATGCCTTTATCAAGGAAGTCTATGAACATTAAAACATAAATAAACAGTTTATGAATAACATCATCATATAAGCATAACTCAAAAACACAAAAAGAAATCCAGCCTAATTAGAAGAATCCAATATTAGACACACTAGATGGCTGAATGTTTCCTTATAAATAAATCAAAATGTCTCTAGGACGTAATGAAGTGAGTGACCAAAACTCATTCATAATAATTGAAAGAATAGAAACAAACCAGCAAGGTAGAGAGAAAAAAAATGAAAAAATCCTGAAGTGAGAGAGAAAAAAAAAGAATAAAAAAGGAAATAGGGAAGAACAGAGATAACTCCCTGCAAAAAAAATTTGGCAAGATGACCTGTAACACCCACAGTGTAGAAGTAATATAAAGATAGGAATAATATTACAACAATAATTAATAGGAAGATCATTAATATCTTGAAAATAATAATAATAGTAATATAACAATAATAATAATAATAATAATAATGAAGGTTCCAGTGTGATAGTCCAATAGACCATGAATGTCAAAGATAAACGCTGAAAAGCTAGTCTAAATACCTGTCACAAGTTAATGGAGAATATTCCCTGCAGCGAGATGCGTATCATGCCGCTTGGCATAAAGTTGAAAAACTGCATCCGCTGCCCCCGTTGTGCTTCTATTTCACAGTATGCGTCGGTACGTCGGCCCGACATACTGCGACGGGCCGACGCTAGTGTGAAAGTAGCCTAAGGCTCCAACAACGTTATTGGGTAAAAAATGAAAGTCGAAGGTAAAAGTCAGATGCTTTAGATAGGCAGCAAAGAATTGTAGTTAGGTAACAACTACAAAATTGACAGCAAGTCATAGTCAGGTAACAAACAAATAAGAATGGGTTAAATGTATTATTATCCAGTGTGTATCTGCCCAAGGAAATGAGCATGTAGCAAAGTGTAAGACATGATGGCAATAATATATGTAACATACACAACATCCTTCAGGTTTACCTGAAAAGCACAAGTAATTTTGCTCTGGTTTACAGTGTTAGATTTAATAACACAATAGCTTTTGTTTGAACTTCAATTTAACCCCTTCGTGACATGCGCCGTACTAGTACTGCACTGCTGGCACTGCATTTGTGCCAGCCGCAGTACTAGTACGGCGCACCGATCACCGCGGTCTCGTGCTGAGCGCCGCGGTGATCGGGTGCGGGTGTCAGCTGTATATGACAGCTGACACCCCGCAGCAATGCCCACGATCGGCGCTAGCGCCGATCGCGGGCATTTAACCCCTCTGATGCCGCTGTCAGTAGTGACAGCGGCATAGAGGGGGATCGCACAGGGACGGGGGCTCCCTGCGCTCTCCCACCGGAACAATGAGATCGTGTTGCTCCGGTGATCCTTAAGGAGTCCCCGGATCCAAGATGGCCGTGGGACTCCTTCCGGAAAGCCTCCTGAACTTGCCTGTCAGATCGCTGATCTGACAGAGTGCTATGCACACTGTCAGATCAACGATCTGATCTAATACAGTCATGTCCCACCCTGGGACAAGTAAAAAAAAAATAAAAATAGAATGTATAAAAAAAAAATCCCCAAATAAAGAAAAAAAAATAATTTCCCAGTAAATCCATTTATTTATGTAAATTAAAAAAAACACTAAAAGTACACATATTTGGTATCGCCGCGTCCGTAACGACCCGCTCTATAAAACTATCCCACTAGTTAATCCCTTCAGTGAACACTGCAAAAAATAAAATAAAAAACAAGGCAAAAAATAACGCTTTATTATCATACAGGCGAACAAAAAGTTGAATAACACGCGATCAAAAAGACGGATATAAATAACCATGGTACCGCTGAAAACGTCATCTTGTCCCGCAAAAAAAAAGCCACCATACAGCATCATCAGCAGAAAAATAAAAAAGTTATAGCTCTCAGAATAAAGTGATGAAAAGCAATTATTTTTTTATATAAAATAGTTTTTATTGTGTAAAAGCGCCAAAACATAAAAAAATTACATAAATGAGGTATCACTGTAATCGAACTGACCTGAAGAATAAAGCTGCTTTATCAATTTTGCCACACGTGGAACGGTATAAACGCCCCCCCTAAAAGAATTTCAGGAATTGCTGGTTTTTGTTCATTCCGCCTCCCAAAAATCGGAATAAAAAGTGATCAAAAAATGTCATGTGCCCGAAAATGGTACCAATAAAAATGTCAACTCGTCCCGCAAAAAACAAGATATCACATGACTCTGTGGGCCAAAATATGGATAAATTATAGCTCTCAAAATGTGGTGATCTAAAAACTATTTTTTGCAATAAAAAGCGTCTTTTAGTGTGTGATGGCTGCCAACCATAAAAATCCGCCAAAAAAACGCTATAAAAGTAAATCAAACCCCCCTTCATCACCCCCTTAGTTAGGGAAAAATAATAAAATTTTAAAAAATGTATTTATTTCCATTTTCCCATTAGGGTTAGGGTTAGGGCTAGGGTTAGGACTAGGGTTAGGGCTAGGGCTAGGGTTAAGGATGGGGTTAGGGCTAGGGTTAGGGCTGGGGTTAGGGTTGGGGTTAGGGTTTCAGTTAGAATTGGGGAGTTTCCACTGTTTAGGCACATCAGAGGCTCTCCAAACGCGACATGGTGTCCGATCTCAATTCCAGCCAATTCTGCTTTGAAAAACTAAAACAGTGCTCCTTCCCTTCTGAGTTCTCCTGTGCACCCAAACAGTGGTTCCCCCCAACATATGGGGTATCAGCGTTCTCAGGACAAGTTGGACAACAACTTTTGGGGTCCAATTTGTCCTGTTACCCTTGGGAAAATAAAAACGTGGGGGCTAAAATATAATTGTCGTGGAAAAAAAAATATTTTTTATTTTCACGGCTTTGCGTTATAAACTGTAGTGAAACACTTGTTGGTTCAAAGTTCTCACAACACATCTAGATAAGTTCCTTGGGGGGTCTAGTTTCCAATATGGGGTCACTTGTGGGGGGTTTCTACTGTTTAGGTACATTAGGGGCTCTGCAAATGCAACATGACACCTGAAGACCAATCCATCTAAGTCTGCATTTCAAACGGCGCTCCTTCCCTTCTGAGCTCTGCCGTGCACCCAAACAGTGGTTCCCCCCCATATATGGGGTATCAGCATACTCAGGACAAATTGAACAACAACTTTTGTGGTCCAATTTCTCCTGTTACCCTTGGGAAAATAAAAACGTGGGGGCTAAAATATCATTTTCGTGGAAAAAAAATTTTTTTTTATTTTCACAGCTCTGCGTTATAAACTGTAGTGAAACACTTGTTGGTTCAAAGTTCTCACAACACATCTAGATAAGTTCCCTGGGGGGTCTAGTTTCCAATATGGGGTCACTTGTGGGGGGTTTCTACTGTTTAGGTACATCAGGGGCTCTGCAAATGCAACATGACACCTGTAGACCAATCCATCTAAGTCTGCATTTCAAACAGCGCTCCTTCCCTTCCGAGCTCTGCCGTGCGCCCAAACAGTGGTTCCCCCCATGTATGGGGTATCAGCATACTCAGGACAAATTGGACAATAACAAATTGGCTAAAACATCATTTTGTGGAAAGAAAAAATGATTTTTTAATTTTCACAGCGCTACATTCAAAACTTTAGTGAAACAATTGGGGGTTAAAAGTGCTCACCACACATCTAGATAAGTTCCTTAGGGGGTCTTCTTTCCAAAATGGGGTCACTTGTGGGGGGTTTCCACTGGGTTCCGATCTCAATTCCAGTCAATTTTGCATTGAAAAGTCAAATGGCGCTCCTTCCCTTCCGAGCTCTGCCATGTGCCCAATCAATGGTTTACCCCAACATGTGGGGTATCAAATGCAACATGACACCTGCAGACCAATCCATCTAAGTCTGCATTTCAAATGGCGCTCCTTCCCTTCCGAGCTCTGCCATGCGCTCAAACAGTGGTTTATCCCCATATATGAAGTATCAGCGTACTCAGGACAAATTGCACAACAACTTTTGGGGTCCAATTTCTCCTGTTACCCTTGGTAAAATAAAACAAATTGGATGTGAAGTAAAAATTTTGTGAAAAAAAGTTAAATGTTCAATTTTTTTTAAATATCCCAAAAATTCCTGTGAAGCACCTGAAGGGTTAATAAACTTTTTGAATGTGGTTTTGAGTACCTTGAGGGGTGCAGTTTTTAGAATGGTGTCACTTTTGGGCATTTTATGTCATATAGACCCCTCAAACTCACTTCAAGTGGGAGGTGGTCCGTAAAATAAATGGTTTTGCAAATTTTGTTGCAAAAATGAGAAATCGCTGGTCAACTTTTAACCCTTATAACTCCCTAACAAAAAAAAATTATGTTTCCAAAATTGTGCTGATGTAAAGCAGACATGTGGGAAATGTTGTTTATTAACTATATTATGTGATATAACTCTCTAATTTAAGGGCATAAAAACTAAAAGTTTGAAAATTGCCAAATTTTCATAATTTTCGACAAATTTTTGTTTTTTTCACAAATAAATGCAAGTCATATCGAAGAACTTTTACCACTATCATGAAGTACAATATGTCACGAGAAAACAATGTCAGAATTACCAGGATCCGTTGAAGCGTTTCAGAGTTATGACCTCATAAAGTGACAGTGGTCAGAATTGTAAAAATTGGCCCTGTCACTTAGGTGAAAACAGGCTTCGGGGTGAAGCGGTTAAATGATGCTAACATTTAGTTGTTGGCAAACGAGAGATAGGGTTTAGGTTCCTGTGTTGGTGTGTATTACCCTTTTTAGGACATGGACCCTGCTTCATGCCTACTATGAGGGCTTTGGGGACTGTTAGTGTAGGTCTGAGACACACATACTATCAGAGCGGCAGTCAAGGCTCAGTGCTAATGTGGACCTGGTATACTTCAATAGTTATTGCTGGACAGGCACCTTTTGTATCTGTTTTTGTGAATTGACTTGTATATGCATACACATTTTATGCACCACTTTTTGTGTACTTTATTTTAGCAATTTATTAAAATAAAAGTCAAGTTTCAGTATATAGTACTCATCTGTCTTTACACTGTTAAGTCAAGCAGGTATGTGTGAATTATCCAGTGTGTGAAATACCTATTGTATTTCCGCTCTATTTTTTTGACAATTATCTGTCAGTCAAGACCAAGACAACAAAGGCCATTGTAGTACACTATAGTAATCACATCCCTTGACAAAATATTATGCTGGCCACTCATACGCCTTCTAAGCGCCACTGTGTGTCTCGCTCTGCTCCACCCAGTATCCTGACCATGGCTCTGAGTTTCCTTATGCTGACTTTGATTCATAGGTGTGGAGGGTGCACGGTCAAACTCGACTTTGTATCCACTCTGTCCTGCACAGATTTGCTTTCCCAGCATATCACCTGCTACCAGGTGATACTGTATATCAAGATACTCCACCCTCAATTCCCCACCCGAATGTTGGTTCCTAGCATGCCGGCACCTTGTTTATGCATTCCTTTATATTCTGTCTCTTGTTATCAACCTGGCTTGTTTACTCGTCCAGTCTGACCTCTCTGCTCCTGACCTCAGCTACGTGTATCAAACATGTCCTGTCTGCCCTGACTTCGGATTGTCTACCCACGACTTTGTCTTCACCCTTCTGTACATTGTGCCTGTGCCTCTGACTTTTGGGTCATGTGCTGCAGTCCAGAAGACTGCCCTGGAGTGGTACCTGGTGTTCACAGAAAGCCCAGCCTATCTTCACGATCAGAGAATCTAGTGAATACCTGGTAGAATCATAGAATATTAGAGTTGGATAGAGTTGGAAGAGACCTCCAAGGTAATTGTTTCCAACCCCCTCTCAATGCAGGGTTTAATTAACCATTTCAGACAGATGTCTGTCTACCTTCTGTTTAAATAGTTCCATTGAAAGAGAACTCACCACCTCTCGTGGCAGCCTGTTCCACTCATCAATCTCCCTCACTGTCAAAATGTTTTTTCTAATATCTAATCTCCCTTTCATCCAATTGCTTCTTGTGTTTCCATGTGCAAATGAGAATAAGGATGATTCCTCTACACTGTGACATCCCTTCAGATACAGTATTTGTAGGTTGCTATGTCTCCTCTTAGCCTTCTGTTTTGTAAGCTAAACATTCACAGATCCTTTAACCGTTCCTCTTAGGACATACTTTGCAATCCGCTCAACATCATGGTTGCTATTTTCTGTACTAACTCCAGTTTTTAATGTCTTTTTCAAACAGTGGTGCCCAAAACTGGGCACAGTATTCCAGATGAGGTCTGACCAAGGAGGAGTAGAGGAGGATAATTACTTCATGTGATCTAGACTCTATGCTTCTCTTAATACATCCCAGAACTGTGTTTGCCTTTTTTGCTGCTGCATCACACTCTTGACTCATGTGCAGTCTGTGATCTATTAGTATACCCACATTTTTTTTCAGGGGTGCTGTTGCTTAGTTCTATTCCTCCCATTCTGTAGATGAAATTTTTGTTTTTCTTGCCTAGATATAGTCTTGCATTTCTCTCTATTAAATACCATTCTGTTAGTCACTACCCTTTATTCAAGCTTATCTCGATCCTTTTATCTTCTCTAGTGTTAGCTGTCCCTTCTAGCTTTGCATTGTCTGCAGATTTGATTAGTTTACCTTCAGTTCCCTTTTCTAGATCATCTATAAAAATATTGAACAACACTGGGGGCAGGACAGAGCCTTGTGGTACCCCACTTGAAACACTTTTCCAGTTGGATGTGAAACCATTTATTACCACTTTTTGAGTACGATCACTGAATCAGTTATAAATCCATCTATCCATAGTCTTGTCAACCCCATACTTGGTTGTCTTTTCATTAAGGATATTATGAGACACTTTATGTAATGCTTTGCTGAAGTCGAGATATACTATATCTACTGCATTTTCTTGATCCACCCAGTCAGTGATTCTATCATAGAAGGAAATTAGATTACTCTGGCATGACTTTGTTGCTCAAACCCATGCTGGCTCTGGGTAATTGCTATTTTACTATCCAAGTACTTACACACATGCTGTTTAATAATTTGTTCAAAGATCTTTCCCGGTATAGAAGTAAGGCTCTCTGGCCTGCAATTTCCTTGCTCCATCTACTTTCCTTTTTTGAAGATAAGGACAACATTTTTCCTTTTCCAATCTTCTGGGACTTCTCCTGTTCTCCAGGATTTTTCAAAGATTCTGGCAATTTTATATGCTATCTCTTTCAGTACCTTCGGATGTAATTCATCTGGACCAGGAGATTTAAATTTATTTAAATTAGCTATGTGTTCCCTCACCATTTGTCTGTTTATTGATAGTGTGAATTCTTTTATTCCTTCAATAACATCGTGAAGATCAGTTGATGATACAATTGCTTTCTTAGAGAACACAGATGCGAAATAGGAATTTAAAAATTTGGCCTTCTCCACATCATGTTTGTAGCACCGGCGTCTCTGCCCTCTGTCACTCTCCTCTGGCAGAGATGCCAGCGTACTCACCACTGCGACCCCTGTCTCCTTCTTCCTGGTCTGCACATGCCCAGGGTGTGCGCACCACACACAGGTCACCAGGCACTGTGCTTAGGGCATGCGCTTTCCCTCTCTCAAATGGGTCACTCGCATCCTTCTATAGGTTCCCCAGCCAATTGCTGGATGACACTTACTATTTAAGGCACCTCTTCCAACACGGAGGTGCCTGTGCAACATTTTAAGTTTGTTCCTAAACACTCTTGTTAGTTCTCAGGTCCCCGTGCTCGTATTCTTGTATACCTGCCTGTCTATTATCCATGCCTGCCTACCTGTCTATCAGCCTTACCCGCATGCCTGTTTGTTAGCCAGTTCTGCCTGCACCTACCACAGCTCATCTATATATACTCTGGTCCAGCTGCACCTGCCAGTGCTCATCTGTACCTCAGCCGGTCTAGCCGAACCTGCCAGTGCTTATCTGTACATCCGCTGGTCAAGCTGCACCTATCAGAGCTCACTTGTACCTCAGCCGGTCCATCTGCACCTGCCAGTGCTCATCTATACATCAGCCGGTCCAGCCGCACCTGCCAGAGCTCATCGGTGCATCAGCCGGTCCAGCTGCACCTTTTAGAGCTCATCTGTACATCAGCCGGTCGAGTTAGAATCCATGGTTCCCATGTTCCTACAGCACTTTCTTGCATCTACAGTACCTTCCTACAGGTTATCCCTGTTACCAGTTCCTAGGGGGTCAGCTGCCATCTACCGAGATCAGTCCTGGTGTAGCACCTGGTCCACCTCCTTTGTCTGTCCTCGGATCACGGTATCGTGAGCTGTGTATCCGAGATCGGATTAGGAGAGGCTCTTAGATACTCCTCTCCTAGCTTTCCTTGGGCCCTGCCACAGAGGTTCCACCATCCTACCTGTTACAATTTTAGACCACTTCACCCTTTTCATCTTCTTAAAATCCTATAGCATCTTTGGCTTTTATTTTGCTTTTGACATACCCCCAAAATCTTTTTTTGTTGCTTTTGGTCTCCCTTGCAAGCCTGACTTCTAACGCTTGCCCTGCATTCCCTGCAAACAGCATTATATTCTTCTTTAGATATGCCCCCCTCTTTCCATTTAATATACATTTCTTTTTCTCTTTTTAACAAGTGATTAAGTTCTGTGTTCATCCATCCTGGTCTCTTTAAATGCTTCCAATTCTTCCTTCTCCGGATTGCTACCGATTGTACAGTGAGAATTTCATTTAGCAAAATCTTAGAACATCCAGCCATTGGACCTTTCGTACCCTCTTTCTGAGTCCATTAAAATCTGCCTTCATGGTAGACACTTAGTCCCACCCCAACAGAGCAAGCTCGACCTATGGCGCAGTGGTTCCACACCCACCAGCCAGATCACCAAACAAATTTACATATTAGACAAATGACAACACAAGTGAACACAAAATGTAATTTTTAAATGAAGGTCTTTATTATTATGGGAAAAAGAAATCGAAACCTAAAGGGCCCTGTTTGAAAAAGTGATTGACCCCTAAACCTGGTTGGGCTACCCTTAGCAGTAACAACTGCAATCAAGCGTTTGCAATAACTTAAGCCATTCAGAGGTGGACTTGCTGGTATGTTGTGGATCATTGTCCTGTTGCATAACCAAACTGCGCTTCAGCTTGAGGTCATGAACAAATGGCCCAACATTTTCCTTCAGGATTTTTTGGTAGACAGCAGAGTTCATGGTTTCATTTACCACAGCAAGTCTTCCAAGTCCTGAAGCATGAAAACAGCCCAAGACAATCACACTACCACCACAATATTTTACTGTTGGTATGAAGTTCCTTTTCTGAAATGCTGTATTGCTTCCACACAGATATAATGGGACATACACCTTCCAAAAAGCTCAACTTTTGTCTCGTCAGTCACCAGAGTATTCTCTCAAAAGTCTTGGGGATCATCAAGATGTTTTCTGGCAAAACTGAAATGAGCCTTTGTTCTTATTGCTCAGCAGTGGTTTTTGTCTGCTAAGTGCCATGCAGGCTATTTCTGCCCAGTCTCTTTCTTATGGTGGAGTTATTAATACTGACCTTAAATGAGACAACTGAGGTCTGCAGTTCTTTTTATGTTGTCGTGGGGTCTTCTGTGGCCTCTTGGATGAGTCGTTGCTTCTCTCTTGTCAAGGTTCACCACTGTTCCATGTGTTCATCATTTATGGATAATGGCTCACACTGTGGTTCGCTGGAGTCCCAGAGCTTTAGAAATGGCTTTATAACATTTTCCAGATTGATAGATCTCAATTAATTTGTTTCTCATTTGTTCCAGAATGTTAGGGACTGACCTGAGTTGGAGAAGTGAAATTGCAATCACTAGGGGCAGCACCAGTAGGTAGCATAGTCAGGGAATTGCCAGAGGTCGGTAACTGAGCAGCAGTGTAGTTGGGAGGATAAGCAGGAATCGTAGTCAGGAGATAGCCAGAGGTCAGTTCATGGAGCAGCAGCATAGTTGGAAGGATAAGCAGGAATCATATCTGTTAGATCCTGCCTGAGTTGGGGTAGTGATATTGCAACAACTAGGGGGCAGCACCAGCAGGTAGCATAGTCAGAGAATCGCCAGAGGCCAATAACGGAGCAGCCGTGTAGATGGGAGGATTGTTATGATCTGGTGGCCTAAGAGCAGCATGAGACTTTCTCTGGAGAAGGTGGTACCTGTACTGACCGCAGACCCTGAACTTAACACCGCAACTAGAAGTAGCCGTGGAATGTACCTAGCGCTCCCTAGACATCTCGACACAGCCGGAGGACTAATTACCCCTAGAGATAGAAAAGGGAAAACTATCTTGCCTCAGAGAAAATCCCCAAAGGATAGACAGCCCCCCACAAATATTGACTGTGAGAGGAGAGGGAAAAAACATACACAGACTGAAATCAGAATTTAGCAAAGGAGGCCACTTCTAGCTAAATAGAAAGGATAGGACAGAGTACTATGCGGTCAGTATTAAAACACTAGAAAATATCCACCACAGAAAATACAAAATCTCCACAGCTAACTAAAGATATGGAGGGTATATCTGCATCTCCAGAGATACCAGCTTGGCTAAACAAATCCTTATACAGACCAAGCTGGACAAGACAAAAACATGGAAAAGAACTGAACAATAAGGCCACAGCATGTGGACAGTAAAAAATCAAGGCCAGAACTTATCTTTGTTGAAATGAACTGCAAAGCAGGAGAGACCAGGCAGAGATGTGAATCTTCCAGGAACAATGGACAACTGGCACTGACTAAAGGGTGAAGCAAGACTAAATAGCCCAGTCAAAATTGCAAAAAGTGAACACACCTGATAAATGCTGCGATTCAGAGACAGCAGCGCTACCACTTACAACCACCGGAGGGAGCCCAAGAGCAGAATTCACAACAGAGGATAGCTATGAATCGTAGTCAGGAGATAGTCAAAGGTTGGTACGCAGTAGCAGCAGTAGAATCTTGAGGTTATGCAGCAGGTGGAAAGAAGTTAGACTAAAGGCTGGGAGTTCAATAATCTTGAAAGGAAGTACAGTGCTAGGATTAAGTAGGGTGTTTAATCAGGAGATCACAGGGTGTCAGGACAACAGATTCCTTGTTTCATCTGTGGTACTTATTGCCCTTTCCCAAGATGGCGTCTTCTGCCTCGCTTCTGCTCATGTGATCTGCGTTCCCTTTCTTTATAACCCTAGTTCCCCTCCCAGTTCTTGCTTGCGTATTCTGCTAGAATTCCTGGCTTGTGCTGCAAGAGACTTTCCCTCTTCAGATACTCAGGCTTCGCCTTCTCAGCAAACCTTCCCAGCTCGCAGTGATGCTCGTGCTACAAGCTGTTTTGCCTGTGTTACTCTGCATTCTTCTCCTGCCTGCTTGGACATGTAGTCTCAGCTTGCTACAGCTAATCTTGTTTGGTATCTGTTGCCAGTTTTTTTGACTGTTTCTGAACTCGTAGTTCTGCACTGCTTCCAGACTCTTTTCTAGTGACTGCCAGCCTTGGTATAAACTGTGTCTTATGATCTGCTTTTCCCCAGAGAGTGCTACGCCCATAAGACTTTACACGCAGCAGAGCTGCAAAAGAACTACTCCTACGAAGGACCCTGCTTGTCCAGAGGCGTAGCTAGGGTTTCAACTTAGGGGGGGTGAAACATCTGAGTGGGCCCCTAACCAGTTAACCCTGATTACAGTTACGGTTGCATACTGTAATTGTGAATATAGTGGAACCTCAGAATATGACCGCTCTGTTATTGAAAATAAATCTATATACAAACACGAACATTGATTTTACCGCCATATTGTGACGATATGCAACTTTGATGGTTGCAATACTCTGAGTGCCCCTATAACAATATAATGCTTAAGTGCCCACTTTACATTTAATAATGTCCCCTGAGTTCCCTCATGTACTGCTCCATTATACACAGTATGGTGAGCTCAAAGCTTCCATATACACAGTATAAGGCCCCCACAGCTCTCCTCTACACAGTATGATGATTCTATAACTCCCCGATACACCGCATGATGTTCTCACTGCTCCTCTTTACACAGTATAATGCTGACAGAGCTCCACTATAGAAAGGATAATGCCCCCCCCAGAGCTCCCCTATATACAGTGTAATGGGCCAACAGCTCCCATATGCACAATATGCCTTCACAGTTCCCTATACACAGTATGGTGGGTCCACAGCTCCCTTATAAACAGTATGATGGGCCCGCAGCTTCCGTCAAACAGTATGATGTCCCTCACAGTTCCCATGTACACAGTATGATGGGCCCACAGCTTCTTTATACACAGTATGATGAGCCCGCAGCTCCCTTATACACAGTATGATGGGCTCCCAGCTCCCTTATACATAGTATGATTGGCCCACAGCTTCTTTATACACAGTATGAGCCCACAGCTCCCCTATACATAGTATGATGGGCCCGCAGCTCCCTTATACACAGTATGATGGGCTCCCAGCTCCCTTATACACAGTATGATGGGCTCCCAGCTCCCTTATACACAGTATGATGAGCCCGCAGCTCCCTTATACACAGTATGATGAGCCCGCAGCTCCCTTATACACAGTATGAGCCCACAGCTCCTTTATACACAGTATGATGGGCCCGCAGCTCCCTTATACACAGTATGATGGGCCCGCAGCTCCCTTATACACAGTATGATGAGCCCGCAGCTCCCTTATACACAGTATGATGGGCCCGCAGCTCCCTTATACACAGTATGATGAGCCCGCAGCTCCCTTATACACAGTATGATGAGCCCGCAGCTCCCTTATACACAGTATGATGGGACCGCAGCTCCCTGTCATGATTTGGCAGTTTGCAGTCACATAAAGTGACTGCAGACATTTATTCCAAGCCTTTATCAACTTTATAGTAATAAATTGCTTATTATTAAATTATTAAAGCACCACTCTAGCAGGGGTTTTTTTCCACCGCTGGAGTGGTGTTTTAAGTGCAAGTCCCCGTCCCCGGTCACTTACTCATCCTCCGGCGTAGTCACTATTTTGTGGCACTGCTGCAGTGCCGCGGCTCAAACTTGTGAGCGCAGCTTCTGACTGGCCAGAAGTTAGAAGCTATGTCACAAGCGCTCAATGTAAGACTATGAGGCTATGTGCACATGCTGCGGATTCGTGTGCGGATTTTTTCGCACCGTTTTTGCAAAATCCACAGGTAAAACGTGCTGCGTTTTACCTGTGGATTTACCAGGGATTTCCTGCGTTTTTTGTGAGGATTTCGCCTGCGTTTTTAGACCTGCGGATTCCTATACAGGAGCAGGTGTAAAATGCTGCGGAATCCGCACAAAGAATTGACATGCTGCGGAAAATACAACGCAGCGTTTCCACATGGTATTTTCCGCACCATGGGCACTGTGGATTTGGTTTTCCATAGGTTCACATGGTGCTGTACACCGCATGGAAAACTGCTGTGAATCCGCAGCGGCCAATCCGCAACGTGTGCACATAGCCTGAGAGTGAGAAAGAGGCCAGAACGAGGCTCCCACAGACTCACATTGATTAGTGACCTCTGCGCTGCTCCATGAAACACTGGAGCAGCGGACAGGCCACAAACTGCAGGAGACGGAGCTGAGGGGAGACAAAAACAGATGAAAAAGCCAGAAGGTATCAGACAGGGGGCAGGGGACGGGGATTTTCAGCACCGCTCCAGCAGTGAAATAAAAAAAAAAATGCTGGAGTGGTGCTGTAAATGTGATGCAGCTCTTGGTTACTGTATGGGGGCTTTGTATACTAATACTTATAAAAGACTCAGGTGGTACGCATCAAAAGTTCCCTACCCCCCCCATCTCCAGCCTCCCCAGACAGCAAATATTACATTATGGAGTACATATAATATCATAGCTAAACATTATAATATTCAGTCCCCAGTGACCTGTCTCCCCTCCCCCACTTCAGCCCCAATGCCCCCATGAACTCACATCCACCCCCTCAGTGCCCTGTCCCACCTCACCCACCTTCAGCCCCCACAACACCCCCATGGTCTTACATTCACCCCCCAGTGCCCTGTCTCCCCTCCCCCACAATACCCCCATGGTCTCACATCCACCCCCTCATTACCCTGTCCCCCTCACCCCCTTTCAGCTCCCACAATACCTCAATGGTCTCACATTCACATCACAGTGACATACCTGAATTTAATAAACCTAAAATCTTCCATCCCCACTTACTGATAAAGTTTGCAGGCAGAACCAGGAAGTGTCTAGGTGAAATTCATGCAAGTTGTGGGCACTAGGACCCAGCGTGCCTGAGCCAATCCCAGCATGCACAGAGTGAAGAAAACTGCAGCCGGGGAAAAGCTTCATGATCAGGTCAGACGGGCGAAACCATTCACTGCAGGAGGGAGACTCTGCAGCCGGCCACTGTGCTAATAGCCAGCTTGCAGAGTCTCGGTCAGATAAGAGCAGACATTATACTGCTCTGCTCCTATGCTGTGTTCTGCCTCATCATTGAAGTGGCCCTGGCTCCCGGTGGGCCCCTTCATGTGACAGGGCCCGGGGCGATGGCCCCCTCTGCCCCCCCAGTAGCTACGCTACTGTGCTTGTCATTCACTTGAACTGTTGTGCACATGCGGCACCCACTTTTGTGCATATAAATACTGACTCTGCCTGCAACGCAGACTTTACACTGCACTTTGGTTCAGCTGCCTTATTTGTCTCAAGCCAAGAGATTCCTGAGTGTACCACTATAATTGTTACACAGGGTTTAAGCAAATCAGGATCTCAGGGTGAGGACATTCAGGAACTCATGGAGGAGACCATCAGGAACAACTTAGGGTACCGTCACACAGTGCCATTTTCATCGCTACGACGGCACGATTCATGACGTTCTAGCGATATCGTTACGATATCGTAGTGTCTGACACGCTACTGCGATCCGGAACCCCGCTGAGAATCGTACGTCGTAGCAGATCGTTTGAAACTTTCTTTCGTCGTCTAGTGTCCCGCTGTGGTGGCATGATTGCATCGTGTGACACAGGTTGTATACGATGTGCGCACAGTAACCAACGGCTTCTACATCGCAAATACGTCATGAAATTATCGCTCCAGCGCCGTGTATTGCAACGTGTGACCGCAGTCTACGACGCTGGAGCGATAATCATACGACGCTGCAACGTCACGAATCGTGCCGTCGTAGCGATGAAAATGGCACTGTGTGACGGTACCCTTAGATACTAGTATCTGATTTAGAAAGGAACTGTCCACTGAGCTGAATAGCTCAGAGGGAAGAGCTGCCGCTGGGTGCACAAGAGCTGCTTAAACATTGCCCACTGGCTCTCATGAATTATCTTCTGGTCCGTAACTCCTCCATTGCACCAAATATTGCAATTTTCCTATAAATCCAGAGTCCAGAATTTTATCCACAATGTACTCTTCTTCACCATGGACTTTTTCTGGTGGAGGAGGTGGCTGATACATGGAATACACGATGCATTTTCAGGCTGTTAGGAAGTTTTAAAACAAAAAGCAACTGGGTTAATTTGCACAGAAATGTGAAAAATTCCTATGAATGTTTGACCCAATTTAGAAGACGTTTGTTTTCAGATTTTTTGTAGAAAGCCAAACCTTGTCACCAACCTGAAGGGTAGGAGGAGCTTCACGATGTTTATCTGCTGTTTCTTTGTAATCTTCTTGGGCCTTTAACATCTCAATTAGTTCTCCCTGAGCTTTCTGCAACTTTGTAAAGGCCAGGGACGAAGGAACTTGTTGGGTCCGAAACACGTGTCGGGGAGCACATTATCAAACTCTGTGGCGGTTCTGGAGATAATTTCCCTAGCTTTATAAGTAAGTAGCATTGGATCATATGCACATTTAGCACTTCTTCTTGTGAATCTCTGCCTTTGCACATTGTATTTGCACTAATTGGCACTATTTGCACTTTTTTTCTTTACATGCCATATGTACATGGTGGCATACATATGATTAATTAATTAATTTTTTATATATTTCCACTTTTTAATAATTCCACTTTTTTATTCAATTTTCTTAACTTTGTATGTTGCATGTGATCCCTACTTTATTTATTTATATTCATGATAGGGGTATCCAGTATATATATATACAAACCAGCCCTATGTAATGATATATCGTACTATACACTAGATATATATATATAAAATTAATATTTTTTTGATATGTGCCCGTGAAAAAATATATATGAAAAAATATATATAAAAGAAGTATACATATATATATACATACATAGGATTTCAATTTTTTAATACTGTTTTTATTGTACTTCTACTCTTACCATTTAATAAAATATATATATACTAAAAATAGTTCTCTGCTATTCTTTCCACTGGCTGGGTCCATACTTGGTGTATGCTATTCTCTGGTCTTGGATCTTGCAAAATTAAGCTAAGTTCTGCTTCCTTGTTTTTTGGTTATTTGCTTTGCTCTTATTTTTTGTCCAGCTTGTACTAAGTGTGATTCCTGATTTTGCTGGAAGCTCTAGGGGGCCGGTGTTCTCCCCCCGGGCCGTTAGACGGTTCGGGGGTTCTTGAATATCCAGCGTGGAAATTTTGATAGGGTTTTTGCTGACCATATAAGTCATCTTACTATATTCTGCTATTAGTCAGTGGGCCTCTCTTTGCTAAATATCTAGTTCATTCTTACGTTTGTCTTTTCTCCTTACCTCACCGTTATTATTTGTTGGGGGCTTGTATCCAACTTTTGGGGTCTTTTCTCTGGAGGCAAGAAAGGTCTATCTTTTCCCTTCTAGGGTTAGTTAGTTCTCCGGCTGGCGCGAGACGTCTAGAACCAACGTAGGCACGTTCCCCGGCTGCTGCTATTTGTGGTGCTAGGATTAGATATATGGTCAGCCCAGTTACCACTGCCCTATGAGCTGGTTTTTTGTGTTTGCAGACTTGGTATGTACTTTTGAGACCCTCTGCCATTGGGGTCATAACACTCTGCATCTTGTTGTTCTGGGGACGTTGGAGGCACCAGCAGCTTCAAAAACTTGTCTGCTGCTATGACCAGGCATTTTTGCAGCTGCTCTTTTAACCTTACGCAATTGCCTGTTGGAAAGGGTCCTCAATTTTTCCTTATCAGCACGCACACGTGTGTGCTGGGAATCAGCTACATACTTTTTGATGTGCGATGATCACGATGAAGTGTCTTGGCAATGTTGATTGTAGTCATGCCTTGACCTAAATACTCCACAATTTGTTGCTTCTCAGCAGCCGACACATCCTTTTTCTTTCCCATTTTGGCCTAAAATGTAGGCTGCTTAATAATGTGGAACAGCCTTCTTAAGTAGTCTTGCCTTTATTTGGACACACCTGCCAAACTAATTTGCACAGGTATCTGCAATTGCTTTCAGTGATATAAAGAGCCCTGACACACATCACCATCAATGAGTTTAAATAACAAACAAAAAAATTCTAACCTTATCACTCCTAAACTCTGTGTGCATAATAATTTGGAACACAGTGTAAGCAGACAAAGTATCATATTGCATAGTCAGCTGCTGAGGGAAAGAATACCCCTAACCTGTGACTAGACCCAAACAAAATTTCATATGGTGACAGCTTTTCTGGGCCTCTGGAAGTGTGCCTTACACTAAGTAGTGTGATTGGGAGTGTCTCATGCCATGGTTTGCGTGTCTCTTGGGCAACTTACAACATCCTGTTCTTAAGTGTCCCATTCAGTCTTTCTACTTTCTTGCTACTCTGGGGATTGTAAGTATGACCCTACTGATGACCAGATCTCTCGTGTGAGATTTGCTGTGAATGCGGGTCTCTGGTCACTCTCTATCACTTCTGGGACCCCATATTTGCATATCACATCTCTGAGAGTAGCTTCTTTGCAGTAGTCTTTGCTGACTGGTTCCTCACTGGGAAAACTTCTGGCCATCCTGAGAACATGTCCACGACCACAAGGGCATATTCAAATCCTCCACTTGGCGGCATTTGGATGTGGTCTATCTGGATCCTCTGGAAGGGGTACAGTGGTCTGGCAAGATGATGTGTGGGAACTTTCTCCATTCTTCCATGGTGGCATTTGCCGCAGGTCAAACAGCTGCAAGTGAACTTGGCTGTTAGGGTGGAGATCCCTGGAACGAACCAGTAATCACCAATCAGATCATTCATCTGTGTCTTTGATCTGTGTGTGGGCCCATGTGCCCACTGGACCACCATAGGGTACATGTTTCGGGGTAAAGAGGGTTTGTAGTCCATTGCGTATACCCTTCCTTCTTCATGTGTTGCTCCCTTCCACATCCAGCATTCCTTCTTGTCCTTTGGGGCTTGCTCTTGCAGCTTTTTGAGCAGATCCCAGGACGTCATCTGGTCAGGTTTCTTGTCTTCAGTCGTCATGTAGTAGCCGTCCGGCTCTACGACCTCTCGCACTTCTTCATATTGTCTTCCTTTGGCTGCTTCTTTTGGCTGCCATATCCGCCATGATATTACCCGGTGCCTCTACTGTGTTCAATTTTCCATGTGCTTTGACTTTTAGTACTGCCTCAATTATTTGAAGTTGGAGTGCGTCCAGCAGGTCCTTGATGGCTCCATGATGCTTCACGGTTGTTCCGCTTGCTGTGATGAAGTCCCTTGCAGCCCAATGGGTCCAAAGTCGTGTGCTATGCCATGCGAGTACCTCGAATTGGTATATTTGTCTGCAGTCTTGTCTTCTGCCATCTGGTAGGCCTTCGTTAGCGCTATCAGTTCTGCTTCCTGGACTGACAGACTAGGCAGCAGACTTCTGGACCACAGGATCTCTTGATTGCTGGTCACTGCACATCCCGTGTGGAATCTTCCTTCATCATCTGCAAATCTGGAGCCATCCACATAGAGGATTAACTCTGGGTTGGTCAGTGGCTCTTCTGCCACCTTGGGTCGTCCTGCTGTTTTCTGTTGCATGATGCTGAGGCAATCATGGTCAGCTGTCCGGAGCAAATCCAGATACCTACGGAAGGTATCATGCAGATTTTGATCAGAATTTTGATCTGAGGGTCCATATCTGTATCCCCCCTTGGGAGTGGGAGTAGAGTGGACAGGTTGAGGACTGTGCATCTGGAGATGGTGACATTGTCAGACAGGAGTAGAGAGCACTGGAGGTGAAGATGCCTGGCGGTGGAGAGATGTTTTGGCTGGGTTTGGTTGAGGATTGCTGAGATGTCATGCGGAGCCAGGATTTCCAATGGTTTTTCAAATGAGGTCAGCAGTCCTGTCCAGGAGGGCGTGTGCTGCAACTGCTGCTCTCATGCAGGAGGAAGAGGCTCCCCTTGCAACTGGATCCAGGCGAGCTGAAAAGTAGTCTAAAGATCTCTGCTTTCCCCCTGAAGCTGTGTCAGGACTCCAGTAGCAAGGCCTTCTATTTCCTTTCCAACGCTTCAACCTCATGATGTCAGAAGACCAGGCCCACTTCATGGTACCTGGCCTGAGCACTAGGCTCCAGACGTCACTGGAATGTTCATCAGGGATCTCCATTTGGCCGCCCACTGCCCTGAACATTTGGCCCATGATGCCCCTAGCAACCCACCCCACCTGAGCCTAAACTCTCCTCCACACTTCACTGTCTGACACTGAACTTCCTCTAACCAGTAAGTACCCCCTTTCTTATCAGCAAAAGTGCCCTCCCACTGGGCTAATCCTATTCTTAACAATTTCCTATCTTTCATGCTAAACCTACGTATCCTTATCCTATATTATGAGCTATCCTAAGCTTATCCTGTGCTATACTCAAATTATGCATTCACACCTTTTAGACTGTGCATCGCCGTAATACATTAAATTAGACACACATTACTTTTACATATAAAACCGCACAACGGTATTCACATAGCGTGTCAGTTGTCTTCAGAGGCAGGAACAGGGTAAGACAGTCCACATTACTACACACCGTACCATGAGCAAAGGAACATCAAAATCTCAGGAGATGGACTTGTAACCTTGAGATTGTTGATATGCTTCAACTTTTGGTTCTCAAAGTCCTCAAATAGTTCACTGCTCCTCTTTCTGCCTACTGTGGCACACACCTACACAAAATGCAAATATTGAGTCACCTCCGTTTTTCATCTGTTTTCAGGTGTGATTTTAATGTTGCCCACACCTGTTATTTGCCACAGATGAGTTTGAACGAGTATCACATACTTGAAACAAAGTTGTTTACCCACAAGTTGTTTTGGAAAGGTGTCAACAATTTTGTCCGGCCCATTTTTGGTGCTTTGTGTGAAATTATGTCACATTTGCCTTTTTTCCCTCTGTTTTTTTGTGGTGTTCCAATACAAAAATAAAACTATAGGGCTGTGTTTCCACGGTCAAGAAACGCTGCGGGTTTGACACTGCGTACAGCCGCAGGGTCAAACCCACAGCGTCCAGATGTTACAGCATAGTGGAGGGGATTTCATGAAATCCCATCTCCACTATACATTCAGAGACGCAGGCGGCAGACCTGCATATCCAGAAATGTGTCGCGTATGCGCGTTATTGACGCCTCTCCTTTACTAAGCCAGCTTAATGTCACCTTAAAATAGGAACGTGACATTAACCCTCTATTACCCCTTATGCCACTGCTACAGGGCAGTGGGAAGAGAAAGGCTAAGTGCCGGAATTGGTGCATCTTAGAGATGCGCCATTCCTGGGGTGGCTGTGAGCTGATATTTGTAGCTGGGGGGCCAATAGCCATGGTTCCTCTCTAGGCTATGAATATTAGTCCGCAGCTGTCTGCATAGCCTTTTCTGGCTATTAATTATAGGGGGACCTCACGTCATTTTTTTGGGGCTCCCCTACTAAAATAGCTGGTAAAGGCTAAGTATACAGCTGCGGGCTGAGATTTATAACCTGGGAAGATCCATCGGCATTAACCCCTTCTCAGGCTATAAACATCGGCCCCCAGTTGCTGGCTTTCCCTCTCTAGCGCAGAAAATTGCACTGGATCCCATGCCATTTTTTTTTCAATTAGCTTTTAAATTTAACAGATATTGCATTTAAGGCCAGGGTCACACTTGCGAGAAACTCGCACGAGTCTCACACCTCAGTACCCGGCACTGCTGCCATCACTCAGACCGGAGCGTTTAGCTGCATAGAAATACATGCAGCCGCAAGCTCCGCTCCCAAGTGTCCCAGGTATTAAGATGCGAGACTCGTCCGAGTTTCTCACATGTGTGATCCCGGACTAACTCTTTATGTAACATTTTATTATGTGTTTTACTAAACATCGGGATTGGTATTATCTATAGCTATATCTATCTAGCTATCTATAGATCTATCTATCTATCTATCTATCTATCTGTCTATCTATTATCTATCTTTAGATCTATCTATAGATCTACTTATCTATCTATAGATCTATCTATGATCTATCTATAGATCTATCTATCTATCTATTATCTATCTATCTATAGATCTATCTATTATCTATCTATCGGTATATCTATCTAGCTATCTATCGATAGATAGATAGATAGATAGATAATCTATAGATAGATAATAGATAGTGATATCGATAGATACGATAGATAGATAGATAATAGCTAGATAGATAATCTATAGATAGATATATCGATAGATATGATAGATAAATCTATAAATAGATAGATCTATAGATAAATAGGTCTATAGATAGATAGATAATCTATAGATTGAACTGCAACTTGAGCTCTGACAACATGCCAAAAATCAACCCTGCGACCAAAGCCTGGATTATCAAGAGGCTAAAGACCAGATCCACTGCAGAGGTGACTGGCACCTTTAATGTGTCTCAGGGTCAAGTACAAAGAATTAAAAAAAGATTTGAAGAGACTGGAGATGTGTATGACAAGCCCAGGTCCGGCAGACCCCGCAAGACGACTGCTCAGGAGGAACGTTTGTTGGTTAGAAAATCCAAAGCAAGCCCCTCTTCCACTGCAGCAGAGCTCCAACAGGCCTGTTCACCTCAAGTCCTTGTGTCATCTAGAACAGTTTGTAGGATTCTGTCTCAAAATGGCCTCCATGGTCAAAACAGTGCCCAGAAGCCAGCACTAAACAAAAGGCAAATAAAAAACCGTGTGGCATTTTCAAAGTCCCACAGCCTGCTAAACAGATGGATGCTGGAATAGTAGCAAAAGGTGGATTTCTCTGATGAATCTTCAGTAGAATTATACCACAGCCGCCGGAAATACTGCAGGAGACCTACTAGAGCCCGTATGGATCCAAAATACACCCAGAAAACAGTTAAATTTGGTGGTGGAAAGATCATGGTCTTGGGTTACATTCAGAATGGGGGTGTGCAAAACATTTGCAAGGTGGAATAGGAGGCAATATCAATAGCCTAAAATATCAAAAAGTATTAGCTACCACTTATATTCCAAATCATAAAAGGGGTCAAATTCTGCAGCAGGATGGTTCTCCATCTCATACATCCATCTCTACAACAAAGTTCCTCCAGGCAAAAAAGATCAAGGTGTTCAAAGACTGGCCAGCCGAGTAACCAGACATGAACATCATTGAGCATGTTTGGGGTAGGATGAAAGAGGAAGCTTGGAAGACAAAACCAAAGAATCTAGATGAACTCTGGGAGGCATGTAAGACTGCATTCTTTGCTATTCCTGATGACATCATTAATAAATTGTATGAATCATTGTTGAACTGCATGGATGCAGTCCTTCAAACTCATGGAAGTCACACAAAATATTAAATGTGACTCTAATAGCACCACAACTTCAATCACCAATGTTATGCAACATATATTTGTATTTTAAGTTAATTATTTGTTTGAATATCACATTACGTTCTGTGGGAAACAAAACTTTTGTCTTGCCAAAATCTGACAATTCTGTGTCCATTAACTGACTAATACTTCTGTATTGATGCCAATTTATTTTCTTAACCTAGACCACATTTCGGAGGGTTTCAGCTTTCAAAAGAATAATATATACAACCAATGGATGATTTTAACGTCAGGTTATAAGCTTTTATTTACATAACATGGATAAGTGACATAACTTCTGTCAGGGAGTGTACATAGGCAGATCATCTGTTAGACTGAGCTGCAGGCTGTCTAACAGACCATCATAGCTGGCAGACCCGGAGGTCATCACGTGACCTCCGACTGCCATGACAACACGGGATCCCTCGTGATATGATCAGATCTCATCACGGGGGGCGTCGGAGAGGTGAGTATAGCAGGGGTCTCCCAGTGCTATCTTCTAAATGCATTTAGAAGATAGCAAAAGGTTAACATGATTGGGACCTGATCTGATCAGGTCCCAATGATGTCACCTGTTAGAGCAACGGCTCAGCACAGGAATCGCAGCGCTTGCAAGACTTTGGGGGCCCTGAGCGCTGCGAGACCACCAACCATAGAGATACGTTTGCGCTGCACAAAGCCCTGCTAGCGCCGACATTTATCTACCGTTGGTGGTCACGAAGCGGTTAAAAGCTGTAACACTTTTACTCCGATCCACCCTGCTGATCTGGCCTGCCCTGCAGCACTGATGTCCCTTACTATCCTCATGAACGCTGCAGTCAATAACCAGTCATTGGCTGCAGCAGTAACTTTAGGAAGTTGAGCATATTATTGTTGCAGTGCCCTAACTATCAAATAACCACAGCATCCAATTAGTGGCCTCAGTGGTGCACTGCTGAATAGAGATGAGCGAATTTGGGCCCTGAATCTGATTTTGACATTCGGGCCATATTCGAACAATATTCGTGCTGAACGTATGTCTTATGATCGATTCCAAACATATTCGGTAATTTCTACTCCCATTGACGATAATGACATTCGGCTGTGTTCGACGAATATTGCAAAAACAATATTCAAATCCGATCGTATTCGGAGCCGAATCCAAGCAAATTCGCTTATCTCTACTGCTGAATACAGTGATTGGCAGCAACAGTCACATGGCTAACCAGAGACGCTGTCACTGCAGGACAGCCCAGCAAAGATCACTTGAGCTGGAAAGGGAGCAGATTTATCAGGAAGTTACCATATGTGTGATATTATTTTACGCAATCTCCACTTCTTGGCATAATTTTTGAGTAATTAAAAAAAAACCTTAGATGTTTGTTTCAGGCAAGCAACTAAAAAAATGCTAAATAAATTCTAAAAACAATGAATATATGCATTTATATTTAAAAATGACTTGCTGTGTATATGTTTAGTGTTTTGAGCTTCATTTAACTGCTTCTGGTTTGTAAAGGTGAAAAGCAGCTAAATGAAGTGATCTGACCGTTCTTCAGGAGACTTTTTCTTGTTTATACAATATTAAAAATAATTCTGGCAGCCAAAGATGTCATTAAAAGGCTTCAGGAAACGTGAAAAAACGCAAATCAGATGTTTCAGGGGAAAAATTACCGGCGTCTTCTAAAACATTTTCAAGTTTCTTTTTTTCACCTTTTTTATATTTACAACTTTTTTTTTAAATAAATATTTTTTTTCAGAAAAGCAGTGGCGTAAAAGCAGTCTAAGGCCATGTTCCCACATAGAGTAAACACTAGGCTTTTTACACTGCATTTTTTCCCACTGTTTTTTTTTCTGCTGATAAATTGCTGTGTTTAACAGTTCAAGCAAAGTAGATATGCATGCAATAGATGCAATATGTTTTTAAATGCAGAATCAGCATTTTTGCAGTAACAATGCATTAAAAAAAACACTGCTTCAAAATTGCTCAAAAAATGCATAAAAATTTAAAAATGAAATAATCAAAGCAGTTGCATCCTGTATTTTGGTGTAGATAAGTTTTTGCACTTAGGCACAATGTCGAAAGCAAGGGTCTCATCCACATTGTTAAATGGGGGCCCAGGATAAGACACATACAGTGGGGCAAAAAAGTATTTAGTCATTCAGCAATAGTACAAGTTCCACCACTTAAAAAGATGAGAGGCGTCTGTAATTTACATCATAGGTAGACCTCAACTATGGGAGACAAACTGAGAAAAAAAAAAATCCAGAAAATCACATTGTCTGTTTTTTTATCATTTTATTTGCATATTATGGTGGAAAATAAGTATTTGGTCAGAAACAAAATTTAATCTCAATACTTTGTAATATATCCTTTGTTGGCAATGACAGAGGTCAAACGTTTTCTGTAAGTCTTCACAAGGTTGCCACACACTGTTGTTGGTATGTTGGCCCATTCCTCCATGCAGATCTCCTCTAGAGCAGTGATGTTTTTGGCTTTTCGCTTGGCAACACGGACTTTCAACTCCCTCCAAAGGTTTTCTATAGGGTTGAGATCTGGAGACTGGCTAGGCCACTCCAGGACCTTGAAATGCTTCTTACGAAGCCACTCCTTCGTTGCCCTGGCGGTGTGCTTTGGATCATTGTCATGTTGAAAGACCCAGCCACGTTTCATCTTCAATGCCCTTGCTGATGGAAGGAGGTTTGCACTCAAAATCTCACGATACATGGCCCCATTCATTCTTTCATGTACCCGGATCAGTCGTCCTGGCCCCTTTGCAGAGAAACAGCCCCAAAGCATGATGTTTCCACCACCATGCTTTACAGTAGGTATGGTGTTTGATGGATGCAACTCAGTATCCTTTTTCCTCCAAACACGAAAAGTTGTGTTTCTACCAAACAGTTCCAGTTTGGTTTCATCAGACCATATGACATTCTCCCAAAACTCCTCTGGATCATCCAAATGCTCTCTAGCAAACTTCAGACGGGCCTGGACATGTACTGGCTTAAGCAGTGGGACACGTCTGGCACTGCAGGATCTGAGTCCATGGTGGCGTAGTGTGTTACTTATGGTAGGCCTTGTTACATTGGTCCCAGCTCTCTGCAGTTCATTCACTAGGTCCCCCCGCGTAGTTCTGGGATTTTTGCTCACTGTTCTTGTGATCATTCTGACCCCACGGGGTGGGATTTTGCGTGGAGCCCCAGATCGAGGGAGATTATCAGTGGTCTTGAATGTCTTCTATTTTCTAATTATTGCTCCCACTGTTGATTTCTTCACTCCAAGCTGGTTGGCTATTGCAGATTCAGTCTTCCCAGCCTGGTGCAGGGCTACAATTTTGTTTCTGGTGTCCTTTAACAGCTCTTTGGTCTTCACCATAGTGGAGTTTGGAGTCAGACTGTTTGAGGGTGTGCACAGGTGTCTTTTTATACTGATAACAAGTTTAAACAGGTGCCATTACAACAGGTAATGAGTGGAGGAAAGAGGAGACTCTTAAAGAAGAAGTTACAGGTCTGTGAGAGCCAGAAATCTTGATTGTTTGTTTCTGACCAAATACTTATTTTCCACCATAATATGCAAATAAAATGATAAAAAAACAGACAATGTGATTTTCTGGATTTTTTTTTCTCAGTTTGTCTCCCATAGTTGAGGTCTACCTATGATGTAAATTACAGACGCCTCTCATCTTTTTAAGTGGTGGAACTTGCACTATTGCTGAATGACTAAATACTTTTTTGCCCCACTGTATATACCAGGATGGGGCCCAGGATAGGAAACATACAGGTACGTGCTTCTCACAAAATTAGAATGTCATCAAAAAGTTAATTAATTTCAGTTTTTCAATACAAAAAATGAAACTCGTATATCATAAAGAGTCATTACAAACAGCGCGATCTATTTCAAGTGTTTATCTCTGTTAATGTTGATTATTATTGCTTACAGCCAATGAAAACACAAAAGTCATTATCTCAGTAAATTAGAATACTTTATAACAGCAGTTTGAAAAATGATTTTAAAATATGAAATGTTGGCCTATTAAAATGCATGTTCAGTAAATGCACTCAATACTTGGTCGGGGCTCTTTTTGCCTCAAGTACTGCATCAGTGCGGCGTGGCATGGAGGCGAAAAGCCTGCGGCACTGCTGAGGTGTTATGGAAGCCAAGGTTGCTTTGATAGCAGCCTTCAGCTTGTCTGCATTGTTCGGTCTGGTGTCTCTTATCTTCCTCTTGACAATACCCCATAGATTGTCTATGGGGTTAAGGTCAGGCAAGTTTGCTGGCCAATCAAGCACAGTGATACTATTGTTTTTAAATCCGATATTAGTACTTTCGGCAGTGTGGACAGGTGACAAGTCTTGCTGGAGAATTAAAGTTTCATTTCCAAAAGCTTGTCGGCAGAGGGAAGCATGAAGTGCTCTAAAATGTCTGGGTAGACGACAGTGCTGACTTTGCTCTTGATAAAACACAGTGGACATACACCAGCAGATGACATGGCTCTCCAAACCATCACTGATTGTGGAAACACTAGACCTCAAGCAGCTTGGAACGTGTGCCTCTCCACTCTTCCTCCAGACTCTGGGACCATAATTTCCAAATGAAATGCAAAATTTACTTTAATCTGACAACAGCACCTTGTCCAGTTCTTTTTCCCCTTGACCCAGGTAAGACCTCTGGTGTCTTCTATTTGTCAGGAGTGGCTTGAGACAAGGAATGTGACACTTGTAGCCCATATCCTGGATACCCCTGCATGTGGTGGCTCTTGAAGCAATGACTCCAGCAGCAGTCCACTCCTTGTGAATCTCCTCCAAACATTTCAATGGCCTTTTCTTAACAAACCTTTGAAGGCTGCGGTTATTCTGGTTGCTTGTGCAGCTTTTTCTACCACACATTTTCCTTCCACTCAACTTTCCATTAATATGCTTGGATACAGCTTCTTTAGCAATTACCTTTTCTGGCTTACCCTCCTTGTGGAGTGTGTCAATGACTGCTTTCTGGACATTTGTCAAATCAGCAGTCTTCCCCATAATTGTGGAGCCTACTGAAACTGACTTAGGGACCTTTTAAATGCTTAGGAAGCCCTTGCAGGTGTTTTAGTTAATCTAATTTTCTGAGATAATGACTTTTAGGTTTTCATTGGCTGTAAGCCATAATCATCAACATTAACAGAAATAAACACTTGAAATAGATCACTCTGTTCATAATGACTCTATATGGGTTTGACTTTTTGTACTGAAATAGATTAGCATTTTGATGATATTCTAATTTTGTGAGAAGCACCTGTATATTGTCAAGGGTGTGTCAGAGGCTGCAGACAGTAGCACAGCATCTGGCTGCAGAAGGTCTCTGTGGTTGCTTTTGCAAACACCTTTCTAGTCCTTCTGACTCTTGGACCCAGTGGCAACCTCCCCCCAGCTATAATTGACACACCTGGACCTGGCTGTTTATAGACTTCCTGGCTGCTTCTGGTAATCGCCGGTGATATTTCCATTTCCCCCTGTTGAGGCTTGGAGCTATAGCAGTCAGTTATCTTCCTCTTTGGTGCTGTTGGAGGACATCTGTGTTTTCTCTCTGAGTCAACTCAAGATAAGTGTTCCCCTTGTTTGTCTATTCCATCTGTCTTTAGTTATAGTGGGGATTGACGAGTGCATACCCCGTCCTTCTCTAAGCAGGGCTGATTGCCAGGGTCAGGCAGGGAGATTTTAGATCTGCCTAGGGATCTCCACTAACCTCTTCCCTAGTGTTTGGCTCCTTACCCCTCATCCCTTCGTGTTGCACAGTGCCTTTCTCACACTGTGCGTGAGATCTATAGCAAATTTAAAGGAAAAATATACCAGGTATCATGGGGCTACCGGGACAGAGAGGTTCCAGAGAACCGCAGCGCTCTGGGCCTCGTTCACACACGGTGAACCAAAGCTCTTCTGAATTCTGACCTGGCTGTCTTGTGCCAGCAGGGCAAGAGTTAAACCTTGTTGCTGAAGTTGCTGAGAGCTTGGTCTCTCAGCTGAATTGTTTTTTGTAATCTCCTCTCCTATATAGACTCAGCTTTGACTAAAACTGTTGTCAGTGATCAGTTCTGCTGCCTGGCTTGAAGTGGGAAGGAGCGTGGTGTTAGGAGCTTGGAGGTTTATCTACAGAGATTGTTGTCTGCTGTTTTGGTTGCATGTTAAACCTGTTTTCCTTCCTAGTTTTTCCCCCCTCTTCCCTTCTCTGTGTTTCCTCTGTGGCTGTGTGAGCATTTGGTGAGTTTGAGATTTTAGTTACCTTGTCTGCATACCCTGTTTACTTGTCATATTAATACACTGGTGCAGTCCTCCTCCCTGGGGGGGAGAGGGGGCCACTGATAGGGCCTGCACAGGAGACAGGGATACGCTGGCGGCTCAGGCCTCCTATCCATTATAGGTACCCCTGAGATAAGGGTAAGCCAGGGCCCCTTTATAGTGGCAGGGACAGGTGCGGGTCCCAGTACGCCGTCCTGCCCCTTTATCGCCGTTAACGGTATGACACCAGGATTCAGGACATATATAATTATATACACTGATGAGCAAAAGGGTAACAATTTTTTTAACTTTTGACTTTCAGGCTCCATTTCTCACCATCCACTACTGCTTTGAACGTGAGAGAGACTACCATCATTTATAGACAATCATCTTGGCTACCTCATACCGTACATAAATTTAACTTGAAACTATTTAGCCTATGTTTAGTTATATATATATGGTATACAGTGGGTACGGAAAGTTTTCAGACCCCTTTAAATTTTGTCACTCTGTTTCATTGCAGCCATTTGGTAAATTCAAAAAAGTTTACTTTTTCACATTAATGTTCATTCTGCACCCCATCTTGACTGTAAAAAACAGAAATGTATAAATTTTTGCTAATTTAATAAAAATTAATAACTTAAATATCACATGGTCATAAGTATTCTGACCATTTGCTCAGACACTCATATTTAAGTCACATGTTGTCCATTTCCCTGTGATCCTCCTTGAGATGGTTTTACTCCTTCATTGGAGTCCATCTGTGTTTTGTTAAACTGATAGGACTTGATTTGGAAAGGCACACACCTGTCTATATAAGACCTCACAGCTCACAGTGCATGTCAGACTAAGGTCAGGTTCACATTGCGTTAATAGCAGCCTGTTCAACACATGCGTTAACGGGCTGCTGTTAACGCAAGTGCCGATGTGTCACATGCTAGCGCAGATAGAGCTAGCAGATGCTCTATCTGTGCTAGCAGTGACGGACCTGGAAACGCTGCAGCCCGCATCCCAGGGTCCGTCACTCAATGACAGCACATCGCTAGTGTACGGCCATTGTGGGCGTGCGCTAGCGATGCGTCCGACATTGGACTCAATGGCAGCCTTAATGGACTACGTTACACTGCGTTATGCCATGGTATAACGTAGTCCGTCTAACGGATGCCAGTAAGGTAATGTGAGTCCAGCCTAAATGAGAATCATGAGATCAAAGGAACTGGTCAAGGAGCTCAGAGACAGAATTGTGGCAAGGCACAGATCTGGCCAAGGTTACAACAGAATTTCTGCAGTACTCAAGATTCCTAAGAGCACAGTGGCCTTCATAATCCTTAAATGGAAGAAGTTTGGGACCAACAGAAGTCTTCCTAGACCTGACCTGGCCTTCCAGCCAAACTGAGCAATCATGGGAGAAGAGCCTCGGTGAGAGAAGAACTCCAACATCACTGTGGCTGAGCTCCAGAGATGCAGTAGGGAGATGGGAGAAAGTTCCACAAAGTCAACTATCACTGCAGCCTCCACAAGGCAGGCCTTTATGGCAGAGTAGCCCGACAGAAGCCTCTCTTCAGTGCAAGACATATGAAAGACTGCATAGAGTTCGTTAAAAAACATAAGAAGGACTCCCATACTATGAGACATAAGATTCTCTGGTCTGATGAGACTGGCCCAGCCAGAGCCCTGACCTAAACCCAAATGAGCATCTCTGGAGAGACCTGAAAATGGCTGTCCACCAACGTTCAACATCCAACCTGACGGAACTGGAGAAGATCTGCAAGGAAGAATGGCAGAGGATCCCCAAATCCAGGTATGAAAAACTTGTTGCATCATTCCTAAGAAAACTCATGGCTGTACTAGCTCAGAAGGGTGCTTCTACTCAATACTGAGCAAAGGGTCTGAATACTTATGACCATGTGATATTTCAGTTTTTCTTTCTTAATAAATTTGCAAAAATTACTAATTTCTGTTTTTTTCAGTCAAGATGGGGTGCAGAGTGTACATTAATGAGAAAAAAATTATCTCTTTTGAATTTACCAAATTACTGCAATGAAACAAAGAGTGAACAATTTAAAGGGGTCTGAATACTTTCCATACCCACTGTATATATATATGCAGTATATGGAGTCAAAAGCAGTTATAAATAAAGAAACGTATATGCAAGTTATGCTTTCATACATAAATATATAAAAGATAATATAATCATGAACAATGTATACATAGCCTGCAAAATATACATGAAAGCGCCAAAGACTTTAATTTGAAACAAAGAGGTGCATGTGTGTCTCTTAAAGAATAAAAGAAATAAAATGTCAGCAAACCTTAAGCCCAAAGCTTAGTTATGATAGAAGTGCAAAAGAGATCCATAAAACTCCCTAGATGAAGTAGCACTTGGTATAGGACAGAAATAAAGTGCATGTGCAATAATAATAATAATAATAATCTTTATTTTTATATAGCGCTAACATATTCCGCAGCGCTTTACAGTTTGCACACATCATCATCACTGTCCCTGATGGGGCTCACAATCTAAATGGACGTATTCAGTTATAAAACCACAATGGGTAATCTGTCTATAATGAGAAAATACATACAGTGCCTTGCGAAAGTATTTGGCTCCCTGGAACTTTTCAACCTTTTCCCACATATCATGCTTCAAACATAAAGATACCAAATGTAAATTTTTGGTGAAGAATCAACAACAAGTGGAACACAATTGTGGAGTTGAACAAAATTTATTGCTTCTTTTAAATTTTTGTGGAAATTCAAAAACTGAAAAGTGGGGCGTGCAATATTATTCGGCCATTTTAACTTAATACTTTGAGACGCGGAATCTACACATTTACAAAAATTTGTGTCAGACACTAACAATGTGGCATCAATTTTACCACAGTAGAAATAGTATAATAGGGACCAACAGGTCTTCCACTACACCCAACCCAGCAGATGGACACGCAAGCAGGACTGTTCACATTTCCACAAATTATTGTTAACATCACCAGCAGCAGCTGCAACAGCAGGCACATAAGCCCCACTAAAGATATCAGAGACTGCAATTACACAAGAACAATGCAGCACACAAAAAACTACAACATCCAGTAACAGGAGTTGTCAGTTGTCTTTGGATAGGACATCACGTTAGTGGTTCATGAGTGCTTTCAGAAACATTAATACCTACCCAACATACACCTCGAACACCAAGCCTAATCCCCCTTCCTCCACGACCTCGCTTTTTTCCAGTCATGTTGCTCAGATACTGTGCTACGAACATACTATTAGCAACTAAAAATAGATTTTTTACTCTGCACAACCTCCGCACACAGTTGAATTTCAGCGGCATAAAATTAGAAGGTGAAATATGGCGTGATTAATCTGGTTCCTCACAGTAGAAAGAATTTTTTCAGTGTCGATGAGGCCTGTATGACAAAGAAGAT
Organism: Ranitomeya variabilis; assembly: GCF_051348905.1. Classification (NCBI taxonomy): domain Eukaryota; kingdom Metazoa; phylum Chordata; class Amphibia; order Anura; family Dendrobatidae; genus Ranitomeya; species Ranitomeya variabilis. The sequence goes on along the minus strand of NC_135235.1, from coordinate 174,977,908 downwards.
CTGCTTCAAAAAATTTCAAAGTGAGGTGTCCCCTACTGTATGACATTAGTGACATTGTTTTTTTGGTGTGGATGAGGCCTGTATAATATTGAGTAGATGCTCCAAAAAATTTCAAACTGAGATGTCCCCTACTGTATGACATTAGTAACAGAAGAATTTTTGGGGGCC